>NC_134647.1:60842018-61475352 GCF_030463565.1 Pelecanus crispus
CCAGCACATTGGTTATGGCAGCTGGACGCTGACATGGCATTGGGCAGGGCAGCACAGGAGAAGCCACAGCCGCAGGGAGACCACCTTGCTGCTGGCAGCAGCACGGCTCTCCTTGAGGGCACGGTCGTGGTGCTACCGGCTGGAGCTGAGCCCCGGGCACGGCCATCCTGCCCTGGGGGGCTGAAGCCCACAGGAATACTGCAGCTTCTCTCACTTCTGGTTCACGCTGTTGGGAGCCAGGTTTCTGGCTCCCAAACCACCCAGGAGAACAGCCGTGTGGTTGCCATCCAACCTGGTGTCAAGTAAAACAGTTTCCTTGTTTCCACATGCACCCCAAACAAATTACAGCTTTGGAAAAACCATAGTGGAATGAGGGTGAACAAGAAAAACATTTCGTTCTTTCCTCTTCTGTTTCAAAATATATTTTTTTTTGTTTAACTTCCTTTCCCAGCTGAGCACTTTAGGAAATTTAAAAGTGTTTTCGATACGGTATTCTAGTGAGAAAAGTTATCAGCAAACGGCCTGTTCTTTTAGCAGTAATATTGTTCATGTATCAGCACCTGCCTCTCCATCCATGGTAGCAGCTGTTTGAGTTGAAAACAGAAATGAAACCTTGATGATTTCGTACCCCATACTATTGCGCGTTGCACTAGCGCAGCCACTGCCATCTGACTTGGCTTTCGGGCATAGCTCCTAGCACTGGGTAACTTTCCAGAGATGGGATAGCCTGTGTGTTTGTGAGGACTTTGAGCAGCTTTTGCTTAGAAAAAGCAAAGGCAGCTGATTTTTATGTAAAGATTTCAGTGTAAAATTTCTCTAAAATTAATGAATTATCAAGCTGCAATGAGAGAATATCACAGAGGGTTTAACACTGAGCTGTCAGTCTCATGTGGGATGCTGTACAGGCGGCACGTGCTGTGAAGTTTTGTCTTCCAGCTCCACGTGAGATGAGTTACATGCACAAATCCCTTAGCTGCAGCGCAGTTCAAAAATCATGACATCCCTGTACTTAACAGGTTGCTGTGAATGCTATCAAAGTACAGTTAAACACTCCCCTGAATGGCCTTACAACTTTGTTTTCCCTCCTAAAACCCCATAATTTTGTTCCGAAAGAATTTTGATATACACGGATGTAGCAAAAACAATTTTTCTTCAGTAGGGTGATACCTCATTCCTTTTCTGTTGCTTTTTCACGCTAGTTTTTATAGCTTGCTTTGAGAAGATTCAGTTATTTTATTCCTGCTCCATTAAAAAATAAAACACAGGTACAAGCTAAATATTATTTTGAAAAATAAGGTGTGACGAATAGACTGTGATTGCACAGTGGTGAAAAAAATTTGTATTTTATTGGAAAAATAATAAGTATGGATCGGTTCTGCTGTAAGGAGCAAACAAGTCTTATTAAAGCAATCCAACTATATATATATAAAGGGCAAATGTTTGTTGAAATGCTGTAAAGAGCAACTGGGCTTACATTGCCTGTCACTGGCAAAATGTAATTTTGAAGGTTAATCTAAATTCTCTTTCTCTCTCTGAAAAGTGTTTAGTATTCCTTGGAAGCTCTATTGATCAAGGAACTCTACTTAGAGCTGAAAACCATCTGAGATGTTTTTACAAATGGATTTTGTAAATGACAGATGAAATTGGGAAGTTGGCTCCCACCAGAGCCACTGTGTCAGCCCAGCTGCACCATTACAGATTTTCCTTCACTTCTGCATTTGCTCTCTTATTCATCTTGTGCTGGGGTGGGGGAATGAACAAAATAAATGGTAGTAATCAGTATAGTACAAATATTTCTATGCATAGCAAAGAATTAAATCTGATTTCCTGGCAAAGATTTTGATTTTTTTTTTTTTTTAACAAAGATTTGCCTGTTTACTGTCGGTGTTGGGCGGCAGTCCATGCTCTCCATGCCCTGCTTTTAAATTATAGAGAAGCAGCCATTAAGAACAATAAATGCCAGTTAACGTGTGTTAAGCTTCAGAGCTGCGTTTCTCCACGGCGGGTTTCAGCAGTGCCCTGTTGAAGTGCAGGAAGGTTCAGCCATGTTCCATGCTCAGACCCAGCAGCATGGAGCAGCTCCTTAGGTGGAGTTACATCACCTGCATACGTGGCTGGGCATGACTGTGCACATTACTCTTTACATACCCTTCTAGCAGTTACAATAAAAATGTATTTATGAATGAGACATACAGTTCTTCTGGCAATTTGCCTAACTCCCTCAGTATAAAATACAAGTTTTAAAAGGTAGCGTTTTTGCCAAATGTTAATTACTAAAAATAAAATCTGACTGTCTTTGGATTATTGACTAAGCCACTAATTACTGATTTACTTGCTCTTGAAATAATGTCCTTTAAATAAATGGTGGTTTGGATGTATTCAATAAATTATTGTCCTAATATAATAGTATTATTAATCTCCCATCACCATTTAAGTATTAGAATTTGCAATGAGCCATTCTTGGTATTCAAGGTACTGTTCACTTAGTCAAATATTAAAGCAAGATTTTTTGTTGTGAATACCTATGTATATATTTATCAATATTTCTATAGTACTTAGCGTCGAAGAAAAAAAGCTTACTGCTGCATATCCTCCATGTATCCTCCACAAATCCATGACTTGGTATCTTTTTTGCAATTAAGTTGTTAGAAATATGAGAGAAATAGAGAATGTAGACAGAAAATCAGCCCTTGAGAGCATCATACTTTGAGAATCTATGAAAGGAAAAAGAAAAGTTTGACAGTGAGGCGTCAAATTTATTAGGCAGATAATAAAAGAAATTAAGGCATCCTCTTTGACACAGAAAGGTGTCTGAAGTGTGAAACGTTATAAGATGCAAGGACTAAATCTGGCAAGCATTGATGGTGGTATTAAGATACTGCTCATGTGAAAGTGAAAACACAGCGTAGTGGTAAACCTGGATAGCTACAAGCTTAAATTTCCAATACAGGATTGCACTGAATCCTCTTTGAATTGTACTCAATGTTTAAATTTGTCTTAATATAGAGTATTTTGCCCTTTTATTTTATAACTTCTGCTTGCCTAAGGAATATGGGTTATTTTTGTTCTTGCTATACTGTTTATACTATCCTTCACTGTGCAAAATATGGATAGCCTACTCCATCTATCTGTATTTTACCTATGTGAAAGACATAGAGCTGCTAATATATAGACTAGTCTTCTGTTTAGAAATGGTATTATATTGCCAAAAATGAGGAAAGATCCAGCAATGTGATAGTTAAAATATGGTGCCATATCTAGGGGAATTGCTTTATCATTTCTTCATAGCTTACAACTATTTTTAGTGGAGTTACTGAGTGCTGCGTTTGAGGATTTGGCCCTATATAAGTTTGATTATGGCACTAAGATTATGATAATTAGAATGCAACGGCTTTTTCCTTTAGTCTAGAAGATTTAAGAGATTTTTAAAACAATAACTTCTTGATAGACCATATTATTTCATGTAAAGTAACTTTTTAATGTGTTTCCATGCTATATATATTTTTAAACCTCAGATTCCTGAAGAAGTTAAAGTCTGATGTTGATCTCATGTCAGTACACTTAGATACCTCTTACACTTCAGACACATTGCAAGACATGGGCTGAACAGAACCACGTTGTCTCAGAGCCAGTTTTTACTCTACATCTTGACCATAGTCGTATGTTGTTCTTATTTGCACATGCTCTGATAAAAGCGAATTTAGAACAACTCAATACTTAGAATTACTCAATACAAAGGTCCACGGAATCTCTTATGTAAGACTAAAATACAATGTATGGGCTTTGAAGTATTATATTTAACATCAGAAAAAGAAATTCTGGACTGGGAAATTTGCAATGATCAAGCAGCTTACTCAAATGTGACCTAAAATTTGCCTCATACAGTCTCAGAAAATTCTGTCCTTTTAATCCAGTTCCCTTTCTCTGCAATTACTTTTAAAAATGGTTGGTGCAGAGATTTTCTATTCTAATCATTTAAACCACCATCATTAATGGAGAAAGCTCAGCCAGGATTCTTTTTTCATTATGCATTCCTTTAAAAAAAAAAAAAAGCTTTTTCTTCCCAAGTCAAAGTGTGTCAGTTACAAATTCATGGTATCTTTCCAGGTTGAAAGGCTTGTGCTTCTTGACAGGTGTCAGGTTCAATGGTGATGCAAATTAATATTAAAGGACAATAAAAGTATGGTAGAGGAAATCTTGAAAATCTTAGCCTAAGACACTCAGCTGTGGACTTTTAATGCGTATAAAATATGAATTGCAACTAGGCAAATTATTGAAGGATTTAGAGCACTGATGTGTGAAGAGAACAAGAAGATCCAGCTGACAGGCTCATAGAAGACAAACCAAAGCATTTTAGACGCCACCTGGACATATAAATAGCTTCCATACAAGAGTGGTACTTGTGGTACTTGGGTAGTTTAGTGTAAGAAATAAAATTTCACTTGTTATTACTCAGTTATTATTTATTACACTTCACAGCTAAATTGTTTTACAAATATGTACCTCTAACTGCTGCTGTTTGAAAATACAACTTTTATCATAAAAAACATGGATGTGTATTTAGGACTGAAATTAAACAGAGAAAACTGTTCTAATTACCCATGGCAACCTAGCATTTTGAGAATGTTTCTGTTGCCCAAATAATTTTTAGCATTCTTCCTCATATTTAACATTGCATTTTCACTTCTTCAGCTGAATGGTTTCCTTTACTCTGCTGAGATGAGATAGTGCCACAGGCTTCAAATTCCCCCTTGACCTGCGTGAGGATTCTCTGCTAGTTAGTCTCAGAGGAGAGTGCTCCCGCAGGAGCAGTCTTTTTCTGTGAAGGCAATGTTTCCTTCATGTGAAATGGTTCCCTCATGTAAGATGTCTGATGTATTATTGCTTCAAGAGTGTAATAAATATAAAGGTTGAATCAGGCTGCATATACATGCAGGTTATAAATGTGACAGTAAGTGACTCTTCATGATAACTGTAAGACAAGACAGAAGAAAGTATTCATTACTGGCAGTTATTGTCCACGCTGAATTGCTGAGTTCTTATTTATATTTTCTGAAACTTTTTTCCAAGGCGTGCTGAAGGCAGGAGCCATTCCCTCTGTGTGTGCGTACATACATGTGTACCTGAGAGATGAAAGCAGATTGGTAGGGCTCCCAGGTTTCTGCATGGGACACCATGCAGAGAAATGCAGAAAGGGATTCTGAGTGGTGATGTACAATGTCTGATGCTGTTGGGATGCAGGTTGCAGCCCAGAGGTGCTGGGCTCATTGAACTTGCACAGCTCACTCTATTAGAGCGTATGTTTCTTCAAGACTTTCAGGCATCTGGTCTTGCGCCTGACATCAGAAACTTTCAGACATCTGCACAGTCAAATTGTGGGTTTGTTTTTGTTTATCCAAGGCAGATTTTTCCAAGTCTGAAAGGGAAATTTATCCATGAAGATCCATGTTTATAATGGTTTTAAGACATACTCAAATATCTCATCTTCAACAATTTCTTTTTTTATATGTTTGTAACAAGGACTGATGCTGTACAGACAGATCTCGTTCCTGGCCCCAGGGTGTTTTTAGAAGACTATCAGCCAGGAGTATTGATGGTGTTATTTATTTAATGTCCATAACTGCTGAGCTTTTTGTTTAGTTTAGTAACAATGGTAACACACCCTGTTAGATCTTTTATTGTTATCTAAATGCTGACAACTAAAGCACCCTAAAAAATGACATGTATCTTACTACATTTCTTTCTATGCCATCTCAGAAAAAACTAGTGCAAGTCACAAGAGTGACATGGTCAACAGACTGTCATTTTTCATGAGAAGGGAATAGTTCATCATCTAGTCTCATCAGACCTTGTGTCACGAATAACTTAAGAAGATCTTCTTAAACTCAGATAATATTTCCTTACCACCATATAATCTCACAAATAGTGTTTGCTTACACTGCCTCCACTCTGTCTTGCTTGTGTCTGTTCATATGGCTCTATGCAGTTTCCCCAGGGTTTCTGTGGCACTGCTTTTTTGGGGGTCACAATCCTCAATGTCCAGCATAGGGAAGAAAAGGTCGATTCAGGGAGTGCCGACTGCCACTGGAACAGCTTTCCTCCAGCCCTGCAATGAAAGGGAGCTTCTCTGCTACGTGTTTCTTCCCTCCTCTGTCTGCCAAAGAGCAAGGATCAAACCCAGCCCTACCTCTGCACAGTGCACAGCTTCAGGAGACCAGCTGGAGAAGCCCTGGTCCACCTTCCAGAAATAAATCTGAGAACCGGAGTGTTTATAATGTCGGCATGAAATCCTCCTTCATAAGGAGGTATAAAAGAGCTCCTTGATCTGGTGAGGAAGGTATCAGAGGAATTACTGGCCAGGGTGATTAAAACAGACATTTTCAAATTAGGATTTGAACAGACTTTTGAAATGGTGAAGGTAATTATCAATGGAAATGAAGCTCCAGAGAAGCATGTTCTCCATCTCTGATTGCCTGCAGTCCAAGCGTTGCCTGAATTAATGCAGAGAGGACTGGAGTAAAGTCAGTGGCCTGGTTTGTAGGTTATGAGATATTGTCTGGAACCACTTTAATGGTAGTAGTTTAATTTACAGACTACTCCAGTGCTGGTAGCATACCTATGTTCATGACAGGGTTAGAGTGGTCCTTGTGTTCTCACCCATAATTTTGCTCAATCCTGAGCCTAGGTGTGGCTGCAGGCTTGGGATCTCCACCCCTGGTAACGCTGGAAGGACAGAGGGATGCCACTCTAGTCCACTTAGGCAAACTCTTTCACCATCACCTTCGAGGTATCTCAGCTCTTTTGTGAGCTTTTTGGTGTGTTTACAGCTCTGTAGGTTCACAGCCCTTCTTTCATGTAAACAAATCCAAGTATTTTCCATCACTTGCCTGCTGTTCACCAGACTGATTACTTGCATTATGCCAATAAAGTCATTAGTTAAGGGTCTGTGTGCTGCAACAAAGCATGGAAACAGCCTGGGGAGCAAAAGTAAAGATTTGCATTTAATAATTTGCTATAGTTCACTCGTGGTATTAGGCTTAATTTTTCTTTGACTCTTTAATGCAGAGATGCTTTAAAAAGATGGCTCAATAGCTCTTGCAAAAATGGCTTTATATCTTTTACAAAGATGGCTGTCCAAAATGCATTCATAGAGGTAGTTGTTACAGAGTCTTTACATTGATTCATCTTTTTTTTATGAGGCACTGTTTTTTTTATGGTCCCATTCACCCTTTTTTTTGCTGTGAATTTTTAATTATTACCTCAGTGTCACTGGGAAAAGCTATAATTGTCTGAGTATTGGTTATAAAGATTTACTTTTGTTGGAGTCCTGTGGTACTCTACTGCTATAAAATGCAGTATTGTAGAATAGCACAGGAAAATTTAGGTTGAGTAATTTTTTAGAATCAATAAATGCATACATGACTGCAGTTGCAGATGTGTTTGAAGGCTTACGTACCACATCCATCATTTTACTGAAACTCAGTCAGATATAGAGAGCATTGTTATCTCAGCTCTCATTGTGTGGACCGGACTTCTCTTGCTTACAGAAAATAAATTTATTGACATCTTAGTCTGTATTGATTAAAGTACAGCCCTTCTTTGGCCATGTGTTTTCCTGTATTTTAGCAAGAAAATACCATGATAGTAACCTGAAAGAGTAGAGGGATTTATTTAAGTGACAGCCCTGGGCACCTTGCAAATTCATAGGTCCATAGTTAGCACACTTGCAAGTTTTCATTTAACTCACACTATATGGATGAGATCAATAAATAATAAATAATGGGAAAGGCCCCTGTCTGCTGGCAGGCTCTGTAACTTGTCCATAGCTATTCCCATACTCTTCCCATACAACAGCTCCTTGTTACAGTGCAGCCCTGTGGGTACTGTGAAACAGAATATTAGATTGGTGCATAAATATCTGTTTGTGTTCTCCAAAAGTAATCAATTTTCCAGAAATCAGTTTTTTATACAGTATTACCTATGAGTATTCTGTTTAGGTTTTCCTTATTTATTTTTAATGGCATAAGTCTTGAATTGCTTCTGGTCAATAACCCCTTTTCATTGTTGATTATCTTTTGCATACAATACAATGAATTAATTATAATGGGGGAAAAAATCTTTTAAAATACAGTTTCTGTATGTACTTCTCAAACATATCTGTTTAGTGAGACAAAATAAAATGAAGTAAAATCTAATATAATATGAAATCAGATCTCCCTGAGGGGGGTGCTTTGTTTCCTTGGAAGTTCAAAATAAATATGTACACAACTAAGCCAAAATGTTAAGAAATAAACAAAAGTAAAAAGTACTCCTATTCACCATAGCCCTCATTGTGCTTTCACGAAATGATACCGGCTGGACCATATTTTGTTTTGGCAACAGTAAAGACTGTGGTGATGAAGTAGGAAGTGCTGCTGTGTGGGCTATCTTCTCATTCTTCTGCTCGAGTAGATCTCGGTTCTTGTTACATACAGAGTACTTCTAGATATTTGGAAGTATGGTGCCTAATGTGTATTTGATGCCCATAGGGCAAGCAGTTGTTTGGTTCAGAAAGGCTTCTAAAAGGCATCTTCAGTCTGTCTGTTCATCACGCCTTCTGGTACAAAAATGAATTATTTTCTCATCCTTATATGTTAATCACACCCTATTTAATGTGCTTGAGATCTGGGTTGTGAGAGGTGAGAGATCAGGATATTTTTTAAGCCACGCTGCTTCAGCAGTAAACTTCAGCTGATGTTTGTATGGCTCCTGCCCAGGCTTTGGATAAATGCAGACGTTTGGGCTCCGTAGCTTGCTTTTTGGGTCCTTTTCTGAGCACTGTGTTCATGTTAAACTTGGAGAAGATGAGAGTCTAACACTCATTCTCTTTCTGCGCTGGACAGACCCATCAAAATGACACTGAAATTCATCCTGAAGTGATGGCCTCATATTTCATTACATATGCAAATCAGGTAATTACTTGGTGGTATGCAATTGCATGCACACTTTTGCATGGGTAATTCTGAAAATTGTGCCTCAGGTGTTAAATGTTAATCTTTTTCCACACATGCCACTCAATTATTTATTTTAATGTGTTTTTTCACATACAAATCTATGTATGCCTTGACACGAGTAAAAAATTACATCCCTTGAAAATTCAACACTGCATTAAAAGATAATTGCAGTTTCCCATAGGAGGGAAGGATAGTTATTTTTATTTTGATTTTTGATCCATAGTTTGTTTTATAATAGGAATAAGCTCTTTGTAGAATATTCGCAATAAAAAAGCTTTGAGATTGATTAAATGCCTTAGGTTCCTCTTGGCCATTAATCAAACTTGGCAGCCATTTATTGCTTTGAACAGTGCAAGGCAGTAGAGATAATCCTTTAAATATAATAAGTCCCTTCAATATAATGAAGTATAAATACTAGCACGGTACTGTAAAAATTCCGTCTTTTAGTAATGACACAGTAATAATATACTAGTAGTAACCGATGCTCCTAGTTTTTAAATTTCTGACAAGCATAAATTGTTTACCATTTATGTGCAAACAATTTTCACTCAGAAAAGATCTACTTTTTTACTTTTAGTTAGTTTAAAAAAAAAAAAAAAGGAAAGAAAAAAATGATTGGATAAAAGGAAAGAGGAAAAAACAAATCTGCTAGTATGGACCTGCCTTCCCACACCCCCAGGACAGCGCATTTATTCAGATCACTGCAAATCTTCTTAAGACAGTTTCCCTCACCAATTTCAGAGAACAGCACTTTATTTTAAATACTGCAGAGTCTCTGGGATTAGTCGTAATTTCCTTTCTGAGTGCAGAGTTGCAGCTCAGCAGCGTGGATTTTGGTCCCTTGGTAATGGCCAAGACCTATAGTCCCACAATCAAAAAGTGCCAAAAAACACCATTCAGTGAGCATGGAGTACCAAACAGAGCACCATGATTCATGTGGATGTGTGGTATTTTGTGTTATATGGTATTGCATTACAGCAAAATGCTACAAAATATTTTGAAGTATGTGTGATGCTGCATAACAAACAAATTTAAATGCAAATATCTCCAGGAGCTGCTCCTATTGCAGTGTGACAGTGTACCACTTTCTGGGCTCCCCAGATACTTGTGCAGCATCATACCTTCCTGTTGCAAACTGCCCCGAACTGTCCAGTTTCTTTTTAATTGTAGACAAAAAAGGCCTTTCTGGAACACGCACCAGAATTTATTTTTTACTAGGGCTTTGGATTTTTCTAGGACACTTGCTTACCCTAAATATTTTTCCTTTCTAGTCTCTGTTTACTGATAGACCCAATTAGTCAGATTTCAATCAGTGCTGAGCTCTCGGCTCCAGGTTTAATGATGGCTTTCTTTGAAGCCTGTGTTGTTACATCTGAGACTCAGGCAACCACTCTCTGTTGCCTGCTTGTGAGAACTATACAAATTACTTTATACAAGTGTTTGTTCTCTGTTGTGCTTTATTTGATATCTGAAGGGTCCTGCTTCTTGTCCAAGGCATTGGTACAGGGGCTGGAGTCTTGGCACTGGAGATCAGACCCTCCGATGGAGTTCAGAGCAAGGGGTTCATGTTGTTATCAGAGAGAGATCATCCATGACAGCAATTTAATCTGCTTCCAAATACCCGAAGCGTACTGCACTTCCCAGTGTGACCCCCCTGGTTTACAAGAGATGGGTGGTGAGGGCTGAGCAAGGTAGGCACGGCAAGTGATGGAGATCCCAGTCCCCACATGGCACCTCAGGCCACATGGGCTTCAGTAACAGCCAGGACTCAGGTTTTGAGAAGACTTTCCTAGTTTCGATATGTGCTCATGGAGGTCTGGTTTGGAAGCCCCAGTGATGTCTACAAATGCTCCACAAGGACCTCTTCTTCCTTTACATATATTGTTTTTAAAACTTTATTCCTGGAGTTCTGCTGATTTTTTATTATTTTTGGTCTGTTTAACTTGATCTGTATGTCTATTGATAAGTATGTTTTTCATTCTACTCAAACAGGGCCTAAAAATACAAAATTTTGCCCACTTCTGCAGCATCCTTCTATGTATGGGCACAGGAGATGTCTGAGGACAAAGCACCTTGCCATTCTTGTTATTAAAAAAGTGCACATTTTCTGATTAGGGGAATTGCTGCTCCCATAAAACCCCTGGAGCCTGCAGGAGGGCTGGCGTGCTCACCACTCTCTGTGCTTCACCACTCACCCCTGAAAGTGCAAGTTAAAAAGAAAATTTCAAAAGTGACAAGAAAGAAGCTGCAAGGATCCATTTTACGTAAATTCAGTCCCAAAGTTCACTGCTAATTGCTTGCAGTGGTCTGCAATAGAAGAGGAGTATAGCAGCCAAGGAGAATTGGCTGCCGCTGCTTGGTGGGGCCAGCGCTGGCTGGCTGTCACTTCTCAGTACTGGACTATCTCTTGTTCTGTAGCTGGGCTGATCATGGGCTGAAGTCACTTGCAGGAACACAAATTTGGCGTGCTTGGCAGCTGAAATCTGGCTCAAGGGAGATGTCTGCCCAGAGCTGCAAGCCTGCAAGCCATTCCCTCGATGTAATGTACCTTGGTTATTCTTGGAAGGCACTATAACTTAAAATATTCAGGATGAGGAATGAAACAAAAAAGGTAAAAAATACCCTCTTGTGGTTCCATATTGTGTAAACATTGCCAATTGGGGTGGGCAAGCAATGGGGTCTGCGTGATAGCCCTGGCTCTGCAGGAGGTGGGCGCTGCCAGCAGGGATGTTTTTGGGGACACGGTGGTCCCCGTCTGCAACTCCACACCCCTCGCTGGAGGCTGGAGCAGATCTGCAGCCCCTGGGACCAGCCATGCACAACTTATCTTGGGCTCTTGGGTAAGATCACTCATTTTAGGCACAGCGTAAAATCCTTAATGTAGTGTTTAGACAGACAGTCTGGACACTGTGAGGGATTAACTCTCCATTAACTGCCTCTGCCCTTGTGTCAAACAGGGGACTCTCTAACAACCTCTGCTTTTGCCGTGGATCCCTCTAGCAGCATGAAAAGGGCTGTATCTCTCAGCTCACTTCTCATTGACTTGTGAGTTTATTTTGCCATTGTGATACCTCCTGAGCTGTAAATTATACATAACTTGGCGGGTGCTGCTTTCCAGAGCACCGTGGTGCTGCTGGTGAGCACCGTCTGCCTCCCCCGGAGAAACACCCATCACCATCTGTCCAAAATACATGCCTCGCCCCTCCCTGCATGTCATTTGCAGTGCTTTGTCTCATAGCTCAATCTATTTTTTCATATTTTGTCTTGACTTTTAAGGACCGTAACAATCTTGATCATTTATGGTAGCACACTGACTACCAGCAATGAACATTTGAGATGTGCAGCAGTTTCAGTGCAGATACATTCCTGCTCTATACAGAGACAATTTTGCACATTTAACACAAAACTTTAAATATTTATAAAGTTACCAGTGAAATCATGTATGAGTAATAATAATTAGACTGGAAAAAATCATAGCCCTGTGCCATAGATAAGCTTACCTGTATTGAGCTAAACTTGAAAAGCAAGGTGTATCAAAGTGATATTCTATTACATATTGACAATTGTTGAAATACTGGACAAAATTTTGCATGTTGTAGTTGGGTTCCTCCCTAAAGCTTATTGTGTAAACTGACTGATTTAATTTAAGACAAATATCACCTTCAGTAGGAACAGTAACAAGCTTTCTGTTTTCTGAAGATGTTGTGTTCAAGCTTCCTTTATTGTATGTCATTATGGTGCCACTGCAAGATTTCAGACAGCACAGGCCTCTTACAAATATCCGTCAACTTTTGAAGATGATACATATTCCCTCTTCTTCCCCCAAACCAGAGATGGGTTGTCTGCACACAGGTCCACTGTGATCCAGGGGATGGAGGGCCTCAGCCACTGCGCCAGCATCCATTTCTCCCTCTGAAGAGATTCAGGGCGTGTGATGTGGATTTGCAGTCGGTTTAGCAGGAGGAACGATGGGTGGGATGGTGCAGACTGGGGAGTTCTCCAGCAGCAGCGTCTTCACAGGGACTTGCCCATGGCTTTCTTCTGTAAGGTTTAACATGGGAATAAGCTGTCCTTTTTATAAGGTTGTGGGGTTGGTTTTTTTTTTTATGTGATAATTTTTCGTAATTATTTTTTTACTTATTATTTCATTGTCAAACACATTGTTCCCTTTAAAACATAGTGGTGGCCACTGGCTGGAAGTGTGTGTATTATTTTGAAACTTTAAAGATAGAAAATGTATTGGTTCCAGGTCCAGAAAATACATGGGAAACCTTAGAAGTTATTTGTCTGAGAAATTAAAGTCATCATCTGGAATGGACAATATTTACAGTATCTCTCTAGTTTTATTTCACAGCCTCAGTGTAAATCCTTACTTCCACATAAATTTATTATTTACCTTTGTCGCTGGAGACCTTGTCTCATGTTATTTATCATATATATTGTATATGATTATATTTCAACTTCAAATTATTACTGGCAGATATGACTATTTCTTGGCACCTCTCTTTGTTACACTTCGTGGTTGGCAATTCATTTTTCCTGATCAAGTCAGTGTGTCAGACATGCAGGTTTCATGATTTATTACTATGCTTCAATACTTTTTGTCTTGAGTATCCAGCTGTTCTCCAGCTGTTATTTTAGCATGTGTCTTAGTTTTAGAAGGTTTTAACTGTACTGTAAAAGCTCTAATGTAATTCATCTCCATAATCCAATGCGATTATATTATGTCTATAATCATTACTGGTAGTCTTTTTGCTCTCATTTTTTGCTTTGAATATGTATATAACCTATAGCAAATGACAAATGTTTCTTGCTCTACTTAGCTGAAACATCACAGAAAACTCTAATTTTAGTTCAGGTAGTTTGGAAGTCAAAACAAACAGTACTTAAATATATAGAAAACAGTGAGCAATAGCATTATGTTTGTCATAGGGGAAATTAAGTTCATACATAACACTGGTGCCTGTAGAGGCTTAACAGAAAATGTTAAATCATGTTACTTGTTAGAAGCATTATCAGATATGTTATTTAAGTACATGTACTTAATTTGGGGTATAATTTTAAAATTTGACTGTATCTTTAGTTGGTCACCCTAATTCAACTTGTGAAACATTCAAGGAAATTCTTCAGTAAGAGGGAAGGGTATTTTTCCCCTCTCAAAGTGTTTAATAATTCTGATTACATTATTTTATATACAGTCAGATGCTGCCTAACTTGTGCCTTCAGTGAAAACATTACATCAAACTAATTACAGATGCCAGTTTTCCTGGCATATTTGATCAAAAAGCTAATTTAGTTTTATGCAGGGGCTTTCCATTAGTTTGTCCCCATGATAGTCTTTGGTGGTGTGGGCTTTTTTTCAGGACAGTGGGCTTACTTTATGCAATAAAAGAAAAAAAAACCTGGTTTACAATGAGAATGCTTGAGCACTGGAACAAGTTGCCCAGGTTGCAGTAACTCCACCTTTGGAGATATTCAGACCCAACTGGACACGGTCCTGAGCAACCTGCTCCAGCTGATCCTGCTTTGAGCAGGGGTTGGACTAGCAGATCTCCAGAGGTCTTTTCCAACCTCAGCTGTTCTGTGATGAAATGTGAAAATGGTTTCTTACTAAGCAGTTTTATAGGAAATTTTTTCCTAGAAGTACATTTTTCAATAATACGTATAAAACCACTTCTAAAGTTTTGCAAACAGCAGAAATGTTCTCAATTCACATTGTAAAGCATTAGCAATTGAAAAAATATTTTATAATAATTTTGAAAATTTGTAAGTCAAATTATTTTTATTTGTCAGTTTTAATATCACATTGCTCTGCCAATGATGTCACCTACATTTCAAACCCTGACAATCTTTGCAGCTTTCTGTAGTTTTGGTAAATGTATGTGATGCTACTTGAGGGACCGCAGCTTCCTTCTTTCTCTCCCTCTGGAGGTAATTCCAGCTCAGTCATATATCAGCTTTGTTTTTTGCTGTGACTGTGCCGGAGCCACAACAGTATCCCAGCTCTGGGTGGTGGAGCACTTGCCTGCCAACAACTTTTTTACTGCAAATTTACTTTTTCAGAAATGTGACACAGCTGAGTTTGCTGACCCTCGGGTCAGACAGCATAGCTCAAATAGTCCAGAAGGATGAATTGAGAGCACTGGAGCTAGTTAGTAATATCTTGAGCGGGGTTGACACCACTACAAAAACTTGGTGTTAGGTTAGGCATGTTTTGTTGTGTTAATTCTTGGTAAGGTACCCTTGGCGTTATTTACAGAATAAACACATCTATACCAAAACTTCATTTTGACTGCTGAGGACAGAACTGTTTAATGATTTTGGTATTTGGGTTTCATGACTGCATGTAAAAGGAAAAGATTTATGTAAAGTTGTGTATACATTTTCAGATTTTTTTCTGTTCATAACAGTAATGTTAATTATTTTCAATCATGAAGTCTTTAAAAAAACAAAGTGAGGTTTTTCAGATAGTTTCAGGTCTTGTCATGGGCCAGTAGGTCTGCAATAGTATGCCCGGCCGGGCAAGTGCCAGTATAGCTGTAGTTTTTCAGTTTTGTGTAGTCCCATCCTGGTCATTGAGTTGGTGGGGAGTACTGGGAGCTGAGCCTCAGCCTGCAGCCAGACGGCTTGGCCTTTCTTAGTCACACTTGTCCTTGAAGCTGGCATTTGGGGAAATGGGCTCAAATGTAAATTTATTACATTTTCTATTAGGCATTAAATGGCGATCGTGTCCCTTTTTGCATGTCACGCAGAACACTTCGTATTTAACAAAGGCGTTTTCTACAGACTGACGTGTAAAGTTCCCATTGTTCTTTTAAAACATTTTCTTTAGAATAGTTACTGCTGAAAGGTTTTATCTCTACTAGCACCCAGTCAAGTACTCATAAATCTCTTACAAGTGGAAAAATTTCCCCCCGTGCGTGACGGTGGGGCTGGCGTGGAGGCCAGGCAAGGTGAGCTCTGCCAGTGCCTGGGATGGGCTGGTTCACCTGCCGTGGCTGGGAGCAGTGACTACAGCCCCCAAAGCCAGGCACTGCTGGGGTGGGTTTTGAGGGGAAACACAGGTTCGCTGAGTTGCATCTGCTGGCACTGTCCTGAGGATCTGAGCCACGGAGTCTGTTCTCAGAAGAGTCAGAGCTCCCTCTGCTTGCAGGCAATTTATGTATCCTGTTAATTACATTTACATTAGTATGTAAAGGCATTCCATATAAAGTATGTTTAGCTCTGTATTTTAAAGATTGTAACTCTGAATAAGAGTAAAAGCAGTGAGAAACCGGAATGCCTGTTATCTTTGGAGCTGTATGTATGTATGAAGGTTTCCAATATATGTATTAAGGTTTCCAGTAAATCTGAAAAAATAGAAAACAGTATATATCTTTATCTGCATTGCAAATTATGATTAATTTCTCGTTTGTAAAAATGTAATGTATTACTTTGATCAATTTAAATTAGTAGGAGGGCCAAATTCTAGTCTAATGCTAATTAATGACTTTGGTGATATGATGCTTAATATCAGCTCAGGATACTGTGCAAAATTCCCGAAGTTAGGGTTTTTTTCTTTATCTCAAATTATAAGAGAAAAATATCATGAGGAAACAATCTTGTTATACCAGATTGGAACTGACTCGTGTATTAAACTTATAAGAGGAGTCTTTCTTGTGCTTTAATTATACAAAGACAGTACGTCTGCAGTGCTGTCACATTGTGTTCAGTGAAATGACTTGTCTGGATTCCTATTCCAGTAAATTGGAAGTAATTGAGCAGGGATTATCCATGGCAGTGGAAACACAGCCATTTTCTTTGTTAAGCCAGCTCTACAAAGACTTTTTTTGTGAGTAAGCATAAAGTTTTTTAAAAGGACTGGGACTAAAATCCACAGCCTTTCTGCCAAGCGCTCAAAATGCGTAGTTTTGCATGTGCATGCAAAGGGCCTTTCATTACAAATAGGGTCCTAAGGGATTGTTAGCTGGAGATGAAGGTTTCTGTATATTCACCAGCTCTGGGATTTCCCATTTGCCAACACTACGAGAGCATTGTATTATAAATGAGAACAGCTTGCCGAGAGCTGTGGGTTCTTCTTGTCTGGAAACAGATGAAGTCAACATGTTCTGGTAAATTTGCAATGATATCTAAGAGTGGGTTTATTTCAAATGCAATGCTGCTTCCACGCAGAGAGGAATACTTCTTTAATTATTACTTTCTTACTGCAGTAGAGAGATTTGTAAATGTGTTCCTGTGAGATTCTTTGCAGCACCTTGTTGCCATTTGAATTTTGAAACACTTTTCTCTGTGTGTGTGACAGCTTCAGCACGTTACTGAAAAAGTGCACCCGTGTTCACAATAACCAGCCAGTTTCTCTATTTGGAGAAACATTAAATAAAATCCTTATAATTGTATCATTCTGTACTTCCCCACACTAGGACTGTTTGGGGGTGGCAGGAGCTCAAAAGATAAAGTCTGTAGAACACCAGTCATTCACTGGGAGAAAAAAACATGTCCCTTGTTATTACACGCAAAACCAAAAAACCCCAGAACAAACAAACAAAAAACCAACCCCCGCCCCCAATCCAACCCAAACCAACCAACCAGCCAGACAAAAAAAAACCAAAAAAAAAAAGAGAGAGAAAAATAATTCCAGGCATGTTTTCAGGCCTGGAGGGGGATGCAGCCCACTTCTGCTCTCTGCCACGGATGCTGTGTTCCTGTGGCCTCTCTCCAAGAGGGTAATGTGGAGCTGGAATGGGACGGGCCATGTTAAATTAGGATCATCTAAATCCTTATTTCACAGCACTAAAGTGTTCTGAAAAGTCTTTCAAACAGCACATGGCTCATCATTTAAAGGATACCACGGGGAATTTGGAAGCAAAATTGCATCTAAATGTAGGTAAACTCTTGTCTCTGGGGTAAATCTTCCGGGCTTATCTCAGTTTGCTAGGCTAAGGACTTTATGTTCAGCAAGTAAGGAAAGAAAGTGCAGTAAATGAATGAAATACTACATGCACAAGGAAATTAAAAGTAAATTCATATTTTCAGGCTTAGGAAATAAATACTGTTGAGTTAAATGTATCCTTGATTTTCAAAATACACAGTAACAATTTAAAATACTGATATACATTATGTAAGAGATTTCTGTGATCTGAATAGGTATTTTCCATAAAAGCTGCAACTAGCAGCCAATGTACTGGTAGTGAAGTGAAGGGAAATGCCATGAAGTGTCGGTAAGCAGTGCTTCCCTTTCCCATCAGAATTCAGGTCAGGAGTCTGCAAAATAACGGGAATGGGGCACGGTCCAGCACTGCCGAGCACTGCGGGGTGAGAGCGCCACTCCCCAGCCAGCAAAGAAGGACTGCCTGACACTCATACAAAAATGAGGAGTGTCAATTTAAATTCGTATTTATAATGGTTATTAATTGCTCAGTTTATAACCCACTTTACAAAATCTCAGTGGAGTGGTCAGCTTAATTAATCAGGTTATAAGTGTTCTGTACTGAGAAAGATCTAAAAGGGAGGGACATAGAAGAAAAGAAAAGAAAATGAACAGAAAGATATATCTTTGAAATGTTGCTGCCCATAAGTATTTGAATATTCACATTAATAGTGTTGTGCAGCCATGGTGAGCGGGAGCTGTGAGAGGATGTTCATAGGAGTGGCAGTATCTTAAAGAGACCTGCCAATAAACCTGCAAACGAGGACAGGCTTCCTGAATCATCATCCATTCTAGTTAGAAACAGATACTCATATCTGTATAATAAATTAATTAAATATGAGTGTTTGGGGTAAAATATTACCTCTCCTTTTACCTCTGAGTATTGAAAAATCAGTGTGGTATGCTCTAACTAAAGGGCCTTCCCAGTGCATACGATTAAGTTTCAATAAACTGAAATTTCGGGAAATTCATCTGGTCTTTGCTCTTCACAACTCATGGCTCACGTGTGACTGCCCAGACTGAGATGCCACCAGTGCTGTGTGCGTACCTACACCCCTCCAATGAGCATTTGGGAAGTTTTCAGCTCAGGCCACAGAGCAACCTTTCTTCCAGGGTGCTGAAACAGCCTGGTCTTGGCAGGATTTTATTGCGTGCGGTTCCACTGCCAGGCCAATCACAGGCTGTCAGCTAATGAATCTTCAACATGTTATCCATTTCTCTTTCATCAAACACTGCTGTCCGCTGAAGAAGCCTGCCTGCTGGAGGGCAGCTTCAGATGTGAAGGCTGATGGGATATGAACTCCACTGTGCCCATTACCACTTTGTTGGGTGAAGGCCAGATATGCTTGTTATTACTGAATTATTTTCAGGCAGTAAACACTGTATGCTTTCTAATTTCTGTAGTCTGAGTACCTGAGAGCTGCACTGTCTTTCTACATCCAACTGTTGGTTCATTAAGGCTCAAATACTTTTGCATGCTGGTAGAAGCAAGCTATTAGGTTTATCGTTGGCTTTTTGCCATCATGCTAGAAGTGACATACATAATAGTAGAAAATGTAAGTCTCTTGGAAATGCCGTTTAATTTCCAACCACTCTATTCTGACTTCTGTGTATTGCTTAGATGATTATCCTTTGCTGTGGTGGATTACAAGAGAGCTTTACAAAGGCTTGTTCACCCAGAGTACCCCAGGCAGCCCTTCAGGGCAAAGCACAGCTCCTTCGAGAACTTCATCATATTTAACCACTGAGACCTTAAGTAAGAAAATCATGTAATAAAATGTGAGTGCCCGTAGCCTTTTTTGCAGATATAGCGACTTTTGACCTCAAGTGGCCTTACTCCTTGTCATATAAGGTTGCTGTATTTTAAGGAGTGCTCCAAGACTTGCATATGGCAGGTCTGCGGGAGGACTGTAAAGTGCATTATGCATGGTACTACCCTCCCAATGAACGACCTCAAGGGCACCGTGCACCATCTGTATTTCCTCAGCAGACTAATAGAGATCTCAACGATAATCATGAAGAATATCAGATGTGGATTGTTCTGCTGCTGTTTCCTTGCACTTCTGAGCCTGTGGGTTCCTGTGCTCCAGGTGAGCTGTCAGTAGGTTTCAGAGTTGGCTGTAGCTGCCGATGGAGTGCGAGGCAGGTGTGGGCAGAGCAGGGGCTTCCAAGCAAATATGCTCAGTGGTCTGATGAAGAATAAGGTACAATAGCCTAACTAGGTAGAGCTGGTTTTAGGATGCAAAGTCAAAATTGCTGATTGAATGTCAGGACACGGAAGAGGGGGATTTAAAAGAAATACATTGCCTTCATTTTCAAAGTGTTTTGGCCACTGTCTTTGCAGACATTTCTGATCAGCTCCACATTTGTTGGTTTGCCCAATTCATCCATAAGGCTACTCCCCTGCTCACCTCCTGCCATGGTGTAGAAAGCTGTGGTACTGCTCATCCATGTAAAAGCAACCAGTATTCCTTGTTTAGGAAAGAATGAGAGAAAATGTAATCTACACTGCCTTTGCTGAGTTAAAAAAATATATGATTCAGGAAATTATATAGTGCCACTCTATAGCATTAACATTTTCAGAATTTGTAGAAGAACTTAGAGAACTTGTTTCCTGTTGTGAAGTAAGGAATATATAAGTGCCACCTTAGGTTTTTACTGTTGAAATTTTAGTAAAAAATTGAAACAGAGAAGAAAACAACCAGAAAGGGAAGTTCCATGAAGCTGACCCAGCTCTGGTGGGTGGGTTACTGCTCCACCTTCAGTTGATCTCCTCAATAAATCATCCCTTCTTCTCTTAATTTTTCTTATTCATTAAACATAGTTTTCCAAGAGTGGAGTAGTGTTGCAAGGAGAAATAGTAATTTCTTGATATTAGATAAAAAGAGTTTTGGAAGGTGAAGTATCTTAAATGCTTTTCCATTTTACCATTACTTTTCAGTAAATTACCTAAATAACTTTTTTCTATTTTCAATTCTCAAATACCTCTGCATGCATTATATAGTATTCAACTGTATTTATTAAAAATATAGCCTTTGTGTTTACGAATCTTTCGTAGTTCAGCTTCATTTTTCAAAGGTAAAAATAACAAACACAGTATGCTCAGTATGCGTCTAATTTACAGGTGGTTTGTGTCCCCTGTAACTTCAGTCTGGTAAATCCATCCTGATTACTACTGGAGTTTTGGTTTCCACATCGCACTGTACAAATTTAGATGTATGGTGCTGAAGGATGCAGATAACATTTCTGATTTCCAGGCTTAGATATATTCATGAAAGTCATTTGTGAGGTGCAAAAAATGAAATTGCAAGGCAACCAGAAGTTCAGGAGCTCCTGAGAAGTAACTTATTCTGCGTGACGTGAGATACAGTTTTCTTCCGTATGGTACAAATTATGAAGGAAATGAGATTGAACAATGAAACCCAGCAACAGCAAAGTCAGAAAAGTTTATTATACCTGTTGCTTCCACAGAAGTCAAAGCTTTCCTTGTATAAAAGCAGTATATTCTGGATATAAATAGTATGCCCTGACAGTGATATGGTGTTTGCACAAATACAGAGTTTGATTATGGTACAATTTGTCGCTCTGGATCTATAAACAGTCTCCCTGCATGCATGCAGCAGTGATAAAAACATTAGGGTTTTTTTTCTATATATATATATAGAAAAAAAATCCTGCTGGAAGATACATCTGCTGTAAGGAAGCAAAGGGAAGGCCATACCCTGCAGCTCTGCTGGCCTCTTGCCCAATACACTTGGCGATGGTGCAATGCACGTGTTCCCGTGAGCCTGAGCCTCTCTCGCGCTTGTGCATGCTCGTGCACCACTGCCGCAGGGGAGCACTGGGCACCCATTGGGGTACTGGGGGCTGGAGTACTTTACCTGACTTGCCAAAACCTGTCTGATTTCTCTCTGATTCATTGGAAGCTTTTTTAAAAAAATACCAGGGGGTGAGGATTTTCTAACTGGTTTTTGATTTAATAACAAAATCACAGTTAGGAGCAGGCTCCTTGCACCTCTGTGTTAAATAAGTTTCTCAGGATCTGATTTGACCAGATTCCTTTCTTTGCAATAAAGGAAGAAAGACCTGTGTCTGGGAGAGTTGGATTTTTAAACAGAGAGGAGCAGTTCTGGGGAGGACTGTTTGGGTGGATGGCGTCTTCTAGTGTCCACAGACCTGACCTGCTGTTCCCACTTCACCCCTCTCTTACTGAAAAGGTCAACCTACCTTGTATCTGGCATCGTTTTCTCTTCCGTTATTGGCTGCAATTTTAATAAAATATAATTTTGCATGAGTAGTGGTGACCACTGGTATTCGCTGCACAAGCAAAGAAAGGTTTCCTGTGAAAATTTGAAAAATGTCATCAACGTGCCATATCCCAAAGCTTTCTGAGGAGAAAAATCCCATTTTTATGATAGTTTAATTGTTCTCAAACTGGTTGTTTGTGAAAAGGTAATTCAGCATCAAGAATGACTAATGCGAGCGAATTGCTGTGCTGAGCACAGAGCAGTTATTTACCATGGTTACCCCAGGAGATGAAGAAAGGTACAATTATTCAGAGAGGTACTGTAGATCCTGTTTACTTTTTATTTTTACCATCTTTCAAATGTGCTTTTTCCCTGTCTTTGTATAAGCAAACAAACAAAAAAAAAGGTATATTTATCCAATTTTGGAACATAGTGTTTGTAATTAAAAAGCCTACTGATGGACCAGGGCTTGGCCAGGAGGGGTGGAAGGTGATGTTGGTGGACAGCGTGGTGTCACATGGGAAAGCTGCCTTCTGCCTGGCTCGAGGTCTACATGCAAGCTCTTCTGGTTTGATCCTGCCTGTTCTACTAAACTGAGGAGGACACAGGCTCTGATCTGGTCTCACAGTCTTCATTTTCTTACTGGTTTAGGTATGTTGGTTCCCCCAAAATGCAGTGTATTTCAGTGGCAGGGAAACCCTTGGGGTGTTTGGCTGACAGCGTGCTTTGAAAAATAACAGCTATTTGGAAAGAAACACATCTTAACACATTAATACAAAAAAAAAAAAAAGCATAATGAATCAATTATTAATTGCTGTTGTAAGTTATTATAATATAATAATAAAAATATAATAATAAAATTTTTGCTTGAATATGTTCTCAAATTATTCTGAGGTTTAGAGACCCTCAGCATCAGCTCTTGTAGGTTTTCAGGTCTCCCTTTTTGGGTCCCTCTCTTCCAAATGGAGGCTTATTGTCTTCTGCTGGAAAGAGCAGCATTTCTGTTCCTCACACCTTCTGCTTGGTATTAACTGGCAGCCTGGTGTTCCTCCTGTCTTTTGTGTGCCTCTCCCTCCCCTTTCTCTCTCCCTTCCCATTTCCATTCCCTATGCCATTAAAATCTGCAGACACCTGCCTGGTGCTTTTCATGAAGAGCAGTCTGTCAGCTTCTGGGTGCTCACAGCTGCCATGAGAGAGGCACATAGGAATGCAATAATCCCATAAAAGCTCTCCTATGTGACCTATGTACTTCTTGCCATTGAATGTACAGCCTTCATTTTGGGTGAAGGCTTCATAGGCTTTAGTCTTCTTTGTATTGCACCCTCATCTTCTAGACATGGGTTTGATCAGTCTCACTAAACATACATAAATAAAAGGATGCTTTTTTCTCTGAAAGAGAAAAAAAATGTCATAGCATAGGAGCAGGTTAGTGGCAGAATTTCAAAGGAGTTGCTCTCTTTGGTGCCCCTTCCATTTGTCCTGGGCATGTTACAATCAGCAGAAAAGAGAAAAAGAAGATGAATTTATCCAGAAAATAAAAATTGCTGGGTCCTCTCTTCTCTTCAGTCAACAGGAAGTCAATGGTTAACACTGTAAGTAAGTGCCAGTTCTTATCCTAAGTGCCTAGGCCATTTCTGAGACAGAATTCAGTAAAATAATAGAATGGGTTGTGACTTTTGCTTTGCTTTTATCTTTTAGAAGTGTTGTTTTAATATTTAACAATATTTTAATATTTAATATAACTAGAGCTTTTATACAAGCTTGTTATTCTAGACCCTCTGGTGTGATGCTAAGAAGCTGCCCAGCTAATGGGATTATTAAAATGCTTGATACGTTGTTGTTTGGCTAGTTAGTAATATACCTGTCTGTGAACAAAGCAAGTCAGACACAACCAGGTGTCTGCTCTTGCTTCACAAAGTTCCTTTGTCAGCCATCCTTTAAAAAGTTTGGGCTTTTGACAAGAGTCATTTAGCTAGTTATTGTAACTAAAGAGGGGGGATATTATTTTCTCGCTTATCAAAGGCCAATGATAAAATACAGTTGCCCTGTAAAAACTGTACATATGTGTGGATATTGTCTGCCTTGAAAACAATGAGGACTTGTTCTTCCACATATTTTCTGAGCTATATTTCTTCCTGTGCAAAACTCAGACCTGCATATGGAGTTTTACCATCTTTTATTCCTTAGGAAAAATACCCAAGCCACTCCCCCAAATAACGAAATTTATGTGATAAGAATAAATGAATTATTAGTAGTTTTTATAGCCATGTTACTCGGGGTATTTGCTGGAGTCATGAGATACAGTTCTGCAGGGCAAACTACACTCAGCATAGGAGAAGCTAATCTCCAGCTGCTGGCTTTTTGTGGTGATAAATTTATGGATTAAAGTAACTATGCATCCAAGAAATGGAGTTTAATGGAAATCTTCTTGGCTTTGTTGGTGTAACATCTTCTATCAGGTTGTGTTCACATTAATAGGCTTGGTTTGGGGGGTTGTGGATTTTGCGGGGCTCTTCACAAGACAGGATTTCACACTCCTACTGACTGCTTTTCTCCGTCCTACTGCCACGGTAGTTTGCAAGTCTGTGCAGACACAGTGAGAGAAAAAAAATCTGAAATAAAAACAAATAACGAAACTCAACCCAGATTTTGTGAAGGATCTATGCATTCCACAAATATTCTCACATTTTCATTTCATTGAGGTAGTAAGTCACTGACGTATTGAATATTTCTTCAGCTACATGTTTGAAGGACAATGCATATTGGCAGGAAGTAGATTTTAGCATCCATATTCTCTCCTCTTCTGCCATGCATACTGTGAGCCAAGCAAAATTGGAGATATCCCTCACCTGCACAGGCAGGCGCCAACACAGCAACATGCAGGACACAAAGAGGGAACTTGTTTTGTCTCCCTCCACACACTCCAGGCTATTTCTGTTCTCCTTCCCCAGAGGATCTTCATGAGTTTTGATCCTGGCCACTCCACTGACTCCCCCATACCCTTTTTCCTGTTTTGTTTTCAGAAGCTGCAAGGAGTGAGTGATCATTCCTTCTGAGACAGACTTTCTAAAAATTTCACCTTGAGGAATTAGACTATCTTTTTTGGTCCTATTATTTAATGTTTGATGGAAACAAAAGATAAACAAGAGCCAATGTGAGTATATATTAAATAAGTATATATGGGGATGCTTCCCGAGTACCCATCATAACATGTCCCATCAGTAGAACCTTCTAAAGAATTGCATAGTGAAATTTTCACATTGAATGTATTTGCATCACTGCTTGCTGAAATTGAATTTGAGTGGCTGTGCACATTTCTGTTTTTTACTGTGACAGAGCACAACATTTGAAAAAAATGTGATATAAAAGTCTTCAGAACTGTTATAGTATATAACAGAGCCATTTTTCTCCTATGCCAGACCATTTTTTATTTTTCATAGCCTTTCTAATAAGTATTACTTTTTCTCCATTAATGTATAGCTAGTGGAATTCATTGTTTCAAGTGCTGTTGGTCCTTACACTGCCTCCAGTCTAGTATTAGCAAAGTCATGAGCCATTTAAATGTAATTTACTATCAGAAACTCCAGGACAAATCTCTGTCTGACATTTTCAGGCTTAACTAATTTCAAATAGCTTAAGCATATATTTTATTCCCTGGGTATGGAAAATAAAGAAAACTACAAATGGTTGTTATTTAAAATGCAATTGAAAACAAAGCTAAAAAAAGGAAAAAGGTAATACTTCCTGTTGTCTCTGTGTAAGGATTATGTGCATAGTAGCAAAATAAATCTTCTTTTTTAGACAGTTTGCTTGTCTGACTTAATATTATTGATACTTTCTTGGAAAAATATGTACATGTACAAACCGATATACATAGGATAACATTTATAAACACACATATATATGAATACATGTAATATACAGCTTTTAAAGAAGTAATCTGAGCCTGTTTAAGCAAAAAGGAATGTTTTCCAACATACCTGTAAGCAAAAAGGAATGCTTTCCAATATACCTGTGTGCAGGTTGTCTTTAGGGAAGAATACAGCACGTATATTCCCCTTAGCTGAAGCTGATCTAGCCCAGATGCTGGAAGTAGAGCTCAGCATGGGGTGATTTTATTTTCCATGCAGCAGTAGAAGATCATAGATCATAGAAGATCATAGAATCGTCTAGGTTGGAAAAGACCTTTAAGATCATCCAGTCCAACCATTAACCTACACTACCAAGTCCACACTAAACCAATCAAGGGTAGACTAGACTAAACCATGTCCCGAAGTGCCACATCTACCCATTTTTTGAACACTTCCAGGGATGGTGACTCCACCACCTCTCTGGGCAGCCTGTTCCAATTCTTGACCACCCTTTCCGTAAAGAAATTTTTCCTAATTTCCAACCTAAACCTCCCCTGGCACAGCTTAAGCCCGTTTCCTCTCGTCCTATCGCTAACTACTTGGGAGAAGAGACCAACACCCACCTCGCTACAACCTCCTTTCAGGTAGTTGTAGAGAGCGATAAGGTCTCTGCTCAGCCTCCTCTTCTCTAGGCTAAACAATCCCAGTTCCCTCAGCCACTCCTCATAAGGCCTGTGCTCCAGACCCTTCACCAGCTTTGTTGCCCTTCTCTGAACATGCTCCAGCAACTCAATGTCCTTCTTGTAGTGAGGGGCCCAAAACTGAACACAGTATTCCAGGGGCAGCCTCACCAGCGCCGAGTACAGGGGAACAATCACCTCCCTGCTCCTGCTGGCCACACTATTCCTGATACAAGCCAGGATGCTGTTGGCCTTCTTGGCCACCTGGGCACACTGCTGGCTCATGTTCAGCCAGCTATCTACCAACACCCCCAGGTCCTTTTTGGCCAGGCAGCTTTCCAGCCACTCCTCCCCAAGCCTGTAGCATTGCATGGGGTTGTTGTGACCCAAGTGCAGGACCCGACACTCGGCCTTGTTAAACCTCATACAATTGGCCTCAGCCCATTGATCCAGCCTGTCCAGGTCCCTCTGCAGGGTCATCCTACCCTCCAGCAGATCGACACTTCCACCCAGTTTGGTGTCATCTGCAAACTTACTGAGGGTACCCTCAATCCCCTCATCCAGATCATCGATTAAGATATTAAACAAGGCTGGCCCCAAAACAGAGCCCTGGGGAACACCACTCGTGACCGGCTGCCAACTGGACTTAACACCATTTACCACTACTCTCTGGGCTCGGCCACCCAACCAGTTTTTACCCAGCAAAGACTACGCCCATCCAAGCCATGAGCTGCCAGCTTCCCAAGGAGAATATTGTGGGAGACGGTGTCAAAAGCTTTGCTAAAGTCCAGGTAAATGATATCCACAGCCTTTCCATCATCTACCAGGCGGGTCACCAGGTCATAAAAGGAGATCAGGTTGGTCAAGCAGGACCTGCCTTTCATAAACCCATGCTGGCTGGGCCTGATCCCTTGGTTGACCTGCACTTGCCTGTTGAGTTCACTCAATATGAACCTCTCCATAATCTTTCCCAGCACTGAGGTCAGGCTGACAGGCCTGTAGTTTTCCAGGTCCTCCTTCCAGCCCTTCTTGTAGATGGGCGTCACATGGACTCAGACTGTCATATAGTCTTTGACTTCTCTTATGGTATGTGCATGTACTGTGATACTTGTATAACAAGAAATCAGTAGCTAGGTTGCTTCTAATCCCAAAGGTAGCATGCTCTCTGAACAGGACACACACTCTGCAGTGCATTGTAACCCATACAGCAGACAAACTCACAATATAAGGTGAATAGATGTATATCCAGGCAGGTTGTAAGAAGGCTGGTGTCTAATGATGATATTAAGGGAGATGGTTGTATCTGGACTCAGAAAAGAGTAACGTCAATTCCCAGTGATTCCGGAAAAACAACCTAAAAACCAACGAGGTCCTTTTAGAGCTCTGTGTCACTGGAGATCACCAATTCACCACAAGTTTTCAGTGGCTAAGCATGCCAGCTTCAGGGATGCTTGGGACCCTGGCAGATATATAAAGGTGTTTTTCTTATCTGTTTCCCAGATTTGAAAAATTCTTTATGAATCTGTCCAATTTTGCAAGAATTCCCCTTATTTTGCATGTCTTACTGGTTTTAATTTTGGTAAATTTTTCTTTGTGAAAATTACAATTGTTAATGATTCTCATATCTTCTCTGGTTTTAGCACCAGATATAGACCGATAGTGGCTCCCCAACATTGTTTGCCATTGCATACTCTCTTTGCTTCTCCTCTCCCAAATACAAAATGTTTTTCCTACTTGACTTGTAAAAAGCTATTCTTAAATCTCCCTTCCAGTCAATTAAATTCATTAATTAAAAGGAGATAAAGATCAGTGAGTAAAGGCTGAGCTAATATATGCTTAATGCATTGTTATATCATGCTTTGTCAAACATACTAGTAATTGCTCATTTAATTTATTCATTTCAGCATTACTGATTTAAATATCTTTCTGGACCTTTTGGAGTCAGTTGTCATTTTTTTAATGTCTGCTGGTTGCATATCAAAATGTCAGTTTACTATGCTCAATACATTATCTATGACTTCAGTTTCCTTAAAACCTCTAATTGATATGACAGTTCTCACAAAAATTTAGTCCTGATCTGAGAATTATTTCAATCTTAATATGAAAAGGCAGCTCTTTTTGCCTAGGGGTTTTATTTATATGCCACCTTTGCATAATTGCAATGTCATGGGGACTCTTCCTCTCTCAGCTACTTCACTTTTCAAAGCATTGTTGAAGATAGTCAAAGCCTTTATCATATGACGTCAAGCTGTGAAGTCCTTCAGATAACTTCTCCTGGCATGTCGTATCAAGTCATTTGCTTCTTTTGCTCATTTTTTGTGTGCAAAGACACATGAATCACCATACTGCAGAGAAACCTGGTAGTCTTCAACAGATCCTACTGCATCCAAAGAAGCTAATAAAGGGCTATATACATTTGGACATGGGAGAGAGAAAGAAAGTTTCATGAATTATTTGAATCCTCATGAAACCTGAAAGCAAACAGAATTGCACTGGCAACCGTTGAATAATAATGATTTGAAAAGCTTTAATTAAATATATAAATTGGGGAAAGATCTGCCTAGTGCTGGAAGAAAAATGTAGGCTACTGAACAAAGAATTAGCTCAAATCCCAAATCATATCCCATCTTCAGAAAATATCTAGCAAAAGTCTAGTTCACAACAGAAGACTTTACATAGAATGTTAAAACAATTATTCTTATAGGAGACAAAAAAAAAAAAAAGAAAAAGAAGAACTATTTGATAGAATGTCAATTTCTTAAGGTTTTCAGACAAATCAATCATTGGAGACCAGTGAGTTCAATGTTAGGAACCAATAATGAGGAGAGTTGGAAAGGAGGTTTATAACTAGGGTCAGTCTAAATGACATATTTTCTCATAAGGATTTCATGAAAAGATTTTATTATAAACTTCCAGCAATAGGTTATGGGAATTGTATGTGTGTATACATATGTATGTATTTATATACATATATAAAAATATATACAGAAATTGTATTTCCAGCCTACTTTTTTTCTTTAAGTGGATCTGGGATACTCAGAGGTTTGTACACAGGTTTTGCTGTAAATGTCAATGCACCAAGTTGGAAAATATACAGAGAATTTTATCACTTTTCTGTGCATGGGGCAGCTCCAGAACACTTTCCATTCTCTGAATATTCATTATTTTCTTAGTCTCCTTTCTCCAGGTCATTAATGAAGATCAAAAAACAAGTGTCTAAATAGCATTCCCTTTGACAAAACAACCAATTCTTTCGATTGTTTCTCACTGGTCAGGTTTCCAATCATTTATGCTTTCCTTCAGGTTCTTTTTAGTTCATTTTCCTGAAAGCATGGTGATGCTCAAGAAGCGCGGGCTCATTGTCAGCCCACTGCAGCTGGTGGGTATTTGCAGCAGCTTCAGAGACACACATCTGCCCATAGTCAGCCTGGTCAGAAATTAAAGGCTTGATTCCAGAATAACCAAATTACTGAAACTGGACTTTTTTATAATGAGGACTCAGACTGTCATATAGTCTTTGACTTCTCTTATGGTATGTGCATGTACTGTGATACACGTATAACAAGAAATCAGTAGGAGCCTTCCCTCTCATTCATAACAAAATAACAGCAAAACTAGACTGGACCTTTGTTCGTAGGCAGTAGAAATGACACTCAAACCAAACTGCACTCTGGTTTACTAGGGGAAACCAGGAACATCTTTCAAATGTGTCTTATTGGTGCTCCCACATTTGCTTAACATAATTTTGGGGTTTGTGTGAACGTGTACCACCTCCTTTCCTGTACAGCCTGGCTAGTGCGGAATGGGGAAAGAGGGGTCAGTTTGGTGGATGTAATTCAGAAAGCTAGAGCAAGTGAAGGGCAGTGAATCAGAAGACAGAAAAAAATGGAGGAATAAACATAAACTGAGTTAGATGACAAAGGGAAGATACTTGTATCTCATCTTCATTTCTATCAATTTAATTTTTTCTGTAATTTATGTAGTCTGTCTCTATAGCTTTACATTATTATTTAGATACTGATTTTAGCCTATGAACTTACCTATCTGAAGTTTTTGTATAGCTCTTTGAAGCTATGTGAACCAACCTTCAAAATACCTGATATTCAGTCATTACCCATGGATAAATATTTTAATATTTGTAACTAATTAGCTATTGAACAAGGGATTTTTTAATAGTAAATGTTGGTGGTTTATTCATTCTCCATTTTTTAAAATTTTTTTTTTCAGAGTACCAAACAAGTCTGGATAAAGCAGTTACCAATAAAGACACATACGAGTAACAGTTTGGAAGACTGTCAATTTTGCTAAAATGCCATATGCCCAGTCTTCTGTTCCTTCTAATCCTCTCTAGGTTTCATCAAAAATTATTTGAGCTGAGCTACCTTGTTTTGGATATTTACTGATGAATGAGCTTGACTGTTTATAACTGGTAATGGTAGCAATCAGGAGAGAAACGATGGTCTGGTGCTGAAGATGATATCCCAAGAATAAGTATTATTTCACAAATGTTTATGACAGAAAAACAAGAAAATTCATACTAAAAGTAGTCTGTGGTAGCGAGAGAAGTACTTGAAATAAACTTAACCTTAGGTTACCCTGCTTAAGAGCATAGTGTTTCATAGAGACTGTTAGAGAACAGCAACCTGGAATGATGCTACAAGAGGAGGAACAAGCCAGTATCTTGCATTACTTATCACCAGTATCTCCTGTTCCATGCACTGACAAAAGGAGAGGAGTTGTCATGAGACAACAGTTTTTTGGAGGAGGAATCACTGTAAGCCATCCCTTCATGGAAGCTAATGTAGTTGTGAGAAGCTTATATTTTATACCCTTCTTAATATATGTAAAAATCCTTCTCCTTTTATCTGTGTACATTCCCTTTCTCTTCAAGCTGAGGAAGCTGCTCACAGCAAAGATGGCAGTCCGTGGGGCTTTCTCTCCTGCTGGGCCTCTTTTTGTCTTTTACTATAGACTACAGGCTGGAAGAAAGGAACATGAAATAATGATCATAGAATCATAGAATCATTTAGGTTGGAAAAGACCTTTAAGATCATCCAGTCCAACCATTAGCCTAACATTACCAAGTCCACCACTAAACCAATTAAGGGTAGAGTAGCAATTTCATGTTTCCTGGCTTGGTGGCTGGATTATTTATAATGAAAGTAAAAACTAGGAATCATTAAGGTTGGAAAGGATCTGTAAGATCATCAAATGTTACTAAGAACTGCAATATTAGAGGAGGGTCTATGTATTAATGTCGTGGTTTAACCCCAGCCAGCAACTAAGCACCATGCAGCTGCTCAATCACCTCCTCTCCCCCTGCCCTCCCCCCCCCGCCCCGGGTGGGATGGGGGAGAGAATCAGAAGAGTAAAAGTGAGAAAACTTGTGGGTTGAGGTAAAGTTTAACAAGTAAAGCAAAGGCTGTGCACACAAGCAAAGCAAAACAAGGAATTCATTCACTACTTCCCATTGGCAGGTAGGTGTTCAGCCATTTCCAGGAAAGCAGGGCTCCATCATGCATAAAGGTTACTTGGGAAGACAAGATGCCTTGACCCCCAATGTCCCCCCCTTCCTTCTTCTTCCCCCAGCTTTATATGCTGAGCGTGACGTCATATGGTATGGAATATCCCTTTGGTCAGTTGGGGTCACCTGTCCCAGCTGTGTCCCCTCCCAACTTCTTGTGCACCCCCAGCCTGCTCACTGGTGGGGTGGGATGAGAGGCTGAAAAGGCCTTGACTCTGTGCAAGCACTGTTCAGCAATAACAAAAACATCCCTGTATTATCAACACTGTTTTCAGCACAAATCCAAAACATAGCCTTATACTAGCTTCTATGAAGAAAATTAACTCTACCCCAGCCAAAACCAGCACAATTAATGCTGGTTATTAGAATTACTTCTAATTTTACTATTTCTTTTAATATATTTTTGTGTGATGTCAGGTTATGGACAAAGGCAAATCTCATCCAAAATACTAAAATTTTATGTGAAATCTGACAGAAAAGTTAAGAAGGGGTCACAGGCATATCTAAAAGTAGATTGTCCCATGATTGCCTTTGGTTGGACTCCATTGACCTCAGCAATTTTAAATTTTCCTTTGAAACTTTCAATTAATTTCTAAGCTTTTTATCATCAAGTATAGGCTTTTTAAAGAAAGAAAACAGTAAGAACAGTGTAAGTGTTATGACTAATAGGGGTAAGGGTAGTATAATAAGGTTCGAAAAAACACAGGATAGAAACAAGGGATCACCATAAAATACAGAAGGACATTCACAGGTAAAAAAGGCAGGCATGTCTTCAAGAAAATGCAGTCTAATTGCTGTGGCTGTAACTCAGGCCAGTAAAGAGACTGCCCCTGTCAAGGTCACTGATGTTTTGCTCTGAATGTCAGGCTTTGATTTATCTTCCACTGCAATATTACTTGAACCTGGGATTGTAAACAATAATTACATCCCATCCTCTTGGCCAGTGTCACGGTACTCTATGTATATCAGTGTCTTGCAGGTTCTTCAGCCATTTTTGATCCACCTCCCATAGCTTTTCATAGTTTGTTTTGTAATAAAAAATGATTGATACACTACCTTTGTACATTGGTTTTGGTTTTTATATCTTGGAGGTGCATTACATCCAAGGTCACCCAAGCACTGAAGACTTTGTTCTGAGGGTATTGTCTTTTTTCTGTTTTACCATTGGTCGTCTTAATCTGTTTTCTATTAAACCAAAGCATGCTTCCTCTATTGTTGGTGGGGTTTTGGTATAGTTATTAAACTGCTGCTGGAAAAATAAGAACATTCAAACATCAACTTAGAAATGTGTACACTTTGTTTGTTCTCTCATTTGCAAACACAATATGTGTGTTATTTTTGTTCTAATTCTCACTTCACTTCTATTAAGGAACAATTTGAGTATTATCGCTTTATGTTGCTGCCAATTTTCATGGCATTTACAAAAAAAAAAAAACCCACACAGGTGCAAACCTTGCAGAAGCCATCGTAGTTGTCTAGTGATTTAAATAAGCTACATGCAACCTCTACATATTTCTGGAAATTTTGCTAGTAGTCTTAGAAACTTAGAGATTCATCCTTCCAACATACGGGGAACCTTTTCTATTGCAGTATTATATTTCTACTGTGATCACGCATTGCTGGATTTGAGCCAATAGTGAATGTGTGAGAAAGCTGATTTTCTGATATTGAATTTGCAGTGAATGGCAAATGGGGTACTTTCACTCTTCTTACCTATTTCAGGGATACATTTTACCAAGTAGGCTGGTTTCCTACAAAATGGGGTCCTGTGTCCTCTGCCCCTCTTTTTCCCACCTGTTGAAACATTCTCAGTTTCTTCCTTATGATAGGGCTCATCCCCCTTTCCATGAGACTTGCCACAGGGAGGAGATGCTGGGATCAGGAGATGCTGACACCAGTCTGGAGCTGCCTACCTGCATTGAGTTTTCAGAAAGCCTGGCCATGTTTGCAGCTAGATGCCGTCTGTCCAAAGGAGACAGGGAAGGCCAAGTTGCTCCTGCCTTTCACGGTTTGGAAGCATTGATATGGTCTCTTTTCTCCTTTCATGGAGTTCTTCTCTTTGTTGATCCTCCTATCCTTCAGTTGGATTAGATGTAAATGGGCCAGTGGGTTCAAAGGTAACTGAGAGGGACAGGCAGATGGGCATATCACAATTACCTGCATCTGGTTTTATGAGGAAATGAGGTGGAAAGGATTTCTACAGTCAGTTAATGTGAAGACTATGAAAAAAAAAAACCAGTTTCTATGGAAATTGGGAAAGTTACAGCATTTCTCCTTTGAGTTTTAGAAAGCTCTTAATTTGTGCTGCAAATTCTTCTGCTTGCAGGATCATGCGCTTCCTTGGTCCACATCTGTGCACATTAGGATTTACACCAGTTCATGGAAAGAAGAAACACAGGTCTGACAGTCACTAGATTTGGCTTTTACCTGAAGCCAAGCCATGTGGTGCTCCATTCCCATTCCTTAAAACAGAGAAAAGTTGGGTTTATCATCTGAACACAAAGCACCTAAAGAAAGATGCTTCTTAGACCAATAATGTTTCCGTTGCTACAGAGGTGTGGCAAGCCCTAACCCATTAACATGGTGCTTCAGCAGTCTGAGATGCTCTGCTAACCTGCACCAATTGCTGGTAATTATTGTTCTTCTGAGTCATTTACTGATATTGGATTTATAAGTCTTTGGTCCCCATAATGAATTGTAAAGTGATGCCAATGTCTTTTGAAAAAGTTGTGAGGTTAATAATTATATTTAGCCAGTGAATTGAAGTTACTGGAGTGTCTGTTTGGGACCATTTTGGTAAGTTGCTTATTTGTAAGTAATGAGAAATGTGAATTACTGGAATTTTTCATTTCAATTATTCCATTACAAAGAGAAGTTGTTATAGGATAAAGTTATTATGTAGGAAAAAAATGAACATGACAACAGTATTGCAAGCTTAGTGATTGGTATGGATTCAAGGAAATGATAAATGATAGGATGCAGAGTAGCAATTCAAACATTTGACAGTTTTTATAATAAAAAAGCAGTTCATCTTATATTGAAAGTCTCTGGTAAAATTTTTAAAAGTTCTGGAAGCAAGCCAAGAGGCATCCTTAAAAAAAGAATTAAGTATCCAATTTGTTTTGACGAGGACAGCCATGAAATAAAAGGCGGATGCTGAAAGGTCTGTAACACCACCTGCTGCAGATGATGTTTTTGTAATGCAAGCACAGAGAGCACTGGATTTGATGGACCTAGACTTAGATTGATGGTGAAAGGGTGCAGTATTCGGAGATGCAGACAAAGGGCTTCTGTAAGGGATATTTTAATTCCCACTGAAATTAATGTTGGCCATTTTGGGTCCATGCCCTGCCACAGAGACCGTGACCATGCAATCCATCCTGACTTGCTGCAGTACAGGTATGGGGTCTCATCATGGCTGTCCGGAGATGGCTATCTTTCATTGATGTCTCTCCCCCTTGAGTTTCACCATGAGCCATAAAACTCTGTCACAGACTAGAAAAAATTATAGGATTTATTAAGTGGAATGAGAGGCGTCTAAGATGCCACAAGCCGGTGATGGCGGGACTGCAGAAGCAGCAACCTGGAGGCAGCAGCTGCTGGACTGACAGAGCCTGGGGCAGCATCTTCCCATGCTCTGCATCTGGACCAGTGCCCAGAGCCCCAGGGAGCAGAGCCATGGCTGGGGTAGCCGGGATCATGGGTAGGAGAGCATTTGTGGCAGTGTGAATTTCAGGCACTAGTTAAGGCACAAGTGTTTAATAAGACTGGAATGAGGGCATGGAAAGGCCAGGTGTGGATTTAGTCTTGCTCTGCTTTTCTGGATAAGTGAATGTTTGGGAGCGTGACCAAAACACTGCCAATATTTTTTGTTGTTGTTTCTATACTGAAAGAAAAATATTTTATAAGTGCAAAAATACACTTCCATAAGTCATAACATGATTTCCATATATATTTTGCAAGGTGTGTTTGCATCAGGCCATCCAATCCTGATCAAATAAACCTGAATTTTGGTGAAATATATGACTAGTGAATAACATTTTACATGCTCACATGGAAAAGTTCATCTACGATCCATGGGTTTAAATCACCATGTCAAAGAGCTGAATAGATTGGAAGTTTTTAAACATTACAGCTTGCTCATGGATCATTCAAAACCACAGAATAATTATGGAATTATTTGGACCTGTTGGAGCATGTCCAGAGGAGGGTCACAAAGATGGTTGGAGCACCTCTCCTATGAAGACAGGCTGAGAGAGTTGTGGTCGTTCAGCCTGAAGAAGTGAAGTATCCAGCGAGACCTTATAGCAGCTTTCCAGTACCTGAAGAGGGCCTACAAGAAAGCTGGAGAGGGACTTTTTACAAGGCCATGTAGTAATAGGACAAGGGGTGATGGTTTTAAACTGAAAGAGGGCAGATTTAGATTAGATATACAGAAGAAATTCTTCACTATGAGGCTGGTGAGGCCCTGGAACAGGTTGCCACATAGTCACTGAAGTTTAGTATTTCAGATTAAATCAATGGAGGAATTAAAGATTTAATTCAAAGCAATTATGAAAGATCACATTTATTTCGCCAGACTGGTTTTTGGTACGTTTAGCTTTCCTTCAGTGTTACATGTGGTCAAATACTGTACTGTTTTAAACTACTCATTTTTAAATTAATTACTCTTCATTGAAATTGTGTCTTTTTTGTGTTACACTAAAACAACAAAAAACTGCATGAGTCTAGTTAATGGATTTTGGATTCGTCGTAGCTATTCCTTCTGAAATTCATAATTATAGTATTACAGTTATCTTCGCAGGGAACAAAAGCATCCCTGTGACCAGAGTGCCCAGTCCAAACAGCCTGGCAATCGAAACAGTGATGACCTTTGATGTTGTGAGTTACTTGGTTCTGGAGAGGACATCACTTTGTGTCAGTCCTTCGTGAGAGATAACAGAGGCTCAACAAGTTAATCTTTTATACCCTTATTCTTAAAGTGTGTCTGAATCCTTTTCTTTTGTCTTTGTACTGCATTGAGATAGATCTGATGGTTCAAAAGTATCTGAATTTTCTTTCTTAAAAAGGCACAAGACTTTTAGGGTTTTTTACATTCTTAGATGATTTCTTTAGAAATTACATTCTCACCTTCAAGAGGTACAACAAATGGCATGTATATCTCAATTTAGGAAGTAATCCTCAAAAAAGGAGAAGGGCAGAATGAAAAAAAAATAAGATTACAATGAACTTGTACAAGTCTTTTCAAAAGAAAATGCCTGATTTGATTTTACACCAAAAATGCCGTTAGTCTCAAAGCTGGAAACACACAAAGAGATTGTTGGTGGATGGGCAGAAATCTACATGATGCTGACAGTCCAGGTTTTAAAAGAAAAGTGATGCAAATATCATAGCCCAGGTCCTGGTAGAGGTATGGGTATGAGACACTGGAAGTAGGCTTAGAGAACAGCTAGTTGGAAAGTAGGGATTTAGATATTATTTGCTTTAGATATTATTTGATGACTCTTCTTTCCAGGGAAAAAAACAGACAAAGAGAAAACCAACCCCAAAACCAGTAAGTGCAATGGTGCAATAGGAAACCAGATTCAATAGATTTGTAAGAATTTCATCTGTTTATATGGTGGCTGTACTGGGCAACACAGTTATTTCCTTCAACACTGCACTGTACTGTTACAAAACCCTGAATCCTGGAAACTTCAGTGTGCCATTCATTAACAGCTGTGTAAATTTAGTGTGATTGCTTTAGTTTAATTTCAGTGAGAGAACATGCTCAGACCTGGCCCAAACACAGGGCAATTATGCTAATGGCATACATTAGAAACTAATTTAAAACATAAATAATGTATTATTGACCATAAGATTACACTCAAGCTTAGATTTGATTCCTTCTTCATCATTTTGCTCCTGGGGCAAATTAGCCTTGTGGGAGGTTTAATTTGGGTCCCTTTGGGATCCTGGACTCTGGCAGCAGGAATGAGTCAGGGTCCTCAATGCCATGCTCCCATGCAACTTCATGCATATTTTGAGTGATATAAAGTTTTAGACAAATGCCTTATCCTGCTTGCTAGCCTCAGCAGTGAAATAACTGCAAAGAGATGCTGAGCTCCAACTTGGCCATGGCATGTCCACACCTTGTAGTGAAGTGGGTGCCTTTCTGAGCCAGGTTCAGTGAAAACCATCCTTGATCCCCCATCCTCTGGGTGTGTGCCCCCCAGGGCTGTGACAGGTGAAATAGAGGTTGAAATTCTCTGATAATACAGCTCCGTGTGTCAGCATGATGAGTGGACGTCAAGACGTAAGTGCGGCCAGGTGACAGACCTGACACCTGGAGGTGGGAATTGCAAATTTAGAATTGACCTAATATCCTGGCTTATAAGAACATGAAGTCTTGGGGTAAATTCCAGGAGTTTGTAGGTTTAGGTTGCCTAACAGCCTTGTAAAAAGTTACTTCATTCTTATTATCGGAGGCTCAGTCATTTTCATTTCTTTCAATGGAAAAGTGATGTTTCAGCACTCACAGTCACCAGTTGGGGGTCAGACTTTTGTTTGTCCTTGGCGTTGCTTGCAAACGAGAGTCTAACTCACAGGCAAAACCACTCTCCCGCTCATACCAGCATCACCCACAGAAGGTAATGGCTGACGATGCCCCTCCTCACTGGCCAATACTTGTTGCCTCCCAGGCAGCCAAACCAGAGTCTGATGTCACGGCAGTGAACCTGTGGTGGCAGCAGGGGCAGGACCGAGACCCAGCCCGCTGCTGCTCAGCACGGACAGCCTGTCTTTCAGCTGACAAGGAAAGTGCAAGGCTTTTTTTCTGCTTGCTTTTCTTTTCCTCTTGGTGACAAGGCCAGATTCCCCGCCTTTCCTTTGCTTAAGAGTATTAAAGCAGTACTAAAACTTAACAGGGGGCATGTGCTTAGCAGCTGGCAACTGGAAATAGTTTGCTCTAGACCATACAATATGTCATTTTTCTGTGTAGGAATTACTTTTTTAAATAACTGATAGGGGAAAAGATATTATATTCACACACATGCACCACTGTTTTGTTTTGTATAAAAATGTTTATTGGGTTGTATTTCAGTGTTTTCTGTCCTAAGAACAGCATACCTGCAGGGAGTTGCCTCATATGCAAAATTAATGTTCCTTCCTCACTTAGCATTTATTCATTACTATCGATTGCTTGCTGTAAATGAGATGATTAATTTGGCGCTCTTGCCCTGCTGCACAATGTGAGAAGGGCACATGAGGTGTTTTACTCTGTCATGACAAGAAAGTTAAGTGTCCATTGTGCAGAGTCAAAAGTTTAAAAATGAAAGTGTGCAATCCCTGGTTTTCAGGAAATGGGGAATTAAAATGTGTGTGTGGTTGTGTGCAACGCTTACCCCTCATATTTCAGTATCTGCATGCCAGTGGCTCTTATAGTCAACAGCTTTACAGTACATAATTTTGGATAACATTTTAGTTAAAGAATAATAAAGTAGTCTTTATGTTTGATCTCAGGAGTGAGGAACAGCCACTTAATGGACAGGATTGTCAGTGTAATCCTCCCAGAACCAGTGCTTTGTTAGTTCCAAGCTAATGAACACAGCAAGTACGTCCCTGCTGCACTGTATTGTTTATTAGAATGATTTTTTTTTTTTTTGCTAATAATTGTAATTATTTATCACAGCTATTTACTTGTGCTATGTAGAAATGTAATGTACACAATCGACTAATTACTTCAGACTGTCAGCCAGAGAGAAAGAGAAAGTGCTCAGGGTGGCTGGGTTTCCTTTTCTAGTAATCTGTGTAATTCTATTTCATTTCATAAAATGCCTGGCATGTACCATGTGGGGGTGTATAATTGCTTTGTGGAGTCCACTGCTGAAGTGGTGCTTATAACTTAGTCCTGGTTTAGACACTTAATTTCAGAGTCTTTTGACAATGAAAGACCATGGCTGTGTAAGTCATCATCGCAGGCTTTACAAGGCTTCTCCCAGTCCCCTGCATCAAGAAGCATCTCAGCTGACATTGGTCAGGTCGTTGCATCGGTGTAGCTGAGTCTTGGTAAACTCACCATGACACTGAATATTGTGCCAGGACTATTGGAAATATAAAATGCTAATTCATATCTGAAGCACAGAATAAATCCAAGCCGTTGTCCATTTCTGCCATGATGGCCTCAGAGCAGAAGCCAAGTGATTTCTCTCAGAGACTTTCTTGAAAGGAGAGTTCAGATTTAGATGTGACATTTCTGCATTTGAGGAATATTTCAACTTTTCTTGACTTTCTGAAACCTGTGTTAAAAATCTGAAAAGACTTGCCAGTCTTGTAAAGTTGTTTGATAATTTCTCCCTACCAAATTGCTCGCTAACAGTATGACCAGTTGAAAGAAAAAGATTAAATTGTACAAAGATAATTTTCAAAGACAGTGATAATATACCCTGTCTCTTCCAGGTCTGGCTGGAAGTCAGATTGTCAGCTGCCATCAACATGCAAAGTCCTCAGGCTGTAAAGCTCGTGTGCTGAAATTTGTGCATTTGAAATCAAAGCTTTGCAGTGCTAGAAATGTCATTCTAAACTCCTTTTTTTTTTTTTTTTTTTTTTTTGATATTTTCTTTAGGAAAGAATTCCTTTCAAATAGAAATGTTCCAGTGAACAAAAATGAAATGTCATCTTTTATATCTCTTAAAGCCTTATATTGTGAGCATGTACTACAGTCAGTATAGCCCTTTAGACCAAGAAAGTTTCTGCACGTCAAGAATTTTACCATGGAACATTGTATATTGTCTTCCGTAAATGTCACTCTTTGTGCACTCTTGCTGGACTGAAAGTGGAAATATGAACTCACATGAAAATGCCTGCATATTAATATTTCATTTGAGGTTCATAGTAATTATAATCAGGATTAATTCAGTCAGTCTGAGAGCAGATACTATGCACTATGGGAATTCTGAATTACTGATTTTTGAGTGTGACAATGAATGTAGCCATGCCATACTGCTCCAGTAAAATCCAGAAAGGGTGTGAAGGTGAGGAAAGACATCTCCAGTCCCAGTATGAGGAAGGACATCTCCAGTTCCAGCATCAGGACCATGAGCTCTTCCAGTGCCACTTCCCAGCATAGGGTGCATCCTCCTCCTCCCACCCTCCATTGCTTATTAGAGCAGTTTGGACCTTGCTAACTCTTCTCAGCCCTCCAGCCTCCTGGGGCCTGTCTCCAAAACTGTATGTCTCTGGCCCTGAGGAAGAGGGCAAAGAGAATGAAATGAGTGCAGCCTCCTCCTCAGGCAGGGCAGGAACCTGTGAAAATGTTTTGACTCTCCAGAAAATGCCCTTTTCCACTGATTAACTAGCAGAGACTGGACTTGCAGCTTGGGCACACAAATGTAGATGTCTGTAATAGGTTATAAGAATATTTTCTTAGTGGGTCTGCACTTTGGAAAGAAATCAGGAAAATGTTGTATTGCGCAAAACTCTTCCTGCTTGAGTCACAGCTGATAGGTTGCAACTTCACAGCTTTCTGTGAGCGTCTTGGGAAAAAAAGGGAGGCTGAATATGAAATAATATGAAATACATCCTTTACAGGAGAAATTTCAATTTTGCAGGGGCTAGAAAGCAGCATTAAGCTATAATTAAAAAGTTATTGGAAACCTCTACAAGGCTCCAATTCAATTTAATTAATGCAGCTCTTCCTCCATCAGAAAGGCAGTAATCATTACAGTCACATTTCAGGGGTTGCACAAATCCAGATTTTACCTATTTTGAATGCTAGATTTAATTATAATTTTCTCATATCCATTCCGCTTTTCTTAGCAGAAGTTAAAATTCTGCAAAACTGGACTTTATAGTGGGTTCAGCATTACTCATTATTGCACTAGCCTAATGACGTCAAGGAAGAAAATTTTAAAGCATTATGCACAAAAGTTCTTCTGCTTAAGAACAGGAAACGACACAACTTGTGCTGGTCTGCATATTAATAAAAAAAAAAAGAAAATGGGCTGTTGAAGCCAAGAATTAAAAAACACTGTTGATTAGCTTCATCATTAGCAATCAGTGTGTGTTATTTTTCTGTCAGACCTCTTTATTCTACAGACTTTCAGAGACTGTTAAGTAGTTAGAAGAGCAAAGATGGAAAGAGTTTTGAAGGTCTATGGATAGAAGCACTGTGTAGTTTTCATGTTGCATGTACTTTTCACATTCACCTTCAGGCTGTGATTCTCAAACTGGTCCTTGAGCAAACTTAGCAGCTGCTTTATGCTTAAGTAAAGTAGTTTTTTTGAGGTGTGCATGAAATTCAGAAGGGCCACAGTGGTCAGTCCAGAAGGCTGGGGAGCTCCTCCTTTTGACCAATAAGGTTTTATATCTCTTTTCTAAAGACATGAAGGTAAATTCTTGTCATATCACAGGATGAAGATGGAGAACAGCATTCCAAAAAAAAGCATGCATGTCTAGCTAGCCTTTGTAGAGACTTCAGTTGTGGGCCCTTTGTACACATAACTTCATTTCACTCTGCAGCTACAGACCCTGGTTAATTTGACACTAGGTCCCAGTTTTCCCCAACGTAAATCTAAGGAACCTCTCTGGCTAGCCCAGATTCCTCCTGTGCAGTCACCGAAGGCATAGCCAGCTCATGCCATGAAGCCCACAAGTGCAGAGCTGTGCTTTGCGCCCCTCCCCCTCCCAGGCATGCGGTGGGTCATGGCTGGAAGCATCACACAGGGTATTTTGCAGCCTTCCACTACGAGCATCTTCTGCCCTGTGGCACCAGCCTGCTGGCATTCTTTTTCCAGTCTTTGCATTAAGGTGTAAATATGACCTCCTTGCTGAGCCCACACAACAGGACTCTTGCATTATCTGAAGGAAAACAGTTTCACAGTCAGTCTAATATTTCACTATGGCTAAATAGCGTAACATTAAAACAATATAGAAAGCTTTCGTACAAAGGTTAGGTCTGTATTGTCTAAAACACCTTTCCAGTCACTATGAGATATAAAAAAAACAGTATTATTTTTTCTATTAAAAATACTTGCTTTTTGATCTTTCCTATGCAAAAGATCCAATTAATACCCTTTGTATAGGACATTTGTTTGGTTGTTGGGAAAATTTTCCTGGTATATTATTTGTTAAATGTTTCAAAAATAGCCGTTGTTGTTGTTCTAGCAATCTCTTTGCAAATCAATTGATTTTAACTGAGTTTATCTAGATTATAATAAAGTTACTCAGATTTGGGTCTTACACAGTTTGTGGTTTTACTTTGTATATTTTTCAAATCAATAATATATGCAATTCAAAGGTGGCAACATTCTCGATAATTAGGTGCCTTTTTAGTAGAATAGATATTACTTAAGACCAGCAAATTGATTAAATGGATTCACTATCAGCCTAGGAAGTATTTTACCTTACTAGGGAAGTGTAGCTTAATCCCATATGCACTGAATTTAGTAGGAACATCTTTTATTTATTTCTGATCAGCATTACATTGATGTTAGAAAAAACCTATCTAAAATTTTTATGTTCCAGATCTATGAAAAAGTCGCTTTCGCTTTACAGTATTAATTTACATATATTTATATATAAAGAATCTATGTAACTCTTTAGAAAATCAGACATAATATTGTGAGAACAAAAAACCTAATCAGAAATATAAACTTTTGTTTAGTTGAAATTGACAATAAATCTTAGAGAATAAAGTTGTTCGACTTCTTTTTGCATGTGTATTTTTTTATAAACCCAGAAGACCTTATGTCATTTTCTTCCTGTATCTTTCCAAGTTACAGAACTGGAAATATGATCGCAAATTATAAACAGTGCAAAGTATATCTGTTGTGATACGTTTACACAAGTAATACATTTGCCAAGTAGTGTATATTTTGGATTTCACATCTTAATTTTTTAGTTTAGCACATGTCTTGGAGTCATATCCTACTGCTAGAATTTATAAATTGAGACAAATGTATCAAATAGTCAATATGTTTTAATAAAAAATATTAACTTACACAGGTACCATTTCCTGGAACTGTAATTTTTCTTTCCCTAATGCTGCTCTGCAGTTTTTGTTTTACAATGAGTACATTTAGAATAGGTTGCATTCAGGTGTCCTCACTTTGGTATAACACAGAGTATCAGTAATCCAGGGCTGATATTTGCTGTCATTTTATTCCTGTCTAGATTCTAAATTACAAGAAAAACCCTTTTCAATTCAGCATGATTTTTTAAATCTGGTAGAATAACCCTATCTGTAATTTTTTTTTCCTAAGTAAAAACATACCAGCATAATAAGAATTTGCAGTACGTTCGGTCTGTACTAAATAGTTTGGTATATCTCAATGTAATCAGGAGAAGATTTAAAACTTTGCAAAGTAATATTCTATCCTCAGCTAGCAGACATACAGTGTTAACTTTCTCCCTTAGCTCTCTACACGTGCAGGCACGTTCCCTCTGAGCAGTGCAATATATGGGAACAGAACCAGCCTTGTGTTGGTGTGAGCAGAAACTGCAATAGCTGGTTGTGAACGACTAGGCTGCAGTTTAGCATCATCAAAGCAAATGAAGCTATTGAAAGTGCCAATTCAACGGTATCTTCCTATTGCAATACCATACAGAAATTCCTTTCTTTAATAAGAAATACAAACAGCATTTATTGTTACCACATAAAAAATATCAGTAAGCAGCCCTCGGGTTGTATTTGCCAACATAATAAAGATAGGTATATGTTGTGGCCAGCCTGCACGTACTGGTATAGACTTTCCTAACTGGCAAACTCGAACTATTGGAAGTTGATCTGAGGTTAGTAACAGTCAACAGAGGTTTTCAGGTTTTTTTGAGTATTGGTATTTTCCAAGCCCAGCACTGCTGGTATTTCCAGTATGTTTTACGAGTGTGTGTAACTAATGTATAAGTACTTTGGTGCTTCAGTTAAGGTTTTATTTTCTTTTGTGGTAAAACCCTACTCTATTAGCAAGCCGAAGGTCTCTCTGTAGTAACTTGGAGAGGGGAGAAGAGCATCATGCCTGGCCGTGCAGGCGTTGGGCTGCAGCTGCAGAGGAGGTGCTGCCTTCGCCGCTGGGGCTGGGAAATGACATTTTCAAGATAAACGTAGTAGGAAAGAAGTGCTGCATGACTGATGATGAATGTTGTGTCAATAGTTGTATCCACTTCTTTGTGTTTAATAGGCTTTGATGGACTTTTCTTCCATTAATTTGTCTAATTGCTTTTCAAATCCATTTATGAGTTTGGCTCCCACAGCATCCTGTGGTAATGAGTTCCACAGTTTAATTATACACTATATGAAAAAATACTTTCTTTTCTTTGTTTTGCACCTACTATCTCATTCTTTTCTGACAATCCTTTGTTCTTGCATTTTGAGAAACAACAAATAATTGTTTGCCATTTTGCACTTTTGCTGCCATACATGATTTTCTATACGTCTGCTATGCCATCCTCTCTTTCACAAATTAAATAGTGCTTTATTTTATCTTCCTTTGAATAGAACCTCTTCCTATTAGTTAACCATTCTTGTCACATTTTTCATACCTTTTCTAGGTCTTCTAAATCCTTTTTGAGATAGGATGCCAGATATGCAAATTGTGGCTCTCCCTTGGATTTTTGTTGGCATAAAGGCATTTTCCATTGTCATCAGTGCCTTTCTGTATAATTCCTGCCTGTACCTTCACTTTCCTTCTCCCCTTCTGAGCACTAAGCTGATGTTGAAAAGTACCCATAAAGACTCCATCATCCACAGAAATTTTCTGAGCACCACTATCTAATTTAGTGACCTTTTGCTTTGTGTGTGTCATTAGGGCTGGCTTGCTCAACCTGGTGTTACCTTGCATTTATCCATAATGGCAGCTTCCTCCTGCCATTGCAGCAGTGCTCTGTCCTGTGAGGCTGGGCTTGAGCTCCTCCAAATTGCCTTTACATCACTCCAAACAGTTGTGCATTTGTGCATTACCAATGAACTTTGTCATCTCCTTCTGTACCACTCCAGTGTGGGAAAATGTTGAGCCCTGCCCAGCAGAGATCTCACTGTGGCTGCACCGATAATCTTCCTGCTGAAAACTAACCACTTTCCTACCCCTCCCCTCCTGTCTCTTCGTTGGGGGGGGCGGGTGTCAGTGTCAGCTCTGCCTATGTGGGTGATGGCCTTCTGGGACACCACTGCTCCTAAGAAAAGCTATGCCATCTCTTGTCTGTAAACCTCAGGTTTCAGTATGTCTCCTCCTTCGGTACTTCACCAGCACCCACCTGTTTGCCCAGCATGGAAGTCATGCATAATGGTCTGTGTGACTGATGCTGGAGCCATTATGAAAAATTTGTATTATGTTCTCCACCTTCCATTCCCCTAATGCTGAGGCCAGCTTAAGCACCAGGTAACAAATCAGCAATTTTGTATTTTATTTCCTTCAGAAGCTGGTGTTTAAGTATTTCTGTAATTCACCCAATGAAGTTTGCAGGCTTTTACCGGAATATCTGTGTTGTTTCAAAATGTTTAATTGGTTGCTGTTGAGCATGCATGTCTATCACTGTTGGGTCTAGCATCCTTCAGCAGTGTGCTTGCCCTGCTGCTGGGAGACATCCTTCCCCTCCTAGCTCAGTGATCACAGGTGATGTCCCCACAGTGGCTGGAGGGCATGGGTGGACCTCCTGCTCTCCATACTACTAGGTCTTCACTGTTCCATTATCTTACTAGATAAACTAATCAGGCCTCTGCTTTAGAGTACAGATCTGGTGCAAATACTCTTGCTATCTGAATTTAGGCGTATAACTAAATTAGATGTGTTTAAATAAAGGGTTCTGTAACTGGAGGTAAGCAACATCCAAAGTATGGAGAAGTATGGTCAAAATGCATGCAGTCTTTCCTTCCCCCGCGTTACATGGATTTGCTGTGATATACACAGGGAACTAATACAGACCTGAGGACCTAGCGAAGATGCTTTAACATAAATTACACTGTAAGTGAGTATAGGTCACAAGGTGGATGGCTGTGTCACCTGCTCTCAAAAGATTAGGCATTTCACACTCAGTTGCAAGTAATACTTTGTACTACTGCAAACTATGCGGGGTTTCAAATCAATAATGAAAGAATGTCTTTTCAGTACGTGTATGGAAGGAAAATAGTGGGACTGTGATATCAGAGGCGATGTCTTGAGCCACTAGCACCGGAAGGGGAGTCCTGCGCTGGTGGGCAGCAGTGGGGTCTGCTCTGTGCTCCATCGGGAGGGTTCCCCATCCCTCTCTCCCACACAGCTCCACTCTGCACCATTTCTCCTCCTCTGTCGGGATGGTGTGTCTTCGGGGTTGCTTACTTCTGCAAGAAGGATTATTGATAAATTATGTGATGGTCTGTCATGAATGTCTCAGCTTCACAGTGAGCTGCCTTGTTGTGGGTCTTGGCTTGATGGCTGAAACTAAACAAATCCTCATCATGTGCGTTGTGTGCTGAGTACAAGCAGCAGATTCAGCTGTGAGTATGTGCAATGTAACAATGTATTTTTGTCTAGATAAAAATATTCCTGCATGTTTATCAGTACGAATCCACCCCTTTTCCTATGTTTATCAGGTAATTTACTTCCTGCAGGTATCATTGATGAAACAGGACCTAAGGGAAGAAAAAAAGAAACTGGTAGCCACAGTGAGGGTCAATTTAGGGGAAAAGGCTCAAAGGGAAAGATAGGGGGAGCAAAACAGCTGGAGGGTACCAGGGGGTGCCAGGAGTTGGGGTGACCAGGGGTGCTGCTGCTGGTGGGGAGCAGCCCCTGCAGAGCTGCCCCACTCCCACTGGCACGGCCAGCCCATGCCCTGCTTCTGCAGCAGCCGTGGCCTCCCTCCGATTACATCCATCAGAAGGAGGAGGACAGGATTACTCTGAAACCCACCTTGATTGAATGAGATAGTAATCCTTCAGTTAGACACTTCTTCAGCAGGGAGGTGAAACTAACTCGTATTTTTTTTAGAAAATGTTGCCTTGTATCACAGGGAAACAGATCATGAGAATGATTATTTGCAAACAGAATAAATTCTGTCTCTGTTCATATATATACATACATATATATACACACACAGATAAAACAATAGCTATCTATTGTAAGAAATATAAGCAATGCAAAATCTTTAACAGAAACTAATCCTTTCAGATGACAAAGAAATTAAAGATCAGGTCACCTAAAATGATGGGGTTTCTGCCAAAGCCCTTTAAATGCAGCGTATTGTGCCTAATGCACAGGCAGGGTCAGTATGTGGCTCTTAGACAATAAGTGCTAAGAGGTAAGAGATACCTCTTACGACTGATAAATATTGAAATTATTGTAATGAGATTCATAATGAAGTAATTGGTGGTTTTCTTCTTTCCCATCACTGCTTAGGTGAAAAGTACTTTGGAGAGTCTCATGTCTATTTTCTAGGGTTAACAGATGGAGTGGAAAAGTAGAAGTCTGAAAGCATGGGCTCTGAGACTCTATGTCCAGTTAAAATACTTCAATGTCCAGTTAAAATACTTCAGCATGATGAACTTCAGAGTCTTTCTTTACTTTTTTAAGAAATGTCACTATTTCTGTATATTCTGAAACTAAAGTTACTTCTTTAATTTGATGAACTTTCTGCATAATGATAATTGTGAGTTTGATTGAAAGTTCTCATCAGTTTAATGACTCACCAAGAAGGACATGATTATCTTAGGAAACTATGTAATCTGTTATTTTAACTCAAGAATACCTTTTAGCTGATTTGTTCCTACACCTGTTTTTCTTTACTCATCTATTTCATCTTCATATGTTCCAACTAACGTAAAAGAAACCATAAAGGTTGTTAAGATTCCTATTTGTGCTTTGAATACAAAGGGAAGTGGGGTAAAAGCGAACTGTGTCTTTCCCTGGGTGCAAGTGTTCCAACTGCCCTCCTCCCAGTCCTTTGAGCAGTGGCTCAGACGCAGCTGTTGGGTGCAGCGGAGCACCTGGGAGGGTGGCTCTGGAAGAACAGGTGTGAGGGTTGTGCACAGCCCCCCTTATCCCATTTTTTAATTCTTTCATGAGCTGGAGCACATCTCAGTTGCACAGCACAGCTGTAGGTGTGTCTAGTTCTGGAGGGCTGCTTTACAGCAGCAAAGAGTTAGCTGGATTAACACTTACTCCTAAGTAGACAACTGTAAATAAAAAGTTTATTAAAACTGACTGTAAATGATGCAAATCTCTCATTAAACCTTCCCAGGCAAGCAGCAATATGTAGGCTTAACTCATAGAGATTAGAGGCTAAGTTAGAGGGTAACTGTGTTTTGCATCCAAATCTAATATGCTTCTACCGTTGGGGAGGGTGCAGACTGCTGAGCTATTCGGAAAAGGCAATTGTTTTTAGTGGAAATGCTTGGATTTACCTATACATCATATCAACTAACCCTGCTTTAAAGCTTGAACTTTTTATCTTGTTACCCAACTAGTATAATGAAATACGGCAAACGACAGCCCCAACTGCACTGTGAGTTGTGATGGCTGGAGTCTCCAAGACACTTCTGACATCTGCACCAATTAAAAACTTACTTTGTTTTGTCTTTCCACTCTATTTTTATTTTCTGGTTTTCATAGTTCTTTTAATTTGAGTTAAACCTCAGCAAACTTAGAGAGAGAAAAGGAGGCAGGACAAGGCAATAGTACTCAGAACTAACTTTTTCTTCCCATCCTTCCTTCTCACAATGGTACAGAGAGAAGGTGGCAGATGTACAGGTCATTTCCAACTCTTTGCCTTGAAATCCAAAATTTCAAAAGGATGTTGCGATTGTTAAGGCTCATATAGTAAAAAATAATGAGTAACGTAAAACCCATTCCATAACCTGGTCATTATATGGTAAAATATTTTTGCCTTTTACCTGCAGAGGGACAGGGTATTTTTCTGCACTGTTTCTAATCTCTATTTTAATCCTTTACCACAGTTTGATCCTAATGAGATTAGAGACTTAAAATGATTCAGTATTGCATTATTTAACGTACAAGACAACTTATGTAACCATAGTTTCATTTGCGTGCCTTTTTCATGAGAAGAGGAGCTTTCTTTTCAATAGGGATAAATATATTTGTCAGGAAATTCTGATAAAGCCTGAATCTCATCTTGTTTATATTAGTGTAAAAACAATGTAAATCCATTAACAAAACCAACAGACTTTTTGTATTCCAGTGTCATTTTGAAGCACTGTTTGGTCCATAATGAAGGCTGAGAAGTATTATTCAGAGGTTATTACAAAAATAGCATATCCATGGTTACTGAGGGTTTTAGATGTTTAGTATAATTTCTCAAGGCAATTAAGCAGTGTGCGTAGATGCGCTGAACTTTGGAAATATTTTCATGAAATGCAAGCCTCAAGCACCAAATGCAGATGAGGGTAGGAGTGTGGCTTTGGCAGGCTGATGATCAGAGGGCTGAACTTCAGCAGAGAGTGCCCTGGCCCCACTCCTGGGAGCATGCAGCATCTTCTGCTTTGGGATCTTGTGTTCAAAAAATGGGTAGAGTGTTCAAAAAACGGGTAGGTGTGGCACTTCGGGACATGGTTTAGTCTAGTCTACCCTTGATTGGCTTAGAGTAGACTTGGTAGTGTAGGTTAATGGTTGGACTGGATGATCTTAAAGGTCTTTTCCAACCTAAATGATTCTATGATTCTATGGTTCTATGATCTCTGTCAGAAGATGGGGAAGATGTCACCCAGTACAAAGGTATTGTAATCTGCCCTTCTGTGATTAAAGTAGCTTACAGTCCAAGTAGGTAGGTTTAACCCAGGATTGAAAGGCAAGCAGAAGCACGCAGAAGCGAAGAATACCATTTTCAAAAAGTCCCATTGACTTAAAAGGTAAATACATCAGTGCATGAAAATTTTCTCTGTCAATGCCAGGAAAAGAAGTGAGCCTCATGCTTCATGTGCCTGACTGCTTGCTCCAGGCTGCCTGTGCAAGCTAACACACTCATGGAAATTAATGCCATTGTACCTTTTGTAGGGACAATATTTTGTTCTTCATCTCTCATTCTTCTGCATCAATGGAATTGCCATTTTCACATTTAATGCATAGTTTTAAAACCAGAAAAGCACTTCTGGTCATTTCAGAATACCTTTATTTTGCTTTGCTATTGCAGAGAAGGAAAACATTGCAACTTCTTCCCTTCTAAATTTATGATGAAGTCATAGTGAAATTGCCTTTTATATTGTTTTCAGCTGTTTACATACAGTCTATATAGCATAACATAATAGCCTGTTTATCAGCTTGGGAAGCAGGAGGGAGAACATAGAACACATTTATCTTGCAGAATTTAGACCATCAGACTGAAGAAGCTATTTCAACCATACAGGAGAAGGTTTAAAAGCGCTGTAGAAGATAGACGAGCAATTATTTTCCAGTACAGGCACAAGTACTTCATGCCATCAGATTATGTGAGACACACAGAACCTGCCATGGGCCTGTAAAAGCTTAGCTAAGCTTGTTAAGGACAAGGATAGTGCCTTTGCCAAAATCTTAAGTAAATATGGTTGGAAGCTGCACTGCTCAGCAAAGACAACATCGAGTAAAAACTCCCTGGCTGCTCTGCTTTGTAGCCTCTGTGCAAACAAAGGCTCCCTGATGCTATGAACCTCGTAAGCCTATGCACATCTAAAAGGCAATTTTGTCTGATACGTGAAGTGCCCATTTGATTTGTATTGTTTTGATAACTAAGTTTTAATATGTAAACTTACTGAAAGGGGAAAATATTTTTTTTCTGTGTTGGAGTAATCTTTGACGGTGGCTACCCATGGATGATAATAGATCATTAACTCAAACTTGGGTGTTTCCCTTAATATTCCAGAGCTTTCAGGTTCACTAACTGCAGTTGGAACCTGCTCTAGTAATAAGAAATATGACTGGTTTCAGAGACATTTGTAGCATATACATTTTCAGTTAATGAAAGAAATGCTGGTTAATATGGCAAAAAACCCAACCAAAAAAAAAAAAAAAGCAATATATTCTATATGTAAGCTTGAGCTGGAAAATCAAGGGAAGCAGTTAAGGGAACTAAAATGAAAAATGCCCAAGAATTCCACAAAAACAGAAGAAAAGGGTATGTACAAGTGAGCTGATGATCGCATGGCTGTGGGGTGGCATTGACCCAGTGTTCACGCAGTGCTGTGGTACCTGCTGCTGCTGTTGGTTGACTCAGGACATGCAAATCTGAACTTGTGGTCTGTGTGATCACTGCAACCGCTTAGCCATTTCTGGTACGTGCTTAAGAACAGTGAGGAGTTTGGGCTATTGCCTTCACAGAAATCAACCCGGGCATTTTAGTGGGGCTTAAGTGTATTTACTTAGTGTAGCAGTATTTTTAGACTGCAGCTGATGCCTTGTTCCTGATTCTTTTCAATTTATTTATTTATTGAGGGATGATTAAATGAGAAATACGTACACTTGAACATAAAACTGAAACCAAACAAAACGTTTTTCCTGTGAAGGATGTCTATCAAGTATTTGCCTCCTATCGCTAGGTATTTTAATGTCTGGCTGTTGCAGTCCTGGGGGCTGCTCAGTAGTCTCAGGCTGGGAGGAAGATGTGAGAAAGACACCCAAAGACAACCTCTCCAATAACCACCACCATACCCAGCTGCCACCCCTCCATCATGTCCCATGAGGAGCACTGCTGCCACACTCCTCAGGTTAACCATAAATCAACTCAATGTGGTAAATTTCTTTCCCTCTTGTTGAAGGAAATATCAAATTACCTGTAGATTAAAATCTGAGGTCATGGTTCTGTAGTTACTGCTGTTGGCCTCTGGAGGACTTTATCTTTCAAATGAAGTGTCAGGAGCAATTAGTCATTTTTTTGCCCCTTATTATCCACAGAGTTCACATGGTTATGGCTGGTACCCTGAGAAGTTTTAAAAGTTTTACATGTTCATTCTCTAATTTTCTCTACTTCTCTCATTTCATTTTTTCTCTAGCAAGCAGAATTTCACTTGGCTAAGCTAAAATACCCTTTCTTATCTAGGTTGTCCTACTATGGCTGAATATAATTTCATTTAGATTATTGCTTCTCTTTAGAAGGCTTTTAAAATTGTTTTTAGTCTCCAGCAATTGCGCTTTAAAACTATTAAGGACTAATCTCCCTGGAGATTTCAGGACGCCCAACTCCTACTGGTTTGTGGCTCTCCACATGAAGTGTTTATTTCTTTGTAGTTGTAGCGGGTTGACCCTGGCTGGATGCCAAGTGTCCACCGAAGCCGCTCTATCACTCCCCTTCTCATCTGGACAGGGGAGAGAAAATATAATGAAAAAGCTCGTGAATTGAGATAAGGACAGGGAGATCACTCAGCAATTACTGTCACAGTCAAAACAGACTCAGCTTGGGGAAAATCAGTTTAATTTATTACCAATCGAAACTGAGTAAGGTAATGAGAAGTAAAACCAAATCACCTCCCCCCCCCCACACACACTTCTTCCCGGGCTCAACTCCATTTCCAATTTCTCTACCTCCTCCCCCTGAGCGGTGCAGGAGGATGGGGAATGGGGGTTGCAGTCAATTCAACACATGTTGTTTCTGCCACTCCTTCCTCCTCAGGGGAGGACTCCTCACACTCTTCCCCTGCTCCAGTGTGGGGTTCATGCCACAGGAGACAGTCCTCCATGAACTCCTCCAACATGGGCCCTTCCCACGGGCTACAGTTCTTCAAAAAGTGCTCCAGTGTGGGTCTCTTCCACGGGGTGCAGTCCTTCAGGAGCAGACTGCTCCAGCGTGGGTCCCCCACAGGGTCACAAGTCCTGCCAGCAAACCTGCTCCAGCCTGGGCTCCTCTCTCTCCATGGGTCTACAGGTGCTGCCGGGAGCCTGTTCTGGCACAGGCTTCCCATGGGGTCACAGCCTCCTTCAGGCAAATCCACCTGCTCCGGTGTGGGGTCCTCCCCAGGCTGCAGGTTGATATCTGCTCCACCGTGGACCTCCATGGGCTGCAGGGGCACAGCCTGCCTCACCATGATCTTCACCACGGGCTGCAGGAGAATCTCTGCTTCAGTGCCTGGAGCACCTCCTCCACCACCTTCTTCCCTGACCTTGGTGTCTGCAGAGTTGTTCCTCTCACATATTCTCACTCCTCACTCCAGCTGCAATTTGTGTGTGTCTCCCCTGCTTTTTTTTCTCTTTTCCTTCTTAAATATGTTATCACAGATGTGCTCCTACCATCGCTGATGGGCTCATCCTTGGCCAGCGGCGGGTCCGTCTTGGAGCCGGCTGGCATTGGCTCTATTGGGCATAGGGGAAGCTTCTAGCAGCTTCTCACAGAAGCCACCCCTGTAGCTCCCCTGCTACTAAAACCTTGCCATGCAAACCCAATGCAGTAGTGCAGCATAATTTAAGAACAACAACAGATTCTGAAATATTTACATGTAGTCAATTTTCTGAAGATGAAAATGTATAACAAAGACTGATCATCCATGTATCTCACAACTTTCTATTCCTAAGGTGTATATTAGAATAAGAGAACATGGTAGTTCTGGTCAAAGCTGTCAGATGCTACAGTCTTTGTTATCGAAATTTTTCATCACTGACATGTCAGCCAAACATTGAGGCTGGATTTCTGAAATAATTAGTTGCAGTAGCTCTCTGGCACACTTTAGGATGCTTTCTTGCATTCTTCTTGTTGTTCCTGGGGCAGTGCTGCTCTCCCGCCCATGCCTGTTTCTCAGAACTTGTGCCATCCCACCACTGTCCTGCTCTCAGGGCTCTCCAGGGTTATTGAAGGCCATGGCTGCCTTAGTAAGTCCTGGGGCACATAGGAATGGAGCTGGGGAGCAGAACTTGCCCAAAGACTCCAGTATCCACAGTACACTTCTTTCAGCTGCTGTTTTTTGGGTGGCTGTGGTGCAGTCCCATGTGCTCTTGCCCATTAGCTGGTGGAACGACGTGTATGCCAACCCTGAACATCTTGTCCAGCTTAGTTTCTTCTGGAAGCAGCCATGGTACACCATGACCTCTCTGTGGTATGAACCAAGAGATGATAAAGAGGCAGTCTCCAGGAGATCCTCCTGAGTTCAAGCCTGATCCAAATTAGACATCTAATGTGGACACACGTAAAATGTACCATGAGCTATTGTCAAGGAATTGATTTTGAGATTTTAAGCCTTAAAGAAACAATTAATAATCATCTAACGTGCCGCAAAATCTGACTGTGTAATTTTTGTATCCGGTCCACAATTTCTTTTTCAGCTAAAACACATCTTTTAGAAAAGAAATCCATCTTTACCTGAAGACTCACATGTGACACAGGAAACCTAGGATGAACTCGTCCAGTGTTAATTTAAACTGAATCTGTCTTGAAATTTCAGTCACTAGATCTCTATATACTTTGGTAGTTTAAAGAGTCATCTCCTTTCAGAAATATTTTCCCTCAAGTGAGTACTTTTTAGGTCAAGTTATATCAGCCCATTCTAATGACAGATTGGGTAAAAGCTGGCATCTATTTTAGATAAGAGATCGTAGGAGTGTTTTTATCAGTGTGATATCACCTTAGTTTAGTGGTCTTTCCAAATATACCTAATAACTTTGTGTGTTACCATGATATTCTTATCTGTATACTTGAAAAGAAAGAAAAAACATGGATTCACTGAAAAAGAGTTAAGATAGATCAAAAATATTAATAATAAGCTGGAGGTTTTAAAGCTGTTGAACTTAGTCTTTAGCCTTAAACAAAACAAAATAAAAAATCTATCTTGGTGTGTTGACAGTCCTGAGTGGGAGACCTGGACCTCTAAGTGTTTGGCCAGCATGGGCACCAGGAGAGAGAAGTAGTTGAGATGTAGCGTCCATTCATACTGGAATGGATACCACACACTTTTTTTTTTCACACTGCAAATGTTAAATGACAAATGGCATCCTTGTAATAATAGCTATGACATAACGGAATGGAAAAATTAGGATAGTGTGTGGGGTATTCGAGCTTCTGGAAGGAGTGGGTAAAGCCAAGTGGTTTCCTGCAGACTCATCCCGTTCCTGGTGTCAGCAAGGCACAGGTGGGAAAACCAAGTGGATCTGTTGTGGATGTGTTGCGTGAACTCTTCCCAAAGTTGTTCTGGGCTCCCTAAAGAACACAGTCTCTAATGCAAGGGACCGTGAAACACAGAAGATGAGGTAAAGGCAGAGGGCAGGCAGTGAGATCATGTTCATTGGTCTTCATTAAGAATTAGTGGTTATGAGGTGGTCACTTCTAGTTACTGAGAAATTTTCAGCAGAGTTGGAGACAGAAACTCTAGCATGCTATATGCTATAGGGGCCATACTTATGCTGTTGGAGATTAATTTGATCACCTAAGCTAATCAAGTTATTTGCATAGCTACCTAATTTCTATTATTCTATTAGCATTAGAATAAGAGAATAAATATGCATAAATAAAAAATTATGTTGAAGTAAAATGAAGCCAGCTACTATTCTTTCCCAGTGAGCAAAACCAATTAAAAAGTGTCACATGTGTTGCTGTTTTTCCATACAAGAACTATCTAAAATACCTTTAAAATCTATTTCAATTCTAGTTCATGTATTATATTAATTCATTATAAAGCCTTTTAGTTAATTCACTTTATCTTTAAAGGCTTATGACTTTACAATTTTAATTAAATTTCATTTCATATACTACATTCATTAATATATTCCTTTAAAAGCATTTACAATTCATTGTCTTTATCCACTTTACAATTAAAAATGTTTCTGTAGTTTGTATCTCAAAAATAAGCAGCAGCTGCCTCTCCAAGCAACACTATAAAGACATTGAAAAACCTCCAACCTTATCACAACATTTCTTACACCTCATATACTAATCCATGCTTCCAGAGTTATCAGTGACTCAACAAAAGAGCCTCTTCATGGCGGGCAGCATCCCTGACCTTGCTAATTCTTCCTATTACCATAAACTGAAGTACATTTGGTAAAGCTGTCAGTAGTCATGCAGCAATGGGAGGCTCATGTTTTTTCCAAGCAAAGAATTTATTTAGAGGATTACTTCAAAAGTCTGGAGTTTTTTTCTGAAACAGTAGAGACTATTTTTGAACTAGATACGTTCATGGGAAGATCTGCTATGTTTGGGATGGCTGTACATTTGGTCAAGGTCTTACTAGGACTGTATTTGCTTTATTAATGTGTTTTTAACAACTGATGTATAAAGAGCAAGCTGAGGATATTTAGCACAATTACCATTCAAATGAGAGTTATAAAATTTCAGCATCTGGTAGCATTGCCAGTGCCCAGCTGAAGACCTCCCACTAAGGCAAATCTGTGCAGACAACCAGAATTCTTTAGGTGGAAAATTAAGCAGAAAAGAAAGAAAGTATGTGTAATTCTTATGTTGGGTATAGAAACAAATATCAGAAAGAAAGGATGTGCAAGTCTCATGCTGGGTATAGAAACAAATACCAGAATTTGTAGGTAAATTTATTTCCCTCTAGCCACAGAGCCTTCTGTATTTATTCTGGGTTTAATTCAGAATTTCTGGTTCAAAGAAAAAAGGAAACCAACACACTTATTTTAGTTTGTCTAAGGGGTGCATAAAATCTCTGTACATGTTCCCTGTGTGCCAAGATGGAAAATCTGATTGATGTCTTTAGAAAATAAAGGAAGTATGAACTACAGAACACAATTAATACTTCCAAATCCCATTTGAGACTCTCTCAGTTTCATTGAGGGAGTGTGGAGTATGAGCTCCCGAGTTACAGACCAGGTCATGGTGCAACATTATGGTCAGGATTCTCACCGGCAGTGGAGTACTGGTGTGCAAAGCACAAGGTTTAAGGCATTGCTACTCAGATTTGCCATCAGAAGCACAATCAAGACTTGTACATTTGTATCCCTGTACTTGAGGGATAAGTGGGCAAGCTGGATTTCCCACAGCCTTTGGAGAGCAGTGCTGGGCTGTGCTCCCCTTTGCTGGCAGCCCCCTCTCCGCCTCTCTCAAAGTCTCAGGCGGCAGCCAGGATTAGCAGTTCCACAGCAGCCTCACCCAGAGCTGGCTTCCTCATCCCCTCCAGGATCCCATTTGGAGCAGGGACTCCCTGGCTGGAGATGTAAACTCATTCCGCTCTGCCGTAGCCAGCAGCCTCTGTCCCCACTGCAGGATTTTCGCTTAGCCTTTCCTTTCCCACCACTTAGCTCATTTCTGATGGGCTAGGTTGAGTGTCTATATTCACAGGTGGGGATTAATCTTGATTACTCTTTATGTCTCTCATGATGTTTAAAATCTCACAATCCCACTCCATGTCTCGCTGCTGTGAAGGTACAAAGCTGGGCATTTCTGTGCCTTGCAGCGGCTCTCACCAAACTGTGCTCAGCTGCAGAGCCAAGGGACATGGGCTTGTTGGACATTATCCTGACGAAGGAGACAGACAGTGGTCTTGGTGATAGGAAACTGGGGCAGGGGGGTGCATGATTCTCAAATGTCCCTGGGAAAATATATTCAGGACACAGAACCATTTTAAGGTAGTCCTTTTTCAAAAAAGATTCACTTTCTTGTCACTTCTGATTATCGCGGCATATAAACAAATGTTGATGTCATGTTAGACATACACATTGCCTTAGGTTGCAGTGCTGAAAGCCTAAGAAGATAATTGAATTCCAACAGTGGCATCAATTTGATCAGTGCTCTAAATGGACATTCAAATTAGCATCTTTCCTAACATAGAATAATTATGCCAGAAATTAGAGATGAGATGCTGGCAAGTATTTGCATCATATTTTCAGCCTAAAGGGCATAGCTTTTTTAATGCTAATATTCTACCTTGTTGAGTTTGTAAAGGTTTTGTTTCCTACAAGTTTTCAATATCAATGTACACACACCCTGGCTGTGAATGCTCAGCAGATCCCAACTGAGTATCAAGTAGCACCGCTCCACTCCATTGGCGGTGGGAGCAGTATTCTGATTTACACCACTGAGAAGCTGTTTTCTGTTTTCTTACATTTCCAGTGATTCTGTTATTTCTGAAAAGCCACAAGAGCTTCATAAGCTATTTTTCTTCCACATAGCTATCTAGGTAACACTTTCATCATTGTGCTTTAGAATATAATTTCTGTGTTTCTCTCTGTATTCATATAACTGCAGAGGAGGATCTGCACCCCAGTATAGTGTGGGTATGCTCATAATCACCCCGATCTGGGTCTCGTTGATGCTGAGGACCACCACAGTCAGCATCAGAATACATGCAGACATGGATGATCTGGTCTTCAACACTTCTGCATTCCTGTTCTGCGTTTCTGTCCCCGTGGCAGTGGAGTAAAATGAGCAGATTTAGTTTTTGACAGCAGTAGGGTACAGCTATGTCAGACAACACGTGTGGTCTGTTGTAGGTCTACCTAGGCTTGTAGGGTCTGTGATGTTTAGGGATGGCAATTGTACTAAAACCTTTCAGGAAAGGATGTTATGCAATCACACTCACCCACTGGCCATAAAGAAGTAATCTCCAACACAGCTAATATTTTATTATAGAATTGCACTCAATATTGAATAACAGGTAGTTTTGATTCATGTTAATGTTGGTAAATTCTTCAATGTTAGAGCAGTGAAAATGCTATTAAATAGGTTAATGTGTTTGCTTGTCCTGTAATAAGATGTTTAATAACAAGTAAGTGGTTGCAGTAGCAACAAAATAAATTTCTGTTGTATATTTCCAACCGCCTTGTGCCTCTTAGTGTTCTGTATTCTACAAAAAACTGATAAACATCTATTTTTTAGCTATGTTGGCCTTTAGGTGTTATTATGCCTGTAAAATTTTAGGCTAATTTTGTTAACTAACCCTCTTCCTTCTTCTTTGCATTTAGATACTTGGAGCTAAAGGATCTATTTTTACAGAAAGAAATTCATAAAAGTAAAAAATAAAAAGAGAGCAGAATTCTGAATGTCAAAAGTCCATATACCCAAAATACACAGTCTTTGTTTCTTATATTTATAACTCTGAACATGTGATAGTGGCTATGAAAGGAAGTGGATTTTGAGGTATAAAAAGGCTAGCATTGTGTGGTTCTTGATGAAAGTAAAAAATTACAAATATGACTTTTATTTTACTTTGTTTTAAGTCAATGGTATTGGACAAGTCTGATTGACTTCATCTGCTTCTGAGAAGTGTAATAATCCTATGAAAATTCATTGGCTGGCATGTCGTATTGGTATTATGTAATAGAATACATGAATAAAATTATGTAGTGAACTATAGAAATAAGTATAGGAAAAATGTGGCTCTGTCTCACATGAGAACAGTGACTGATCACAGAAAGCTCTAGCTGTGTCTGCAGCTCTGAGGACATTTCATTAATGTGCAGCGTTGCCAGAGGTGCCGATGCTCCTTGTTGTTGGGCGGTACTGGGGTTGCCCTCGGCTTGTGTAGAAATAATGGCCACTTCTGGGAAACAATGGTCCTTACTTTTTTGAACAAATCATTTCTTTGTCTTTCATATTTGATGTTTTAAAATATTGTTTACCTTTCACAGCCTGCTAATTTTCCTTTGTTAAAGAACCAAGACTCTTTCAAGCTCTGCAAATATTATTTTATTAGTGTGCCTAACGTTCATCTGATTTGAATATGAAAGTAGGCTGAACGATGTTCAGTAAAATATAAGATTACAGAAAAAAGGCAGTGCATCCTATGCCATTGCAGATTTGCTCTGTAATCGAGTAATAACTAAATCAGTAACATTGTTTAGACTTAACCCTTCAGGAAATAACATTTCTCCACCTTGGTGCTCTACTCCTCCATCGTTCAGCATCTGCTTGATAAAAACCCAGTCTAAATCTTTGTTGTTTTGGGGTTGCTGCACTACCTTCAAGCTATCGGAAATAATCATGTTCCTTTTTTTTAAATTTATTATTGCTCAAATTCATTCATTGTTGTTGTTAACAATAATCTCTTGAGTGGAAGCAGGACCAAAGGGTACATCCCTGGAGGTGCCCATGGCACTGTGAGCCAGGAGCTCCCACGCAGCTGAGGCTGGAGCTCTTGGAGCATGGGGGAAGCCGGCAGTCTGGGACAGCCACCCCCAGCACACCCTGTACTCCACCACCCAATGCCGCCTCAAATGCATTGTATCTTTAATGTTGTGCCTTACTGTGCGGGTTAGCTGGTTATTTCTGTGCATCTTTGCAAATATTTTATATCTTACATTGCAGAGCGAAGCTGTATGACTTTAGTCCAAGGTGGCCCACCAGTACCTTGCTCTTGAAGCCAGACATTCAAAAGGAAATTTTGAAAAAGGTCTATATTGTTAAGGTCAGCTAAGGAAAACCTCTCCCTTTCTTTAAAATGGGATTGCAATTCAGCTGTTCCTATATAACTAATCAGAGAAAATGTCCACTGAACTGTGATATCACCTTACTGGTGATGTCTGTGCTTTTGTTTAAATGGGGGAGTCATGTGTGATCATGAGTACTGGCTGCTGCCTGCACTGTTGGTCTCAGCTTCACTTACTTGCATAATTGCTATTCACATAACTAATTCCACAAATCCAACGATACTTCTTATAAAAATGGGCAACTCACATAAACAGAATTGTGCAGCATAGGCTCCCTGCTGCAAATCGTGTAAGTGGAGAATGTGGAGGAGGTTGTCTTCTCAGACTATGCAGTATTTGCTGGAAGATGGATAGACTTCATGTTTCTGAGTTAATTCCTTTTGTAGCAAAGCGGGATTGAATTGTTTTACTATAACTCTCAAGTGGCAAATTATTTCAACAACTCCATGAGCAACCACATTTGCACAGTCTGACTGGCTACCCTAAAGGCAGAACCAATTTAATTATGCTAGTATGCTAATACACACAGAAATCTGGACTCACCTTTCAAGACATCAGAGTACATAGTCATTTGAAAGCAATGAGGTCGATGTGGTCAGATTTTATGTTAAAAGTGATGGGGGAGAGGTCTCTAATTGTCAGATTTAGCAAGTTAACAACATACAGATGTTTTGTAATAGTGATGAAGCATTTCATGTGACAATAAATACTGTGCTGAGTATAGCAATCACCATGATGGAGTGTAGTGCGGCTCTGGAAACTTTCCAGAAGATCAGGTTTTGCATCATTATGTGCAATTCCTAGTAACCTAAGGAAAATTACCTTAAAATCTGTTCATTAGAAATTCAGTATAAAAACATCTTGCTTGCATTGCTAATAAAATATACCTGTGAATATACACTTTTTCCTGGGGTGTGTATTATGTAGCTTAAAATATTTTGGTAGCTTTGTGGCACATCTTGCTGAGAGGTGTTGATTTATGTCACAATATTCTGGTCAAAAGGAGGATTTGCTCCTAAGATTGAATAAAGAACTATGAGTGCACTAGTGATGAGAACACACTTCAACCGTTTAACAGTCCCATTTAAAACAAAACTGGTCATTATCATTTATTATTGTATACAGGTGCTTAAGAGTCTTGACTGTTCATTGAAAAATTGCTTAGTCGTTAATTTTGAAATTTAAGTGCCTGAACAGGATTACCCCATTGCCTTTGACATATGTGCACATATATGCGACATCTCCCCCCCTGCAATTAGTGCTTTTGCCTATTGAAATTTGAAGACAGACCATAAGAATTGAGATGTATGTATTTAAATGCACCACTATGAAAGGAGTGCTCAGTCTGTGTTCGCGCTATGACTACTGATTTCTTTCGTAACCTCAGGTGTAGGCAAATCATTGTGCTTCTGTTCTGCTAGTGGTGAGAGGACAGGAGAAGTCATAAAGTGAAGCTGTCACATCATGAAACGTGTCACATTTCTCAGTAAATCTGTACCACCCACTAAACCCCAATGGCCCTTCTTAAATTCTGCCATGTACGGAGTAATATTTTATTGTAATTTTTATTTTCATATGAAGAATTTTAAGAAAATAATGGGCTGAACTGTCCCAGGGCACACTTAAAGGTTTGAAACTTTCAGGCAAACAGTTCAGAATTGCATCTGTGAAGCCCATTCTGAAGTTCATGGTGTTGCCTGTGGCAGTGACCTGGGTGGACAGACACCTCCTCAGCTTAGCTGTTGCCCTGCTTAGAGACAGTCTCAGCTTCTCTCTCCAAAAAGTGGACATGGTGACACTCATGTCCTTTGCATGCTGCCGACCTCTCTATATGGAAAACGCTGTGGTTTAGATTATTGTTAACAATAACAATGGCATGGCAAGAAGTGGTGCTCGTGCACATTCAGCATCTCTGTACTGCTCCCTGTGCTGTAAATGTGACCTTGAGCTGCCTCCATTATCCCTCCTAACGGAAACTATTCCAGTGTTTTTAATCTTTTTGTTTCCATGGGTTTTTTTTAAATTTTCTGGTTCCTCTTACTATATTCCCTTTGCATACCTGCAATCAGCTGGTGAGCAGAATCATGTATTGTGTTCTGTAGTGTAGGAGTTGATCTTGAAAGAAGCTGTAGTATCCATGAAAATGTCCCTTTTCAAGTACCACATCACTGCTTAATAGTTAACATCTGGAAGATGAGACACAGCCCTGCTGGACTCCTGCCTTCCATGAAATCCTGTCTGACAAGTCCCTGTTTTAACTTCATTACCCCTCTGCTAATCTTTCTCCATGCTCTAAGGAAGTCCTGCTCATGGACTGTCACCCACTTGTTCGCCCACTGAGCAGTGTTTCTGTTTGAAGACCCCAGAAAATGGTCGAGGGTGTTTTCTGTAATCTCAGTGCTTTTCCTGCCTCCCCTTCCCCATGAACATCATCACTCCCACTGGTGTACTCTCACAGATGTACTGTGCACACCAGTATTTCCTTCAGCTCTTAGATTATTTCTCATCCCATTCTTCTCTGTGGCGTCTGAATTCTCATCAGCACCTGCTGAGCCAAGATTGGTGTTTGCTGAGTTGATCCAGATCACCTGAAGGGGATTTGTGATATAGCAGTAGAACTTATTGGTAGAAAATTGCATCTCTTTACCCCCTTTGTTTTCCTTTCAAAATCCACTGTTTTGCAAGACGTGTGACACATCTTCTGTTGTTATATCTATCTGCTTTTAGTGTACTTAGGAAAGACTTATCATAATTGCTATCCCAAATTTGGAGTTGAAGTAATTATAATAAGCCCATTTCTACCAGATCCCCCTCACCCTCATTAAAGATGACTCTTACTCAAAGGATCCAAGGGAGAAGGGTCAGAGAGAATATTTAAATAGGAGATTTCTTCTGTGCAGACACCACACTATGGCAAGTTCCGGCACCAGTGGACCATGCAGGAAGCCCTTCCTGAGGACAGGCACCTAACAAATGTGTCTTTGTGGGAAAGCTGTGAAGTTGGTCTGTGAGGTCTTTTACATCCTAGACCCCTTACAAGAGAGCTTTTGGTTTTATGAAGATTCTCTGACCAGAAGTGAATTGGTATTCATTGCTGAAGGTTTGGTATAATGAAGTCATCTCTCTGCACATGCTAAAAGATAAGTACGAGCAGTCTGCGAGTGAAGGAGCAGATTGCAGAAGACTGTCTTTCAAAGTGACAAGGTTATTGATGACTTTGAGCAAGTCCAGTTGTCAAAGAAAAGCATCTAGTCTCTTGATTACTTGAACATGAAAAACATACTTCTGCCAACTACAGCTAGATGCAATTCCATAATTAGAGACTAACCTTAAATAATTATTTCCATATTTATTCTTATCATCATCCCTGGGGACAAGTGTATCAGCCAGCTGAGGTGTTACTTGTTGTTCATCACTGATGGGTGGTCTGTCCATTGCTGAGAAGACTAGATGTGGGAACAAACACATTTTGTATGAGTGAACCTAATACTTTGTTGCCAGAGCTAACCACACTGGAGAATCCTTTTCTAAAACAGGTCAAATTGCATTTTTTCCTCTTGTTTGCAAGCAGATGCAGAACGTTACTCCCTGCACTGGCTGGATACATTTCACCTGAATTTGTAAATTCTTCACTGGAAGCAGTGCAAGCTACACTGGTGCTATTTGACCAGCCTGGTTAGCTCAGTTGGTTAGAGCGTGGTGCTAATAATGCCAAGGTCATAGATTCAATCCCTGCTCAGTGCAGAGGGGGTTGGTCTAGATGATCTCTCAAGGTCCCTTCCAACCCAAAGCATTCTATGACTCTATTTACTCTAATTTATTTTCAAGAACCTAACCTAGCTCTGAGTCCCGGACTTTCAGGGCACTGTATTTTCCAAAACTGACTTGCATTATGTGGCTCTCTTTTTCTTCAAAACAGCTATTTTTTCCTTGCTGTGGAAGCCTGTGATAACATAGCATGTAGGAAAAATTCTCAGAACAAGCTGTGTACAAAGAAGAGCAGCTAGAAATAATGTTATTTTTCTTAGCTTAGTAATTTTCTGTATGGCGCTGATGGTTTTAGAGCTGTGTGTGCGTATATTTAGTGAGCCCATCTGTAGTATGTCATGGGCATTTTGGCTGAGTAAGGAATGCAGGCTTTGGGAATCTTATCTACCTTCATTTTTAGCCTGGTATGTGTGATTTCAGTGTCTCTGGTTTGGGTCATGTATCGTCCTGCCCCCCGCCCCAACCCCTCCTGATTTTGTTTTGTTTTGTTTTTTTGTTTTAATTATCATCAACCCCCCAGTTTTATAACACTTTTCCCCAGACTTTTTTTGTTATTTTCTCCTTTGCTGCATTAAGATGCAATTATGTACTTTAGTTAATTGCCAGTTACTTAATGTCAAAATGCGTAATGTGTCTGAAATGTCCTCTGTTTTTCTCTGTCAAAATCATATGTAGCACAGGAAAAAATGCAAGCTATTAAGGCTATGTCTTGTCAAGAATTTACCTAAAAACTATTTTTTTCCTGATGGAACATATATCACACTTTTGGGTACAATGTTACGATTATAGGCATTTAAAATGTATAAACAGTTTCTATTACATATTCTTGGTTCTTGAGGGACTTCATGTGTAGGACTTATTTACTCAGAATTTTAAATTCACATTTGGTTTGGCACATACTTAGAGGCTGATAAAGCTGCGAACATTTTTACAAACTAATGTAACTGGACAGCAGCAAGTGCCAAAAAGCATTAGGAAAATGGAAATCTGTTCTGTTTCACAGCTGAATTTACCCTTTTGTAGACACTGAATGTGTTTGAATATTTTATTTCAAATCTGCATGAGGTAGGTGGAAAAGGTTTAAATTAATAAATGACATAATTAATGGCAGATAATAATGGCACATCTGGTTGAAATATGTCTTCAAAAAAAGAGTTTTTCTCATTTCACGTTGGAAGACTTGTATTTTTTTTAAGAGCTCTTAAGTCACTTGATTTTTAGCACATAAAAATTATTCTAAAAGAAATTATGAAAGATGTAGAGTCAGCATTTGGGTCAGGGAATGCTGGAAAGGATGGTCCTGGAGCAGTTTGACATGGACAATTGTGCCAAGAATACATGAAGAATAGTTTCGTGCTTAACTGGAAAAATATTAGTTCTTCATTTAAATAACCTCTGTGTCATAGTCCAGGTAACATGAGGCCAATTTAAGGCTGGGGAAGGGGGAGGGGGGGAACCAACAAACCTTGATTCTGTCATTTTCTTCTCTTTTGGAAACATGACTTTGAATCTTAACAACGTACCCAAAATGTTTTTGTGGAAGAACTCAATATCTAGACCAAATATCTCAAACAGATGTGAGAGCTCATGGTCTCACAGGGGAGCTCGCCTACACTACAGTTTGGGGAAAAACATCAGAGACAGGTGAAAAAGCATCACTGAGAGCCTGCGCACCTGCTGTTCCTCCAGCAGCACCAGGAGAGGCTGGTGGGGTTTGCTCAAGTTTTCCGTTCCAGCATCTTCATGTGGATGATGAAATTCATACTAGTGATATGCCCGAGCTGCCTATTTAGACAGTTTATCGTTTGGATGGGTCCCGCCTGATGTGCTGGTTTGGGGTGGGGAGAGGTGTCCTTGGGCTGGTGCTCAGCCTTGCAGGGGGCTGCTTTTGAGAAGGACCAAAAGCTTCTATCTCCATGGGTTGAAGTTTGATAGCAACATGTGGGACTTTGGAAACAGGAGAATTCCCCTTTCTGGCAGTTTATCTCCTACCGGCTGTGAAATCTGAGTCTCAGAAAGACTGTAGGGTTGGCAAGAGGTAGGTTTTGTTATGTCATTTTACTTTATTTCTCTATAGAAAGAGTAGTCCCTCATAGAAACTCTGTTTAATTTTGTGGCTTAATAAAAAATTGCAGGAAACCTTCAGAATTTGGCATTCCACAGCTTTTCCATCTGAATTACTAGTTCATGAAAACTTTAATAAGCAACCTACCTGAAAACATAAACCAAATCAAAAGCACGCAGGGAGTATATTGTGTTTCATACCTCCCTCCATTCAGCTGTACAGTATTTGCTAATTTTGATAATGTTTGGCATCAGAAAATAATAATAAAATGCAGTTTTGTCTATAGTTTTCTGTTATATCCACTATGTAAAGGAATTATTGAAACTACACCTAAGCAGTAACATGAGAAAAAATACTAAAAATATTCACAGATCTTGCAATTTGCCTCCTCCGCTTAGCTTCCTTTCAGCAAATGTGCCAGCAGGACTCTTTCTGTCCCCTCTTTATTTTCATGGTCTCTATTTGCAAGGACAAACCATCCGTGCAGGGTATGACAGACCTCTGGTCTGCAGGGACATGTTTCAACGCTGGTGTGGCGTAGGCATGGTGCTCCAGATCTTCAGCACCTTCCTGGCTGTGAAAGATTCAGGAGGTCCTGGGATCCCCCAAAATTACCTGCAAAGCCAGTGGCCAACCCACTCCCCTGTGGGACAGGGTCAGCCCACCACAGGCTCTGGCTCCTGTCCTGAACCATCCTGTTTCATGTTGACTCTTTACAGTGAGAGATTGGCCAGTTAACTTCCACTGAAGCCCACATCTGGGCCAAGTTTAGGAAGATGATGACTCCATGCCCATTGGAATAAAGGTCAACCATGAAATAAATAAAATACAACTTCAATTTCTTCAATTTTGTAGGATTTTTCAATCCTACAAAAGCACAAAACATTGTTCAATGAGACCAATATATGCACTCTGTCATAGACAGGCAAGTAGGATTTAGTTAAAATGATGAGAAAATGAGAAAAACCTAACGGCCTACTTCTCCAGTCCTGGTGGCTCTCCCTGCCATCCCTGTGGTTGTCTTCTCTGTTTTCCCTGTCTTACTTATTTCTCTTTCAGGCTTGGCATGCCCCCAAAGTCTGTTTGCAGTTTCTCTGCCTACCTTTCCTCTATTTCACTTGAGTTCTCATGTCTTCCTCCACGGCTTATTTTCTATTTCCAAGCTCTTTTTCTTCCTGTCTGTTTTACTTTCTCATTAAACTTGTCTTGGCTCTCTCCAGACTGACCCGGCATGTTTGGTTGGCAGGGTACATTTCACTATGCTGCTTTTCGTCTGCCTGAAGTACAAAAATATTGATATTTACAGAGCTTGTTGTAAAAATCAATATTGCACTAGGCACAGCAGAACAGCTGCTGTGTTGTAAAGCCAGTCCTGTCAGCCTCAAAAACCGATAGGATTTTAAGAAATCAGGATAAGCGTGAGCAAACCTATGTTTATGAGAGTTTGGTCTGAAAGCACTGCGGTAGCATGATGCGATTTCTTGTCTTGCTTGCAAAGAGACACGTTTATTATAGAAAAAAAAACATTCTGCAAGCATCAGTTTGGGCTAATGCAGTAGCACTGGTATATGTCACCTTCATGTCAAGCTTCCTCAGTATATATTCACTAGAAATTGTGGATATTAACTGCCTGGTAATTCACACATACAAAAACGTTAATAAATTAATTAGCTCATAGGTAAAGCTGGTGGTAGCTACTTCTTTGCTTCAGAGAATAAAAATTTTCACTTTTACTATTTTGAAAGCAGAAGTATTGGCTCTTACAGAGCACATCTGGACCTTGGACTATCAATAGTCCAAAGGATTATTAGTATTATCAACAGGATAATACTAACAGCTTGGAAACCACTGGCTAAAATAATTCAAAGTGATTTTTTGCCAAACAGAGCAAGTCAATGACTGGGAGCTGCTGGTCGTTTCCTCGGGCAGTGCCAAGCTCTTTCTTTGGCTGCTGCCTTCGATAGTTGTGAAGTTCTCCCTTTGCACTTTGGAGTACCCTGGGGGTGATGAAGAAACTGAATCAATTCACAACAAATAAACTAGATTTTTCTGGTTGCACACAAGCTGCCTTTTCAATGTGGAAGGAGAGAGACAAATCCTTTTTACAAGTGTTAACCAGTTCAGACAGGAGTTTAAGCATTCACTTGGCCCCATGCAGCTGAACAGTCTCTAAACCAAACTACGTGTAATTAAGTAGCTTAATGAAATGTAATATTGGGACTGAGATAATTTCACATAATTTTGAAATATTAAATAGCTTAAAAACTTATCTTGGGGGGGGGGGCGCTTTTTGCCTCTAAGCAGCATTTCTTAAGCAATTTTCTAACTTCAGGACTCTGTTTTCAAAAACGTTCTTTTTACATGCCAGAGGAAAAAAGCCAGTAGTAAACCAACCCATGAATTGACAGTAATGAATTTCACAGCCTCGTGAACCTCTTAGCTCTTAAAAGCCTTTGGAAACTTCTTCATACTGGGGTGTTTTTTTGGAAAATTGTAGTCAATTGTATCTTATAAATTTCTATTTTCCTAAGCACTAGCTTGCTTCCCACAAAAGTAATTATACTAACTTCCTTTCCTTTGGAATTTGAAGACTTTATCCATCATTTCTCTTCCCTGAAAAATGTTTTCAATAGAATATGTGTTTTTGTCTTTAAGCTTAAGTTTGGTCAAAACAATAAAAAAATTTTATTTCTTCCCCTTCTGTATTATTAATAATGATCTAATTTTCTATTTTCTCTAGTTGCTTTCTTATTATTTAGTGAGGAAATGAGTTTAGGCTTTATTTCTAAATATCATTTAATAAAACTTAGGAAGTCAATTCTAATGAAATACAAGAGGGTCTCTCTGAACATCAGGAAACACTTTTGTACTGTGAGGGTGACCGAGTGCTGGCACAGGTTGCCCAGGGACATGGTGGAGTCTCCATCCTTGGGGATATTCAGAACCCAAGCGGACATGGTCTTGTGCCACCTGCGCTAGGGGACTGGACCAGATGAGCTCCGGAAGTCCCTGCCAATCTCAACCAATCTGTGATTCTGTGAAAATTCTTTGCAAGATTTTTGGCTCATGAGCATATCAGCAGTGAATGACAGCAGAGTCCCATTAGTAGAAGTTAGTAGAAACTTGATTACTAACTTCAGTGATGTTGATCTTTCCAATTTATTTTAACAAAAGGCTTTATAACAGGAGCTAAGAATTTACATGGACAATGATTCGTTTTTCATCTGTATGGGAAAAGGTTAATTGCTGACGAAACATGTTTTTTTTCCCCCCACCATTCAATTCAATACAATTTAAAAGGGGAGTGAGAGCCTGGCCTCTGAGCAAATCCTTAATAATTACTATTATCGCAGTATATATAAAATTTAACCTTCATAATTTGCTAAATAAGTCTATATTTCTCCACTTGAAGCTGCCTTAGGGAAGCTTGAACTAAGACATCATTTCTTTCTTAATTTTTCTGAAATATCTATATTCAGGGATAGGTACTTCTTGCTCATTTGAGACACTTTATGAAAATTAGATGAAAGTACTCTAGCCACACTTTCCAGTCTACTTTATGAAAATATGATTTATATAGAACTGTTCCCTTAGGAATCAAGTCTTTAAAGTAATAGAAACTTTTTTAGCCCTTTACCTTTCTAGACATGCTGTCACCCTGTGGTTGGATCTTGTTAATGCGGGAGCCTCTCTGAGATATTTTACTAATTCCCTTGATTAATCTCTGTAAAATCTGTTTGCAACTGTAAAATATTTGCTGCAAATTCTAAGCACTTCAAAAAATCTTAAATATTCACCAGTATGTGCTACCTTATTCTCTATGAAGCCTCCGCAACTGGGATTTTTAAATCCTGAACCAACTTGAATGTTTAAAGTCTGATTAATTCCTCTCTATCTAAGGGATACACTTGGTAGCTGACATATTACTGTCAAGGAGCTCTGTGTTTGGTACTTAAAAGCAAGTTTTGTTATGTCCTTAGCTACACTTCCAAAACTAAGTGGTGACAGTAGAGCCTGCCTAGCTCAGAAGTGCAGCAGAAACTACCAGCTCCATCAGTAAGTGCAAGGCTGGTGCAAGAATGAATGAGAAGTACCTCCACCTAGTACACAGATTTTTGTTTAATTGGATGTGTGAAGGACCAATGTAAAGCTTGTCATTTCTAGATCAGGATTAAGATGAGGATTCTTGGTAGGCTCATGTTGTTATTATTTTATTTTATTTCAATTATTAAACTGTTCTTATCTCAACCCATGAGTTTTCTTACTTTCACCCTTCCAATTCTCTCGTCCATCCCACCTGGGGGGGAGGGTGGACAAGCAGCTATGTCGTGCTTGGTTGCCAGCTGGGGTTAAACCGTGACATGGAGTTATAATTCCTGTTGCAGTAAGAAGCACAGGTTAGGTATGAGACATAATGAGGTCATCTACAGCAAAGAAATTCAGGTTTTGGTTTGTTTTCTTTGTTTTCCCTTTTCCTCTGTTGACCTTTGAGTCTTGAGAGAGAAGAGGGGTGATGGAAGAGTCATGTCTTTGTGTCCACTAACATGACCCTTTGGCCACTAGCCATGACATCTTCTGACATCTTCCTTATATATCACATAGGAATCCAGTAGCATAACATGAGAATCAAAGGACATTTAAACTATCATCTTGCCTATTTCATAAAATATGTGCTTGGAAGAAGAAATCTGATAGCAAAAATACAGCGATCCAGCACTGGCTGTCAAATGTGGAGCAATACTTTCAAGTAGGCTGTGGGTATATGCCACTACAGCCTTGTTGGCTGTTAGATGGGCATATAACTTTGAATGTACTCAACAAAAAGATTCGCAAGGTCCAACTGGACAAGTGCCACAGTAAGTTGGCCCAGTGTTGAAGTCACCCCTGCTCTGAGCAGGAGGGTGCCCTGGGGAGCTCCAGTCCCTTCCAGTCTGAGCTACCCTCTGGCTCTGGGGCTTCTGTGATTCTGTAAAATAGGAGCTCTCTAATACATGCTGTCCATAGGGCAGCTTCAGGCAGATGCCTGCAAGAAAAGGAGATTGCTCATATAGGCAAAATTCTGTTTTCTCCCTCCCACTTGAGGTTGCCCACTCTTCCTCTTGCCTTACATTGTGTAGCAAGAGCGCTGCTTCTGCTTCAGCTGGCTCTGCACTGAGAACTGGACAGGTCCACAAGCATATGCCTTGCTTCTTGCCAGTTTTCACCATGTCCTTTTTAACTTTAGAATTGTCCTTAGATCTCTCTGCAGTCATCCTTTGCCCCATAGTCCATCCTGCAAGTTTTGAGTGCCAGGAAAGGCAGCATCTCTTTCCTTTTTAGAGCAATTTAACGTAGCTGGTATGAGAAGTTGAGTGGGTCTCAGCCAAGGAGCTGCCAAGTATGATGGGCTGGCATGGCTAAGGGAACTAAATGGGACTTCCTTGCAAAAACAGTTTAAATTGTGAACTGGCAGAATTCTCTGCAGAAAACCCCTGGAAATGGAGAATCCATTACTTCCTTTGGCACGAAAGGGCTTTTAATTTGTGAGAAAGGCAGGTAAATACTGCTATTTTAGTCAAAACGGGTGACAGGAGGAAATAAAGTTTTGTGACAGTTCAGGTAAAGAAGTTTGACATTTGTGCGGTTTTATGCAGAGAAAAGTTTTTGATGTGCTGGTGCTATTTGAGAATTTGTTGAATTGCATTTTTAATTATTTGTCAAGGGCACCTAGAGCCTTGGAAATGTATTATTTTATGTTTTATAGGTTGAAATCTAAATAAATAAATGTGGTTGAGAGCTCAAATGACTGTCTGCACAGTGTGCAACAGCAGTTAAAAAGCTTTGGTGCATTAAAACTATGGAATATATTACAGCAGCATATTGAACAATGGTACATCTCATCTGGAGCGACGCATTCAATTTTGTTTGCCTACCCTAAGCTATAATTAAGATTGACAAGGTTATCCAGAGAAGGAGAATAAGTATTACAGGCATTTTAGATATGTTGACACATGACTAAAGAACTATAAGAAATTAAATTTCTGGACAACAAATATGAACACAATTAAGACAAGGCTACTTCAAAAAATGTAGGGAATATTAGTGAAGAAATACTTGGACTGTAAGCTCTTCTGCTGATTTTTGTGCCAGTTGGGTGGGATATTTGTCGTTCCGGTTCAGCAGCTCCTGCAGCAGAGTGGGGTCCTGAGGAGCAGCCCCAATGCGGTTATCAGTAGCAGCAATGACGGAACTGGAGTCAACTGGGTTGGGAGAACAGATAGAGAAGTGCTGTGAATAGGTTGTAGAAGGGCTGGATTTTTTTTTAGTTGTTGCTCTCAATGAGAAAGAACACTTTTTGGTCAAAAACATTACTATCAGAAATATTGCTATCAGAAATATTACTATTATAAATACTTTAGGTGTTTGCAGCTGCCTCCCTGTCTGCCTTGTTGGTGAGGCATTCAGCCACTGCACTGCAGTGTGTAGGCAAAAGCATGTCCCAGAGCCCGTTGTCAGTCCTGCTGGCACCACAGTCATGCAGGCGCGGTGGCTGATAATTGTGGGATAAAGTATTCTCCAGCTGTAGCGATTTTAATCTCTGCTGCTCCTGATACTCTCGCAGCAGAGCAATATGTTTCTATTATTTTTTGCACTAGCCACCTCCGCAACCATGCTAGGGATTCCCCAAACTTCTGTGGCAGGTATTCCCAGGTGCACGCACATGGGCTGATACTGCTCAGCCTTTTAGACAGAGGCCGACACTTATCAGACGGATGTGGAAATGTAACTCTCCATATAACTACAGCTTGCTTTTTCCCTTCTGCTCCTACTTGTCTCTCTAGCTTATCTGCTGCTTCTTTCTTTTGAACATAGCCAGCATCACAGACTAAATCTTTCATTCCTCTTTTCCCCTGGGGCTTACTACCTACATCCTATTTTAAGATCTATTTTCATCTCACTCTAGCAATTAACATGCAATATTGCAATAAGTCTGAGCAGCAAAATTATTGGGTCATTTCACTGAAATGTCCATTATAGATAAATATGCAATCAGGCATCTGTGGCAGTGCACGAAGTCAGTGCTCCATTATCCTCCAGTACATGGATAGCCATAAAAACTTTTATACACACTAACAGAATTTGTATTAAAAATACTGGAAATAATTAAGTCAAATTCTTCCCTGTATATAAACACAGGGCTTTCACTGGAGTTAATTTGAGCTGAGTATGTGTAACAGTTAAAAGCTAGGTCATTATTTTTTACAATGGTCTGCAAATATGTAATTTATTTGCAATTATGTACGTAAATTCTCCACCTTCTAGTAACAAAAACAACAAAGGCCAAACATGTTAAAAACTGTAAGGATCCAATTCTCCACTCTTTTTGTAAGTGAAGCCATCCTTTTAACTTGATAATGTAAATCTTCATAATCAGGCCCATCGATTTTATTCCCACAGTATGTGTAAATTTATTGTCAGCATGTGTCAGCATCCCATCAACACTTACACTTCACTCCCATCCAACATGTGCAGTGATTTGGAGTGGTTGTCACTTGGATAGGTAAAGCAGGAGGACATGAAGTGAGGTTTAATCCTCTCCTGCATGGTCCCTGGGCAGGACCGAGCCTCCCCGTGCCTACCGCCAGCTGGGCAGGACCGCAACCAGTCTTCCCTCCTTCTGCATATGTGTCCAGCTCAAACACTGGAACACAGCTGCTCCTGCAGTTTGATTATCCTGTCAAAATAATATCATAGTTTCCCTGAAACACAGTTCTGCTACTCTGCATTTCATGTTTTGGGTCTCTTCCTCTTATTCATCAATTTTCCTACAAGCTCCTCCCTGTAACTGAACCAGGGGTTTTGGGGAAATGGGGCTGACTTACATTTTTGCCTGGAGAAGTCAAGCAAGCTCTGAAATTTGCAGGATAACAGTCTCTTTTGATTAATCAGATTTTATATAACATTTATTACTATACATACAGAAAAAAACCCCTTTATTGCAGGTACCTCTATATCATCACAGTGAAATTAATAAAGATTTTCATCTCTGAAAAACACCTGTTGTCTAGCAGAGCACCATCCTAAAAATGTATATAGCTAAATGAAAATAACTTATGTATACAATAGTAACGGGTGGGTTTGGTCCATTTTCTTGATGTTTTCTTATCCTTTTAGGCAAAAAATGTACAGTATTCAGGATATGACTACCCATAGCTTCAGTCCCATACAAGTTTGAAGATAACTGTGACAGCTTATAAGTTACCATCTTAGACAGCAGTGGCAGGTTAGCTCTGGGAGTTTGGAGCTCAGCACAGGCAAATTTACCCTGCTTCAGACAAAGGATGATTTTCGCCAGGGGGCTGTGCAGTGCTGTACCCAGCACAGCTGCCATCCCAGTTTAAAGATCCCTCGGGTGCCCCAACGCTCTGTGGCACTGGGGCAGCAAGGTCGGCCTCTCCCCACTCACTTTTCTGCTCACACATTCTTTCTTAATAAGCCAGTAAATTTCAGTTAATTATCTCTCCTATGTTATAAATCAGGCTAAATTGTTGATGTTTGCCTAGTTGTCTTAAAAAAGAAACTGTATTTTAAAATTTTGTGATGAAGATGTGACTTTAAGTTATGGAAAAGAGGTTAATGTCTGTGTGTTCTTTATGGAAATGTTTTTTATTCTGGAGTTGCAGATATTGCTTATGAGAGACAAGCTGATTAATCTCAGTTGTATGTGGCTCTCAAAGATTAATAGCCTCATTCTGATTCATGCTACTTATGGTGCAGCTCAAATATTTGGGTTTTTTTAAATACTGAAAAGATGTAGAGCAAATGTCTTCCAACCATCCCAGCTCACCTCCTAGATTGACTATATTCCACATGTTCTCGGAATAGTTGCTTAAAAACATTTATTGATTTCTAGTGCACTCAGCAACAACACTAATAGCACTAAGAGTGCATAGGTAGATAAGTTATCGCCTGTAGGATCTGTCTTTTTCCCTTGCTTTCTAAATGCCATTGCTAGAGTAAGGTCTTTGACCCTAGTTCTTATATAAAAATATGTTTGCTTATAATATATTGCTTTTAATAAGTTGCTTATAATAGGATAAAGTCTTTGTTCCTACTCAGTACTTGTTGAAGCAAAATCGTTAGCTGATGCGAGTCTCCTAGAGGACAAGCTGTGATGTGGGAATAATGTTGGTGCTTCTCCCACATGCATGTGTACCTGAGGACAACAGTTCCTCAATGGCTCTGTGTCCAATTATTTGTGTGCTATTTGCAAGCAGCTGCTGCGTTAATGAAACCAACAAAAAAAAGGAAACTCAGAAATCTAAAAATGGCTCAAGGTGGGCAAGCAGCTGAAACCTCTCTAAGATCTCTGCCAAGCAACATTTAAAGTATTTGTCTGGGAGGGAGTAGGAAAGGTGGATTAGCAATCACAGGAAATGTAGTTGTTTTTAATGGAGTCACTCTGCAAATGTCATGGTGAGGTTCCACCTGTAGTTTCAATTATTTCTGCTCAAAACATGGTCAGGTTTGGGTTTGTTTGTTTGCTTGCTTGATTTCTTCTCTTTCCCAGCACTCTGAATTCAGGTTACCTCTGAGAGTCAAGCTGAATTCTTTCCAGTTACATTTAATAAAAAAAAAAGTAGCTGTTTTTCATGCTCTGCAGGGCTATAACCCACTGGCGTTCAGCAAACATTTCTGTTCGTGCTCCAGGTGTAACAGAGCTGTGCTTGCTGACTGACTCTTGCCTGGCTCAGGGAATTGGAGAAGGAAACACATTTTTGCCATTAATTTAAATAAACACTGATAAATAGATGTGTTTGCCTGTGTGGGATGAATTATTAAGCAAGATAATGTTGCTACACAGTTCTTTTCAGAGCAGTATTCCCTTTTCTCATCTGAAATGTTCAAACCCAGCAAGAACAGACCAGGCTAGGGGGGTTTAGAGGATAGCAGGCTTTGCAGACATGAAATCCTGATAACAAACTGCCTTGCCTTCCCTTCCACTCTGACCTGACTTTGCTGCCTGCTCCCTTGTGGACCGTAAAACCCGAGTCCACTCAGCATGCTGCTGAGCTACCCAGGGCTGTGTTTTGGATGAAGCACAGCGTTAATCTCTGCTTGGATCAGATTGGGGAAAGAGTGAGTGATGCTGGTGCTGGGGAGGGATGGGCCAGCTGCACAGCGTAGTCTGGGGGGCAGCTCATTTATCCCATCAGTTACTTCTTGTGGTGGTGTTCAGTAACTACCTTTCCATCATCCACAATGTATTACCCTTTAATGTTTGTGCTTTGGCTGTAATTGATTTTAACCTTAATTTAAACACCTTTCTGAAGAGACATATGCATCATAAATGTTTCTGTATAATGATTATATAGTGATGGATATACAGAACATATAGTGACATAGTTACCAAATTAGTTATCATTTTATATATACATACATATACATAATGATATGGTTGTACAAACTCGATAAGTCATATAGTGATTGTACAGCAGATTTTTTTTTGGTTTTCTGCATAACACCATATTGATTGGAGTGGAGAAGGGTAGGAAACAGGAGGTGCAATTATTCAGTAACGAATCTAATTAATAAGTGGATTTTCCTGTGCAATCCAAGCACCTCCCAATATTGGTGAACGCAAATGCTCACATCACCTGTGAGGAACCAGCTATGCCTCCTCTACGCAAGGAAAAGGGGGAGTGCAGAGGGCTGCCCCCCAGCAGGACCAAGCTGACCACAACCTTTCAGCCCTCCTCATCTCTCCAGCACATTCAGCATTTTCTTCGTTGGTCCCAAATACCCTTCACCGGGAAACAGGCTAGACTTGCATGGGTGGAACATATGCCCAATGTGATTGTAAATACTTTTAATACTATTCCTTTAGTTGTTGTTTATAAAACAAATGTGTACTAATCCATTCTCTGGCCAACAATTATTTTACTTGTCAAAACTGCATAATAAGACATCACTTAATCTAAAAACTTATGGAGAAAAGTTTGCAGCTATTCTATCTAAATATGAATTTTAATGTGCACTGTATGTTTTCCATTGTGATTACCTCACCTGTTAATACAGTCAGCATCTTAATATACCTCATACAGAGGTTATCAATAATTGATTCATTTCATAAAAGTCTGTTTGTTCTGATGTGAAATTGTTAAATTTCAAAATATGTGATTCTTTCTTCCCACCTCTTTTACAAGTAAAATGAACAGGCAACATATTTTGAACATGAATAAGAAGGCTGGATATTTTTTTCAAAGGGAAAACATAAAGAGAAAAGAAAAAAAGGAAGTCCTGCTAGTTGTTACTATTAGAAAGCTTGTTTGTAGGTGATGTGCTAAAGGAAACTACTCCAGAACAGTTCCTTGTTACGCACAGGTTATGCAAATGTTGTCAGGCTATGTCATACTTTGCCTTAGAGCAGTCGTGCAAGCTAAAGTCATCTCTGAAGAGATTCAAATGGCACAAATGGATTTCCTGGTAATTATAAAAGTTGTTGCATATAGGTAGTCAGTGAATGTTTGTTTGGATAGGTTGCTCATGCTGCTTCTGTGTGCACTATCATGTATTTCTTCAGAAAACAACCTATGCTGAGAAATGCCATTTTTCTGCACCCAATAAAGGGTACATTTAATCTTTTTTAAATTAAATGAAAACTGAAACTTCTCGTCTCTGCTCCCTTTCCTATGAAAGGTTGGACCAGTTGATCTTTCAAGGTCCCTTCCAACCTGGGCTGTTCTGTGGTTCTATGAAATGACTTACAGCGTCACTATTTAAACTGGTTCATGTCTAAGTTGTAAGACAGGCATCAACCCAAGGACCTGATTCTGTACATAGGTGTCAGGCAGTGTAGTGTTCAGATGATTCATTTGGCTCTCCCTGTTGGCAAGGTTGTAGATCTGGGGTGAAATCCTGTCCTTGCTGAAGTCAGCTGGAGCCTAGGAAGACAGGAAGAAAGATTGCATCTTTTTTTTTTTCCCTTCCAGCAGAAAAATAATGCAAGTCTGTTTTTTCCACGTGCAGGAACTCCAGATGGTGTCAATGTGGTACTGCCCGCTCTAGTCTTTGTTGGGGTTTTGCTTTAGAGCAGTCCAGGTGAACAACTGCATATTTAAAACAATTGTCATTCACATCTGCTACAATCATTTGCTATAAATTGCATTGCCATTTCGAAGACAGGATTTGAATACAGTCAGTGCAACGTAATTATTTACTGTGTGTACCAGCTACACGAATCTGACAGAGCAGGTCTATGGAGTATCCAGACATAGACAAGTCAGGTTTTGTGCTGCTTTCCTCAAAGCTAGTTGAATGTGAGGTAGTTTCAACTTGATTCTTTTTATGTTATAAATAAGAATCCACAGCAATAATTAGGAGCAGACAAAAACTTGGCTATGTGCTCATTCAGTGGATATGCTCTAGGACTGGCTCCTTAATATAGTGGAAGATAGTGGGAGATTTTGCAGAAAAATCAGCGTGTCAGAATCAATAGCTGTGATTATCCCGCAGTAACTACGCTTAATGGTCGTGGGCCATGTTCTTCAGACTGGATTACAGAAGCAAGCGTGTGAGTGTCTGCTGCGAGAAGATAAAGAGCACCAGTTGAGTGGAGATGGCGGTTTTGCTAAGTAATTGACTTCCTTGGCTGCCTTCTGTAAAAAGCTGAATTCCTCTGGTAAAATTTCTTTTCACAATGAGTGAGTCAAGTGGAAATGCAGCATGAGAAATGAGAATAGGCTTCTAAGGCGCTCAAAAGAATGTTCATCCTATTAGCAGTACGGGGATAAAAAATAACAAGTCTAGGCACAACATTTGAAGATGTATAATATATTTAAGGCATCTTCTCAGATTTATAATAACTCATTCGTATCTTAAACTCGGTCTGGTTTAAAAAGACACCCATAAGCCAGTTCTTATTGTCTTATTTTATTTGTGATAGTGGAAAACTTCACATGCTGTTAGTCTTGCTTTGCTGTCCATGTTGGTTAGGTATGGCATCCTGCATGGACATATGGGAACATATCTGTCTCAGTCTCAGCCCAAAGATGCAGAAAATGCTGCTTTTATTGAGATAATTAAAACACACAGTATTGTTCTTACATTTTGCACCACTAAATTAAGCATAGGAAGAAACTGTTTCAGATTATACATGGTTTTCTTCTATAAAAACTAGAAAACTAAGCACCACATGAACCAAGAACTCAGTCAGGTTTATTATCTTCCAGTCATTTCAAAGCTTTTTTGCTGTAATTTGCCATTCTAAAAGCAAATACTTTATCTGAATCTTTTCCATTATCTTGCATGGCAAGGTTTATTTAAATCTTAAATGTGAGCAATATGGAAGGGATTGGCTCCAGATATGAATTAGTGAAATTCTTTGGAATGCCACTAGTAAAGTATGTCCTTTATCTGCCTTTTCCTCGCTTCACCATTGGTACTAGTGCATAAGCAGAGAGACCAGGACCACCAAGAGGGATCTGTCAAATGCAGGATGCCTTGGAGTGGTTATCTAAAATTATTCCATTAGATGCTATTACAAAATACTTGACACATCAATGCATTGCATAAGATGCGAAGGTTTCCACCACATGGCAGTGCATAGTACAGCTGAGGGCCACTGTGGAGCAACCCCTTTGCATTTCACTGGAGATGTGCAGATTTTGATCCTGGAAAGCTCTGGTGAGGACTGGGTGGATTTTACAGTCCATTCAAGCAAAAAACACAGCCCAGCATCAGCAGAAGTGTTTCCTGAGCTATGAGTTCTTTTCCCAAGGTATAGCTCGTTTTCTTGCTACACCAGCACCATATAAGTGGTGTGAGAAAAAGTTATTCCATGGGAAGGTTGGGGTCAGCCTCCCATGACCCCTCTCAGGTGGGGTGTCACTGCGATGGTGGGGTGGCCAGGAGCGGCTGCACCACGCCGAGATCTCCGTCTCCCCCCTGGGAGATGCTTAATAATATTATTAATAATCTATTATTAGTGGTACTATGGAGAAAGCAGCTGTGAGGTTCATCCAAAAATCTGGCTATTGCTGGCAACTGCAACCTAAGACATCTGTGCACCAAGTTTGTGTATTTACATGAACTAGCACAGCTCCATCTATAACCTTTTTTTCCTCTGTTAAATAAAGAGGTCATTCTTATTTCTCCTGAAAGATTCATTATAGTGAAGGACTGCAGCACAATTTACCTTTTTTTTTTTAATTTATTACTAATATTCCAAACAGTAGTAAATCAGCAAACTAATGTTCTAGGAGATAAGCACAGATGAAATCATGTATCAGCCCTAGTAGAAGTCATATGAATTGAGTTATTTAGTTTTTAGTTTGGGTGGAAAATTCTATTTCATGAAAGCCTTTGAGATTTTTAAATTCTATTTTCATTCTGCAGAGGGTTGAAGATAACTTCCGCAATATTTTCACAAAAATGGAATTGTTGAAATGGCCTTGTCTGCCAGCTGCACTTTCCTAAATGTATTATATACTGACCTGAAGCGTGGTACACCTCTGTGTAATCTCTCTTCTGCCTGACAAAGAGCAAAGATCTCAGTCATAGATCATTCTGAGTTTGGAATAAGTACTAAACCTGGGTCTAAGCTAATGTCAGAAACTTCAGAGAAATAGGAGGCATCTCTTGCTCTGCTTTTTGGCTTATTTTCATCGTGATGAAGAAAGCAACAGTGGCTGGGCACACAAAGCACACTGTCAGGCTGCAGAGAAATTGCTGCGAGGAAATGTGTTATTTGTAAAAATGCCAAAATACATTACAGAATGTCAGAATATTTTAATTTGGATTTTTTTTTAATAAGTTTTAACATATTTCCTTCATTTAAGAAAGCAAGGGAGTACTCAAGTTCTTCCAAACCCAAAATACTAACCCATTGCACCGATTTACTGACCTAGGCAGCGTATGAGTTAGCAGCCCAAGGACCAAAGGGGAATAACACTGACATCAAAATGTGCAAAACCCTCTGTGGCATTGGCAGGGCAGGGGTTCAGAGGCAGCCACTCAGTGACCCCCAGGACACAACTGCCCCAGGGATAGAGGGGGTGGCCAGTGGGCACACAGGGTGCAGAGCATGCTGCAGCTTGGCCCTGAACCCTGCTCAGCTGCAGATCGGCTGATAAGTAATTGTTTTGTGCTCTCAAGTAGCATAAATGTTTTTGTTTGATTTTTGCTTGGTTTCTGCTTGGTTTTTTTACATGCATTTACTTTCTCTGAAATGTTAACCATTACTCCTGTCTTTAGTGTGCAAAGAAAAGCAAATCAAAATAAAAACAAGTTATATGTATGGAGCTCTAAGCAGTAGCTGCACTGGCAGAAATATTTGAGATGGTGCTCATGAAATACCTCTCCACAGGGAACAGGAGGCTGGACCCAGTTGGCCTCTACTGCAACCAATGAAAAAGCTCATTCACACCAGCAAGTGCAGGTTTGATCTTCCTCCATCTGTGTCTTCATCCTCAGTGTTTACTGGTTTGTGATGGGTGGCTGTGGGAGGAGGCAAGCCCCCAGAAACAGGGCTTGTGGAGCTCCCCTCAGTGCCACCAGTGCTACCTTCACTCCTCTGCCATCAGTCCTCCTGTCCTGGAGAGGAGGGAGAAGCCCCAAAGGGATGTTGCTATTTTTTGTTGTCAGATAAAAGCATTTTCTGATGGTGAGTGTTGGAGAAGAAGAAGGGATTCAAAATTACATTTTGAATGGGGTTTTGTCGGGTTTTGCAATGAATACTGTGTAGCCCTTCCCCAGTGCTGCACAGGGCAGGTTCACTGCAGGGCTGTACGGTCTCTGCCAGATTTGGACCCTGCTGTGCTGCCAGCTCTCACCGCTGCAAGGGTTAATCTTAACCAGTGACACAGAAAGAGCTCTTTAATCTGGGCAGCACCTTATTTATACTGTAAAGGAGCACTGTTGCTTTTAATTATATTGTGTGTGTGTATTGATTTTCCATGAGAAATGATGCAAAAGTTTGTTTTTCTGTTAAGGATACTCCAACAGTGCACCTTTCGCAAGTGGTGGCAAAACAGTATGTGGATACCCATGGATACAGATGTTTGGGTGGGACTTTTGTTTCCTTTGTTTTGCTTTGTTTTGTTTTCACCAGGCTTTAAAATGTTTTTGTGTAAGAGGCTGGTTAAACTGCAGGCTAATAACTTATTTGTCTTGGTTAGACACGCAGGTACCTCTGTGGCTGGTTATTTATTTATAAATCTGCCTTCTCTGCTATAAAAAGATTTGTAATACCCCAATAATAAATGCATTCATCACGACATCTTCTGTAATCACTACAGTTCCTGAGCTGCTATTTGGCACTCATTAGCTGAAACTCCCATTCACCTATAATTTATGAGAAGCATACAATTATGTGTTATCACTACTTCAAGTGATTACTACACTGTATGTTTTTAAGATAATGGCATGAAACACTCCATGATGAATTACACCTCTCTAGGTAGCTTTGCTTCTGTCATTAACTCTATTATTTTACTTAAATCAACCTGGAGAGAATTGCGTTGTAGGGTTGGTATTACCTTCTCAGAGAAGAGTCCCAGCTCAATACTGATCCAATAAAGGATATGACACAGCATACCATTATCTCCTGCCTTGTATGTCCTAACTACTCATAGTGTAGATGTTATTATATGGAAATCCTAAAATCCAACTTGTTTTCACTTGGAAAGAATGTTTTTTCATGTTGCCTTGTTAGTGAAAAAAGCCTATCCAGGAAGAACATGTGAAATATAGAACTTGAATATTAAGAAATCCCTGGAGCCTGGGCAGCTGCAGCCTGTGTCACAGGTCTGCCTGGAGAAGGGAGAGGTGAAGTTATCATAGCTCTGCTGTGGAGCAGGAGCACCCACGCCTCTGCTTGTAGACATCTTTTTCTTACTATGTTTGATGCATTTTATACTTAACAGCTGAGCAGGTAGAGAGGACCTCACTGTTGCATTGAGTCTGCAGGCAAACATCAGAAAATTTCCCAACGTTAGGAGGCAATGCAGTAGTTAGCAGGTTGTACTGCATGGTCCCACTGGCCAACCCGGCAGCAGAAGGGAGACTGCAGTATCAGGAGAAACAGCTGAGGCAGCCAAGGAAGCCAGGAAAGCCTCCTCGCGAGCAGAAGGGGATCTCCCACCCCTTGTCAAGCTGCTGATAATGCGGTCTCTGGGCAGCGTGACATGGAGATTCACCCAACAGAACACAGATCTAGAGGTTTTTCCTACATTTTTCTTTTATCACGTATTGTAAATGACTGGTAAATAGCATTTGCCTTTTGTCCCTATCCCACCTGCTTTTTGGTTTAGTTTTTTAAAACATTACAGAGGCAAGTGTGGAAATAAAAGCAGAGCGAGTTTATATCAAGGAAGTCCATGCACGTGGGAGCCTGTGTTTCCTTGCCTGGCCACATACCTATCTCCTGGGAACCTCCCATGGGTCCACCTGCCCACCCCAGGTCCTTCTCCTGAGCTGGGAGCTCAAACTCAGGTAGATATTTGCATTTGGTGTGGTGATTCTCCAGTTTTCTCCTAGACAAAGCTGGTAGGGGCTGCTTTCTGCTCCCCAGGTGCAGGTGATGTCCACTGCCCACAAGCCTGTCTCACTCTTTCCTGTAATGTGCTGCAGCTGGTGTGAGCCCCGCATCGCCGTGATGCTGTATTCATTATCAAATTATGGCATTTATGTGGATGGTGAGTATAACAGCCATCCAACACTCATTATTTTATCCTGAGTGCACGTTACTGTAATAGTCTCCCGTTGTAAGCCCTCATTTTTTTGTCAGAGCTTATTATGTCAGTGAAGAAACATTAGTTTCATTTTAGCATTGAAAATAAAGACTAATGTAACTGTTCTGAAACTGAAATAAATGCAGTTAATTAGTATCATGGCTGTTTTAATTCAGTTATATATTTCTGGATGCTAAAATCCTTCAATAACATGCTGTGATATTGAAAATTTGGAAAGTAACATGGTATGTTCACGGACCTGATGTTTTCTCATTCTCTAGGCACGATCCTTTGCCTTGCCATAGTCTCAGAGCTTATGTTGCTTTTCATTCCATTAATTTGTGTTTCAGTGTCATGTGGCAAAAAAGCAGGGGGAAAAATTGCCATCTGAGTTATCTTTCACCATCAGAAGAAACAGCTGACTTACCTATTCCTATAAAATAAGCATGATTGTCTCTCAAATTTTCAAAGACCCCTCTCCCTTAAGAAAATTGAAAAAAAAATAAAGACAAAACCATGCAGTGAATTGTTACCTTACTTTTCTGCATTGGCAATTTCTTCTTCATAATTTCTGGAAGTCAGTGTTTCTATATAATAAATTTTTAGAAATTAATAAATATCAAATGCAGAAGCCAGCCCCTTTTTAATATTTCAAATAATATGATTAAGCTGGGAGTTACTCGCTGAAAATGAAACCAAGACTATCAGAACCAATAATATTGTGTGGTATTGTTTCTGAGCCTTCAAAAGGAAAACATTATGTGCTTCCATGAAATAATAATAACATTATTTTTAATAACTAATAATTCTTAGCTTTACATTATCCTGTTTTGTTCATTTTAACATGAAAATATATCTGTGAAAAGGGTGGGAATATTTTTGTATTACTAAAAGCCATAAATGAATATAGTGCAGTTGTAATACTAACAGTTTCTTTGTCCTTGCCATGGAAAAAAACCCACTTCTTTGTAGCAGGAGAGAAATACACATTATGGTCATGGCTGGTGTTTATGATGAATGTTAGAGTCCAGGAAACCCCTGTGAAAGTGGTCTTTCACCTGGCTTGGATGGATTGGCAGGTATTGAGGTTGAAACCCATACAGATTAAAATTCAAATAACATCAGCTGTAGGGCAAATTACATTTAAAATCCTGTAGAAGTAGAAGAGTAAACACCTTTGCTATTAATTACTAATGTTCTACTGATTTTCGATTTAAAATATTTCAGATTTAGAGATTCATCTGTGTTTTATCTGCAGACAGATTTCCTAGAATATCTTAAAGCATCTCAAGGCTGATGAGTTTATAAAATCAAGAAGCTGGAGAGGTGTAATGAAGAAGATATATTCTGCTTTCTCTCCCAGTTGTTTTGTCTCGCTTTCTCTCTCTGCCTTGTCTTTTGTTTCATCCACAGGCTGCCAGGTGCCTGGCAATTTTGTCATGGCCATGTCATAGAGCAGAAAATCTGATGAGTTCTCATGGTTAATAAACTATACGTCGATTCTCTGGGGTGGTGGAAGTGGCATAGGAGCAGAGCAGGGAGGTTAATTATGCTAATTACTCATGAAAATTCAGGTAGCACGTATCCCGATTTATTTCAGGCAGTTTGCCAGATAAAAAGCTCATACTGTTATCTGCTCCTTTTGGAAAAGTCCACGGGTCAGCAAATATTTGAAGAATTATCTTGCTTTCTCCCTAAGTTTGCAGATCTCCAGTTCTGAGCTGCTATTTTAGAAAGCAATGTAATGGACTGCTGAGAATTGCAGAAAATAGAGGGTGGTAGGTTTGGAAGAACATCTTTATTTACAGGAGGTTATTATGAATAAATGTATTGATACGGTGCTAAATGAATTGTTTGACTGCAAACAGTGGGTAAAATGTCTCAGGCGTGTCTAGTCTGGTCAGCTTGGAAGGGGAGGAGATGCTACGACATTGTTAGCTCCTTTGCTCTCAGTGCAACAGATTAGTCTGTTATTTGCCTGAAGATCCCTTGGAGCAGAGGCTGGGGGGGGGGGGCAAGGCAAGGCTGGAGACTTGGTCATCCCCCCGCACTGTGCTGGTAAGAGCAAGGAAGGTTTTTCTGGAGGGATCCTCCCTGGGTGGCTTTCCCCTGCCGGAAAAGCTGCAGAGGGACAGGTCTCCTGTGGCATCTCCTTCCTGATGCTTGGAGGGAGCTGGCTTTGGAGACTCTCCATCCTCTACAGGGGAGACACGCTGCATCTTTTGAACCTGAAGAAAAAAATTGCTCTAAGAAAGGATTTGGTGTCAACTATGGTTTATGGTGTTTAAAAAGTAGGACACACACAGAGCAAAGATCAAAGGAGTAAGGCTCATTTGTGCATGTTAACACCTCAGTGCATAATCGGAGCTCCTTCCTCCACTGACATGAAAAGACAAAGAACAATAGAGATGCTGGGACTTGTTGGTTGTGGAGAAGGAAAACTGATACCAGGGTGAGAGGAAGCCAAAAGGGTTTGGCAGCCAAGCAGATGAAGGGGTGGTGGGAGCAGAAGCTGCGGTCGACATGGTGGTGTGGTGGGGCCAAGGCACGTGCAGAGAGGAGACAGGATGCTGGGGGGTGGGTTTATACGGAAACAAAGCAGAGTTTGCAGTGTTTGCAGGACCTACATTAAATGCTGCAAAGTTCACTAATGTTTGCTGTCAACTGGTGGCTGCATAGAGAGAAAGAAACTGAAATCTATATTTGATCCATTAGCACCACTTTTCTTTAATCCTGACTTGTCTGGTGCCATTTCAGAAAAGCAGCACACAAGAATTCACAGTGGGTTTGGTATTTGCTGTGAGCAGGAGAGGGCAGGTTGCTCAGCACCTGGGGGTGAGTTGGTGCTGGAAAGGTGCATGTTCATATAAAGAAACCTCATCACATTTCAACTGAGTGCTGCTGTCATTCTTTAAGCAGAAAGCATTTTTAAAGGTAGATATAAGGACTTGGACATACAATGGAGATGCCAAGCAAAGCAAACCCAGTTATTTTATTTTAAGCCTCTTTTGGCTGCTGTGAGGCAGAGTTTGCGGTTCTGATTTTAAACTCTGTTTTGAAACAACTGCTTGTCTCCCCTCTTTTGCATAACTCCCGTTTATCAGACTTTCCAGAAACCGTCTGTGCAGATATCTGTCCCATTCATGAAAGAACAGTCTCCCTCTGCAGGATAATTTAACATTTGCATGTTTCATAAATAAATAGTATTGGTTCTTGGGGAGGGGGAAGAAGTCTTCCTAAGATTAAGATTTTTAAACTCTGTTAGGTCTTTCTTGTTATTAATATCCTGTATGTCTTGCTTCCTGGGTGCAATTCCTCTGTAATAGTTAGTGCTTGCTACACTTTAGAGATAATTTAGCTCCAGCGGTTGCAGCTGAACACTGTCCAAGTCTTCTCCCCATGTGACCTCCCAGTCCTTGTGTTGACTTTTCCAGGCCAGGCAGTGGGTAGTGCAGGTTAATTCCCTAAGAAAATGGTGAAATTGGGGCTGCTGCATCTTTACACTCCGGACACACTGAGCTTGTGCCGGTGCATGTGCTGTTGGGGGCAGTTGGGGGCGGATCTTGAGCTTTGGGCATGGAGGCAGCCAGGGTTTGGCATGCACCAGCCCAGTCGCCAACCATTGATGCATCAATTGCCTCATGGTCTGAGACTGCTCTGTAAATAAAATTTTTAAAAAAGCTGTGATGATAATGAGCAGCTGCACAGTTTTTTAAGCAGAATTCCATGCTGTGAGCTATAGTGGACATGAGAAAACTGGTTTTGATCACAAAAGTAAAAGGGTCACCTATAATTGCACCTGAGTTATTTTTATTGTTCAGAGAAGTTTCCTTGGTGTAACAAACTTAAGATGTTATTCATAAGAATACATGGAGAATGCAGAGAAGACATTCATCAGATCATCAGTAACAGGACTTTGCAAAAGTTCTTAGCAGGTTTCTGGTCTGATTTTCTGGTTCTGGAGCTTGGATGTATCATTTTATGTTCTGAGCTTCTGGGTGTTTTTCTAGGCTGAACCCCGACCCTCATGTTTCTCTCTCCCCTTGCTGCTTAGCTCAAAGCCAATCTTCTTTAAAGCAGAAAAATTTTAACACTGTTTTTTGCAAAGGTTTTCTATGTTCTGAGGAGAGTGGCTATAACTCAATGCCAAAACCAATTTCACTGGAAAAAAAGATGCTGTAGTAAGCAATAACAACTCTGTTGAGTGCTTCACATCTGCTTTGGTGAACAGTCACCCACTACAGGGTGATGGAAAGGGGATGCTGTCATCTCTTGTGGGTGTTACAGCCAGCTCCTCCAGCACCCAAAACATAAGTTATGTAAAACCATAAAAATTTTCAAGTCAAATTCTTCTATGTTTTCAGGGAAAAGAAAGGATTCCAGGACTTTCTGTAAATGAGATGGAACTTTTAACCTGAACTGCAACAGGATTACTGGTTTTAGAGACACAGCCTACACAGAAATGAGTCATGTTCTGACCTAGAATATGCGTCTTACCATTTAGGGGATGTATTTTATGGAGGAAGCGTCTCACAGTATGTCACTTGGTGTCTCCTCTAAGTCAGAGATGTGCTTTTAATGGCTCTGCAGCTGGGCAGTGCAATAGCCTCCGGGTGACATTTCCCAGCCAGCCAGCTTTCCCGTGGCTCCTTGTGCTCACCTCCCACCGTCCCACCTGAGGAGGCAGCAGAGCAGAAACAGATGAGGTGGGAGCACTAAAGGGAGGCCCATGTGGCTGAATGGGTGTATTTAAAGGGTTGCATGGGGTTGAATGTACCTACAGAATTATAAGACAGTTTTTAGCTTACTTATCCTTTTAGCTTTGCAATTTGGGTCAAGTAAGTAGTTGCACAAGGAGTGAGGTTAATGGTAGCTTTTGGTCCTACTTGAATGAAGATTTTTTTCATTTTAAGCACTGCCCAAGTGCTATCCAGATGTAACCCCAGAGAGCGTAGTGAAGGCTGTTTGGAGATAAGCGTATGTCAAACATTCATGTGATATATGGAACATGGGAAAGCTTTGTGTGCAATCCCATGCAGTTTGTTTCAAGGGCAGTGAGATGGGAGCTCCAACCCTGGCTGCACTACGAAGGCCCTTGTAAAAAGAGACCATTTGCAGTTTTAATTAAGCAACTGTGAAGAACTGTTTGTTACAAAGATTAATAGGTCTGTGTTTTAATTATGGGGAAATAATAGACTAGAGAGCTAGGAAAGTGGGAGGTATCAAAAAGAGGGGATTAAAAACTTTAAGGAGGCTGGGTAAGACTATATTTTTCTGTACTTACAGAAATTACAGCAGATCATTCCCATTAATAATGATCAGAAAAATAATAAAATACTTTTAGCCGTATATGACTGCTAACAAAATCTAATTTTTATGCTTGTTAAGTAGAGAATTTCTGATTACAATCATCAGTTAAAAAATGAATTGTTCTTTTTTCCAATCTTCCAAGTTTTAAAATAGAAGAATTATCTTCTGACATCATCTATAGTTTAATCAATACTTTTCCAAGCAATGTAAAGGTAGAAAGAGCAAAAGTCACTTTTATGTAATGATTGTTATGCTTTCTTTAATTGTGCTCCACTGTTATTATTAACTTCTAAAAGTAATTGGTCCTATGCATAGATTTTAAAAATTGCATTGCAGAAAATGCTACCATGATGCACAAGAAGTTTAAAAATAAACAAAATTTAAGGAAAGAGAGGAAAGGGAGAAGAGAGGGAAGGACGCTAGTATCTGCAGTTTCTACTGGTTGTCATCTTTTCAATAAATTATTTCCCATACATTACTGTGAGAAATGTTTTATTGTAAGACTTTATTAAACATCAGCATACTTTGGCTTGAATGGTCCACCAGTGATCGGCAGTGATCAACCACAGCTCCCGCAGCCCTGGTGTTGACCTCTGGCAGGAGCAACTGTGCACCTTCATTAATATGATCCCACAGGAATTTGTGTGTGCTGATCTAGAAGTGTGCATTGATCTGGTGTCATTATTCAATGTATTTATGGCACTTAAAACTGGGAGGAGTTGAAAAGAGTTGGGCTCTTAGCTTGAGGCTCACACTCATCCTGAGGGAACTGCAGTGGAAGGCTGCCAGCTTTTCATAGGTTCGCATGAAATCAAAACTCTGCTCAAACTCACTTCTCAGGCTTGCTGAAAACTTGTGTTTAAGTTCTCTGAAATGTTTGGAAGACTTAATGGGAAAATTGTTCCAGAATGCAAACACAGATTTTAAGGTTTTAGTAAAACTTAGCGTGGCAACTCCTGTTTTAGGATTTATAGCGTATTTTGTTCAACTAGACTGCTGCAGTCTTAAGGAAATAGAGGTTTTCACAGAGGACTTTGGTTAGCATTGTCCTGTGCACAGGCACCCTAGGCGCAGAGCGTGGGTGTTGTACTGCCCAGCTGAGCTGCACCCCAGCACATGCATGGCAAGGGGCAGCCAGGGCACGCAGACCCATTCAGCTGAGTTCCTGATAGTTCTCATTGGTTTCCTTTGTGAGATCTTGTCTCTTCATAGCTGCCTTTCCTCCCCTCACTCACGATATGCCTGGGCTGTCACTGAGTGTGCCCCGATCCCTGCCGGTGCAGTGGCGTGGGGAGGAGGATGGATGGGAAGAGGGTGCATGTGCGGTGAGGCAATTCATCTTCTTGTAGGAACTGAATGGTTGCAGGGTTTCAGTCAAAAGAGCCAATGTGTTTCCAGATATGTTCATGTTTGTGCAATGAAAATAATAGTTATCACTTATTATCTGCAGCTTAAAAAATGTTAAAATACCGTTCTTAGTTAAAATGACAAAGTGCATCCAGAGATCAAGTATGCGAGAAATACAGCTGTAGGGAGAAATGCAGAGGTCGTGTGCAAGGTCAGTTGTGGTATTGCAGTCTGAGTTCATGTGCACTGGTTGGATCCCATGGGCTTGCTTGAGGTTGTTGGTGGTGGTGTTCTCATTGTTTATTCTTTGCAAATCTTCATCCATACAAAATTGGTTGGTTTTGTCACACAAAACATACATGGAAAAACTGCTCTTTCATAGAAAATTGTGAAGGGGAGGGGGAGGGAGGAAAACCAAGCCTTAATTTAAAGGGGAAAAAGTCCTTATTTGTCCTTATGTCTGATCTTCTGCAATAACTACAGTGCAGAATCATTGCCTCCGATGGCCAGGAACACACATGGGTGTGTAGTCCAGGTTGCCTGCAAAATACTTCTAAGCAATAACTGCATTTTCAGAAATGAGAAGTGATTTGCAAACAGAAAGGGATTACATTTGTTAGATTAGAAAACATTTCTGAGATGAATCATTTGATTGCTTCTTCCATGGAGTAAATATGCACTTTATCCATTGCATCTAGCGTGCATAGTGGGAAAATACAACATGTTGGCTGTTATTTAATTTGAAATCTATCCTGTGCAAAATATTTCAGCCAAATTCTGCAACATTTTCAAATCAGTTCACTCGCACAGTGTTAGGCAACTTGCATGGCTTTTGAATAAATGTAGAGAAAAGACTGCTTTGGGGTATTGAAGGAGCTTGTCTGAGGTAAAATAGTTAACCTGTTTTCAAAGAACCTTATTTGGAATACCATTTTTAGTTTGAAGCCAATGTTATTCCACAAAACAACATGCTTAGTCAGGGTCTGAACAAAAAATGGAAATGTTTTCTGCTAGTTACATTTTTAGAAATACCTTTTGTGACTTTGTTTTCATCAAACTTGAAAATCTCCCTGAACAAGTACAAATCTGTTCCATTTTCAGTCCTTGGTTTTCATGTTTTATATGACAGTTGTATACTGCATACTTTTTGTTAATTAGTGGGGTATAAAAGAAAGTTGATTTTAGCGGGTTTTCATCTCTATCATGATACCCATGCACCTAGAAATCAATAAAGCAAAATTTCTTATTTGTTTTAGAAAGTTACTTTGACAAAATATCTTTGTATATCAAGTAAAACAGCAAGACATCTCATGTTCCTTTCTGCAATGCTGTAACTTGCCTTTTCTCAGCAGGAAAATCTTGATATCAAAAAGGCTGTGTTTATATGAGAAGTTTTTGGGAACCTTTGGGGCTTTCAGAGCAGGCACTGTGTGGAGGCTGTGAGAATGCTTTGGAGCTGCCGTGATGGCAGCCCCAAGCACTGCCATTCTCAGCGTGGTTTTCAGGTGGTTCACTTTGCAACTGATGAGAATTCCACATTTGTCTTTAATTAACAACCAAAAATTTCAACTTTTATTATCTTTTTTTTTTTTAAGCAAAGCTAATTTTTTCCTTACAAGCTGCACAGAGAGCAGAGAATTTGTAAGGCGAGGCTGGTTTTGTGTGGTGGGGTAGGAGGAGGTTGGTTTTCTCTCTTGGTGGAAGAAGCCGTAGTGCTAACACTTTCTTGCATGTTTATGGATGTGTGCATGTGTATAAACAACAAGGCAGTTAATTAAAATGGCAAATGGTCACTGAAACTACAGGCTACCTTTAAAAATACTCTTTTATAACTGACTGTATCCAGCTGCTGCAGAAATACCAGTAGAAAAGAAACACATTGTAGAAAAACATCAGTGAATCTGAGGTTTCTCTGCTTCTCCCCAGTCTTCTGTTCATTAGAATCAGTTTGAAAATATTCATAAGACTTTGAAAGCAGCTCCTTGCCTTCTCCAAATGGGACCAGACCCTACAAAACTCCTCCTGCAGAGATTCACAGATGTCTGTTGCGCTCTCCATCCTCAAAGTGATACTTCCCCGTAGACATCCCATGCTCTGCTATATAAACTGTGATGTTTTATCCCGTATCGTACGCAGCTTCTCTCAGAACCCTTTCAGATTTCATGTTGAGATCATTAATTAAATGAATGAAAAGTTATTTTCATGATCCATTTCTGAAGAACTTCAGTCTGATGCTTCTAGTTTCTTATTCCTAAAGGCAATGTCATTTTCCCCTTAAATAATACCACCATATGCTTAAGCTATGAAATCACCATTTTCTCCCACCTAACAGTTTCCATAGTTGCGCTATTTTAATGTTTTATCAAAGAGATGAGATCTATTGCACTCTTCTCTTCTGTTGGATTTCCTTCATAAAAAACCTCTTTATCAAATAAAAACGTCCCATTAGTCTGTTGCACTTTGTATTACCTTTCCTCAACTTTTAAAGTTGTTTTAAAGCCTTAAATTCTATTGTGGGCATGGTGGTTAGCCTAAAATTTGCCTGATTCACTCTCCTCATTTCCTTAAATGTAGATAATACATTTATGATTTCCCAGTCACACAGCGTCACTTTCAGATTGTTTTAAAAAACCCAACATGCTTCTCGATTTGCAGTTTCATGCTCTCAAATGTGACTCCGTTACAGTTTTTCTCTGCCCTTGTCTCTGTTAGCTGCTCTGCCTTTTCCTGCATGCTGGATGTCACCCTCTTTATGGAAAATTGGAGTATAGTGCTTATTTAGTTTTTGAGCCATAGTTAAATATCCTTAACCTCACTGCAGCCAGACTGTCTTTTTCATCAGCTCATAGAAATAAAGATCTTTCTTCATGCTCTCTCTGTCCTTTTATCCCCTCACTTCCCAGCCACCAAAAGGGATTCTCCTTGCTGGCTGTTCCTCCTGGACACCCTTCTCTCAGCCCTATTCTCCCATGCTATTTACCCAAGATATCACTGTTTTCTTTTGCTCAGGTCTCATCTCCTGTCTCCAGTCCTCCTCTTTTTATGACAAACGTTTTCTTGTCTATGGCAAGGTGGCAGTTAAAGTATCTCCAGTGTTTGTATTTTCCTTGTATTCTCATACTTCACACAGTCCTGTGCTCTGCTGGTGTTTCCTGGGTTTTTTTCCCATCATTATGTTTTCTTTCCTCACTTGTTGCTCTTTCATGTGTTTTCCTGGCTGCTCACAGAAATCATTGTTCTGACTGAATTTCAAGAGAGCATCCCTAAGGCTGCCTTGGCCAGGCATTGCTTGCACTGCCAAACACTGCAAAGTACAATATAGACCACATCATCCAAGCATCAGTTGACCACACAGTCAAAATGCCCATGGGACTGAGGAGTGGTATTTAGTGTCCTTTCTCTCTCCTGCTCTCCTACTTGTCCCCAGTGTCACTCCCCTCTTTCCAGAAGACAGAAAAGTTTGATGGCTACTCCAAAGCTGCCAGTTGCCTTAAAAATTAGAGCATCTCCTGGGACTATTTTTATCCTACCAGCCTGTGTGTCACTGTGTCACTGCTCCTGTAGCTCTACCAGCAACATGGGCTCCTCAGCTCTGGTACAGCTTTGCATCCTCTGGCATCACTTCATTCCCCCTGGCCACCGCTCTGGCCATCTGAGGTTCAGGAGCACTGCACTCTCACACCAGTGCCAGCTCGCCTCTGCAGGGATCCTGCCCCAGCAAACTTCTGCTTTCCTTCTTATTTACTTAATTGTGCTAGGAAGTCCTGTCAACATTATTCACCAACTTACTGCTTTTTCCACAAAGTTTTAGTAATTGCATTTGATGCCGTGCTATTCTTAGGACTTGTCAGTGACATTTAATAGTATCCTTTGTAGTGCAGTTCTCTTGATCCCAGTGTGCAATTGAGCAACTTAAGAGGGAAAGCTATTTTAGAGAGAAATTATAAATGTTTCCTAATATGCAACACCAAATATTGACAACAGCAGCATATTGCAGTGCCTAATTAGCTTAGTAGAAGGTTATACTTCTGTTATGCCTGGGTGGCTTTTTTTTTGGTTGCATATCTACAGAAAAGATTTTCAATTAACATTGACCTTTAAGACTCCGACTGATTTTTGGATCTACAGATGGTGAAAGGGACTACAAATTAGATTTTGCAATATACCTTGTTCTTTATATTTCTCAACTGATTAGTTTCAGACAGTTTGCAGTACCTACACTGGTGTGTTCAGCTCGCAATTCCCTTGCAATCTCTGGTGCCATGTTCCAACCCCCAAAATATTGTGTAGAAATGCTGTCAAACTCTTCAGATACACGTGTTTTCATTCTCCAGCTGCACTTTTTACTCATTAAAAAAAAAAAAGTCTTTATGGTGGCATATTTTTGAACTAAAATTTAGAAGGAAAGGAAAGGAATCTGTCTGGGGTACCTCTGTTCCTGATTGTAGGGATGTTGTTATTCACTGATCTCTGATTAAGGTGACTATTATAAGCTGAAGAGCACTATTTTTAGTTATTGTTCTAATAATAGTTGTAAAAAAAGTTAAAGTATAGCATAATAAACAAATCACATTTGTTTGAGTCACTACCATACCAAAGATGTTTTAAAAAATATTTAGCAGAACTATGCTTTATATTTCATTGTTGTTGTCAGCAGGGAAATCCATGCTAATTGAATGTATGTTTGCTTTAAACAAGATGTCTTGAATATGATTAGCAATGACAAATCTAATAACTTTTTGAAAAGAAAAAAACATTGTTTTGGATTCTAAGATGTCATTATTGTTGGTGGTGGAAAAAGTCTCTTGGTTCCTTAATTAAGCAAGCAGAAGTTTATTGTGTCTTAGGAAAAGAACAATTTTGCACTGGTACACATGCCTACTCCTGATCCTTATGGGCTGAAACTGGAGCAGAAAGGGCTGCTCTGGTGAAGTCATTGAGTCCAGCTCAGAAATAACTGAGACTTTCTACCTACTGCTCCACTGAACACTCACAGCAGGAAAATCAGAAAGGAAGAACATAGAAGAAAAATATATTTATGTTTATTTTGTGTTTGTAAGATAGGCTTTAGGTTTTATGGTGATTTGTGAATTAACAGATGACTCATGTTTTGAGGTTCAACTCTAATATAGCTGTATTCAGTCTAAAAATCAATAGCAAGCTAATGGTATTTAAAAGCTCCTACATTTTCATACACGGTTTCACGTTTTTTCCCAGGTGTTACTTGGAAGATGGAGCTTCAAAAGGTGCCTGGCTGAATCGGTCAAGTATTATTTTTGCTGGAAGTGACAAGTGGTCAGTAGATCCTCGAGTTTCAATTGCAACAGCAAACAGAAGAGAATATAGCCTGCAGATACAGGATGTAGACGTGACAGATGACGGTCCATACACTTGTTCTGTGCAAACTCAACACATTCCTAGAACGATGCAGGTGCACTTAACTGTACAAGGTATGTGTTTAAATCAATTGCATATCATTATCGGAGACGTACTAGAAAAAACTAGTTTATAGATGGGAAATGTCAGCTAAGCACATTTTAAAGCTTTTCTTTCTTTCCTTCTTTCCTTCTTTCCTTCTTTCCTTCTTTCCTTCTTTCCTTCTTTCCTTCTTTCCTTCTTTCCTTCTTTCCTTCTTTCCTTCTTTCCTTCTTTCCTTCTTTCCTTCTTTCCTTCTTTCCTTCTTTCCTTCTTTCCTTCTTTCCTTCTTTCCTTCTTTCCTTCTTTCTTTCCTTCTTTCCTTCTTTCTTTCCTTCTTTCCTTCTTTCTTTCCTTCTTTCCTTCTTTCCTTCTTTCCTTTCTTCTTTCCTTCTTTCTCTCTTGCATGCATGTAGCCATAGACTTATGTACCATTGGCTCTGGGCCCCTGCAAATAGATAATTAGCCCAGAAGGGTCTCCAACTTGCCAAAATCAGGTTTAAATCCTCACTCCTGCTCTGCTGACAATTGAACAAGATGTAAAAATATAAGAGGAAAATAGCAGTACAATAGTCAAGGTATAGTTCCCTGCAGTGGTACTCTGCAGGTATCTGTCAGTTTGGTATAGGTCTCCTGCATGGCTCAAAATTTGGTTGTTTTGCATGGTATTCAGCCTAGTCACCATGTAAAGGTGCATAATCAGGTGCTGAGTTCACAGAAAGTTTACTGCTTTTGCATTTTAACATTCATACCAAATACTGCCAGAAACATCCTTATTTCCTTTATGATGTCAAGATGTGTTCAGAAATAGCTAGTGTCGCTAATGCAGCATGCCGTGGAAAGGTCACCACGGATCAGGACCCGACTGTCCTTGGAGACAGAACAAGGCCATAAGACGTGTTGATGATCATGTAATAAAAGTATCAAATAAAAGATGACTGATGGATGCAGTGAGACAGATGCCAGAGCGCAATGTGTCGTGCAGAGTTTGCAGGTGGCACTGCCATCAGCTGTGCTGGCATCCCAACAACCCAGCTCCAACTTTCCCACAGGACTATTTTGATGAGTTTTAAAGGAGGAATATGAATTGGTTTGTGGGCTCCTTCGGAAGTGGTTCCTCAAGGGTAGCCTGGGAGAAAGCACAAAAATCCTTTATCCTGCAGTGCTCCTGCATCGACAGGCAGGGTGGCAGGTTGCTCCTTGGAAAACTCGTCCTCTTCCCAGCGCAGCTCAGCTGCAAGGAAGGATTCACCAGGGCGTTTTATACCCCATCAGCAGCCCCAGAGCCCCAAAGGTCTTCTTTCTGTTCCCAGTTTACCTGCCCGCATCGATGTGTCCTACCCCCATGAAGCTTTAGGTATGATGTTTTCTGTAAATTTTACTGGCATTTAAAAGATGAAGTATTTCATTTGAGCACCTCAGGTGTCTTGTCTGGTGTGTGCCATCACAAGCATTGTTATATAAACAAGAATTAACAGCTTAAAAAAAGCAAAATTAGAATGAACAAAAAAAATTTTCAAAAACAGACATTCTATTAGATTTAGTAATTTAACAGAAATTCATTAAAATTAAAATAAACAAGTGAAGACAAAATAAGCTGATTTTGCATTAAAATCCATAGGTTTTGTTTCTTCCAGTCCAGTTTTCTCACAGAAATACTAAGATCCAAAATTGTTAATAAGAACAGTCCATTTATTTCCGTGAGACAGTTTTCTGTTAGAAGCGCTGCAGAACAACAGTGTCAGTTTTACATGCATGGAGGTAATATTTATTGTTCCAGGGTGAAGAGTTCTTAGTTTTGATTGTCTTTATAACAGTTGATGCCCTCATGCAAGGGGCTAAAAAAAAAAAAAAAGTTGGGTATTAATTGCATGTACAAAACATACAAACAGGAGCTTAAAATTAATTAGGCTAGCTACAAGTATATACAGAAATAATAACTCAGTAGTTAAAAATATGCATAATTATTAAGCGATTGCATTTATATCTTCAGAAATGCAAAGTATAACCTAAGGCTTTAACTTATTAGTCTTTGGTGTAATGATCATTAACTTTTTCTTTTGCATTTTTATGAGTAATAAAGCAATGGATATAAACCAGGAGAATTTAAATGGCAATCTCTATTAATCCATATGGCACACCAAAATCCCTTACAAAGAACATGTATGAAATGCTTCTCAAATTATCCTTAACCACTGGACCTTTAGAGTCCAACATTTTGTAAGAACATTAGACTGTAGCTCTGTAAGAGCTAACTGTATTTGTTGCGTAAAAACATTGTTTTATTAGGACAGCCAAAAAAACATCACTTAGTAATTTTTACAACCTTTCTCAGAGGCAGCTGTTGCGTGAAGACCCATGAACATACTTTTTACATGGGGCTGTTGTTCATGCAATGCAGAAGTATTTGTATGCTATCAGATTGGGAAAGTGGAATGAAGAAGCTGTGACAGTATCAATTATTATTTCAATTGTATATTCAGTTACCCCAATATTATTTCAGTTATATTTTATGTAGGAAGTAGGGACCAGCTCCATGAAGCATAGCCAGAACAAGTGAGCCATTTTCAAGATAAAGTTAAAAAAATCACTGTACCTGTATTTTTTCCTTTGTAGTTCTCTTAGCACTTAGCAAGAAGGGACAGCTGCTGAATTCCCTGCTTGTAGAGAGGTCCTGCATCTGCTGAGTGGCAGAGCAGGATCAGCAGCTCTGGAGTATGCTCCGTCCCATCTCAGTGATGATTGTGGCCATTTCTTTCCATTCCGGCTCATATGTTTATGTATGTATTACTATAGATACTAATAATTATCAGCCAGGCAATGGGTGCTCAGTGATGTGAGTCACAGCAATCACTCATCCCACATGGGTGGGATGTCACCTTGAATCAACATTGGGTTTTGCGCGGTAATTTAGAGAGACCTGCATCACAATTACTACTGTCATTATCTATCCAGTGGACCTGAATGGGACTTGTGGATGTAAGCACTTTTAATCAGGTTGCTTCATACTTACACTGCTAATAAAGTCATCCCTTCACCTTCCGTGTGCTGAGACTCAGGAGGTAAGGATGCAAGATTCATGCATCCTTTGAGATGGAGATTGACCTGTCTGAAAGTAATGGAGACTGTAAAGGAAACATCAAACAGCTAATTGGTGCTATAAGCTTATATATCCCTTCCTGCTGAATAGGGTTCGCAGGGATGATATAATAACATTTTATGGAAGCGGTTTTGTTTCCTTTTAATATAGTTCATGGCTTTGTATTTCAAGATTAGAAACAACTTCTGCTATTGGGGAGAAATAAATGAAGGGAAAAGCAGGTCTTTTGCCAAAGTAAAATCATTCAGTCAAAGGGCTGGATTTCCTTTTACATTGTGAATAAATGATCAGCAGCAGACCTAGAGCAGCACATGAAATAACAGGAGAAAAGGAAGATTTAAAAGCAAAGTGTTAGCCCTTAAAATTCCTCTGCCCTACAGGCTGTATTCTGTTGAGTAATGTTGAAAGAAGACATTCTCCTGCTGAAAACAGCAGAGCTGGAAGAGCCAGGGGTGTGTGCATTGTGTCACAAATTAAATTTAATAGAGACTTATGCCTGATCATAAGCTCCCAAATAGGTTAAAACTCCAGATTACAAAATCATTTGCTGTGAAACTCCACTTTAAAAGCTGTGTAAATCCAACTCTCTCTCTTTTTTTTTTTTTTTTTTTGGGGGGGGGGGGGTGGGCAGGGGTGAGAGATCTTTCTATACACACAGACCCAGTAGCTGTCATTTTTAATATCCTCTTTGGTATTTGGGCTGACAATTTCTGAATGTATTCAGGTAAGTGTTTCAGAGAATAAAAACATTTTAATGGGTTAAAGATGCCTTAATTTCCATGAGTAAAACACAGAAAGGTAACATGATCAGTAAATAACCAAGGCTGAAGGGAAGCAGCAGCCTCTCCATCACTGTCCCACATGCAGATACAGGGAGCAGCGAGACCTAGTGGGGTTTGGCTATAGTCAATCAAGAATCTCTGGCAGAGCTTGAAGTTGAGTTTCAATTTCCCAGATCCCTGCTCAACGCCTTAACAAGACCACCAAGTCAAGTCTAGATCACTGTTACTTATTACATAGTTACACCTTTTTGTACCGAAATACTTAATCAAGATAGTTAATAAAAAAGAAAAAAGCCTAATGTGTCTTTAGCCCACATTTACATCAGTGAAAGAAAAATCACATTAAAGAGAGGGAGATAATCCAGTTAACTTTATTTCAGTGACCTTATTAAAAAGAAGTGAGAATTATGAAGTAATTAGTGAAAAGTTTAGAATGTAGGAGTTTGTAATCAACTCAGTCTACCTCAGTGCCAGATGCTTGATCTGCAAAGCCATGAAGATGATGCAGATGATTTAAACATCAGATGTTTGCCACAGTAAAGTAAAAAAAAAATAAATACCTCTTATCATACTATATTGCTCATAATTTTTCTAGCAAAAGGTTGCAATTTCTGCAATTTCTAGTCTGACATTTATTCTACCGAAGTTTAAATTGCGTCTTCCGAGCTGTGTTTCTCTTTCAATTTGCAAAAATATTAAGACATGTTTACCAATGTCCTTAGGAATTAATTTTGCCATGGGGCAGAGTGACAGGTCACAGCCCGAAGTCTCTGGTTCTCTCCATGTGTCAGGATGCAGTAATGATGCTGTTGTACCATGTGGGGAAAGGGCAAGTCATGCTTCTTGTTTGTGACTCCAGGGAGATAGGGGCCAGAATAGGGTGTTCAAAAGGACATCAGCTGCCAAGGGAGGGCTACCAGGATGATTAGGAGAATAAAGAACACATCTGAAAGAGATCACTTTGTTTAACCTAGCAAAATGAGGACTCGGGGAGAATTTTGTTATGCTTTATTAATCCACCCAGCGTGGATCCCGGGAAGGGAGAACAAACATACCAGATAAGAGAGAGCACTTGTATAAGACTAGGCAAATATAACTTGGCCATGTGTAATTTTTAATGTGAGATGAGGGGAAGGTGCTGGTCCCCATCACGTTGTGGATGGGATGGCCAGGGAGCGTGGCCAGGGTCCATGACAGCAGTTCCCATGGGGGCTGGTGGGGCAGGGGTAACCGTGATGTTGGTGAGCGAGGTTTGTGACCATGATCTTCCTAATGATGGGATTAAGGATCTGACAGCCCTGTTCATGTCCTTGAACATGAACGAGGAGCCTGGTGATGTTTCTGGTGACAGCAGCACCAGGATCTGCTGGCACAGTCTGGATTGAGGGGTATTTTTTCAAGGCTATGTTTTGGTGTGCCATGGATGCACGGCTCAAATAGGTCCATGTTTTAGGCTTTGGGGTGTAGATAACAGGTCTCATTCCCTTTGCCACCCCCTGTCTCCAACACCCCAGGCTCTCTGCCACCCTTGCTTACCCCCACTGCACCCTCTGACTTTCTTGTCCTGCAGGAGCTCAGTTCCTGGTTACATCAGTGCTTTCCATCAGTACCAGAATGCTAATACTGGGGAATCAGTGAGAGAAAAACTTTCTTACGTTAGTTACTTGACATCTAAATTTTTATTTTAATCTAGCCCATGCTGGGCACGTTTGGGGCTCCTCCTGGGACAGACCTTGTGCATGTGAGACACAGCACTTGCCCCTGTTCTGCCCTCTCTGCATTGTCTCATTTCTGCAGGTAGTCTGCACTTGACACGGTGTGCATGTAAATAATTCAGTTATCTATGTAAATGTGATTTATAGATTCAGTGAGAAACCACAACCTATGTTTTTTATTTAAACATGTATGATATTTCCAAAGTAATACTCAAGGCCCTTTTTCTGTTTAATAAACCTCCTTAATGTCCCCTAAATATTAATGTATTGATTTAGTCTTTCCAATGTTTGCAAAGTCTAATTTGTTTCCTCAATCAGGCCAAGAGGGACTTGCATTTGGAGCTAACGAGATAAATCTTACCCAAATTTATTTAAAGTGGGACAAAATAAATATGCAAAAGACTTCTAAAATCATATAACAACCACTTTCCACCTAAAACTGACAATCCATTACTCTCTTAAATTGCTAGCACTCAAGTAGGATGTCAGTTTTCATTATAAAATTAACTCGCTAGTGCCAGCCACTGTTATCATCTTGTCCCTGCTCAGCACAAGAGGAAAAAGACTTAGAAAAATTGTTCCAGAGGTGGAGGCAGCTGAGTGAGATTTGCTCAATGATAGAGCCCCCACAGTCGAACGAACCACAAGCTCCAGCAAACAGCATACTTGGACTTGCCATTACCAAGGGCTGCATCCACAATCATTAATGCATCATTAATGACCGATCAGAATGTTTTCTCCAGGATTTGTATTTTTTATCCATTCATTAAATTCCTCCCACATTTGTACCTCTCACAGCATTCAAATGAGCTGCAGGGGTTCTCTTTCTCTAAAATATGTATGAATGGTTTTTACCCTTCTTTAAAAGACTTAAATCATGGGAAATGTTTGCATTAGCAGGTGATCTCATTTACAAGGATGTAAATCAGGAATATTTTATCTGAAGTAGAACAGGGTTGTACTAGTCTGAAACTCATAATGCTGCAGTGTTGGAGGTGCTTTACAGTCATGGCTGCAACTGAATTTCCATTATAAGCCTGAAATTAACATCTTCTGAAATCTGTAGGCAAAGGATAATCTACACAAAATAATCATTTGCTCTCTGGTCAGAAGTATATTATTTCTGTTACATTTGAATTAAGTTGAATGAGTTGCTTTGTGACCTGTGAAAGTTTTACAAAAGGTGTGTTCAGCAGAGTCCAAAGGGTCTTTCAGCAACTTCTTGCTCTATATGGCAATGCCAGAAGCAGAAGTAAGGACGAAAAAATAGGGTGTAAAGCAAAACAAACAAACAATCAATCAAACAAACAAACCCCTTAGGTTAAAGAACATAATAATGTAATGGAAAGGGCAAAAATACAGATGATTAAATTCTGAGTTTTGTGTTCGTTAGGTTAGTTAGGTTCTTCATCCCTTCCTCTACCAAGCTACATTGGTGCATAAGCAGCCTGATGCTTCCTGCTGGCACAGCATCTCTCATCCTTTCTAAAGAATTGGTCTGGTAGGATCCGACCCTATAAACAGGAGACCTCCCTCAAATCAAACAAAAACAACCAGTTGGAATTGTTGCATGAAACCCAAGTTGTAAAAAAGATTATGAAACTTTTAGAAAGAAAAATTTTAAGAATGATTTTGGAAAGAAAGCCAATTCAGAATAAGAATTTATCAAAAAGTGAGCTGGTGGCTGTGTCTGCTCTGCACAGTGGGTCTCTTCTGGTTCTTACTGGCATTAAGACAAATACAGGTCAAATCTATTACTTTGCTTTAGAATGATCTAAAGTGGATGATGTGAACAAAAACTCTTGGGCCAGCTTTTATTTATTTTTCTTTTTATTCCTTTTTAACTGAAGTACAGATAACCTCCATAGTCTTCCACATCTCAGTGAAAGGTTTTTACTAAGGAACTTACAATCAGAAGTGTTTGACTCACTAAATGTGAAAATAATTTCATAGTTAGTACCACTCAGTCAGGATTGAGGGGGTAGCCTTAACAAGTGTTTCTAGAGCTCTGACCCCATACATGTGCTGGCCACTAGCAGAGAGAAGATGCTGACTGCACGGCATCATGTGTCTGGGCAAGTTTTTGGAGCTATGGGAGTCCATTAGCAAAAAGTCACTCACAGCAGAACATGATGTGTGATTGCATCGTATAATGCAAGAAATTATCGAGGCTGCCAAACCTACTCCTTTTTAAAGATTTTGTATTTATTGAATATGCCTTTTTAAAGATTTCATATCTATTGAATATGCTGCTCCCACTGAAGTCAATGGCAAAAATTCTGGTAGTTTCACTCAAGAAAGAGTCAACACTCATTGCAAGAACTGCCTGGAAGACTAAAACTGAAATGCTGTTTTTCCCATTGTACTACCTCAGAAATACAATTGTCATCTGAAAACAGAGTGTGGCGATGCACAGAGATTAATTACAATTACTTTATGCAAATGCAATTTAATTTGAACAGATCCTCCAAAATGTTATTTTGCAACTGTAATGGACTGCGGGAGTATTATTTTAAAGACATAAAATTTGGTTTATAACACTTTTAAGGGCTTGGTTACATATAAGTACATACATGATTTAGTGGTGGACTTGGCAGTGCTAGTTTAACAGTTTGGCTTGATGATCTTAAAGGTCTTTTCCAGCTAAACAATTCTATGATTCCATGATTCTATGTTCTTCTGACTGCCCTTACTGGGGGCTTTATTATTCTCTCTCTCTCAATGCCTCTTCACCATCCTGTTGATTTAATTAAAGGGAATTGAGTTGGCCTGGAAAAACTGAGATAGTAATTATTTTGTTATTCATTGGCATCATTTCCACATTGCAAGTGGTTTTGGAACTCTGTACCCCAGAGTAAGAAGTATGATATTTTGTTGAGCTTTCTGCTGCCTGTCACGATGAACAGTGCGATTACTGTGATTTGTCTGATTTTTTTTTCATTGGATTTCCTGTTATTTCAACTTCTGTATTTTGGTCTGTCAGTTGTCAGGAGAAAAAAAGGTGTCCCATGTTTAAAAGTTTTATTTCTGCTTGGAGTGATGTTAACAGAGACTAAATAGCCTTGGAGTATGTTGGAGACAAATCTCTGCAACTCTGAGTAAGAGTGTCATCTTTTTCATCACCTAGATTTGAAAGAGGATGTAAAAAATATCCCACCTGATGCAGGGTAGATCTAGAACGTGTTAGCTTTATCTTGCAAAAAGGGTTTTAATATTTAGTGAAGTCTTGCTAAGGAGGTGCAAAAACACTGATTATCCTCAAATGAATTCTCAACATTTTTGAAAATCCTTATCTTCTGTTTTTCTAAGATTGAGGAGCAAACACTGTAAAAGTATTTTAGGGTCAAAACTTTGGCACGGTAAGATTTTTAGTAAATTCTTCCTCACAATATTCTAATTAAAGCAATCAAAATGTGTCATATCAGGAATTCTGTTCATTGTAATCAATGAAAACATAGATCTGTATATGAAAACCATTTCTATAAAAACAGGATGGAAAGAAACTGGACAATAAAATGAAAGGATACATCAAAGGTTCTTAAGCAGTGGCTAATGTGTGGTGGCACAGCTGTGTCCCTTCATCACGTAACCCAAAGCAGCATGTCTGCCATATGTCTGCGTGAAAGACTGAGGTCAACATCTTGCTTTTAGCCTGATTAAAACTAATGACATCTGACATACTAAATAACCTAGCTGAAATACTATAATCTGATAAAAACCCTTTGTCAAGTCCAGTTAATATTTAAAAAGTGAGACAAATGGAAACTGCGCTGAATTTACAGGTTTCCCAAAGAGCGAAACTTTCCCTGCAGCATCCCTTGTCTGCTGGTGCCACTGAAGACACAGCATCGTAACTATGTCCATATGTGCTTTTAGAATCTTTCACTTATTTGAAGTAATAAATATCTTAGAGGCTTCAGGGTGCCGGCAATAATTAATTTTACCATATATACAATTAAATGGCACCTCAACGGCATTACAGTTTGTTCTGTGAGAATTTCAATGCCTGACTAGCCATCCTTCTACCTCTGCATCGTTAACAAAAAGCCCTCAGCCCTTTCCTCTCGGTCACAGGGGTTGTGCGGTGTGCCCCACGCTCACTGTCTTGGTGCTCACTCAGCTGCGACTTATTTTCACTTTGATTTGGTATTGGATGTTGATATTGAATGTGGGAAAGCAATTCACTGCTTACTTGCAAGGGATGATGGAGATCCATGAACATTTGTGGAATTGCCGGTCTCCTCAGCTCTGGCATGAGAAAGGTCACTTTATAGAGAGGAACTTAAGGAGCTGGGAAAGTGTTAGAAATATTTATTGATGCTAAGTTTCTTTTTTAAGGTGGTAATGGAAGAGTGAGATTAGTAGGGCATCTAAGCTACTGGACCAGCAAGTGTCATGCAAGCTCCTTGACAAAGCTGAAGATGAAACTTGTCTTGGGCATGCCAGTGTCATTGCAGCTGCTTGCTCGTCTGTGAATATTTGTTTTCGGTAGTTATTTAGTACGGAAAGGGGAAAAGGAGCATTGGTTGCAACTTAAACATCTAGTAATTAAAAAATACTTTTTAGGGCAACTCTTTTAGACATTAGAGTAATTCCTCAGGGAAAAAAAAGGGGTGCATAACTTTCATGAACTAGTTTTTACTTTCATTAAAAATAATCCAGCCACCAAGCCAGGAAACATAAAATTGCTACTCTACCCTTAATTGGTTTAGTGGTGGACTTGGTAATGTTAGCTTAATGGTTGGACTGGACGATCTTAAAGGTCTTTTCCAACCTAAATAATTCTATGATTCTGTGATTCTTAAAACTAGAGAGAAGAGCATCACAGAAACTTCAGGACAGAAGCAATTCTTTGTGTTTCATTGTGTGACATGACCTTGCTTCGTTAACATCAAAGACATTGAGAATTACACATTCCTTTGCCACAATAATGAAATTCCAAATTACTTTTAAACCGCTTATCTGGCTATATTGCAGGTTAAGTAAGTGTATTTATAAACACTGGAAATACTCTTCCAAGTATCAGTACAGGCAATTCTAAGTATATGAAGACAATAAAAATAACACTAACAATAAAAACAATAAATATAACACTTCACATTTTGAAATTATTAAAAAAATAAATGCAAGTTTTCACAAACCCATTATTTTATTGAAATGGGAGGTGGAATTAGAATGATGTCCTGCAAACTGGGAGTGAGCTAGCCTAGCTTCTGTTCTGTTTTTGCTTCTGCATCTTTGTCCAGTCTGTGTGATGTGGTTTCCTGGAGGTGAGTGGATCATATTCACCTGCCTGTAAAGGATGATGACAGCCTAAATTCACCGACATCCACAAAATGCTTTAAAAATTCTCAAGCTGGAAATGTTTTATGTTACTACAACACTATGCATTCTGAGAACAAATAGATAGACTTAATTATAAATCACAGTGACATAATACTTTCCAAGAAATTCTGCAAAAACCATCATGCAATTCTTGGAGATTTTGTTGCTCCAAAGTTTTAACGACTTGGGAAATATCTTCTGCACATTGACAACGGCTGCTGCTGTGTACCACATGTCTCTGTGCTGGCAGGCATGGTGGCACTGAAGCAGGAGGATGGAGTTGTACTAATGCCTTCCTCCCCCGTATCTCCCATCCCCTCTTGCTTTCCACCCCCAGTTTTGCTTCCCTTTTTTTACTACAGACCTAAAGAGTTGGGCTGGAAACAGGGTAAAAATAAAGAAGCTGGCAGTAGTTTCTCCTATGGAAACACTGCTAGAACAATGCAATGTGACAGCAATATCCAAATTTTTTCTACCTCATCATCAGAGGGAGGTTTGCTACCAGCTGTAGGTTCCTGTACTCCCAGCTCATGGTGCTCTTTTCTGGATGTTATGACCTTTATGAATTTGCTGGCACTGTAGTGATCAGAAATACTGGAAACTTATGCATACAAGGAGTAGTTCATTTGTATTAGCTACAGACTAAAATCAGTGCATTGACAATAAGTAAATAATGATTGTCCTTTTGTAACTGTATTGTTTTTAAACTTAAATTAAATTTACATAATAGTTGCTAAATAGAGAAAAGTATTGCCTTCCATTTTACAAGTGGGGACCTTGACAGACTTGAGAGGATAAAATCAGACTTATTTCACGGTCTGAAATTGCCCTTCTGATGTTCAGCAATATGAAAATCCAGACAGGCATTAGTGGAGATAAATAAAACCATTGGATAGTTTCACCCACATTTATTTTTAGGTGAAATGTCCATGATCATATAACAGATAACTGGCAGGAATATAAGACACTTCAGAGTTCTTGTCTGTTTATACTGGCTATCAGTAATGTATATACTAGGGTGCCTAAGCACATATACATATATGTGTATTTGTGTGTAGATGCAAGTTTGTTGTGGTTTATATTCATATTATGGGTCAAATTATGGCACAATTCAGTATGAATATGCCGAATGTAGAGGCTGAATATGGAGAAATATTTCATAGGTTTGCCTTTTCTTAGAGATGACAGCATTCTGTAATTGCAAAGAAATGCTATGTTAGCAGTATAGATCTGTAACTGAACAACTATTTATAACCGATAAGAAAAAGCTTTGGATCAGTTCACCACTGTCCTTTTATTTTTTGAAGGTAATTCTGCACATATGTTTCACTTTATCTAACAGGTAAAACTCTGTCCCATAAATCTAACCAGTTGTAAATGTCAATATTACATACTAAACTAAAAAACTAAAAACATTGAAATTAGTGTCTAGAATTTTGAAACCCCATTAAGCATTAGTCTTATTGGAATAATTAGATAGTAGCATCTGTAAAAGTGTGAAATGTCATTTGGGCTGTTCAGGAACCTGTTGACACACCTATTCTAGATTTTCCTTTCTATGAAATTTAAACAATCAAGATGCCTTCTTTGAGTAACATTGCTGTAATTAGTCTCTAACATTTTATTCTTCTATGTACAGTCTTTGCCTATATACTTTACTTTGCTTCTGTTTCTGTGCACTCCTACAGGAGTAGAATTACGTATGCTAATATTTTAAATGGTATTAAAACAAGGAAAAGCAAAGGCAGCACACAACAGAAAAATGGGACCAGGCAATCCACTTGCTTTTGAGGGAGCAGTGTCCTTTACTCCTGTGATAGTCTAAGCCACCTCTGAGGATTACTCCCTCCTGATTACACAGGGGCTTCACAAGCACAGACTATCTCAAATCCATTATGGCAGCACCATGCTGCAGTTTTTCAAGGGAGTTCATTATATATTGCATACTCTCCTGTGTGCTTTGTACCATGAACTGTAATGGGAAAGCCATGTCCATCTCCCTGAGTCCTGGGTAAATTTGAGCAGGTGATACGCAATATGTAGAAAAACTCTGGGGACTGTTGTTTGCAGTGATCACAAGTGTAAGCCAGGCTAAAAGAGTCTGTCATCCAAATTCAAAACATTGTGTAATTTATCCTGTAACAGTCTGGATTGTTCAGGGTGCCTTGATGAAGTATTAGCAAAGCTCTTACTTTTAATGAGTTAGATCTGCATTAGAAGCGTTATGTTTCAAACTGGACTGTTATTTAAAAATACCATCATCAGCCTTTTCATGCATGCTTCTTTTCAGTAGCACCAAGCCAGATTTTACTGCCTGAAAAATATTTATTTGTCCCCTCCCACCTCTCCTCCCCATCCCAGTGTTGAGTTGGGTGTTTGATGATCTCCAGGGGAGAAAGCCCAGCCCAGCCCTTCCTGGCCAGTGCAATGCCGCAGAAGACAGGGACCTCAGAGGCTGGGTGCTGCCTTCCCCCCTTCCCATCACCACCATTTGGTGGTGGCAGAAGCCCACCAGCAGCAGAGCAGACCAGGCTGCTGGGCACAGGTTTGCAGTGTTGCTGGTGATGAATATCCGAGGCCAGTAGTTGCGTCAGCCCTGCGTGCCAGCGGGCGTAAATCCTCTAAGAGGCTGTTTGTCTCTAAAGTGTAAGTAAGATACTGCTTTTCCATATGGTGTGAACCCAAACATCAGGTCTTATTTTGCTTTCATGCCTGTGCTCTAACATAGTCTCACTCTAGAAAAGGGTGAGAAGAAAGCAGAAACCCAACCAAGCCTCACACCTTGCTGTCCGTCTCTTTCTGCTCCCACTGGAAGTTTTTAAAGCCTGCGTTATTACACAAAAATCGGCCCACTTTCAGGTCACTTACAGTGTTTTCTGGCTGGGGTAAGGACTGACTGGCCCAATAAATGAAAACAAGACTAGCAAGACAGCATATGTAAGATTATTTGGCTTCTTTATGGTTCATCACTGGGAAAAGATATTTATTTTCATAGATGAGAGAGCATGTTGGGAGAAGTCGGTGGGAAAATGTCAGTTCTCATCAGTGGAGGCTAAATAAAGTCCATAGTTTACCAAATGTCATTATGTGAAACAGGGTGGTTAAATGTGAGTTTAAAGTATCAAAAAAGAAGACGAAAATCTCTATCCAATAAAGGGAAAAAGTATCAGGCAAAGTTTTGTGTTGCTTTTTAACCACTAAGGGAAAGATTTGTATCTGCATGATGGATCTCCATTGCTGGTCCACTGATTCTGTATTTCTGGGACAGTCATTCAGCATGAATGTTCCCAAAATGAATGTCCCATTCAAGCAATCCATCCTGCCAACAATTTTTTATCCCACAGAATAGAAGGAAGGGGAAAAAGTTCTACTCCAGATTGAAATCTCAAATTTATTGGTCTTGGGTTTTTGTTTTGTTGCTTGTGCTTAAAAAAAGAGAAATCCTGAGCACTGGTGTAGTCGGTAAGAGGTGTGGAGTCCTGGGGGAAGCCGAGCTGGGACACATTGAAACAGTTCTCAAAAGAGGAATTGAGCATTAATAGAGAAACGAAGCAGTTCTGTTCCATGTTAAATTTCATTATAAATATTTGGTGACAGCTAATGCAAAAGATTTTTTATACATTTAACAGGCAGTTGACAGACATTTTTTAATAAAATAAAAAGCATTTTAAGTGCACAAGCAAGATAGAGGGGTCATATTCCTGGTTACTGTCTAAGGGTGCATTTTCATTTACAATATGACCTTTGTCACTGAAGGTGTCCCAGGATGAAGCATAAAGAACTGGTGACTGAAAAGCTAAACACAAAAGCAAACGAAGTAAAATTAAATGAGAAGAAAAATGTAAGGAACGTTCTCCATATGTCTTTTTACCAGTAAGAAATGGCTAAGTATAATAATGAAATATAAAATAGCATTAATGCAGAGCATGTCCTTTTTTTTGCTTTTGTTTCAAATGCTTTGCTCTTCATTTTTCTGTGTCACTCTCTTCCCACACTTTTTTTTTTTCTTTGAAGAAGCATCAGCTGTAGGAGTGAAACTAGGCCAAGCACAAGTAGAAATGAAGTTATAAGTTATAAGCAGAAAGAATAGTAAACTTTGGAGGACTTTGATAGAACACTTGCAATAAAATGAGCTGTATGCTTCATGCTACATTTCCATATTTAATGCTGGAGAAGCTGATAGCATAGAGAATTTGTTTTGTCTTTTATTTCCTTATATGATGCATAATACTTAAATCTGCATTACATGTTGCTGCTCTGCTTCAAGTCATAGTCTGCTCTGAAAAAATTGTGAAGTAATCTTGTATACCTGCTTTTAAATTAATGACATCCTTGAGAGATGGCATTATTATCCAGAACAGTGTAAAGGACTGTGATTTATATCCTTTGTAGCTAGCTCTGCTTTAGCAAAAGCTGATGCATGAGCTCTTAGCATGCTAGACTATTTCATAAAGCTGACTAAATTATATATAGGCAGAAACATTCTACCTCCAGTGACCAGTCCATTAATAAAAATCCATATAGAATCCATATAGGGATAGAAAGATCTCATTAGGAAAACCGGATGAAAGAGTGAAATGCACAAACTTGAAGTACTTCACCAGCTGGAGACTTCATCAGAGAAACTGAATATTTGGTCCAAGAAGAGGAATTCCCTTTGCCTCAGAAACAGCCATAGGTTGCACTGGAAAACATGCAGCAGTTTTCTGGAAATACATAGGACTCTCAATCCAGTCTCTTTTATAGTTTAACAACTAAGTGAATATATACACACACAAAATACTAAATGAAGATGGGACCTTTTTTCCATTCATACCAGGGGCAGTATCTCTAGATATTTATGGAAGAATCTATTTGCAAGAGAATCAGTCTTGAAATAAATACATGTATTCACTATACTCTTCCTTGTAAGGTTTTTATATTGAGACTGTCTTTTCTATCATCGATGCATGAGGGTAATTTCCATTCATAGTGAAGCCCATCAGGATAAAAAAAAATTACCCACGCAACTGAACAAGTCACAAAGAGGACAGTCCATTGCCAAGGATTTTACTGTATCTGGGTACTGTTTCACTTTCTTATGTCTTCTACTGAGCTATGGCAAACCTTATCTGCATTGCATAGGTGATTTAATTAAATGAAAAATAAGAATTGTGTATAAGATCTTTAAATCCCACCTCCAGTGTATGAAGATACAATTCTTCCCATTAGGTGGTATATCTTGTCTTGTTTTTATGAGCTGGGAACTTGCAGAAGAAAAATATTTTGTACTAGGAGTTGTGTTGGATTCATGGTTATGGGAGAATTACCAAGAATGAACAAGCATGGGGATGGATTTATTAAAGAAGTTCCTTCTCATATACTGTCTTCTTTTTGTAATCCTCTGCAGCTTAATTTTGATTTTATAGCTTAAGAGAGGGTAAGAGGGGATGATGACAATCTCTGACATTCACAAGCAGCAAAATCCACCAGTTGGAAAGAGCAAAATCAAATGCGTATCTTTAAAAAGAACTCAGAGTGTTAATTTAGGAAAATTTCTGGAAAGGACTGAAAACTGAAAAGTGAAGTTGCAGATTCATACTGTAATATTGAATTGTAAGAAATTTGAAAGAAAGCTTTAAAGATATAGATTAAATGTTTCCTGCCTGGAAAGTCTCAATTTGAAAAAGTTCACCTTTGATTTTACAGCTTTCATAAAGACATAAAGAAAACTTTTGCAGTTGTTATGTATCAAAACATTCTAGGACAGAAAATGCAGAGGTTGCCTAACCTGAGACATCTGGCTAGGATGCAGGGGTGCATTCCCTACAGGGAAAATAAAGATGCTGCTGCTTCCCATTTTAGCATTTGAAATACCTTCATACTGAGGTTTAATTTGGGAGGCTTTAGATTTCTAAATTGGGCCTTCAAAAGAGGAAGCTGCAGTCTGGGCAGGCTGTGGCCCTGAGCATCCCCCTCCTCTCCAGGCTGCACACTCTCACCTCCCCTGCCTCTCCCCCCATGCTGGGTGCTTGGATCTCTTCCTCATCTTCACGGCCCTCAATATGGGTTATTCTATAGTAACTTATGTGAATATATCTGAGTAGCAGTCACACGAATGGTGAATTATTTCAAGGAAATGTCTCATATAGTTTGGGCATGTCTCAGCGTTGAGGTAACACAGGAGCCATTAGATGTAGAATAGTGGTCAGAATGTCCTATTTCTGGTGACTGACCTGGTGTAATCAAATAGCTGCAAATCTGATCTGGAAACTGCTCACATGTGGTATGTGAAGCAATAATTACAATATCATTAACAAGTTGTAAAAAACACTTCAGTGGTGACTGAACATGTGATTTAATTTGAAATCCCTAAACAGAAAGAACAAAGGAAAAGAGCTTTTAATATGTAGTTGTTAATACTTTGATTTCATTACATGCCATCCAGTACACACAACAAACAAGAACCTACAAAGTGGGTCTCGTGAATCAGGAGTCATTGGTCTTCAATAAGCAGATTCATCAGTGGTTTATTAATATCACTTGACTAGATTCAGTTAGCCCTTGTTTTGTAAGCAAAACTGAAAAAAGAAATCACCCAAGTATTTTTCATTTCGATGGCACAGCTTTAAGCAACTCTTGGAGCCATCCTAGAGCTATGCTTCTCTCTTCAGTTTTAGAAAAACACAGTGTTTATGGTAAAGGGTAATCCAAATTATTCTCTTTTCTATTTGGTAATTACAGCAATGATTCAGATTTTTAGGATGCATTAACTAAGAAAATATTTTGGGGTGTCCTGCCAGGAGATGAGGTTATGTCAAAGGCCAATATGTCTAAGTCTTCATCTACTGCAGGTTTTGAGTCCAGTCTGCAAATACATAAGTCACTCACATAAGGAACTGAGTGAATGAATTTCAGAAGAATAGCTCAACGAGCCCCAAGCATCACCATACTCAAACACAGCTGCAGATTCACAGGATAAACTAAATTAGAACACTGTTTGTAGCAAACAGTGAATCGAAGCCCTCTTTGAGGCAATTAACAAAATCAGAGCATCCTTTGAAGCAAACAGGCATCAAAATACCATTCTTGCACTGATTTTTCAAATGCTTAATTTTACAACTTTGTTGAGTGTCTTACAGTTTGTTCCAAGGGCAGCAGACTGAATATCTAACACAACGATGAGTTTCATGAGTTGGCAGTGGTTTGGGTTTTTCTATGAACTGTTCACCCTGCTATACAAGCATACTTTCAATAACAGCGGTGATGAATGAGAATTATTAAAATATCCCCCACTTATGGGTGAGTTATAACTGCAGCCAGGCACCCTTTTGGATTTCCACCTTACCTCCAGCGAGGAGTGATGATGACAAGTAGAAGTCACCATGGGGAGCGGGGAGGAATTGCCAACCAGCAATAAAGCAGGGAAAGGCAGGATAAAGCATGTTCATCCCTAAACACTCTAATAGAACTTTTTAATTTTTACCGGGTTTATCTTCATATCAGACAATTCTCAGGATTTGAATATACCTAAGGATTTTATCCTCCTATATCCCATGTGACTAAGAGATATGTTGTTTCCTTTAAAGAACAAGTCATGTAACACTAACTGTTCATTTATAGGAACAAATCTTTCACAGAAATGTTCTGAAGAGTTTCCTTAAAGGAACCATCTAGTGAAAACTGTATGACTTAAAATACTGGGGCTGTATTTCTTGCATATTATAATTTATGAAGCAGTAACAAGGATAATAAATGGCACGAGATGTTTTGCACAATATGAGAAAACTTTATAGCAAAACGAAAACCATATAACATTGATCCTTAATACAGTATTATAATATGACTTCAACTTCTGTTATACCTACTTATCACAGATCTTTTATCTTAGCTATTCAGATAAAAGCTTGGGAATTTTAGCAAACAGAATAGCCTAGCCCCATGGCTAAATTTTGAAAAACTGTGCTCAAGGAGATGCACATACAAAATCTGTTCATTTACTACATTTTTTTGCATTCTTTTTTTCCATGTGACATTTTGCACATTTATCCCTTCAGGTTAATATGTTCATTTAAAAGGAAAAAATCAAACAAAAATCTCACAAGAGAGATGTGAACTTGAATTTGAGTGCCCAGATTTGAATGGATAAAAAGGCACTTCAGGAGTTGGATAGAACAAGAGCATTCGTAAGCCTGTGATTTTCAAACCTGCCTCAAGGCCAACAGTGCTGAAGATGTTACAGTGACGCAAAACAAATAGTTAAATTTTTGCTTACTTGTAAGGCTTTATAATACTAAGGGCTAAACTATAGAATTGTAAGATAGTTGTTACATTGTCCCCAGCAGATTACTCGTTTTGTTGTCTTCAGGATTCACAAATGTTCTTATTTTATTTAGACTGAAATTTTAATCATCTCCACTTTGCATTTAAAATATGATATTATTTCCCCTTCTATCATCTGTAAGACAAAACTGAAAAATTTCCTTAATACTTGACAGATTTGCTTTGTTATGTAAAATACATCCTTGGCAAAAAAAATTATAATTAACACAACAGTTCCATTATACAATAAAAGGGTTGTTTTATAAAAAAATTCTTTCTGTTTGAAATACTTCAAAGGAAAGATACTGCTTTGTTTTGATAGTGAATTGAATGTAGTTAGCACACTAAACCCTTTTGCCCATAAATATTCCAAAATCTCTCTATGTGATAACAGCAATCACTAGGTATAGTGTGCCTCTTCGTTTATTTACAGGTAATGCCCCAGGTTTTGCAATTTAAAAGTGTTTGCTGTAAGTCTCTTCCTGTATCTACTTTCAGATGATAACCTCTCTTTAGGTTAAACCATTTTCTGCAGAGGCACTTCTATATCACTAATGTAAACATCACATTAGATAATATGGTTCTAATTGCTTCTGCCTTTCGGACTGCTGACTTTCAGAATGCTGATATGTAGGTGTCCGATTGAATCGGTCTATTCCAGTAAGATACATTTTAAATGCAAGACAACTATTACATTGTCCTAAACAGCTTATTCTCTTTATTGTGAAAAAGGCTGAACAGAATTGAGGAATAGGATCAGTATGTAAATATTATAAGTAATATTTAATATAGTAATATCTATATTATTACACTATAATTAATATGGATATTCAATGCAAGTCAGTTGAAGTATGCCTGCAGTTCTAGGTTTACAATAATTGCTCTCTATCATACATACAATCATTAAGTGCTACTGTAGTTTACTTCCTGACATTGTGTTTACTTCAAGCTTTGTAAGGTGCTGATTTCCTTCTAATCCACTTCAGACTGTACAATTTGCTTAGACAAATACACTATTTTCTCACTGTGACTCAAAACCCAGAAATATTAGAAACTACAAATTCCAGTTATTTCTAATATCAGGCTTCCCCAGCTTATAGAATCTTTGTTTAAAATAAAAATGAATATATGTGGTATATAACTTGCATCTAACAAGCTTTCCTACCACAACCAGCTTTGTAGATTAAATGATTTTAAAAGATTAAATGTCTGTCTCTGGTATGGGGAATATTTTAATAATGTTGGTGAACAGAATACAGGTGTGTCTTTTAGCCCAAGGTAGGGAGATAGAAAGATAAAAACTAAGTTTGGGGTTCACACAAATATGATGAAGCCAGGAAGGTTTCACCGATAGGCATTTGGTCTTTTTTGTCAAAAGTAATGCAGTTTTAAAGCAGTTTCTGAAATCTTGATCCCATTAAACTCAGTGTCAAGATTTAAAAGCCATCATCTGAACAGGATCTTACTCATCATTTACTTACCACACAATATAACCCAAGGGGTGTATCAGGCATAACAGACCCCTAAATCATACACATGGGCTATTATTATTAGAATAATCCTTTAGAAATCAGTGTCTCATGCCTTCAGCTTTTCAGCTGTCCTTTTCTAAACAGCCTTTTCTTGAGCTAGACAGGATTCTCTAACCTGGAAAAGAAACACAGGGTTTTGGGTTAGATTGAACAAAACATTTGTATTTCCCCAAGGAAATTTTATTGTTTATTATTTCAATCCTCAAAACCAAAGCTTTCCTTTCTCAGTTCTATGTGAACTGAACTTTTTTTTCAAACTTAGGAATTCAGCTACTCATAAAAAAAAATCCATTATTCATCCAGACTTACCATATGAGTTTCCAGATCTATAATGCAATGTTCAGGTAGGTTTCAAGTGAGATAAAATGTGACCACAGTGTAAATTTGCAGCCGCTTTGTGTTCTGACATTGCATATTTTAAATAAAAATTTACAGAAAATTTAAATTAAAGCGGTGAAATGCATCCCATATAACATTGTGGTTAAATTTTCAGCAGGGTTCCTTGCTACATCTGAAGTATTTGAATGCATACTGAGTTTGTGAGCCCAAAATTAATAACCACACACGTAAACACTGGTTTTGCATCTCTGCATTCACCCATGCATGTACCCATTTTATGAGTATAATTATGTACAGCAGGGATGTTTATACATATAAGTCTGATTCCAGCAAGCAGATGCAAAAAATATTTAATTTTATAATAGAATTCCTGTGATCATTTTTTCCAAGGTGCTTCCATGTGTGCAGATTCCAAAGGACTCTAGTTTATGCGTTGCAGTTGTCGCTTGGCCTGTTTGTCGGAGGAGTTGCCGCATTTCTGATCATCTCTCTAAAACGCATCTGTTCTGTTCCTCTCATCTGACTCTTCCTTTTTAATTTCCATTTCTAATAGTGACTGAAGCGCTCCGGGAAGTGTGTGCCCAGCAGATTGCTGCACTTCACCGGTGTTTGAAAGCTTTTGGAGCAACCTCCAGAAACACACTGCCTGTCATGTTTTATTGCTTAATTTTCCAGACTTCTTTAAATCCCATTCCAGTCATAGTGCATGAGCTGTGGTGAATTATTTCCTTCATAACTCTATTTAGAATAGATACACAGAGTCTGTTAAGAACAAGAAGTAATTTCTTATTCAAGTTTCCATTAATTTATGTAAACAAGCAGTTAACTGCTAACTTTCTGTATGGAGATATTCCTCCCTCATCACAAAAGGCAAGATTTTCTTTCCCAGTCACTGGGGCTCTTGGAAGGAGCTCTTTACACCCCAGTGACAGCTCAGCAAGCAGAATTTGCATTTTACAGTAAAAAGGCATAATGTGAGAGGAAGCTATCTCCCTCCCCATGGTGATATATGGGAAAGCCATATGAACTGACACGGAGAACAACTTAACCACAGGGAAAATGATGATGTTTCCTTCTTAAGACAGGCAAGGTGCTGTTTGGTTTGAAATTCAAGTGTTTCCTTCTTCTTTTGTGGTCCAGTATGAGGGGAAACAACATCCAATATGCATTCCTGGCATCCATGAGATCTTGTGGAAAAGACTATTTATATGTTGCATGTTTTTAACTTCTTCACAAATGCATTTTGATTTGCTTTATTTTGGGAGGGCATTTTTTTTTTATAACATGAGTAACATAGTAACATGAAAAAAGGTAAATATTAAAACTATCTGCCTTTTTCTACCTTATGTATTAGTTCATGTATTTCCTCAAAATTTTTTTTCTACAATAATCAGTTCTGGTCCTTTTAAAATCACCTTTTCTGTCTTTCCACTCATCATCACTGATGTTAGAAACCAAATCGCTTCATTATTACTTTATATCTCTGTTTATTTGACTGAGCCAAGTTTTCCCTGGGCCATCCTCACTGGCACATATCAGTGTCTGATCCTGTATTTCTTAGCACTGATCTCATCAGTAACATAGTGATTATTTACTTATCCAAATTTTTCTCTGGCTGCAACTAGAGACTGTTGTCATTTTGCCATGTGCTAATTTGGAAACACCACTCATAATCCCTTATATTTCTGTGGCCAGAAGAGTAGAATTTATCTGGTCTTTGAGTCTCTTCCCTCTGCAAACGTGGCTCCCCCTTGGTGTTAGGTGTGAGCCCAGCACCTTCCCTGCCACAACACTGGTTATCAGCCCAACTTACTGCATTTACAACTGGCCACTAGACCCATCAGTATCAGAACTTGACCACCTCATCATACATTCAGAAATCAAATATTGATTTATTCCTGGGTCCTCACAGGAAGCCATTCAGAGTCCTGGTAAGGTCAACTGATTTCTTCCTGTGCCTCATTTAGCACAGACCCTTTGTGCCAGGGCAAGGACCTCAAAGCTGTGGTTAACGAATTATCTTTTGTTTTAGCCATGATCCCATACTCTTTCCTAAATGAGTTTTAAAAATTAATTCATTCACAAATAACAAGTTCCCTAAATAATTCACAATTTTATATTATAATCATATCTGCTCCTGAACTGCAGTTGTATGGATAAAAAGACCTCAACTGGTGAAGTGCTTTTAACTCTGTCAGTCTTTAGTATTTCCAGCATGGAGAAATTCATTAACATGGAGTCCCAAAACTAATATTTCACAGGATGCTCTTAATAACTTCTGTTGCTATGCAGTGGAAAGAATAAAAATGATGTTGAGTAAATCCTCAAACCCCACATTGCAAATACCTATTTCATCCTGACAGAAATAATCATTGATGATAATGTTTTATCATGAGGCTTTCACATTGCAAAGGCACCTTTTAACAGCTGGAAAAGTCTTGCTATGGCTCATCGTTGATTAAAATTGCAAATTATCATAGCAACCTCCCAACTCTGAAATGTCCTAGCTGTGCAAAGCTTCCTCAGGCACTAGCATCTACACTGCTAATTTGTATTTTCATAGGAACAGGCATGTTGATGGGTAGGAGAAACAAGAGTTTTGCCCACTCACGTTGTTTATCTTTTTCTTGGAAAAAGATGAATGGCATAGACATGGGTAAATTGAATATCATGAATGGCTACAAGGATTTCATTCTGCACACACCCATGATTTCCCTTGAAAACACCATTGAGCGAGAGGTTTTCCAGGCAGTACTTTCAGGGCTGTAGAACATGAGCAAATATTTTCTGACTGCATGCTACCATGTGTGTGTCCACATCAATTCCTCCAGCTCCAGTATTATTCTTGCTCCCAGCGCTCACTTTCTTTTGGCTTTTCCACAAGCCAGCAGCCCTGGGTGACCCTGTTGTGAGCAGGGGTTGGACCGGACCACCTCCAGAGGTCCCTGCCAGCCCAGTCCTTCTGAGCTCCTGCTGTCCTGTAATGTGCTTTCTCTGCTCTTAGGCTTTCATCCTCCTTCCCTACAGGTACTTCACTGACTCCTGCCAGCATCCTTTTTCTCTCTGTGGGTACCCACAGACTCTGTTACAGTGTCCAGAGCAGCACCCAGGGCAAACACAGGCTGATCTTGCAGCAGAGCATGGGGTGCGTGACCCAGGTTCATGCTGGTCATCTCGTGAGAGTCCCAAGTGAGGTCTCTGTATGTTCTTCTTTGAACGTCAAGGACTTGCTCCAGTGCCAGTCTGCGGCGTGCCTCCGACATTGCTTGTGTGTGTAGTGTAAACTTATAACAGGCATTTGACACTGATGGGCACACAGTGAAATTTAGAGCAGCACAACCATGCTGGTGGAGACAAGTGTCGAGCTGGTAATGGCAAGGGTAATTTAAGATTGTTTTCCAATTTCCCATCTCTTTCAAGTCAAGTTTATGTGTTTCTCATCCTGGGAAAATCAGGTACATGATAGTGGAGAGCTGTGTTGGCACACCTCTCAAAACTGTATGTGCCTTCCTTTCCACCTTTGACAAAAAGCTAGCTTGAAAAAAAGAAAAACCCGACCCCAAAAAAATGCTTTCCCAGTTCTCAAATCTATGCTAAGCCCCGAGCTGGGGTTATTTCCAGGGAGGTGTGTGAGGCAGCAGATTGGTGTGCCCAGCTGGGTCTGTCCAGGCACCCCAATCAGCTCCCAGGGCTTTTCTTGTGGCTCTGTCCTTACAGAAGCATGCTGATCTCCCAGTGGAAATACTGGCCAAACAGGGTAGCAAAGGACATCTATGGAGTTTAACCTTTTCTACTGATGCTTCTGCCATTCTGCCACTGTGCCTTCTCCCAAACGGAAACCAGTGTTGCCTTCATCATTGGCTATGCCAACAGGATATGCTTTGTCTTTTTTAACTTTGAAGTACTATAAATTAATCTAGATGCTTGTTCATACTGAGAAATGGTTATTTATTTATGAATCTGGTATGCCACATAGTTACCCAGCATGGACAAGTTACTGCTGTAATTTTAACCTGGGATGGAAAGTGGTGCTCTGCATCATCAAAGCAAAGTCATTAGCTGGATGTTGAAATCCTAATTAAACAGGATTTTGAGAACTCAGCTCTGGAAGCCCATAAGAACTAGAGTAAGCTGCCTACTTTGAATGGTTGTGATCCTTGTGATGCTTTTGCATAGTAGGACAGATTTGATTTGTTTGTTGTTACCGGAGTCTTTAATAATCAGTGTAATTTATAGGGACAAGTGCATAGAATCCTTTTACATTTTTCATTTTTATTGATTTTTGTAAGCAGAGACATTCAGGGTGGTAATTGTGTATTGTAACACAGTGTATATGTCACTGTAATAGTGGAAACAGAAATTGAATCTATTGCTGTGATCCCATGGCTGAAATTATGGTAAAATTTTCAATTGGGCCTTTCTTAGTCAAATTAAATACCCTAACAGGGAACTGGCATTCATTTGGCACTGAAAATCTTACTGGCCCAGAGATTACGCTTGAGGCAATATTGTAGGACTTTAAAACATTATAAATTCCATTATTAGGACAGTTCTCTGTTGAAAGTGCTGCTTCTGTTAATGAAAAGGCATGGGGTGATCTTGTCATCATCTCAAGGTTATGCTGGGCTGAGCATGTTGGTAAAGCAGAAAAACGCACTGCATTTTTCTCAGAAGAAACCTTCTAGTTTATAGGTAATACAAAAAAGGGTAAGAGGCTCAGTACATGAATACTTGAGAACCGCAAATGTCCTATAGAGCAGTTCTGTAACCATTTCAGATATAAAACCTCACTTACCTCCATTTAGTTTGAACAAACACTGGGTTTGTTGGCCGAAGCTTTTAAGATCATTTGGAGTTGGAACAGTTCTACTTATAGGGTCAAAACACTTATTTGTTGTTGATATTGTTTTCAAAAGCTGCATCAAAATAATATTAAAGTTGAAAGTTAGGAACCTGGAGCAAACTTATTTTTCCCTTTTTGTGCATAAATGTCAAAATAGTCTCGAACCCCATGGTAACAGCTGGCACTGTGAGTGGGAGCCTGCTCTGGGCAGGGTGGCAGCCAGCAGTACACGTCTGCCAGTCCTCCCTGGCCTCTCCCACAGCCCCTAGACACTGAAATTCTGTTAGAAGATGATGCCTGCACTGTCTCTGATCAGGTATCCAAAACTGTTGGGCAGGTAACAGTTTGATTGTAATTCGGTGTTAACTATCTGTAAAATGTGAATATTAATAATCCCATTAATCCCTGTTAATACTAATGCTTCCCTTGTCGTTGGAGCATCATGAAGATTAAATCATACCACTAGCAACACATTTATGTGTGACGGGGGCAGTTCTGCAGAAACTTGAGAGAAGAAATTAATAATGTGGAAAGCAATTCCAAGTTTAAATGTTAGATAATCATTACTAATTTCTAGGTTATGTAGTGAGAACAAAAATAAATACTGAATAAATACCTACCAACTGACTTAGTTCAGGGAACAAGCCTTTATTCGTTTGAATTAAGTAAATTCATTTGAAACTTGCTCAGTGCATATTAACATTCAGTATAACTAGAGAACCATTTTCCTGAATAAAAATAGTATGTGATCAGATAATGAGAGGCATCCCTTGGTGTACAGAAACACACGAATGCATCAGGATGGTACTTGCAATCTAACCTGTCCCAGAACTACAGGAGGAAATGTGTGTGAGTTGAGCATGATGCACGGACAGGACACCTGGGGGTTACCTCCCTGGTGGGTCCCCCATCCTTCCTCTGACCCTCCTACATTCTGCATCCTCTTCCTCCTCCATCCATGGAGACTGGAGCCCAAAGCAAAGCAGATCTTTCCCCCGCTGGTTCACATGTGCAGAGACCAGATCTCCCTCTGAGCCACTTCCATCAGGGAGCTGGAGAGCATTACTCCTCAAGACTGGGACCCAAAACAGGGAAAGATCAAATTAAATGCTGATATGCATCACACAATCTGGTATAATCACAAACTGGTAGCATTCATCCTTGGACTTCTGAAAGCAGTCTCTGAATACTGACAAATTGTTTGGGAAATCTGTGGGGAAGATGAAACCAAATATTTGGTGTTAATTAAGCAATCAGCAGAAGACCCCAGAAAATATAAAAAAGTGAGCTTAACTTTTGACCTGAAAAAAGTCTGTAATTAACACATTAAAAAAAGGGAATCTCATAAACAATCAAGTGGTAATAGATGATAAATGAGCAACATTAATTTTTAAAGCAGGCACTACGAAAGACCAGTCTAATTTCCTTCTCTGAGAAGGTAACTCGCCTCCCGGGAAAGGTCAGGCAGCAGATGGGAATCGCATCTTGACATTAGAGTGATGTTCACACAGTCAGTCCTGGCTTTCTCTTCCAAAAATTAAAGAAAGACAGCCCAGATCAAAGTGCTGTAAGGTGGGTACACAGCTTGTTAAAAATAGTACTGAAGGAATGATTGTCAGTAATTCACTGTCTAGCAGGAAAGACATATCAAATGGGTCTGTCGTGATTCCAGAAGGATTTAATATGGATTTTAATAGATGAATTAGGTGATATACTAGAGAATACATCTATATAATTTGCTGGTGACATCAAAGTGCAAGTGCTTGGGACAACAGGCTTCAAATTCAAAATGATGGATTTCAGAAATCGTCTGGAATCAATAAGATGAAATTCAATAAGGACAGTGCAAGACAGCAGTCTTAGGGAGAAATCAAATACACAAATGAGTGAAAACTACATAGGCAGCAGTGCTTCAGAAGAGTTATAGTGGGTCATGTATTAAATCCAAGATAACAACATAAATACTGCAGGAAAAGGGCAGATGTCATCTGGAGATGCAGTGGTTGGAAGCACCTGAACTGGAAATGGTTTGTACCTGTTCTGCTTTATCTGTCCATGATGAAGTCTTAGCTGGAATGGGATGTCCAATTTGAGGAAGAATAATTTTTTAAAAGTTTTAGACAAGGTAAAGAAAGTTCAAAGGAGAATAAAAACTAAATGCATAAAAATAAATAATAATAGGAAATATAACACCCAACAAAAATGTGGAAGATTTCATACCTGTAGACAAGGAATTCTAGCAGGTTAAACCAAATTTTATAATACTTGCACACTTGTTACAAAAACGACACAAAGGGCAGGACAAGTGTTCAAGAAAACCTCCCGGCAAGGAGGTTCAGAGTGGGAAGAAATTTCCCGTTCTGAAGGCAGACAAGAGCCAGAGCAGGTCGCCTGGGGAGACCTCTGCCATAAGCTACCAAGCCAAGGTGAGACTGACACATCAGAGATGTCTCTGATACTCTTGATCTTCTCTCAGAACAAAGGGTTGAAGTCGTTGACTGATTCCATTCCTTTCAGCCCCATTTTTAAGATTTCATTTGACAAAGTACAAAAGTTTTTCCTAAGCACCACTGGCCCATGCCACTTTTCAAGTCACCCTGACCTTTGAAAGATTTGACTTTCAGTTTCCCAAGAATTAACACTTGACAGCATCTTTGAAGTGATATGACTATGGATGCCAGTGTTTGCTATCACCAGGTGAGGTACATCAGCTCTGTGGGCAGTGGGATTCAGCTGCTTCGTTGTGGAAATCACATTAGCGGTGGGTCCCGAGCGGTCACGGGGATTTTGTGGTCCTTTCCATGGTACTCGACGGTGCAGAGGGAGATGTGGGTGAAGGGAAGGGGAAGATGATGCCATCCGAGCAGGTGGCCATGGGGGCAATCGAACTGCACATTGATGATGTAACAGGCGAGAGTGGACACGTACTGAGTAAAGAACAATGAATTGCTTTTCAGACAAGAACAAGAGACTCAAAATGCAAAGTAAGCAGAGACATATGGTTGGGATTCAAAGAAGGGGGAGTGATGCAATCAGAGAACTGTCAAGGGAAATTATTTTAACAACTATATTGGGAATACAATGTAAATCTGTCATCCAGCCTTACTGAAGAAAAATCAAACCCGTAAAATCCTCTGAAAGAAAAAATGCACAGTTACAAGAAAGCATCTTGAATCATTACAGATCTTTCATATAGTTCATGTGATAGCAAGAGTGGCAACAAGTATATTATTGCTTATCTGCCAAAAACTTCAAATATTCTCATTTTGCCTGTAAGGATTACTGATGGCATTTACCTCTAATTTTCTATTCTAGAATTTTTTTTCTTGGTACTTGGTATGTTGCATAAAATATTTCAGTGAAAAGCTCTATGCCCACTTATGTTTTAATTCATCTTTAAAATCTATGCATACCAATTTTCAGCGTTTTACCTGTTTCTCACTTCACTATGTCCTCTGTTTCTGTTTATACTTACATATATAAATATGTACAGCAACATCAGCAGTCTACAGCCTGCACGCCCCAAATAAGCAACCTCTCCATTTCGTTAAGACTGAACGCAAGTGTTGCTTTATCCATAATGACATTGAATGGGAAATAGAAGTTTACTTTGCATTGTTACATTACATTACTTTTCTGGTTTGACCAAACTATGATTTTTCTCTCTGTTGGTTTTAAATTGAACCTTGTAGTATTTAGCTTATTGTCTGAAAAGAAAATAGAAATATTGGGGTTTTAAGGGAATAATATGTGTATATCCCCATATAATAACTAGCAATTTATTGACACCTTCTGGAGAAAGGAGGACAGTGTAGCTTATATCTAATGGCATAGGAAAAAAGAAAGGATTTTGAATAATTTTGGCAGACTGTAATGACTAGGAAACAGGCTGCTTATAGGTAACATGTTAAGCCATCATACCTTGCACTTTAATTACAGGGAAAGGACTGGAGGACAGCAGCCTGAGTTGGTTGGCTGCTTCTGGCTCATGTAAAGCAGTCACAGGTTAGACCTGAGATCTGACTAAGCTGTCTTCAGTCTGGGAAGTAAACTGATTGTTTAGAAAGCCTGGGAATGTGTAGGTGTTTAATGGTACTTCACAGATGGAAAAGATCTATATGCAGATCTATACATTTTTTGCTTGTATATTGTTGTCCTCTTCCAATCTAAGTCTGCTTAATCACAGAGAGGTGTCTTCAGAAAGTTCCAATGGATCATGAGATTTTTTAAGTGTTCTGTTTTATGCAAATTTATTTAGATTGTATTTTAACTGATGAATGTTTGTCCTGTTTCACCCATTTATTCCTTTCTTACCCTGCGTAAACATTTTTCTTCTTGTCTTTTCTTAGTGATCATTCCCCTGAAATGCTGGCATGTAAAATTAATATGGGGGAGTAATTTTTTTAGCTAGATTGAATGTTGTATTATTTTGACCACTTCTGTATTTTTAATCAGTCTTCTTTTTTGGGGTACCTATTTTCTGTAACAATATACCATTAAAATCACATTATACTACACTACACTTGATCTTAGCCAAAAGGCCGAGAAGCCTTGATTGGTTTAGAGTAGACTTGGTAGTGTAGGTTAATGCTTGGACTGGATGATCTTAAAGGTCTTTTCCAACCTAAACAATTCTATGATTCTATGATTCTATATTCCAGGTGTGGAGATAGCAAATGTTTGAATTCACTAAATTGGAAAGGCTCTTCAAGAATAACCTTTGTGTATAATCTTTATTTACATTTTAATGAATTGCAATAACTTCATTAATCAAACAATATCACTGCTACTGCATATAAGACTTTTGCATTGATTATCTGAGATGATGCTTCCCAGAATCCTTCCTAAGATTATATTTAGATCTTACACAGAAACAGTTGCATGGGCATGACACAGGTCTCCAGTGCTGGACAGAGGGTTGGGGGTGTTGGGATGTGCGGAAGGATCTGAGGCAGACAAGAATCCCTCTTAGAATCAAAATGAAAAGTAAATTTGATATAATTTGCCTAGGAAATAATTAAATAAATCACGTATTTAGTGGTCTGTAAGAGACACAGAAAGAATCCCTGATTTCTCAGAGTACTTTCATATCCGTGTCTGCTAAATTAGCTTAAACAATGCAACTAAAATAGAATATTGTCTGTGGCTCAGACCTTTCACTTAGACAGCAATCAGTCACCAACTGGGAAAACTTTAGTTTTAGCCAGTAGGTTATTGCTTTTCCTTTTTTTCTTTTTTTTTTACATTTACATGATTAAATCATTAGCAGCAGTTTGATTGAAGAGCGTTGCTTACTGGAAGTAGTTTGTGATATGTCTGAAAGCTTTTCCAGGTAGTGGGAAAAACAGTGTGTGAAAGATGGAAGGTGGGAGTCCTCCTCTGCATCTTCTGTAAGCCCGAGGGACATTTCACCGTGACAGTTTACTGTCTCTTTAAGAAGAGAAGACCATAAAGACCTAATCCCACAGACACAAATCTCATCCCCATTTGCACAGAAAGAATTTCCAAATAAAATAATTCTTTTTCTATCCATATTCTGACAATCTTTATTTTGGATGAGGGATTCTCTCTGAAGCTAGAAAGCATCCTACTTGCACCTGCACAAGGCACACATGTATGCTGATTTACGGGATATGATTGCTTCAAGAACTTTATGGCTTGCAGAAATATGTTTGTCTAATTTCCTTTTTATTTCAGTTTTTCATACCAGAAACACACAACACTGCATCGTCCCATTACAGTGCTATTAGTAGCAGGAATCAGTAAGGGGTTTTTTTGTACATCAATTGCTTTGCTTTTCATTTTAACCAATTTCAGTTGTGCTTAAAAAAGTTAAGAATAATAAGATAATCAGCGAAAAAGTATCTAATTACTCCTAGCTTGCTAAGTACAGCTGAAATTGTGGTTAAAAAAACCCAAATGTGCTAGAGTTACAGGAAAATGTATTCAGCCAAAATCAGCATCCCTTACACAGGCTCATGCAACTGAGTGAACATTTAACCAATCTTTGGAAGAGGCTGAATGAGGCAGAGAGATGCAGTCAATGTAGCGCTGGTGGTTGGAGTCAGCACCCCGGCACCTGTGCTGATCTCCCCCAGCCTAAATGGGGCTTATCTGTCAGGATCGATGGTCAGTGTTTATTTATCCAGCAAGATTAGGATGGGATTGCTCCTAGCCCTTGTTCCCTTTCCTGGAAATGAAAAACGCATCAAAGGAGGAATATGCTGTTTGGGACGTGGCGTTCTGGCAATGTTAATGCACTTGGGAATGGCTTTCCACCTTAAGAGAATCCAATTGGGTTTGCATGGCAAGGTTTTGGTAGTGGGGGGGCTACAGGGGTGGCTTCTGTGAGAAGCTGCTAGAAGCTTCCCCTATGCCCAATAGAGCCAATGCCAGCCGGCTCCAAGACAGACCCGCCGCTGGCCAAGGATGAGCCCATCAGTGATGGTGGTTATGCCTCTGTGATAACATATTTAAGAAAGGGGGAAAAAAAAAAAAAAGACCAATACAACTGCAGCCGGAGAGGGGAGTGAGAATATGTGAGAGGAACATCTATGCAGACACCAAGGTCAGGGAAGAAGGAAGGGGAGGAGGTGCTCCAGGCACCAGAGCAGAGATTCCCCTGCAGCCCGTGGTGAAGACCATGGTGAGGCAGGCTGTGTCCCTGCAGCCCAGGGAGGTCCACCATGGAGCAGATATCCACCTGCAGCCTGGGGAGGACCCCACACCGGAGCAGGTGGATGTGCCCGAAGGAGGCTGTGACTCCATAGGAAGCCTGTGCCAGAACAGGCTCCTGGCAGGACCCATGGAGAGAGAGGAGCCCACACTGGAGCAGGTTTGCTGGCAGGACTTGTGACCCCGTGGGGGACTCACGCTGGAGCAGTCTGCTCCTGAAGGACTGCACCCCGTGGAAGGGACCCACACTGGAGCACTTTTTGAAGAACTGTAGCCCGTGGGAAGGACCCAGTTTGGAGCAGTTCATGGAGGACTGTCTCCTGTGGGAGGGACCTCATGCTCGAGCAGGGGAAGAGTGTGAGGAGTCCTCCCCTGAGGAGGAAGGAGAGGCAGAAACAACATGTGATGAACTGACCGCAACCCCCATTCCCCATCCCCCTGCACCACTGCGGGGGAGGAGGTAGAGAAAAATCGGTAGTGAATCTGAGCCGAGGAAGAAGGGAGGGGTGGGGAGAATCATAGAATCATAGAATCGTTTAGGTTGGAAAAGACCTTTAAGATCATCCAGTCCAAGCATTAACCTACACTACCAAGTCCACACTAAACCAATCAAGGGTAGACTAGACTAAACCATGTCCCGAAATGCCACATCTACCTGTTTTTTGAACGCTTCCAGGGATGGTGACTCCACCACCTCTCTGGGCAGCCTGTTCCAATTCTTGACCACCCTTTCCGTAAAGAAATTTTTCCTAATTTCCAACCTAAACCTCCCCTGGTGCAGCTTGAGCCCATTTCCTCTCGTCCTATCGCTAGCTACTTGGGAGAAGAGACCAACACCCACCTCACTACTACGTCCTTTCAGGTAGTTGTAGAGAGCGATAAGGTCTCCCCTCAGCCTCCTCTTCTCCAGACTAAACAACCCCAGTTCCCTCAGCCGCTCCTCATAAGACCTGTGCTCCAGACCCTTCACCAGCTTTGTTGCCCTTCTCTGGACATGCTCCAGCACCTCAATGTCTTTCTTGTATTGAGGGGCCCAAAACTGGACACAGTATTCCAGGGGCGGCCTCACCAGCGCCGAGTACAGGGGAACAATCACCTCCCTGCTCCTCCTGGCCACACTATTCCTGACACAAGCCAGGATGCTGTTGGCCTTCTTGGCCACCTGGGCACACTGCTGGCTCATGTTCAGCCGCCTGTCTACCAACACCCCCAGATCCTTTTCGGCCAGGCAGCTTTCCAGCCACTCTTCCCCAAGCCTGTAGCGTTGCATGGGGTTGTTGTGACCCGGCACTTGGCCTTGTTAAACCTCATACAGTTGGCCTCGGCCCATCAATCCAGCCTGTCTAGGTCCCTCTGCAGGGCCATCCTACCCTTGAGCAGATTGACACTCCCACCCAGGTTGGTGTCATCTGCAAACTTACTGAGGGTGCACTCAATCCCCTCATCCAGATCGTTGATAAAGATATTAAACAAGGCTGGCCCCAAAACAGAGTCCTGGGGAACACCGCTCATGACCAGCTGCCAACTGGACTTAACTCCATTCACCACAACTCTCTGGGCTCGGCCACCCAACCAGTTTTTTACCCAGCGAAGAGTACGCCCGTCCAAGCCATGAGCTGCCAACTTCCCAAGGAAAATGCTATGGGAGAAGGTGTTTTAAGATCTGGTTTTATTTCTCATTATCCTACTCTGATTTGATTGGCAATAAATTAAACTAATTTCCCCAAGTTGAGTCTGTTTTGCCTGTGATGGTAATTGGTGAATGATCTCTCCCTGTCCTTATCTCGACCCGTGAGCTTTTCGTTGTATTTTCTCTCCCCTGTCCAGCTGAGGAGGGGGAGTGATAGAGCAGCTTTGGTGGGCACCTGGCATCCAGCCAGGGTCAACCCACCACAGGGAAAAAGATGGAAAGCTTTGAAAGAAAAATAAAATATTGCTAGATTTTGGTTCAGTAAGGTTTTTCTGATTTAAAACTAGATTTTTGCAAATCAATTAACAAAAATGGCAATTTTATTTTCTACATTTCTTCTGCTTTACAAAGCATCAAACTGCTGATAACAAATCCAACTCAAGGCAAAGATATAGCTTTTCTATTTCTGTATTTTCTCACTGATAAATTGAGTACAGTAATGAAAAAATGTAGGAGAGTGATGAAAGGGCTGCAGAGAGAACAAGTGCTCGTCCTTTCCCTTCTCTCTGCATTTACCAAGTGAACAATATGAGTCACAGAAAATAGGGAAAATCTATGGCATCAGAAATTGAAGAATGATTATCTACAGAGAGTCTGCTTCTTCATTGATGGAGAAATGGTTGCATGACAAAATAACTGTGGGTAAGAGATAAAGATCCTTCGATTTGCTCGGAAAAAAGCAAGCTGTCATGTTCGTCTTTCAAAGAACTTTCAGCATCATAACAAATTTTGCTCATCAGCCTTCATTCAGAGCGCATCCTTCCTGCTTCACAGAGCAGGCTCTGGTTGTGAGGTAAAACTTTGGGGCTGCTATCTGCCTCCCCTTCTGCAGTGAATTTGGGGTTTAGGCCAATGTGTTTGTTCCAGAAGCACCACGCTTGGAGACATATCTCCATCCCTCCTCGGAGAAGTGGTGGTTTGTTTCCAGTTTGGGGCCAACCTCTCTCATGCACATTATATACATTACTTTGCTGAGGTCTTTTGCTTTCCATCTTTGAATAACATGGGTGGACCATAAGCATCAGAGGTATTAGCATAACAGTGTAAAAACTGTCCCTGAAAATCACTGTTAATGCTCATAACAGAAAAAATCCACCTGATATTTTAGCCTTTTTGTTGAACTTTCTAAATTTTACTGAAATATTTATGAAAAAAGTATTCAATTTAGGTAGCTCTTAGTAAAATGTTTGGATATTCTAAGTGAATCAATCACAATGATATGATTGATACATAGCTGGTAAGATTTTCTTAATCTTTTATGCTCATTAATTTTAGTAATAAATTTAGCCCTTTTGTAACGGCTTCCATTACTTGAAGTTTTATGCAGTGGTACTCTCTGAATTTATAAATATATTCTAATGTGCATGTTATGAATGGCTTCTTGGCTTGGTAACAGTCCTCCAAGTATGATGGAAGCAGCCCTCCCTGCCGCCTGCCTCTGCTCACACGTGGCTCCACCTTTGCTGTGGCTGTTCTTCACAAAACCTGGGTGAGAGTCTGAACCTTCAAGAAGTGGCATATGGTAAGCACATAGCCAAAAGCCACAATGTATTTTTGGTTTAGTGACGCAGAGAAAATTCCTGAATCAATAGCAAAAACTCTCACTGACTTCAGCAAACCTCTTAAGTTCACTTTTTGTTCAATTCCCATATTCAAGGCATGGCTCATTTTAAGTTGGTTTTGACAAATCCAAATAGATTTACTTATTTGAGATATTGCTGCTGAAGATAAATAAACTATTTTAATGTGACCCTCCCAGAGTCCAAGAACTGTCAGTGCACACCGCCGTCATTAACAACTCGGCAGGGAGCAGGAGGGATGGCACCCATGCAGGTGACACATCTGACACTGCTGACGTCTTCCCAAGTCTCTCATGCCTTCATAAACTTTTACTGAGGTTAAAATAGATCATTATCTTTGAGAAGTGACACTGCCACAAGTAGAGCAGGTAAAGGCCAATATTTCTGTGCTGAAATGAACGATTTAGGACAAATCTTGTAGATGTGAATCCAGCTGTGTCAGCCTTTAACCAGCCAGCGTCCACTTCCAGGAAACCTTCCTGGCCCGGTGACTCCAGGATACTGTTGATAGAAACCCAATAGATACAAGAGAGAGAATATTTGCTTACACATTTTTTATTTTATTTTCCTTCCAATTCTGCATTAGCATGTTCCTGTGGCAATGTGGGTCTTTTTTTCTATAATTTAAGACCAATATTCAAGTTGGTCTAAAATAAATTGATCGCTGATAACAGATAATGCATGATAATAAATTTCTAGTTAAAAAGTAAAAGGTATTACGTCAGTTTATACAAATTATGGTTATACTGCTAATGATAGGTAAGAGGAAAAGAGATTAACAAAAAATTTACAAAAGTACTACTTTTATGAGGTTTTCTTCACCCTTTAGCATTGACATGAATTTGGAAATAAATGCTGAACCAAGGTATAGCCATTTTTCTTCACAGCCCATCCATAATTCATTTTATCAGAACCAGTGTGCCAATGCTTCTTCTGCGTACAAAACAATGTTTAATAAGCAAGAGGTGAGGACCTTTAGGCAATGCTTTTCAATCAAACTGCTGTTAAGGAACTAATCATGTAAATGCAAAAAAGAAAAAAAAATATTCTTAGTTTTCCCAGCTGGTGACCGATTGCCACATAAATGAAGATTTGTGCCATACTAGCACAGGCTGCTGTCTCCTTCTTTGTATTATTTACTGTACTGACTTAAAAACTGTATTAACTATACTCTAAAAATCATATATGTTTTGGGGGTATTTTACAACAGACTAAATATTGAGATCATCTTACTATTTTGTTTTGTCAAACATGAAAAAATGTGTGCTATCTTTGTATAATATTTTTTTACAATGGGGGGGCTTCAGCTGGACAAAAAATGATGTTACATGGAGAGTCATCTAGTTGGTTACCTGTATTTTTATGCATTCATAAACAGTTAAATTGACCATGGCAGGTGCAGGTAGGGAGGGAGGTGCTTGGGCTTTTCACATGATTTTTGCTGGGCTGCACTGAGCTGCTGCAGACAATGAGCCAGCGCTGCCACCTAAACCGTTTTGTGAGACCATCCCATGATCTCAGGTCATGCATTTCACCAGGGTTAATAATCTGCAAGCTGCCATTGGAGTTACACTCACAACACATGTCTGAAATGCTCCAGAAAATGCAAACTCTTTCTTTTCCTTCCATTAGCTCTTTTCAGCAGCCATAAGGAGGTAGACTGGTACAGTAATACAAGTCATAGGCATCAATGTTTAGGAGCGGTAAAATGTTTCTGGGCACATGGGCAATTAACTGCTTCCATAGATTAATATGGCTTGAAAAATTCTGAACTTTTATTTTTCTGTAACTTGCAGTTTCCACTTATCCTGGCTTTCAAGGAATTTTCTTCCCAAAGAAAAACCTTATTTGCTATTGCCTCAAGCTGGGAATTTGTGATGGGATTTAATATGTAAAGGGTTTCTTCTCTGAAACACAGACCCTTTAATGCAGCAATTTAAACTTTGTTTTAAACTCAACAAACTGCATATAAAATTTAAATCTTTGCTGTTGATTTACTCTTGCACATCTACTCCTGTTTGACAGTCTTAATGTTAGTGACTCCTGTTTCCTGGGACATGCCCTTCATCACCTTCACGGCCCTGGCCTGGACTCGCTCCACTCTCTCCATGCTTCTCTTTCCAGGGGGACCCAGCCCTGGACCTGGCACTCCAGATGTGTCTCACCAGGGCTGAGCAGAGGAGGACATAATAATATTTCTTGTGTGGCAACTCTAATGCATTCTGGGGGAAAAAAACCCCAAATGGTACATAAAAGTAGAGCAAGGGTTTTTCTTAAGTGTTGACAAATGGTTTTACAACTCTAAAAACCACAATTATCTTTTCTATGATAGATACTATGGAGCAATATATTCAATTATAAAAATGATTTTTTTGCAAAAAAGAATTTGTGATGTTTATAGTTGTTTTTTTATTTTAAAATAAGGTATTTTAGATGTGGCATTTAGAGGTGTTTAGGGGATTGAAATTGTTTACGGGTCTGAGGATGAAAACAGTGCACGTTTGCCAGAGAGGTGGAGTATTTATGTAGATTTAAATAATTTTAAAATCTTGACAAAACCAAGGGTGTTTTAAAACAGTGAAATAGTTTCTTGTTTCTTGGAGCATTCGAAGCATGCTGATTTAGGATAACTTACGAATTTTGCATTGAATACTGTGACTTCCGTTCACTAACCACTTGACTGATAGTAATCTGTGCAAAGTCCAGCCTTTAAGGGGATTCTTTGCAATTCTGCCTTTTTTAGTTTGGGGTCACAAATATTTGGCATCGTCGACTTTCTATAGAAAGCCACTGATTGGAGGGTGTCCTCTCCCAAACCACACGGAAGCAGGCTTGAATTTACAGCTGGGCTGGGGGTCAAGAGCAAGTCATGAAGCTTCACAAGCACACACAGACACCTCACTGGCTAATTAGCCACTGTGCTGGATTAGCAGCATTAGCTGCTGCGTGGGACATCAGCCAGTGTAATCTCCTGGAAATAAGTTACATCTGTTCCTGCTAATTAATACACCTCACAGTAGTCACAGTGTTTTGTGTTTGGCAATATTATTACTTTTTTGGTGCTTGGTGATAGTTATTGATGAGCTCTGCAGATGGTCAAATGGCCTGTTGAAGACCCTGCTAGCTGTTAATGCAGTCCCTCTCTTTTCATTCACATATGGTTCAAACATATTACTTACTCGTAACAACCACATTTGCACCTGGGATTTTTTTTTTTCCATAAAAATTTTCCCCTGATTATGTGCCCTTTTTTTTTTTTCTCCCCCCCCCGCCTCCCCCCCCATATTTGAGTGTTATGCTTGTGTCTGGTTATTCAGTCACAAGTTGCTGCATCCTTCTGACTAAAATGGGAAGAATAAGAGAAAGAAAGAATAGGAAAATAAGGTTTTCTTACAAGAAACCCGCATGCAAGTGCATATGCTAAAATTTATGAAACTTTTGGAAAACAGAATTATTTGTAACATGGAAGGCTTTCCAGATGCTGGGGGATCTGATGATTGCAAACTGAAAAGTCATATAGATTCTCAATTAGTGGCAAATGGAGTTCATCACTGGTTTTAATAACCCTCATAAGCACATTTTAATTTTTCTATGTATTTGTCATAAAAACTAATTATTACGTCCAAGCCATAAAAGGAACAATAATCTATTTCTTATGTCATGTTAGTGATTTCTAGATATTATACAAGCTAATGAAATCAATTTGCATATTAGGAAAGCAAAGCAATAAATTCTTCTGTCTGCAGAGAGAAACCAATGTTTTACCTTTTTTCAGTGTCTACAGCATACAGCTCAGGTCATGAAGGTCCCTAACCTGTCATTCCAGCAATGCAGGGTTCAGAGCTGCAGCTGATGGTAACCCCATGGTAAAATGCAGCATCCTTGTCTGCTGCCGGCAAGCTGTCCCCTTGCCAACGGGGTGAGAAGCCTCCAGTGGCTGTACCGCTGGCCCTGGCTGTGTTGGCCACCTCAGAGGAAATGTTTCTTGTTGCAGCCAGGTCTGTTCTGTGCTGCCATCACTGCCACGCCCGGGAGTGGGTGGGGAACCGAGCCAGGGACCTGCTGCTGTGTGTTTGGGGAATGAATTGCTAGAGATATTAGCCCAAGTCAAGACCTGATGAGTTATTATCTCTGATAAACATCTCAACCCACACACACACACACACACACATATTTTGCATTTTCACAGCTAAATTTAGAATTTTTTTGACATTTAAAAAGGCAGATGTACAGAAAATATTACAAAATCTGTGTACACATGGAAAAAAAGAACTGTATATTCAAAGATGGACTCTAGGAAGATCTGGAGATAGTCACACAGCCTTAGTGCAGTTCCCAAAGGGTGGTGAGTGCTGGTGGGAGGAGGAGCGTGGTGTCTCCACCACCTTCTGCTGAGGACTTGCTGCCCGCGCTGCCGTCACATTCAGTGCCTGCCATGCCCTGCGCTGCGGGAAGAGTGGGAAGAGGGGTGTGGCTGTCTAGGAGCCTTGTGGGATTCATCAGGTTGGTGGGATCAGAGGGCCATCTGCTCCCAAATGCCAAAAAGAAACATCCAATCAGGAAATTAAAACGCAGGGAGCCTGAGAAGATAATAGTTCCCTCCTCTTCTGAGCTCTTTTTTTAGATTTTGGCTGCAAGTGCAGCTCAGCTAGAGGTTCCTGACTACTAATGGTTACAAATTACATTGAGATAGCAGTTTTTATTATCACCAAGGAGTCCCCAGTGCTTTACAAGATGGTTTGTACATCACAAACAATCATTCCCCTGCCGATGATGCTGAGCGAGGTCTCGGCAGCTCAGAGCAACATCACACCGTCAGGGCAGGGGGGGCACCCGAACTGGTGGCTGGCACCAGGGCGGGGGGGCAAGGACAAAGCCCACTTTGAGTGCAAAAACCCATTTGGGCAGTGTTCTGCAGTTCACAGCAGCTTTTGTGAAGATAGGTGTGGGGTTCTTCATGATGGCAAATGCTGAGTGCTTCCATTTTATTCATCTTCGAGGCCTTGAGATTTGGAGCACGGGTTGTTATCACTTATGAGCTGGTTTGGAGCTGCTTCTTGCTGAGATGGACTAGTTCCAATGAATTGTACTTTAGTGGCATCACGGTGGAATAAAATTATGATTGTTATTATTAACGTTATCGTTATTATTGCACACTTGCTTTTATGGTAGCTCGCTATTAAGGCTTGTCTGAACTTCATTCTCATGCCATTTGTTTTAATTGCTTTTGGAAACAGAAACAAATTTATTTCTCTCTGTTATAAACAGCCCAAGGGATAATAAGCATGTCGCTGTGTCCCTCATGCCACACTCTATTGGTATGCACTTCTAATAAAGGTAATTCATTTATTTAATGCTGTAGTGGATATAAGCTTTGGTAAATATTTAAACAAAGCACTGTGCAAACCAACCAGGTAAACAACTTTTCTGAGTAAGTTCCCTGGATTTTTTTCTGTCTTATAATGTTGACAAATTACTTATTAAAGCAGAGTACTATAACTATTCTCAACAAATAATTGGAGAAAGGAAATAATGGAAAATGCTGAAATCTTCCTATTATTGGTCATTTACAGAAACCTTTCAGAGAATGCATTCATCCAGGCACATGAAGGAAGGGGATGGTGGAGATTTAAAACTGCATAAGGATGGGTTTACACATTAGGACGGTAACACTGGGGATATTGCGTTGCCTGCATGACTACCTGTGACGTTGAACTATCATTTGTTCCTCTGTGTTCCTCTTTTGCTCCATATTTTTCTCTCAATTAATCAAAATTTAAGTAAGCAATGTAGTATACTGCATTCTGGACAGAAAATGAAGCTTCACTGAAATGTAAATCTTCTTCCAGAATGTTTAGCATCACTTTAAACGTCATCAGCAAAACAAAAAATAATTATTCATTTTTTCTCATTTGTTTTAGAAAACAAAAATCTTTGGCTTTGATTTAGATTTATTTTGAGTCCCAGAAAATGAACAAAGGCTAAAGTGCATTTAACATTTGATGTGATGTGAGCAACTCTTTAATTTGAAATTTGCAAATGGGGAATTAGTCCCAAATCACTCAAACTATTTCATTGGAAAATCAGACCATCAGGTGGGTTATAGCAATTCAGTTCTACAACCTTGCAGTTGCTTGGCCATCACTTAACAATGACTGTTCAGCCACTCCAGGTACCTTCAGGGGTTTCCTTCCTTTGTTTTCTGTCATGGTTTAACTCCAGTCAGCAACTAAGCACAGCATAGCTGCTCGTTCACCGCCTACCCCCCAGTGGGATGGGGGAGAGAATCAGAAAAAAGAGTAAACCCCATGGGTTGAGATAAAGGCAGTTTAATAGGACAGCAGAGGAAGAGAAAGTAGTAGTAGTAGTAATAATAATAATAATAATAAATAATATACAAAATAAGTGATGCACAATGCAATTGCTCATCACCCGCTGCCCTTGAGCAGTGATGCCCCACAGCCAACTCCCCCCAGTTTATATACTGCACATGACGTCATATGATATGGAATAGCCCTTTGGTCAGTCTGGGTCAGCTGTCCTGGCTGTGCCCCCTCCCAGTTTCTTGTGCACCTGGCAGAGCATGGGAAGCTGAAAAGTCCTTGACTAGCATAAGCAGTACTTAGCAACAACTGAAATATCAGTGTGTTACCAACATTCTTCTCCTACTAAATCCAAAACACAGCACTATACCAGTTACTAGGAAGAAAATTAACTCTATCCTAGCCGAAACCAGGACTCTGTCCCACTGCAGTAATGCACTGTGCCTGTCACCAGTGTTTGGCAGCATCAGGGATCCTGCCTGTACCGTGCGGTGTCTTACATGAACACCCTGGCACCCGCTGTGCATTGCACAATGCACTTATAGCCCAGTTTGTGCTGCCTCCTGTCAAGGGAGGAATTCCACCTTTGGAGGAATCCCCCTGGGCTCCTCACTCAGTCCCTTCACCTCACCGTCCCTGCAGTAGGGCCATTTGATAAAACTATAGAGAGCAGAAGTTTAGTTTTGACTGCCTTCTCTAGTTTCTACAACCAGTCTATATACCTTGTCCTAAATGGGAAGGTATTCATTTAAAAGCATTTTAAGAAAGAATGTCGGATGACTGTAAAGCACTTTTCATTTTGGACCCTTGTAAAAAATTTACTTGAGTTTCATTCATCTTTCATCCTTGCTTGTTATCTTGTTTCTTATGTATTTCTTTAATCTATATACTGCATAAATGGTTATTCATTCCTATATTTAATTTTTTTTCTGACTTTCACAGTTGCCATGTGGGATGGGTGAAAGACTGTAGTTGTTGAAATGGAGAGTAGCTCTGTAATGGATTTAATCTGCACTCAAAGCTCAGCATAGCAGATACTAAAAGCTAAATCGGCTCGTAGATCAGTCTTTAGAGGTATCATAAAAAGTATGTACGCAAAATAAACGTTTTTTAATTCTTATTAAATATTAACTTTCCATTGTGATTATGCGTATATATTCTAGTCATAATTAATAAATTCCACAGATCTGAATGTAGTGATCCCTAACAGTCAATAAACAGAATTAAAATTAGAATCATGGAACAGAATCATAGAATCATTTAGGTTGGAAAAGACTTTTAAGACCATCCAGTCCAACCATTAACTTAACACTACCAAGTCCACTGCTAAACCAATTAAGGGTAGAGTAATAATGTCATGTTTCCTGGCTTGGTGACTGGAATTTTTTTAATGAAAGTAAAAATTAGGAATCATTAAGGTTGGAAAGGATCTCTAAGATCATCAGTCCAACTATCAACCCAACACCACCCTGCCTACTAAACCACATCCCAAAGTGCCACATCTACCCGTTTTTTGAACGCAAAATTAGCAGCATACTAACATACCAGGAATCACTATTTGTCTCAAACAGTGAGGTTCCAGAAATACTTACTATAGAAGCCAATTTCTATCATGGGAAAGAACATCTTCTTAGGAAATAATTGATAAAAATAAAATCTACAATTTTTCATGAGTACCAGATCATATTATATCATTTCTGTAATTTGACAGAATTACATTATACAGTAGGACTGCACTTCTGTGCTTACTTGTATGATATCTTCATTAATGTATGGCTTGTATTCATTTATTTTCTAATTCTATTTTGGAAATGCATAAATGATGCAACCCCTTCAGTGTCATTGTAATAAGACTTACAGACATCTTCCACTAGATTTTATGTAATTTCCCCACTATAAAACCGAGATTAAAGAAGAGCCCAGCCATTTAGAAAATGAACAAAGCATGTACTTAAAAGCAAATCACTTAATCTGCACTGTGTAAGTCTGGAAAATTCTCCATCTTCTACCATGTCACAGTTCAAATCTTCCCTTAGAAAGTCTGCAAAATTCCTGATGATAATCCTCAGAAAGAAACAAAAGCATGCACACTTCTTCTAGATCAGACTTTCCAGTCTTCAGCAAAATCTGGAGAGGGTTTATCTGCTGGGATCTTGTGTCCCTCAAGGAAAGGATGATGGGGTCTGTGTTCTGTACAACGCTGAGTACGGAAAATCACCGGGTATATAAAGAGGGCTCAAACACTGTGTTGCAATCACAGAACTTCCCACCTGCCATTTCTTCTTTTTTCCATATTTAAAGCTCAGTTGTAGTTCTGTAATAGATTATCTAACAGGCCACAGGGAAGAAGAGTTCACTGACTTACAGACACAAATAATAAAGTCAGAGAGGAAAGTGCTGTAGTAGGCAGTTGGCAATTACACCAGGAGCCTCTGTGGTGCTGTAGTGAAACGCAGCGGCCTTCCAGTGGGTGCAGCGTACTGCCTGCTGTCGGAAAAAGTCATGGAGCATGACATCGGGGAGGAATCATTACTCCAGACGGTCTCTGTCTCCCTAATAAAAATGCAATAGACCGTACATGTTTATAGTCTGTCTTGGGTTTGCGTGGCAAGGTTTCAGTAGTGGGGGGGCTACAGGGGTGGCTTCTGTGAGAAGCTGCTAGAAGCTTCCCCTATGCCCAATAGAGCCAATGCCAACTGGCTCCAAGACGGACCCGCCGCTGGCCAAGGACAAGCCCATCAGCGATGGTGGTAGTGCCTCTGTGATAACATATTTAAGAAAGGGAAAAGCAAAAAAAAACCAAAACATGGGGACACAAATTGCAGCTGGAGTGAGGAGTGAGAATATGTGAGAGGAACAACTGCAGACACCAAGGTCAGGGAAGAAGGAAGGGGAGGAGGTGCTCCAGGCACCAGAGCAGAGATTCCCCTGCAGCCCGTGGTGAAGACCATGGTGAGGCAGGCTGTGTCCCTGCAGCCCAGGGAGGTCCACCATGGAGCAGATATCCACCTGCAGCCTGGGGAGGACCCCACACCGGAGCAGGTGGATGTGCCCGAAGGAGGCTGTGACCCTGTGGAAAGCCTGTGCCGGAGCAGGCTCCCGGCAGCACCTGTAGACCCATGGAGAGAGAGGAGCCCACACTGGAGCAGGTTTGCTGGCAGGACTTGTGACCCCGTGGGGGACTCACGCTGGAGCAGTCTGCTCCTGAAGGACTGCACCCCGTGGAAGGGACCCACACTGGAGCACTTTTTGAAGAACTGTAGCCTGTGGGAAGGACCCAGTTTGGAGCAGTTCATGGAGGACTGTCTCCTGTGGGAGGGACCTCATGCTCGAGCAGGGGAAGAGTGTGAGGAGTCCTCCCCTGAGGAGGAAGGAGAGGCAGAAACAACATGTGATGAACTGACCACAACCCTCATTCCCCATCCCCTTGTGCCGCTCAGGGGGAGGAGGTAGAGAAAAATCAGTAGTGAATCTGAGCTGAGGAAGAAGGGATGGTTGGGGAGAAGGTGTTTTAACATTTGGTTTTATTTGTCATTACCGTACACATGTTCTCATTCCTCTCTCCTACTCAGTTTTGTCTGGTAATAAATTAAACTGATTTTCCCCAAATTGAGTCTCTTTTGCCCGTGACGGTAATTGCTGAGTGATCTCCCTGTCCTTATCTCGACCCACGAGCTTTTTCATTATATTTTCTCTCCCCTGTCCAGTTGAGAAGGGGAGTGATAGAGCAGCTTTGGTGGACACTTGGCATCCAGCCAGGGTTAAACCACCACATAATTGTAGTGTCATATATAGTATAAATGCTATTATAAAATATTTTACACTTAAACATTATATACAGCTGTTGTGTATTTGGGATGTAATGGATGGGGGCATGAAGTGCTACCAGCAAAAACTGTGTGCACTCACATCCCGTAGGCTCCAAACAGCTGCAGGAAGAGAATTGATGCTGTTGATTTGCCCTTTGGGTGAAAATGTCAGACTCTGGGATTTATGGGAAGGAGTAGGAAATATTATTTAAAGGAGCAAATTCTTTTTGTGTGCATGGGAATGCCAAAAGCTGTTGTACCCTGTCTGTGCCGATTGCTGCAGGCAGAGGTATCAGAAAACCTGTAAAACAGAGGAAACCTGCCAGGGCTGTGCCATGAGGGCATTGCATTGCTCTCCACCCCTATGGACCCCGCGGGGGGGGCTGCTGCCTGTGCAGAGGGGAGCAGGTACCCCCAGGGCCAGCAGCTGCTTCCAGGGAAGCCAATGGTCTGCTGAAATCCTGATGTTCAAAGGGTGTTTGTGTGCTCTTGAGGGGAGGATTTTGCCTTCTGAGACTTGTATGGCTTTTAGGAATATGTGCGATTGAATGTTAATGCTTCTGCAGAAGCGAAGGCTGAATCGCAATGGACCAAGACACTTCATGATGCACTGCTTCACCATGAGCGTCCCTTGCACTGCATGCTCTCACTGCCCTCCACTGCAGCTCGGACCCTAAACAGCAGTGTTTGTGCTCAAACACTGCAGTTAAGTAGAGCTGCAGTGCATATTGCAGGAGAGCTCTGAAATGTGAACAGTGTTTCGCAAACTCCTTTGCACATTGCCGTTTGCCCATTCACAGCTAGAAATGCATAAGCATTTGCACAGATGGATTGGTCAACAAGTTAATTCCAGTCCAAAAGAAATGGTCAGTTAAGCAGCTGAAAGCAGCATCTTCTCTTCCCCCTGCTGTGTTTATTGCTTAATTACGAAATTGTAATTAGGAAAAAAATCAAGTTATCATTGCAAGCAGAGAGGCCCACCTCTCTGCAGCCCAGCATTCGGATGAAGAACTTAAGGGTATTGGGGATTCTGGAAAAGAGGCTATATAATTCTTCTCTTTCACCAAAAAAAAGTCACTCTTTATTGAAAAGCAAGCAAATGAAGATTCAGCTATATGAAACGCGATATGAGCGCAAAAGCTATACTTGCAACACGTGGGAGGGATGAAGCCGGTGATTCCTTAGATTCTGGTGGTAAAATCTCTCTTGTCAAACTCCCAGACTTCTGTACTTGTAATCCAATTCCTCTCACAGTTTCTATATGTTCTATTGGGATTGGCTATATTCTGTATATAAAATGGTATTAATTACACTATAATCTGAAAAGGGAGTTGGCTACCATATAATTTAATAAATGCTACTGTAAAAAATCTAGTTCATAATTTTTCATCACTTTTACCTGGGGAAACCTACTGAAGAAACAGAGCTGTATGCCCCACCACATACGTTGTAATCTTGATACTACACAGACTTTGATTGGACATTTCAACAGGGGGAATATACTTTAAGAAACAAGGGGTGCACTAATGCTGAGGCCCCAGATTATTTACCTGATAATTTTAAATTGTGCTGCAAATAGGACATCCTTTCCCATGGTTAAAAAGCACCAGCAGCTAAAAAAGCAGGTATACCCTACAGTCATTCCCACCACAGTAGTAAGCTTAATTACAATGTGTCATTTATGTATACAAGAATGTAACTGAGAATATAGTTCCAGTTCTTGAAAATGAGAAACAAGACCTTGCAATGAGCTATAGACTCAGTGTCAATCCCCTGAAAAATAATGGCACACACAATTCTGGACTCCAGGAAGAACGAGGAGCTAAAATATGTTGTCAGCCAGAGACTCAATTCTTATTAGCATCAATCAGTCAGGTTTCAGGGATAGCAGATCTCGTGAAAAAAGCAGGTCTTTGTCAGCCACTAGTGGGGAAGTTTGATTTGGGAAAGCCTTAACAGAGCTGCCATAATGCAAAACAGAGGATGCTGTTAGATGGAGCAGGCAGGTCCCTTCTGCAGCAGAGCCCCAGAGGTGATGCTGCTCTCCCTCCTGCTGGGGACATCACTTTTTACCTACAAGATAAGAAACTTTAAAGAGGAAATTAAGAGGAGGTGCCCATAGTACTGCTCAGGAGGGAATCACAGGTGGATGTGCAATGGGACCAACAGGAGACTCCAGGTATTTGTGTTATTCTGGTAACATACATAACTGGCATTTTTAACCATGCAGGAGATCTGTGCAGCGAGATATCCTCATCCCTTCAGTGCCTCCTGCCCCCTCCTTCCCTTCATCCCTCCACAGCTGGCCATGGCAGGAGCTGAAGGGATAATAGGAATAATGGTCTGGGTGATAATAACTGCACAGGGAAAGAGGAAATAAAGCTGCGATAAAGTAGTGGGTTTACCTCTGCACACAACACTGGTAAGACTCTTGCTAGGCTATTATGCCTTGTTCCACTGTTCACATTTCAGGTTGATTCAGATATTCCTCAAAAGAGAGAAACAAATATTATCTAGGAAGCCTTACAAAAATTAAGCTTGTGGTGCTCAAATCATCTGCAGAGAAAGATGAGGAGGTGATTTATCACATTGTACAGGTCCTTAGTCACAGAAAAGATACTTGATAGTAAGGAGGATGTTCAGTCTTGCAGACAAAACCAAAATAAGATCTGATTTCTGAAAGCTGAACTTAGTGGAATGCAATTTTGAACTAAGATGCTATTTCCCAGCAGCACGGGGGTATTTAATCACTGAAAGTGCTTACCAGACGTGGTAGTATGAGCATCACCTGGAATTGCCAGGATAAGACTAGACAGCTTTCTAAAACATATATTTCAGTCAGGCTTCTGGGAAAATTTCTAGAGCCTGTGACTATCTGAGCTCAGACGAAATTATTCTATGGCTCCTCTGGTCAGATTCCACAAATCTGTTAATACAGTTGAATTTCATTCATATCAAATTCTGTGCTCCATAACCATAGCTCACATGTAGAATCACCAGGGAAGGATTTTCAAATTGTTTGCCATTAGAACATATGGTTTTATCAAAATTAAAATATTTGACATAATACTATAGATTTGGGGTTTGAACATGATAGACAAAACCTACGACAAAGAAGGCAAGACTGACAGCCAAAGTTAATGGCTATCCTTAAACAAGGAGGAGAGGGAAAGATCGGGAGATGCAGGAAGAAATCCAGGGCTGGGAGCCTGAGCATAAGGGAAACTAGTGGGAAGCTAACTAGGGAAGTGGGGAAGACCTGTATTAACAATGCCCCATTTCAGGGCATGGGGGACCCCGAGGAAGGGTCATGTCATGGCATGGCTGATGTGGGGTGGGCATGTAGGTGGCAGCTGTTCATGTTCTCCTTTAGGACAGGAGACACTTCTGCAGAAGGAGGTTGAGTAAAGGGTTCATTGCAGGGACCTGCAAATAAATCTGATTAATAAACTATCCCTTTATGTGGAAAAAACTCTTCTGTACGTTTCAGCTCCTAAAAATGGACTGTAATGACTGCATGCTTTTTCAGGTCATCAAGTAAAGTAGGGAAGAGTTGATTATCACCCTTGTGAGTTACACTATTGCAAATTCAGAAGTATATCTCAGTTCAAGTGATTGTGTAAACCTGCTTGAACTTCAAAGGCAGGTAATACTGAACTTCACTGCTTTAGGAATTAGCAAAGGTTCAGCCTTCCCCAGACCTTTGTTTTCCCTAAAGACAATGTGTCTCTGCTAATTAAAAATATTCTACATGGACTTTTAATTTTCTTTTCTCACAAATGCATAGCCACAAGCAAACACTGAGAATTTCCACCTTTTTGAAGTCTGTCTGACCCCAACTCATTTCTATGACTGAAATACTTCCAGTCACTGGACCAGGGAAAGGGCTGGAGAACACCCACAGGTGGAGATCCCAAAGCACACAAAACCAGTCTGTGCATATGAAAAAGCTCTGTAGTTTTAAAGTACATTGAAGGGGTGCTAATAATGTGTTCCAGGTTGCAAAGGTGTATGTATGGGTTCAGATGGTGGGATTTTGGCTGTGACAAATTGGAGCAAACCAGTGAGACAAGACTGTGGCATTCAGGAGAGTAAAGCTCCAGTTGGACAGAGACTTTGGTTAGAAAATGGAAGATCATAAACATTTTTTTTTCTCATTTTACTGGTACCCATTTACCTTGCAGAGCACTTTGATTTTAAAGAAGTCATTACAGAAGGCTCCAAAACACCCACATACAAGATGTGTATCTTTTACAGATATCTATGATTTGTACAAAATTTGTTATTTATCATATAGAGAATAGTGCTTTTCAGAAACATCAATAGGGTATGCCTTGTTACCTCATTGATTTGATTTCTATATCAAACATAATAATAAGTCATGTAAAGAAATACATATTTCTTTAAAAAGAAAGATTTATTCTGAAATCCAGAATTCCTGCCTTCATTGCTGGGACCCTGACCTCCTTTCCTCCCTGTGTAACATTACAAGAAGTAAAGTATTCCCTTTAGGGTAGGCCATTTAATGCTTCCTATCATTTTCTGTCCGTGTGGAACCCTGTACTCTTATGCCCAGATGTATAAATAGTATAGAAAATGGAGTTCAGGGAAGAATTCTGCTGATGAAATGAAAGAAAAAATCTACCTTATTTTTTCTTGGCCATGTTGCTACTGCAAGACTAAAAGCAGTACAAAACAACCAAAATAAATGTATTTTAGACTTCTCCATGAACAGATATGACTCCCCAAGTACACATAGAGTAGATGTAATAGGCATCATTATTTTTAAAAGTACAAGAAAAATTTAATTTCATCTTCTTTTCAAACTGTCATGAGTAAGTTCAACCTTCTCTTATCCATCAGTAGTTTACTGGGAACTTGATAACAATACCTGCTTTGCACAAAATAGAGGAAATTGCTGCTTTCTTACTTGTAGCATTTCGAATCAATGGCTGAGCTTCTGCAAACGTGATGGAAATAGCTGTGGTCACACCTAAGCAAGGTTTTTGCATAGTTATATTTCAACAGCTGCATGTATTCTTATCAATAATGGCAATATGGGTATCCCAGCTCTCCTCAGCTGCCCATGCTCTAGCAGAATTACACTGATTCAGCAACTCTCCATTACAACTGTCTCCTTGTTTCATTCCAGTTTCTCCGAAGATATTTCGTATTTCGAGTGACATCGTTGTGAATGAAGGAAGCAATGTTACTCTGGTGTGCCTGGCCACGGGGAAGCCAGAGCCTTCCATTTCTTGGAGACACATCTCTCCATCTGGTAAGCACAAATATCTGTCACCTGGAGCTTTCTGCAATGTTTCACCAGTAACAGGTTTTGCATCTTCAGTTTTCAGAATTGTGACAGCATCACTTTTTTCGGCCTTAAAAGGTGTGTGTCTAACTAGACTTCTAGAAAATAAAAGCTGCTTCAGATTTCAGCTGAGATCAGTGAAAACTGTAGTACTACTGTAACATAGTAATGTGGAAATAAAGGCAGCCTAAATATGAGTATATTTTTAAGCTCATTTTAAGAGGCTGCAGACATTTATCAAACAATTCCAATTAAAACCAAAACAAGGAAATAATCAAGAACACACAGGGCTCTCTAGAAGTAGGAGTGAAAGTTAAAAACATTAACACATCATGCAATAGATTTAATTTAATGTAACTACCATTGAACATTACAATTATTTCATGATACCGCATAGTTTATTAGAATGGTTTTACTGAATAAACTAAATTATATGTATGAAAAATTGCAAAAAAAAATGGCATCCAGATGTATAGTTTCTATTTAACTTAGTGTTTCCATTTACACTTTTAATTCCTCATAACATATTTAAAGGAAAACTTTTAGCTAACATTACAGGCATCTCTATACTGGTTGACTTGGTGCAGAGCCACCGAAGCTGGCTCCCTGTGAGCAAAGCTGGACCTGTCTCACTCAGAGGTGGAGAGACCCCCACTCCGTACCTCAGAGTTACTGGCTCTGGAAATCCTGGTGGGTTTTGTGTTTCTGAAAGGAGATATTCCCTATCTCCAGCTGGTTGTTGCATGTTAGACTGGTACTGCACTGGTTCTTTTTTAGGGACTCTACAATGATAATTGATTTTGCAGTGAAGGTCTTTCTCTTTGCTCACACAACTTTTATGAAATCCGTGTAATTGCAGGGAAGAACAGTTTCATGGACTTGTCACAGCTTACCGCAGTGTCTCATAATCCTGACTAACAGTTTGCTTTACAAAGCAAGATCTGAAAAAAAATTAACTTTTGACCTTTAAGACAATGACAATGAATCCTGCTTGAAGTGTCCATCAGGGGACCAGGGGAAAAAAATTCAGTTGCAGCAAAAAATGGATTTTAACTAAATGTCAAATAAAATTTTATTAGAAACCGTGGTGATACTTTAGAGTAATAGCTTAAAGCATTAGATTGTCTACAGAAAGGAGCTGTTACAATTTTCCTGGAGAGAAAAAAAGCAGAAAAGTAGAGTTAGTGCACTCAGTCTGGAGAAGGGGTCTGAGGAGGAATTAGATCCTCCTCATCTTGAATTCAGGCAAAATTAGTGCACGTAATCACAAGGGCCACTGATTTTGAATCTTGACCAAAGGACTGAGAATGAGGACTGAGAGGAAAAATGTGATCATTCAACTACAGACCCATTACACTTACACAATGAGAACTGAAAACGAAATTTAAGGACAAGACTAATCAAAGATATCACGATACAGGGAGAGTAAATCAAAGTGCTCACAGTGCAATGGTGATGTGCTCTTGCCGAGCACCTTGCACAGCAGCGAACTGAAGGCAGACAGGTATGAGTCAGGCAGTTACAGCCTGTGCTTTGCTTCCCTTCCCTTGCCCAATACCTGCTTCGTTCTGTCTTCTCAGCCCTCCTTGGAAGCATACATGAATAGCTCCCATAGGAGAAAGAAATGTGCATTTACGTGCTCCCTGTTTCATCCTCTCTGCTGGAGCATCTTGACCAAGTAGCTCTCAGGTGATGCTGCAAATCCTATACAGCTTCTCCTTTTAGGACTTTCTTTGTGGAAGGGTGGCATGTTGGATTAGTTTTGCCACATCCCTTACTCTCTCACCAGGAAGTGATAGGTTAGATGAAACACAAACATGGGCTTAACAAATTTGGTACTTAAAAAAAAAAAAAAAAAAAAAAGGAAAAATCACAGAATTGAACCACAGACTGGCTGAGGTGGGAAGGGACCTCTGGAGATCAGCTGGCCCAACTCCTGCTCAGAACATGTCCAGCTGGGTTTGAATATCTCCAAGGAGATGCCACAGCCTCTCTGAGCAACCTGCGCCAGTCTTTGATCACATTCACAGTAAAAAAGCTTTTTTTCATGTTTAAATGGAATTTCCTCTGTTTCGATGCAAGCCCATTGCCTTTTGTCCTGTCACTGGCCCCTCTGAGGAGAGTCTGGATCCATCTCCTTTGCATCCCCCGTTATGTACAGGACCCTCAGAGACCCCTCCTCCCCAGGCTTAGACCCCATCTCCCTCAGCTGCTCCCCAGTTCAGATGCTTGAGCCCCTTCATCATCCTTATGGCCCTCCACTGGACTTTTTCCAGGATGTCCATGTCTCTCTTGTCTGGGGGGGACCCTCAGGACATGCATGTATAATTCATTATATAAACAGTTGGATATGCACCTACCTCAAGACTCACTATTAACCTAGATCTAATATTCCCTGCCCATGGCAGGGGGTTGGACTAGATGATCTTTGAGGGTTCCTTCCAACCCAAAGCATTCTGTGATTCTATGACTCACCAAAAAAGAAAGAATACTGATGCAGTTAAAGTTGTTACAGACACACTTAATTCCCACCCCTTTTCCTGGTGATTTGTATACCCTTCCGTGCCCTGTGGGGGCTGAAGGTCCATGGCTTCATTCTGGTGGGGGGTTATTATGGCAAGTTGTCAGCATCCAGGATCCCTCAAGGGACAGAATATGACGTTCACGTTGGTCATTTCCTCTTCCTCCCTTTTAGATCCATTTTGGGTCCTTTTTAAATGTTTGCTATCATGTTTTTACACCTTTTCTCTTTCTTCATTGCTCCACAGCTTCACATTAAATCCTAATTTACTGTTTGTGCTGCCTTCTATGAATGTCTGATATAATTCCTTTGTTCTCTAATACCCCTAAACCCCACTTTGTCCAGCTCCAAATCTCCATTTCTTTAACTGACCGTGGGTGAGCTGTTCACAGCCATGGGGTCTCCTGTGGCAGCCCCTGCCCATTCCTACCCACCTCATGCCTGCCCTCCTCTGCACCCTGTCCCGTGTGCCCACTTCTCAAATCCCTGCTCCCACACCAGCCTGTGTTTTTCTGCATCATTTTGTAACAGTCATAAATACCTCATTACACACAGAATAACTGCTCACTACTGCTGGCTATGGTCATGCCATGGAAATGCAAAGGTAAAACAGATTAGCCAGGGACACCTGCTCAGTTAGAGGAAATGCTGCCCCAGCTGAACCAGGCATGACAAAGCTGCAGGCAGGGCAGAACAGGTCCGGGCAGAGATGCTGTGACAAGTCTCAGTGCTGAGGCCTTGCAAACTCATTTCAAATGCTACATGACATGGCTGCATCATTACAAAACCCGTTTCATCTGAGGTGTGAGCACTGATGCGGCCGTTGCACTAAGACATGCCTTGGTGTCTCCTGGTTGATTAATGGATAGAACTCTGTCCGGAGTGGGAGAACACAGGATCCAAATAACTTTTTGCTCAAAAATCTTGTAAAATGTGATGGAAGCAAATATATAATTTACAGAATATGGTCTGTCTGCTAGTCTACCAAAGAAAGAAGAATTTTTCCATTTCAGTAACGCTGTAGCACTTTTGTGCTCAGGTGTATGTTCTGGTGTACAGATAGTTATAAATGGCACTCAAATCCAATTAATTATCAGTCTGGCAAACAAGAGACCTGAATTTATTAGAAAACAAAATGCAGGAGAGTTGAAAACACCAGATTTCTGTAACAATTTGTATTCTGTCTGCAGCAAATTACCTTTATCTAAACATAAGCTTCATCTGCACTTTATAATTTCTACCAGTTTTCTCCTGTAATTCCCAGCAGCACTAATGAGGCTTACATGCAAGCATCACATCTAGAATACAACACTAAGTTATATTAACGAACCATATTTAGAATATTCTGAAATTGTTTGTCAAAGCTGCTACTAAAAGATAAGAAACTGAAATCGCTGAATACAAATGATTCAATGTAGACTAATTCCAAAATATTATCATGATTTGCATCAATGCAGCCTTTACTCGGATAAGGTCAGATTCAATTTTTTTGAAGAGATAACATGAACCTTTCATAGGAATAAAAATAAAATATATTTAGAGGTGATTTTTAACTTAGTACATAAATTATTGGCCTGGAATCTTTATTGTGCATGTTTAACTTGTAGTCATTATGTAAATGCATTCATTATATAAATATTCATTATACAAATCCATTATGTAAATCCACAAAATCTACACATTCAGCGTAACACCATAAGGAACATGGGGCTGTACTTTGTAATCTGAATATCTCTTATTGTTGAAATGTCACCTGAATAAATTGCAGGTATTACTTATTTTGTTCTGACATTTAAGAGCAAAGTGCAGCATCAATAGTCTAAGAATGAAACCAGAATTTTAAAGAATTAAGGTCTGCCTGAAACATAACTCCAGCTTTTAACACTTGTATGTACAGTGTGTGTGTGTGTGTGTGTGTGTGTGTTACATTCCTGTTTTTGAAAAGCAAGCTCTGCCAGCATTGCCACGAGCAGTAACAAGAGCCATTCAGAAACCTTTTGATAAAATGTTACTGTTTTGCAAAATTCAGGTGCTGTATATCAAAACCCTTTTCTGCTTTGGTTTTGACAAGCTTTGCAAAGCAGAGTTTTCCCATCCGCAAAGGGACCAACGGCCCGGGATGTTCAGGTGGTGTCCAGCCAGACGGCCACGGTCAAACCACGGAGCCAAGCAGGGCCATTACCAGAAGCATGCATCACCTGAGCACTTTGATGCTTAGGACGGACTTGCTAGGAAAGCCTGAAATTTCCTGGGTTTATATAAATGCAAAATAGGTTAAATTCCATAGCTTCAAAAAGTCTTATGGAAAAAGCAAAACTTTTTCTACCTAACTCCCTTAAAACAAAATGACACATCCTGAAAATTCACACCACAATCTAATGGTCAGGGTATAGAGGTTTTTCATTTGTTTATATTTGAATTAAGCAAATGGAGAGAAGTGGGATATCTTTCCACATCCCGGCAGGTTGTTTTGGCAGTCGCTGCTACAGCGCACGCATGGAGGCATCAGAGCCACTGCTCTCTCTCGTGGGCGGGAGGCAGTGAGAGCTAGCAGAGCTAGCAGAGCAGATGGGATGATTGGTCAGATGTGTATGGTTATGTTTTGCCAAACTAGCTAAATATCTGGGTGGATGCTAGGGGAAACAAGACACTTCAAATGAAGCACAGCTGCATTCAGACAACAGTCACCAGGATGGGTCTATATCAAATGTATGGGGCGGGGCGGGCACATAAAAAGATTGCAAGAGTAGCCTCACCTTCGGCTTTGTTCAAAGTGTTTGACTTTGCTATCATAATATTTACTACAAGTGTTGTTAGATGAAGTTTAATATGTTTCAAATATCTTCACTCTAGTTGGTTTGTGTTGGCATTGTGTTGTTCCCCAGAGGACCCACACACAAGGCTAGGCTCCGCACATATGTTCTGCAGCACCAAGCGTGGTGCAAGAAGTAAGGGCAACCAAGAGGTTCACCTCAAGACTGCACTCCTAGTCCAAGCTGAAATGCTGATACAGATGCTCCCAAAGGGCGTGAACTCCATCCCCTCAAATGAAGGAAACCTGGTGGATCCTCTCCTGGAGTGAACTTCGCATGGTCCTGCCATGAGCAGGAGTTCAGCCCACACAAGCAGGGCAGATCTGTTCCAAAGCAAAACCAATCCAGACCCCACACATGGTGCACATTAGGTCCTCAGCACTGTTTTAATCACCACATCCACTCCTATTATGCTGCATTACCTGCTAACATAGAAACTGAGCATCACTGGCTCAACAAGGAGACAGATATGTTCTGGCACATTTTGCTAGCAGGTTTCATAGCCACTGGCTGCAGGGGAAAAAAAAAAAAGAAGAAGAAAAAAATGATTGAGACATAGAAATCTTCTGGGTTTTTTGTAGTTGTGTGTGGTGTGTGGCAGTGTTTCCTGACCGTATTATCCCGGCTTCCCTGGCTTGTTCATATTGAACTGTCCCCCTTTGCCTTTGTGACTGCTCAGCCTGGATCCTCAGCATCAACCCAGGTGACTTCTAGTTTTGTATTTTCCAGTTCTTCCCTGTTCTCTTGCCCTTTTCTCACTGTTTTATCCCCATCACTTCCAGTCTAGTTTCTAGTTGTTTCCTACATAAGGATAAACTGGATGCATGTATATGCATGCATTTGGGAGACCAGATTTTCAGGAATTATGAATTTAGCTGGATGAAGACAGATTTTCCCATGTTGAGTGATGGCAAATCCCTAGCACCAGGACACTCTCGTCGTTCATTCGGTTCTGTTTCCAGAGAATAGTGACACTGAAGCGTTTCCAAAGTAACCCAACAACCCCCCGCCAAAACCCCTGTAAGAATTGTTTAGCACATGCAAAATAACAGATTTCTCACTAACACTGAGGAAAGCTACACTTATCCAGAAATTAGCCTGAATTTAGTTTTGAACATATCCACATGATGACTCCTCACCTTCTCTAACACATTTCATTTGCGATCAGGGCATGTGTGCATGAGTGTGATATGACTGAACTGAATCTAATGCCTGTTCTATTGTTCCTGGACAGCCCTAAAGCTTTGAAGATGTATTGCATTAATGTATCATCATAGCAGTGTCATTCTGACGATATATTAGTGTAATACATCTTCAGAGCACTCAAATGATAGGGCTGTCTGGGAAGAATGAGTCTAAGAGCCGATTCAATTCAATTACAAGACAAAAGGCAATGCTAGTCCCTGAACAGGCAGAGTGTGATTCCTGCAAGACCCTTCCTGAAGCAGACTGCTACAGAAAGCTGATACTGGAGAGGGAGAAGCAAAGCGGCTTTTTTAAAACTTCTAGCTAAATCCTAAGAAAAAAAAAAAAAAAGCTTGATATGAACAAGCTAATGTCAAATATTTTGTCCCACTTGCACCATTTTTCAGATGTCATCCACACGTGACAGAAATAAGAAGTATTTTGTTGAAGTGCAAGTACTCTGAACCTGGATTTTCAGGCTGAAAATACTTAACTGACATGAATTGTTATCAGATTTCCAGGTCTTTGTGTGTGTACAAAGTGTGAGCTTGTCTTTTAAAATGCTTCATCTCTTGCTTCAAAATAGTTTTAAAACTGAAAGTTTTAGAAACAAAAGTTTCTGGCTTGTGTCTTTTGTCCTACTAAATTCTAAAAATTGAACAGATTCATTGCTGGTGAGGGTTATTTCACACCACTGTCTCCCTCTAATATATTTGCAATTGTGCATGATATAATTTTTGGTCTACGAGAAGCTGCTCTCATCCACCCTCCGCTTAGCTGCTGCCTTTGCACAGTGAAGATACTCCCAGCCCTAACCAAGTTGTGTGAAGGATCTCACTATTGAACCACATTTTCCCAACTTTGTAATTCCAAGTCCAATTAGCAGGTACTTCAAACAGCCTAGCAATACTGCCATCTGAAAAGATCACTTTCACTCGAGCTGCTTTGTCCTGGATACCTTAAAATCAGTGATTATCATTTCCTGGTTCATGGGTTTGGGTTTGCAATGGCTGGAGTCACTGTTCTGTTGTATCCCTGCCCAAGTGATCCCATCTCACCTCCCCAGCAGCTTGGTAAGAGCCCTACAAGTAATAAAGGGTTTTCTCACAGAGGAGCTATCACTTCATCAAGGTGACATCCTGCAGGAGATGAACCTTTGAGGCCGGACCCAATGACATGCTCATGGGCTGCAGGGTGGAGCGAGCTCCTGTCGCACTTGAGATGTGGCATCCTGAATCGCAATGATGGGCAGCCACCTTTCATAAATGGAGGTAGATTTATTGCTGCATTAGAGCAAAAGCGAAGCTAGTTCCCTTTAGGTGTCCAAGAAGCAGAATGTAAAATAATTCAGTGATTTAACCTGATCAGCAATGACAGTGATATGCCTCCCTTATGCCATCATTACTCATCTTGCAGGCAACAGCTTCATTATGGGCACTAGCGCTGTGCTTCTTGGTCAGGTGAAACATTACCGGACTGAGCTGAAACATCTGTTCCTTGCAACCGAGCTGGAAGTGTTTGGAGCCAAGCCAGGAAACCTTCAGAGATAGACCAGGGCAGGGACGATCAGCAGTGACGTGCTAAGATTGACTGTGATCAGGGAGGTTTTACTTGTGTGGTGGAGGCGAGGAGAGGAGATAAGCAGGGGACTCCTGCACATAGCTGCCTGCTCCTCTTCCACTCCACTTAGTCCCTGACATCTGCCAACAATGTCTATCCTGGCCTTGGGAGGAGGGAAGGACAGGGCTGTGCTCTCAGCTGTCCTGAGCCACCAGAGAAACCTGCAAATTGCCTCTTGGCTGTGTGCTGTACGTGTTGGCACCAGCTGGTTTCAGAAGTAATACCTTCAATGCCAGCATATTACACTGACAAAGATAACGTTAATTTAAGGCTCAGATGCCTTTTGATTTTACAAGGCTTTCATGTCCTGCTCCTAGACTGGGTTTATGGAGAACAACCCTTCTTTTTCTGCCATGACGTAAACTCCTCATTCTGTGCTGAGGAAGCCACTCAGCACTCAGATATAGGTTTACAACTCTGTGTAACAGTACTTCACACAAGGCCATTGCTTTGCACTTTGCACTTTTATTGAACAAGGATGCCTGCTCCTCCAAATCAGCAGCTCTGGCTGGGGCCCCCAGAGGTCAGGAAATCTTCCAGTCTGGTGACCTGACACGTTTCCCCATTAGCACCCAAGGCACAGCACCATGGCTTTGGGCTGCTGTTCACACCAGCTGGGGCTGGGCACCTGAGCAATTAGTTCAGTTGCAGAAATCCATGCTATTCATCCATCAGAGGATGAGCTACTGCAACGCACCCCTCTTGGCATGCAAAACCAGTTGGGTGGTTGAACACCCTAAATGCAACAACTTGCACTGCTGTCTTCTACTAGAGCACTTCCTCAGCTGCAAACGTGCTGCAAGGAGCAGCTCCTGTGCATGGCTAAGCAAGACCTCCCTGGAAAACAGCCAAAACATGTGTCCCCTGGGTCATGGGCCGCCTGTGTCGGGGTCCTTCATCAGTTCTTATGTGAGAAAAATAATGTGCATGGGACAGCTAAATATCACACCGATGGGCATGTGGTGATTGCATAAGTGGATTGGTCCATGCTACAACTGTTTGGGGACTTGAAGTTTTTTGATTAGTATTTTATATGAATTTAACGGCCTGGCTTACGATTCTAAAGGGAAGTTTTTCAGTTGGTAAAGGCATCGCATGTCATTAAATCAATGGTTCCCTGACAGCAAACACACAGCTGGCAGCTTCCCAAGAACTCAAGGGGAAATGGTCTGGAGCTCTGCGTGGAGTAAATGAGGGGATTAATTAACAGTTTAAAGACAGCAGTGCAAACACTAGTACTCAATATGAACTGCTTGTTGTGACTCTTTCCTTTGTCTTTGGATAAACAAAAAATAAGGAACCTCCAAAATCACACCTCTCCCATACAAAAGACAATATCTTTTGGTTTCATGTTATGGGACTTCTGGCCTTTCCTTTTTTTTTTAACGATACTTGTAAGTACAATTCTTGGGAGATACATTGAGTATTAGGATCCAAGTAAGTGACATTCAGTATCACGATCCATTGCTCTGGGGTCAAGTGACATTACACTGTCTGTGGTCAGGGGGTTTCTGAGGAAGACTTCTGAGAAAAATGTCATTTTTATCAGGACCGTTCCAGAAGTTTGAGCGTCCCTTCAGGAACAATTAAAGGTATTCCTAGAAATCCTCATGCCTCCTTAAAATCTTTAAATAGCCTGAAAAAAAATTCTTGTTAAAATACAGTTGTCAGGAGAAGAATATTCAAACTAAGATGGTCAAATAATTGGGTCTTTGTTAAGGAACTGAGAAATAAGAGTAAGATTGCAATCTTAGCAAAATACGGAGGTTTAAACTAAAACCATACAAAAGCATTGCACAGAAATAAGTGTTAATTTTTGGATGATTTTATAACAAATGGAAAGTATTTCTCACTTTTCAATAAAAGTAGATTAACTCATTTATAACTTATAAAATGCTATGAAAATTAGAATTTTAATACATGCTTAGTTTATTCCCTCAGATATTAGTTCATTTTTATTTGAGAAATATTGCACTTTTGAGTGAGCAATTTATGAATCATAGAAGATATTTCAGTGAAACAAAATCTTTAACGTTCAAAACCAAACCAAGCAACTGTAGATTTCACTCTCCTTCCCTTTCCTTTGGTATAGTGTCCCTCATGGCTATTTTGGGAGATACTGGTCCTTTGAACTGAGCGTGCAAATTTTGGGGCTTACATAAATTTTTAGAGAAAAGTAACAGATGATCTCAAAAAATCCAATCAGAGACCCTTTTTTTCTATTTTACTTTTCAAATGTTCTGTTATTTTTTTAATTTTTATTACTTTTATTACTATTATTTCTATCTTGCCCCACTCTAGTAGTGGGTGTTTGTACCAAGGTGGTGGCTGGAGCCACCAAAGCCTTGGCTTTGTCACAAGGGTGTTTTGGCCTCTGGGGATGTCCTCTCCAGGAGGGCTGCAGGCAGGCAGGCAGGCAGGCAGGAAACCCAGGCTAGGCAGGCTGGTGGAAGCAGATGCTCCAGGGAGGTGGCAGCAAGCAAACAGTAGATGCCACATTCATCCTGACCATACCTGCAGTACCTCCTGTTTTATTTCCCAGAATCATTTCTTCTGGGCATTTTTCTAAATAAATAAATCATATTTTAAACATATTAAGAATTCTTTTTAAAATGCACATCTTACAAAAAATGGTATAGCTTTTGAGGGGTATGAAGAAATATGGAAAAAATAGTCATTAATCATTCATTTAACTCTAGTAATGCCTCCAGCTTCAACAAACTGCAGACAAAAAAGTCATATAAAAAGGAAGGGATCAACAAATGTATTTGAGCCACATAGATAATCAGTAGATAAATAATAGGCTATCATTTGCAGTGGATCATTTTGGTATAGCAACAGGAGGAAGGAATGTTATAAAGTCATCAGACATGAGAAAAGCTGTGACTGCAGTCCTTTACCCCAGGGTGAATGCCTGGGGGGCACCGTCTGGACTCCTCCTGGCCCCCATCCCTCCTGCTCCCCAGCCCTAGGGCTCCTGCACCCCCCAACTGACCGACGGATGGACCAAGTCTCTTCTGAAAGCCACTGCAGACATGCGGCTTTATTAGGAATAATTATCCCCTTCCCAAGAGCCAAATCCTCACAATAAATGTTATGAATTATAAATAAGCTCAAGTGAAATTTCATCATGTAGCTTGCTTATTAACAAGATCATTGTCCTGTTCTTCCCTACATGGTTTAATTTTTTGTTGTGCAGAGAAAGGTTTTTTAGGCTGTTTTCAGACTGAAGATGTTCATGTTCAGCTATTTGCTGCAGAAGACCCAGCAGCCTCTGTGTAAGAGGATCTCTTGCAAACCTCTCTCCTGCCAAAGGGTGCTTTGCATGTCGTGATACAGACAGATGAGCTGCCTGCTATGGGTTGTGGTCTTCCAGTGAAAAAAACTGGCATTTGCAGCAGACTGCATTTATACTTTGCCTTCTGCAGGCAGCACAGAGTTTTGAACAGATCTGCAAAAATCAGAGTGCAGTCTGATATATGAAACTAAATATACGGAAGACATAACATGCAACAAACCTACTATCTCAAGTCTTTTTTTTCTCCTCCAGAGTAACATCTGGTTGACCGTATCTTCTCCTCAACTACTAAAATGGAGCTGCCTCTCCTTTATATTAATACTTGGCTGCTAAGGCAGAAAAGTCAGTCCATATTCTGGAGTATGAGCTGATCCTGTGTTCCCTAGTATGAAGTCTGCAAAGAGAAAATTCGAACTTGCTCCAAAACTTCTATGAATCTCAGACACAGAGTGCAGCATGGCAGCTGTTCTGCACAGGGACAGAAACTGATGTAACTTTAGAGAATGAGGAAAACTAACTGTGACAACTTGTAGGACCAACCTCTACGCTCTACACACAACATCACTTGATAACTTGCTGAGATTTACGTTGCCCATACTATGATCTCTCCAAATGCTTCTCTCCATACTTATATATAATTCACATACAGATGTAACCTTGTTTGTCTCCACCTCTGAAATTTTTAACTTTGTCAATCTATGTTCACATCTCTTTTCTTTTATCAGCATGCCTTTCTTACAAAATTGCTCTACTGGCTTTTCTTGTTTCATGTCATCGGCTGGGAGATCTCCTCCAGCCCTCAACTGTCAGTTTGGGATATTTTTTTCTTTACATTTTATCTGATTTTTCTTTTCAAACACAGAGTATGGCTTCTCTAAAGCTAAATGGTCTTAATTGACCAATGTTTAAATGGTCCCTAATATGATACAGCCATTCTCCTAATAGACAGTGAGCTGTTCAGATTACCTGCAGTTCCTTGGAGAGGACTATACACTATCCAGTTACAGAATTTGGTGTAACTTTAAACCCAGAATCCATAAGGAGTAGTAGAAATAGCTTCAGACCATTTTTCTGGGTGAATCCAATTCTCTAGCCTTTATATGGTTCTCAGCATCCCACAGCAACTTATGTCCAGGTGACTCCTCGCACCCTTGATCCTGTATCTCCCCCCAGCCTCTGAGATCAAGAAGGACCTTACAGATTATGGGCTACTTAAAGCATCTGATGGTAATCAGATAGCATCATGATGGCATCGTCACTGGAGACCACCTTCTGTTCCCTCACACTGAGCCCAGTCCTCATCACTGAGGCAGTATACATGAGAGTGGGCCCATGCTGGGATGTTTGCACCCCCTCTCTTTTGGAGACAGTTCACTAGGCTCTGAGCAGTCTCTCATGTGCACCTCTGAAGTGTCCTGAGTCCGTGATAAATCAAGACTGACATCAGCTCAGCCTTGTGCTCCCCACTTTCCCAGTCCTATGAGGGTCTTCACTCTCCGCTGGAGCATGAGGTGTCTCAAAGATTGGGTCATAAAAGCAAGTCCTGAGCATTGAACAGGTTTTGCAGTTCATAAACTGGGGCTGCATTGTAGTTATTTAATATCCTAGTGAATAAGGAAAAAATAAACCCCCCCCTTGGCTCAGATGAAGTCCTCAGAGTTTTTCAGAGCTACCATGGACTTGCATCAGATTTTTGCTCTTACTGACTTGTTTAACACCACGGGAGGAAAATGCTACCCTTGCAAAACTCGTCTGTCCAAGCCTTTGAGAATTGGTCCATATGGCAATGTGTGCATGTGCTACACCTGATGCCAGGTACCATATGCATGGTAAGAAAGCACAGTTTTAATTGTGTACTCTCCTGAGGAATAATAAGTGTGGTGATTTATCAGGCATCATAACACGTGACAGTAGCAGAAAATAGGCACTCAAGCTTAGTTTCACAGGCATTTCCTTTCCTGGCTGGAGAACCTGATCTTGTAAGCTAGGATATCCAGAGCAGATTACCAACATATCATTATGTGTATCAGTAAGTCTCATTAAGAGATCTTCTGAAAACCCATCAGGAATTGCCTTGGACATGAGGCACTCTCATATTTATGTTTCTTTTACTCAACAGGTTTTTCCCATCTTTGATCAAAGATCTTGGCTGACATAACCTCAGGCTGATGGACTGGTGCTAATGAACCTTCCAGATTTCTTTCTCTCAGATACCAAATCTGATAAATCTTTTGGCTCTACGGCCAGGGAAGTTAGCCAGACATGTTTCTGACATATTGATAGGGTCCATAAAATGCACACGGTCTGCAGAAGGACAGAGCAAGGTGTGGTTACCCCAGGCTGTAAGACATCACAGAAAAAAAACAGTGAGAAAACTGAGTTGCCTGCTGAAACTCATTTTCATTCACCAATGTCTTTATACACAATTTTTTCTCCCTACTGCTTATGAATATTCTTTTATGAGCTGGATGTGCATGCAATGTAACATAAATACGCTTACATATACTTATGCATATATCTTTCACATAACACGATTTAAGTTCTCCCACACAGCCATGGGAAATCTCTAGAACTAAAAGCAAGCTGAAGAAGATGAAATACTGTGCAGACGAATAGGAAAGATGACATGCAGTATCTATGTATTCCCTAAGAAAAATATTTATCTCTAATATTTACTAAAAGCTTTCTTATGTCATCTGGATGCAAAATTTCTGGGGACGTGGGGGTTTAAAAATGACTTAATTTTAATATCTTCAAATGTGTATGTGAGTTGAATAAAATACATGGGGTTTACAGCACTATAAAAAATGCATGCATAGTTTGCAGCATAAATTAGGTTAATAGCTCAGCATAAGATCCCTATAAATACAACGGTTATGAAAAGTGCCGATGGGCATTTTTGCAAATCATTCCAACAGGAATTATTGTGGGAACTCCCACTAAGTTTCCACCCAGCAGCACTGATGCATTTGAGCTGTAGTAATTTGTTGTGCTGCCCTCTCAGTCCACAGCAGCACCCCAAAGCTGGCTGGTGTCAGCACCTGAATACGCATTTGCTTTCCCTGCAGATATTGTTCCTGTTGATATTTTTCAGCCGGATGGATGACTGCTTGCCAGACCTGAGAACTGATGTTGCTTACACCGTAGCAGAATTGTGCCAAATACATAAACCTGTCACTTCTGTCAGTGCAGAGTGGCAGCTGTATTGACCCTGGCTGAGGCTCAACATTATCCCATTCAGGTGGCAAAGCGAGTGCCAAAAGCACAGCTACAATCCAGGAATTGTTAAGAAAGCAAAAGCTGGGAGGCAAGAAACTAGGTTATCGTCTGGTATGTTGTGTTTACATTAAAACAAAAGTTTAAAGCAGGGAATGTTTGGTTTCTAGCTTAACTCCAAAACACAAATAACTATTTTTGTGAAATTCCAGGTACTTGGAGATATGTTTTTTTCTTTTTTTTTCCAAATTGCTGTTGGGAACTGGGATAGGATACATCAAAAATTATTCCCAAGATTCTGTGTACAACATTTGGTGCATACCATATATCCAGGGAAGTACTCACATCGGAGAACATTACAATCTCATAACTTAACAGTAATTTTTAACCTGACACACAAAAGAATTTTGCATTTTATATAATTTTCTTGGTGTTAGAATCAAAGCAGAAGTCTTGTTGGAAGGTCTCTCCTCTGTCTGGGCAGATACTCCCATGCAGGCAGGGGCTTTGCATCCTTCACTGCTGTTCAAAGCAAATGCAAACAAAATTTTCCTAGAAATTGATTCAACCTGGCCAAAGTGGAACAGGATGATAGCCACAATGTGAACACTAACCGCTGGTTTGTTTGTGGAAGGGGTTTTTTTTGTAATTTATTCCTACAAACAACATGGAAGAGAAAAAATTAATTCTCATGCAATTTCTCATATCCCATAAATTATTTTGTTGCATTTTATGAATGTTCAGTTCAATTCACAATAACTTTCCAATTTCAGTCTTATCTTTCTACTTTACATAACCAGGGCTTACTTGGGCTCTTTCCTGTGACAGGCATGGTATATTGTGCTTATTAATGAGTGCCATCTTGCTAAGCGATGCACTGTTATAATTGATGTTTTGAACTTTGCACACTTTAAAACATTAATCCGTGAACAGATAAGCAAATGAAATTCACTGCTGTGATGGACATGAACATAATACTTCTACATAGTTCTCACTACACAGTTCAGATTTTTGTCATTGCTCTATAAGTTGCAAAGATATTAACAGTCAACTAAAAGCTTGTCTGTCTGGGAAAACACTTTCAGCAAGTCTTTCTGACCTTTAGGCCTATAATTTCCAGCATCTGTGGTCATTACTGCTATAAGATATTGTTTTAAGATAAAAATTATATTTAACAGTTTTTTGGTTTATTTTGTGGTGAATGCCTTGTGATGTATATAAAACAATTCATTCGCTCCCCACCTACAGCGCACTGCTCAAAAGACATAGAAAGATGCACTTTGAACCAGGTAGCCATTTTGATCTGAAGGATATCAAAGTGCTCACTGCATGGCAGGAATCACAATAGGGAAAAACTGGGAGATGCTGGGATTTAGAAAACTACAAAAATGTCTGTGTATGCTATGACTCTATGTACAGTGGACATAAAGTAGCTTTTAAATCATATAACTGTTCTTGCTTTCTAAAATAATTAATGGTTTCAGATATAATATACCAAGGAGTTACATATTTCACTTTGGTCTTCATACTGTTTTACATCAGATAGACCTGTACCTACTTTCAGTAGTGCTCACACGGATTGTCCTTATTTCTGTGTAACAAGGCAAACACTGGGGATCTTATTTATTGGGCTTGGGTCCTATGGGAGAGGAGAGCTATTATTTAATTTTTAATTAATATGATGAAATGTTTATTACAGCACAAGATGTAAGCACTTGGTGTGGTGAGCAAGCCTGAAAGGGCTTTTTCTCTGGAGGTAGGATGTAGGATGACCCACCCATTTTGTACCCATAGGCACCCATTAGAGGTGATCAGCCACTGGTTCCCTCCAGGACACATGGGAACCCTCAGGGTGCAGGGGGCCTGAACACTCCAGCTGATAAGGTTTATCATCCTTATATATATATATCCAGCTGGTTGATGTATAGCCGCAAGATCAAATGGTTGTTAAAAAGTGAGGGCACCTGTGATGGGAAGCTGATGCTGGAGCCACCAGCAGTAGAGGTGGATCAGCTGCTCCAGGGCTGGGCTGTTTGTCCCTTTAGCTTGCCCTAATTGCTGGCTTTGCTTCTGATTGCTGTAGGGGGGCAGATGTTCAGCCAGGTACAAACCATAAGCCTTAATGGATGCTGAAACTCTTAAGGCAAGGTTTTGACTGAGGACTCTGCCTTATATTCTGTGAAGCCCATCAGGTACAGAGCTGCATTAGCAAATTGTTGTCACGGATATGGAGGCTGCTGAGCTTGACTGTGGGTTATGGTCAGGAGAGGACCCTTGGCCAACCCCAAGGAGCTTAGGGGGGTGTTGCAGCCTGGTTTGGAGCTGGGGTTTCCAAGTGAAAAATGCAGCAGCTGCCCAGCTCCCTTTGGACATGTGTTATCTGCAGCACTCAGCAAAACCCTCCAGCTGCTGTTCAGATGTTGGTGAAGCTTCAGGTGGTTTGTACTCAGCTTCCAATAATTTCTTTCTCTGATTATTTCATTTCAGCAAAACCATTTGAGAGCGGACAGTACCTGGACATCTATGGAATTACAAGAGACCAGGCTGGGGAATATGAATGCAGTGCAGAAAATGATGTCTCAGTCCCAGATGTGAAAAAAGTAAAAGTCACAGTAAACTGTAAGTCATGTTGTTTTTTAATCACTAAATCCAATGGAGAAGAGGGATGCGGCTGAGAAGAAAAGTCTAATGCAGAGAACTGCTGCTTGTGGTGAAATTGTAGTCTGTTTGGGTTTTGTATTACAGTAGCAAAATGACCTGCGCTATTTGATGTACGAGTTAATCTCACCAACGGAAGGGAAAATGAGATTAAGGTTCAAATCCTCCTTTTGTCTGCCAGGGGACAGTAGTGCTGTCGTGCTGTCACAGGCTTTGTAGCAGGTGCTTTTGCTGGGTTGTGGTGCTGAGACTAAGTTTTTGGAGTAATTTTTTGAGTAATTATCTGAGTAACTTCTGAGGACTGCTGTGGATGTTGGGCTGAAGCGTTTCTGATTTAATTTGCCACAGTTGTGCAATAATATAACGAGATGAATAACTCTTTGAAATTCTGTTTGGGTGACTAGATGGCAATCGATCTCCATGGAAATTTGAAGTACTCCCAGTAGAGGCAGCAAGTTGTTTCATGAGGACTTTGCTGCCGCATAGTTCTGCCGTAGTGGTCTTGGTGGATGATGGGTAACACCAGGAACCGCCAAGGTAGCCTGTTACCTGTCCCTATAGCCTGTTAGGTCTGATCTTTTGGGATTTTCACACTGAACAGGTGTTTCTGACTTGGGACTGAATTTGGTTTAGCCCTTGGTATGACATGAAACATTCAAAACAGTGTTCTTTTTCCTGCCAACATGTTAAAAAAAAAAAAAAAAAAAAAGCCAAACACCACCCCAAAACGGAAAGGAAACAGGAATAATTAGGTTAAGTGCAATTACCCAGCTTGTAATTTGTAACAGTTTCTGGTTTGAAAATTGCTGTGGCATCTTTATTGACCACAGTTTGAGATCTCAGCTTTGTGTATCCCTCCACAGATCTTGCCCCTATTGATATGCTGTAGGTAGCAAAGCTCCTCATTCCCCAGTTGCTGCAGAGCTGGAGGTGGGAGCAGAGGAGGTGGGTTGTTGCACGTGGGTAGCTGATGGGGCTAACCGTGCTACCTGGGTGTTTATAGGGTGTTCCCACATTCAAGAGCTGACTGGACTGTCCTCATTTACATGACATCGGGGTACTTGTAGTTCACGATGTCCTGGAACATGGTGGATCAATGCACTAATACTTATAGAATAGCTCAATCATACGCTGGGTCTCACAGACAGCTTTCTGTACTATTTGGCCATCTAGGCTGGGGGTGCTGGATGCAGATCCCACTTTCCCTCTGCTGCTGAGGCTTCTGCACTGAGGCTCAGGTATAATGTGCTGTGACCATCAGTCCTTGCTTTACAAGTCACAAGGACAGACTTCAGCTGCAGAACAGCTCGAGGAAGCTCATGCAGAGGCCATCGCCATTCCCACCACTGTTTTGCCCTCACTGATGTGTTTCCACCTACACCAGCTTTGCTGAATTCCTGAAAGCAGGCAGTGCCCTAAAAACTAGGGGCTATGGGGGAGGAAAAAACACAACGGATGGTGTCCTATGGAAAAAGTGACCATTGGTTTTTTTGTGCAGTATGTTGTTACTGGAAGATTGTCAATAAGAGAAGATGTGCAGATACTTGTATAGGTGTGCTCTGGGTGTTTTGGGGTAACACCTTTCACACAAGCTGTACTCAAATGTTTTGTGTTTTTAAATAAATAACTTGCAATAGCGACCAGAAGGAATGGTGAGCTCAGTCTAGTTTTAGCAAAACAAATATTGCATCTGTGTTACTTCATATCATGGGGATTTTAATAAGGGTGAAACTGTCTCAGGAGCTTTGTAAGTGTTTGCAGAAAAGGAAAAGTTGGTGGTAAGCCTGTTTAGTGGTTGTTTTGGTGTTTGGGTTTTTTATTAAAAAAAAAAAAAAATATATATGTATATCTTGCTTTCTGAGCCAGGATCTAGACTTGCATGAGTCCTAGTTGAGAGAAAAGCATCAACTTAGCTGGCCAAACCCAAAACTCAAGCTTAAATGCAATGTGCAGCTGATGTACTAGTTGACACATGTGCTGCACCCCAGTTCGTGTCAAAACTGGAACTATTTCTGACATCAATTTGCCATTTTTCTTAACATGAGTTTTGAGTCTGTCGGATTGTCTTTGTGGGTGGGAAAGATCAGCTATGACAGCGTTGGGAAGGTAAAGCTGAGCAGTGGTGGTTTGTTTCTGCACCAGTCCTTGGCCCTTTCACCAGCCACTGCTGCGGGTCTGCATGGCGAGCAAGGGTCTCGCTGCGGCAGCTGGCAGCACGACCAATGACTCCCATGTGGCCAGCAGCAGAGGCTGGGTTGCTGGTGGGATGGGATTTGCTCTCCCTGAACACTGAGCCAAGTGGGTAATGGGAGAAACAGTGGGTCCATGTCAAAGGATGTGCAGGCTCAGGAGGTCATATTACTCATTGGTGCATACCACAAGCAAGAGGTGCTCAGGTTTGACTGCAGCACACAGTGTAAGGGTACCTCGATCTGCAGTGGAAAACATGTTTTAGACTGCTAAATCAACCAACAAGCTGGGTGAATACTTGAATAAAGTGTCCAACTTGATCTTTGTCCCGATGATTCAGCTACCTGGTCTAAGCTGGAAGTGTCCTTGGCCATAGTGTGAGTGCATGTGGCATTATGCCAGATTCAGGCAAACTTTTAAGTCTGCACTGGGGACATGCAAAGTATTTTTCTTAATATTTCTTACAGCTAAAGAAAATGGAGGGGGAGGGGATAAAACTGGAGCAATGTAAAACTCAGATCTGGCTACAGCACGAAACAGTTTGTATATGTGAATGATTTGCCATAGTCGGCTAATTGCTAATGCACTTCTGTTTGGATTTGTACGTTGTCCTCTAGCCAGTTAAGCGCAATGCAAAAGCACTCTGAACATCTGCTCCCTGCTGACGATGCTCATCCATTCTGACCAGGCAGAAAAATGGCTCATGGCGTTCAGGAGAGGGTCACGCCAGAGGTGGCCAATGCTGGGAGAGCTCACCCTGCTGTCATCAGCCCCGTGGGCGTGTTGTTTGCAGCAGGTGGGATGTGCTTGGCACTGGGGTGGCCAGTGCTGCTGGGGTGAGCTTCACTTCCCAGCACCTCAGCGTGGGCAGCACCATTCAAACAGGGATGTTGTGCACGCGATCAAACCAACAGAATGATGCCTGTCTGCTGTCTGTTGAGCTGGCCTGCCAGGGCAGCTTTCTGTCAGTAAAAGCTAAATAGTTCATTCAGGAGAGCTGTGGTTTGTCTACTAGTCACTGTTTACAAGAAGTTTGTATCAAATTTATTTTCAAGTTCAAATCTGGAAAGATCTTAATGAAAGAAATACAAAAGAAGAGAGGAAGCCTTCAGCTCCTTTTGTTACCCTGGGTTGGGCAGAGTTTCCTTAGTTGAATGTTCTTCAGTCCTGTTTCTTCTTTTAAGACATCTGTTCATTTGTCTAACAACTAATAAAGAGCAAGGCTTTCTCCCTCTACTCCCACCAAAAAAAAAAAAAAAAAAAAATTGTATTCCTTTATCTTCTTTGGTTTTGCAAACTTATTTAATTCTCCTGCTAACACCCTGCCATTTGGGCTCAGCACCAGCTCTGCAGCCTCCTCTGGTGTTACTCTGTGATTGTACTTCTGGTGCAGCAATGTTGTGCCCATCTGCTAGGTACCTCCACTGTGTGTTTAATTCCACTTACTTGTGACTCAGTTCCTTAGTGAGCATCAGTGAAGCCGTGACCAGCACACCAAACTCCCCTCCTTTAGTCTTACAGGGATCCTGTAGCTTCACAAAATGTCTATTGCCTTTCCCACCTGTAGCGCTTACAATAGAAAATATTCTTGGAAGTAACGTGTGTGGTTTATGCTTCACCTGCTGCTCTTGCACCCTTATGATCTGATGGGGTATGGACAGTCGTGTGCTGCAGAGTCTGAGCAATCCCTGTTTCATTTCTGTGTCCCTCCATCAGCAATATCTTGATGTACAATCTCCAGCACACACAATGATGAAGGTACAGCACTACATTTGCATGAATATGATCGCTTAACCACTGCTTCTGACAATTTTTAATACTGTTTCCCTGTTATTAAAAGGAACGTTCTTTACTGCAGACCTGATAACTGTAGAATAAATCAAGTTTTTATTGTGCCCAGTTAATAGAATGTATCAATGAGCCTTGAGCGGTTACGGTAGATATAAGCATAATTTTGAATATGGATATTCATTGCATATAGTGGTTGTTCAGTCATCCAAGCATGTACAAGAAAATTACCAGGTTTAAATTACTTTGTGAATTTCAAGTTTCTTGGCTGGGCAACTTCCAACCATACATAAACAACCAGCTTGCTATCTGCCTTACAGCACATAAATTATAACTCTAATGACTTTACAGGGGTTTTTTCTTTATACTGCTTCATATTGCATAATCTACATTTTCTACTTAATTTATGTCTGTCCCCCATAATTTCCATATGGTTAAAATAGATAAGATATAATCCAATTTCATTTCAAAAGTAAAGCTTATTAGCATTTTCCATTACATTTTATAAAGCAAATACTGATTTATAGATTATTATATTGAACCCCACATTGAACGAACTGGTGTCTGCATTAGCAAGACTTTAATATGCCATCTGAAAGCTGGTCTGAAACTGTACATATGGTACTGTAGCTTCACTGACTCTCTTCCGGTTTATTAGTCCATACTTAAAAATATTAAAGGCAGTGGCTAAATGCAAGAGTCTCCAGAAGTGTTGAGGCCATGCTGAGATGATGAAGAGTGAGATGTGTGCATCACAAAACTGGCATTTATTTTAATTTATGTAAAAGTGTCAGCTACCTAAATTAATAGCAAGTGTGGACTTTTTAAAGTGGAGCTGTATTTCTTTTTTCAGAAAATATACACTAAGAGTCTGGTTTTCTGTAATTGTATGTTGAACAGCTCTGTTAAAGCTGGATCTTGCAGACTTTGCTGAATTAAGATCCAGTGACTTTGGAGAAGAAAAAAGCCATTCAGTTGAAACTAAAAGATAATAATTTAATTTCAGCCTTTATGAACCCCATCATGCTGCAAATTGAAGGCCAGATTCATCGGTGCTTACTGGGGAGGTGAAAATTACAGTTCCTGTGCTTAGGAAGCCCAGCTGGCATCAGGAAGCACTGGTGTGGTCTGGTGCTGTCAGATCTGTTGGTTTGGCTGTCTTGGGGTCTTCCTGACAGCACAGGAGGGAGGACAGGTCTTCATTTCTGAGCCAGGACTCCCAAGCATTTTTTCTGTCACAAGTTGCTTCAAAGGAAATGATGCATAGTGCAGCCAGAGCTCAACCTGCAGCAGTTCTCCTGCCTCTGATGTCCCACAGGCTACGGAAGAGAAAGCTCATCTGCCAAATTTTGTAGACAGTAAATACAAACAATATAAAGATAACTCAAAATATTCAGATATTGAGCCATGTCTGCTTGCAACAGCACCTCTTCATACAGATGTTTTCCATTAGATCTTGAAAATATTGAAAAAGGAAAATGGAAGTAAATAGACTATATGACAACCTGTAAAGACTGTATTAACCTAGTAAGTCATGCCCCTGAATCGGTGTTGCCAATAGATGTTTGCCCAGTCCCTCCATAAGGCATCTCCTGTGATGGCAGCTCCATGGGCAACATACTCTACTCAATCACAGCCCTTAACTGAGTATTTTTCACAGTGTCTAATGTGAACCTTCCTTGCAGAATTACAACCCCATTCCTCACCTGTCCTCTGAGGAACGGAGAACAGATCAGTCTTACCTTTCAATCTGTTTGAAGGTAGTAGACTTGTGCTCTTCATGTTTACCTCCTTATGTTCACCAGCCCTGATTCATCTCATCTTTATTCTCGGGTCCTGTTTTCTAAGGGATTGACTAAATGTTTCTTTTCTGTAGATAAGTTGGTTCTAGGAAAGGGTTTTCTTTAATAAGGTATTCAAAACTTGAGCTAGCATGCCAGGTGAGGTGCTGGATTGCCAGGGGTGTGGAAGGATTATTTTTGATGCCTCTGTGTGTGTATCTGGCTAGGACACTTGCCTTCCTTATGATAGCAGGACACTTTAGGGGCGTTTCACCCCCAGCAGCCCTGGATGCTCTCTGCAAGATGGCTGTCTCACCTCCTCAACATTTTTATGGGGATTGGACATAAATGGACTGGCTTGTAATTCCCTGGTTCCTGTTATTCTTTCCTTTTCTGAAAAGGGTTCAGGGAGGCTGCTTTAGGCACCTCAGAAATAATATCGTAGCCCTGCATTTGCTTCATCCAGCTCTTAAATATATTTTTGAAGTTTATTAGGCCAACTGGGTTTGTATCAGTTTGGTTTATTCAAGTACTTGTTGCATTATTCTTTCCCTGACTCAACCTGAAATATAGAACAATTAATTATAGTAATTGAATTGGTCATATTCTGCATTTGGAATGATTCTGCCTCCTTTGCCCTTTCCTTTTTATGCATGTGTTTCATGTTCTTGAGTAAATCATCAAAGCTGGTTTGGGTTTTTTTAGTTTGGGTCTGTTTCCCTCCCCACTCCATTAAGTTTTTCTCTGACTCTGGACTGCAGGTGAGTGCTTAGAGCAGGCACTGCATCACCTGGGTTGCGGTGGTCCTGTTCAAGTCCAGAGCAGAGGGACCCTGGGCTGCTGCCTGCCCTCCAGCATCCAAGTTTTGCCCCTGGTTTTCAGTCGGAGCAGTAACAGTCGTGCAGGATTGGGTTTTCGGGGAGCAGTGAGCCAGTTACGAAAGGTATCTGCTGTACAGAACTTGTGCCCCCTTCCTGCTTGTGTCCTTCCTGCTGTGATGGTTTGATAAGACATTTTATGCTGTGAGGGTTTTTTATAGGAGGAATGTGTGAGTTTCTTGTATGAATTTTAAGTAATGTGTTTGGGGTTTGCTTGGACAGGTTAGGGTTTTTGCAGAACAGCTTATCTCATTAGCATTTCTTAGAAGTCTGCCTTACTGTTGCTATGGTGCTTTGCATAATATTATGCATAATACTCTGATTTTACTTTGAAATCAGACATACTGTATAAGCCACTCTAACCTAATTATATCTGTAACCTTAAACCTACTGGGGAAAAACATTACAGGACTTCAGTGTTTGTTGGGGCTCCTAATACCTAGACACGTTGCTGTGACTTTATTTTCCCAGAAAGTGTCTTGCTGTGAACTGTTGCTGACCTATGAAAAACATTTGCTTGGCAAGGTTTTTTATTTTTAATTCAACAAAGAAAATTTCCCCCAATCAAGGTGAATGCATTATTAAATAAAAAGGCAACACCCAAATATTTTCAGAAGGTCTTGATTCTTCTCTGCTTTGGTACCAAGTATAAAATTACTCAGAGCAATTTGCAGTTTCAATTTCCATGTTCTTCTAATATAAGAGAGGGGAGAAAAGGGGGGCTTCTGTTTAAGCATAAATAAATAACTCTGCTCGTATTCATTTTTAATAGCTACAGATGTGCAGCTTCATATTTATATCCCCGACTAAATTTAGGACCTGGGGGTTATGGTCAGCATTGGCTTTAGGAGAGCAGGAGTCATTTTGGCAGAGAAACCAGTGAGTCTACATATGAGTCTACATAAATGTATTTTGAGCTGTAAGTGCAACTTTTTTTTTTTCCTTAAAACAACATGGACAATGTATTGAACACTTGTACATGTTTGTGTGTGTCTTTGTTTTTGCAATATTGCTTGTTAACCAGCCTGAGAAGGAACAACCTTCTTGTCTGTTGTACCAGGAGTTTACAATAGTGACTGCAGTCAAGGGTGCTGCTTCTCACTGACTTATGGGACCTGAAAATTAATCAGCAACTGTTCCTTTTGGTGAAGACACTTCCATCCAATGACAAAGCTTTTTTTCTTTAAACCAGCTAAAACCAGTTCTCTGAAAGAACAAAACCGTGGAGGAAAAGTTACTGCTTTTCTTTACGGTGTCATTTATATCAAGTAAATTCAGTCATGTCAACTCTTCAAACAGAATTGCACCCACGTGAGGTGAAGTCATATGTTCATATTTGACCGTGGAACAGAAAGACCTTATCTTGGTGTTGCAGTGGCTGATATTATCCATCTGGCTGAAATTCACACATTCAAAACTGAATCATGTAGGTCGGTCTCTCTTTAATCACGAAGTATTTCCCAATATTGTAATGACAGAGAGCAATTTGCAGGTACTGAGCAGCCACAATTCCCACCAACCATTTTGAGAGGTATGTGTCCATGGAGCCTTGGAAGATTGAACTTTGCAATACCCTTCTGAAGTATCAAAATTACACTCTGAAAAGCTAAAAGCACTCTGGAGTGCAGTTTCACTGGCTTCTGTAAAACATGTTTTCCTAAATTCTCAGGTTACCTTTCAAAAATGGGATTTTGGCTTCTAAGTCACACTGGGGACCCCTGGAAATCTGACTACTGGTTCTTGTTTGATTCTGTTAATGGATCAGTGGGGCTTATTGCAGCGTGAGCTTTCCAGAACGTGACTCCTCGCTCCGTGCAAGACTTCTTGGTCTCAGACATGCATGCAAGGGTAATGCTGGACTCCATGGACTCACATGGTGGATCGGAGTCTGCAAGAGTAAGAGATAACCCTGGCCATGAATAAGCTGTGTTCAAAGCCTGACTTCAGGCTGCCTTGTTTTCCATAAATTTTCTGGTTTCTTTGGGAAGAAAGCTGCATCAACTGGTCCCCTTCCATTTTGTCCTACCGGCCACAGACCCAAGGAATGGATTGTGTCCTCCCTTAACTTTTTTCACCTGAGAAGCTGTTGCAAAAGATCAAAGTTAGTGTTGTGCTAATGCTTTGAATGGTGAGAATAGTACTGCTCTGCAATGTGGTGTTGGGGGACCATGGGCTAACTTCTCAAAGGATGCGTTGGCAGTCTGCAACGCAGGCAGGTCAGGAGTGATGAGGGTGTGGAGGTTCATGTATTAGCCCATCAAGACCATCTCTTGACTTGTTTTTCCTGTTATTGTTAAATATTAACCTAATTCCAAATGGTACAGATGTTCTAGTTCAGTAGTTATAACTTTTACATCTGAGCTACTATTTCAATTAAAAAGACACAGGAAGACCTTCAGAGGAACAATGGAGAGGATGTCTTTCCTACAGTGAGGTGAAAACTTTGATCGTGGTTTAAGTCAATAATAGGAGAGCTTGTCCTCGGGTCCAGCCATCCAGACGATGAGCTGCTAGCAAAATATTTCAGATGAAACTAGTACAAATAAGAACAGGGCTCTTTTGCATAAGGTAAAGATGTTTGAAGAATTTTCTGCTATTCTGTAAAATGGAGGTTTTGATCTTGCGCAATGTAGTCAGAGTTGGGGTTTTCTTACTTTTGGGGTTTTTTGTTATTTTTGGTCAACATTAGGACTACATTCTTATTTATTTAATTTGCAAGCTGTTCTCATCACTGAGATCCCTTCTATGAGTCGTATGATGTCCTATCTCATAGTAACACTTAATGAAATGCAACTTACACCAATTCAATAAAAACTGGTCATACATTTAAAACTATCTCAACTGGTGGGGGGTGGGGGGGAAGAATATAGTTGATTTGAAGAAAATATCTTTCTCCTCACTGGTGGGGAAAGAAACCTCTTATGAAAGTAAAGTTTGTCATTTTATGTCCTTCGGGTATTTTTATTAACATTTCAGAAGTCATATTAAAACAATATAGCTCAAGCTTCTGACTCAAGTGCAATTGGCTCCTAAATTAACATTGATTTCTTTCTGCGGTGTAATAGTTTACTATTAGGTTCTGCAAACCGCTATGCAGTTATTGCGTATTTCTGAAAAACGTTGCTCATATTGAAGTGTGACAAAATTGATTATAATGCTTCTTCATGTAGATGGCATTCTGCTGCCACAGCCCATAATCAAGGGCTTTGGCAACATGAAATGAGGTCTTACATTTGAAGAAGTTAGAGTATTAGTACTCAAGATATCCCTCCAACAGATAAAGAGTACTTCTTTCATCGTCTTAAAGAAAATCTCTGCCTAACTCTGCCAAGTGATTTTATTTTTTTTTTTCACCCAAGTGATTTTTGGGCTATTTTGGGGGGAGTGGGGGGTGGCATCCTGTGTTTGCCAGTGGTGCAGTGCAGATGTGTTAGGACAACAGCCTGTCAAGTGAGCTACCTCTTCTCTCCATAAAGATCTCATGTTGACCAGTGGCATATGGAGCCGCAGAACAAGGATGCAGCTTGGCTCCTTCTGTGGAAAAGGAGATGCTGCTCCAGCGTTACACCAGTATTGCTGCCATAATGGCTCAGCTTTCAGACGCAAAGGCAAATTAAGAGTTTAAGACACCGAAAAACATGTCACATTCTCCCTTCACTATGTGAAGAGTTATCTCCAACACCAATCTGTGAAACACATTGAGAAGTTAGAGAGCTATTAAAACATGTGCAAACAAATCCCTTTTCAAGCACTGTTTTCTTGAGAAGCAGTGTGTCTGACCTAGCTATTAAAAGATTGTTTCTATTATTCAAATCTGGATTTTATTGTTTTGGAAGCCTATGTGTGCTGATTATTTGTCATTTCTGCAGTAGTTAATTCTGAGGACTGCCATGATTACCCATTTGAAAGTAATCTCTCTTCCTTGTCCCTAGGAAAACAAGCCATTGAAATAAAAATAACTGTACTAATTTGCACATATTTACACTCTGCCAGTAGTTACAGGTCCACATATTGTACATTTATGGTATACCAGTAAATGTTGTTCATTATGTTTATGCATCTCTGGGAGACTGTGCTGTAACAAATAAAATAGAGCATCCATCACAACCTTTCCTAATATTGGTGAAAAATATTGTCAACAAGATGTTGTTGATGGTTGTTGCAAAAGCACAATGTAAAGGCTTCAAGCCATTGTTGGTGAAAGTGTGGGGACCAGCTCATGAATTAGTGGGCAAAAAAAATTTAATGATTTTTTCTTTGATAACTTCTGTGTACTTTTCCACTTGTGCTGTCGTTTTAAAGTCCAAATAAGGTTACAGTAAGATTCTGGACACCTCTGTGCATCCACCTCTGGTGAAGCTGCCTTTCTCACAGCTCTTTCTCCTGACATCAGCAGGACCAGGAGTGTTCTCCTCCTGATGGGGCTGGCTTCCCAGGGTGCAGTGCTGGCTCCCTGGAAGGTCAGCATGCAGCTCACTGTCATCTTTGGAGATGCTAAAATTTCACATCCACAGGTGGGATATTAACCCCCTCACACTTGATGGGATGCAAAGCCAGGAAGTGTTTGTAGTGACTGAGGAAAAGCACTCCTGGGAAGTCAATCCTGCCTGGAGTGAATGCTTTCTCCCAGCTCTGAACCAGTGTTAGCTCTTCAGCCTCCAGGTGATCCCACTTTAAACACCAGCTAAAATACAGTTCAGGAAAATTGAAGTCTTAATAGAAGATGACTCATCTCTAAAGAGCTTATGCATTTCAAGAAGCAATTTGAAGTATACAGCAGGCTGTGTTAGACTCCAAACTAGAGCCAAAATTAATGGAGAGCTCTTCAGCTTCCAGGAGAGTTCACTTGCCCAGATTGCTCTTCAGCAAAAACAATTACTTAAAATATTTCTTATAATACTCAACGTGTTGTAAAGCAATATTTCTCCTAGTAATTGTAGTCTTCCTTGTTGCTGTTGGTCTAAGAATTAGTCTTCCCTCTCTCTTGCAAGCGCAGTGCCTTTGAGGTGACGGTGTAAAGGGGTTTTGAGTGCAGCTGGTGACACCAATAGGGGTCATGAAAAGACAAGTCTGAACAGTGTGTCAGTCTTGCAAAACTCTCCATTCCCTGATTTTTTTTTTTTATTATTATTATTATTTTTTTCCAGCAGCAGTCATTGCTGCTTTGAAATGGTTCTGCAAAAGAAATCTGTTTAGCATAACTTGTGAGTGTATGGGTACGGCTGTGATGCCACACAGAGATGGTCCCTGTTGGCTCCTACCCTGACTACACTCAGCATTTCAACAAGACATCCAGTCCCGGATAAGACTGTAATGATATTGTTACAACTTGTTTGTCCCCTGGTGAGATTGCTAAATTAGGTTTTAATAACTTCTGCAATTTGGCTGGTATTAGCAAGTGTGTGGTGTAGGCACTAGATCTGAGCTAGGGGAGCTTTGAGAAGTAATATTTCTGCTTTTATAGTTTAAAACAAAGCAGTACTGTTGACACAAAAGAAAGGAAAAATTGCCAACATCATTCTTCAGGCATTATAATTCATAAAGCTAGTTCTCTTCATATTTTCTACCTCTTCTCAAATAAAACTATTTTGAAGCTGATGTGACCTTTTTTGGACCTTAGAGTTGTAGAGCAAACACAAGCTCTTGCAATGAAAGCTCTGATGCCTTGCAGGCATGGCTGCACTCAGTGCTGCTTCCCAAAGACTAGTAACATTACGGACCATATTGCTTTAGTTGCTTTGATACCTGTCACACACCGTGCTCAAAGATCACAATACTCATTTCTAGACTGAAAGAATTCAGTTTGCAAATTCAGAAAAATTCACTTCAAAATGCACTATCTCCAGTGTATTTTGAACAAAATTCTGTTTAATATCAAATGTTTCAAAATTCAGATGCTCACTGCTTCTGCACCTGCTATTATTAATGGCAAAAGAGAATCGCAAGAAAAAGAGCAAAACAGGAATTATCTTTCAATGCAGCAATTAAATGTTTAAGTGGGGAAATCCCGGTATTCCAGACTTCTCATGTAAAGTCAGGTCCGCATCCAAGTGTTGACTTGCAATCTACTGTCTCTTGAGAAATATGTGACATTCTTTGGAAATGAGCAGTTGTAACAAGAATATAAATGTGCATCAGGGACAAACTGCAAAGGCCTTGATGTTTCTGGTGTTCATAAATGGCTCTCATTTTTTGTCTTTGGTATTCTTCAGCACAGCATCAAATGTGCTTTGTTTTAAGCAATGATCTCAAAATAAAAGGTGACATCCATTGTACCCAGTTCATTGGCTTTTATCTGTTGAAATACTACAAAACTGAGGCGGAAGAAGTTACTTTATATGAACAATCTGAAAATAAATACAGATGCGGGGGGAGAGAGAGACAAAGACCCTGAGATGCATTTCTTTCAATACAATACCTCCTTTACTACAGCCAGCTAATTTTTGGTGCCATAAGTATGCAGATCACATGTGTTTAGTGAAGAGTCCAGGGTACTGCAGAGCAGGTGGCTCTGTTAACCAAGATGCTCGAGGAAGCCTATGCTATACTTGGCCATTTGTGGCCAAACTTGGCCAGTTACATAAACTTTTCCTGAGAGCATTTGAAAGCAACTAGTATTTATGTGGCTTTATTGCTTTCTGTTAGAAAAAAACACTTTGGACTTGACTCTGCATACATGTTTGTTTGTCAGATATCAGTATAGATTGTCCTGTTTCTATCAACTTACATCTGTGGCAGATTACTGGGGAGGGGGGAGAAACCAAAAAACCCTTTATGTAAACTTCACTTCTTTTTAATATAGAGCAATAGCTTCTAGACCTTTTATGGCTCTTTCTCATTCTTCATGAGATACGTATGTATATCAGCTATAACACACTGTCAACGAACAGTGGTTTTCAATCAAAAAGACTGTCAGTAAAGCTGATTCACTAACAAGAAAGCTGTCAAGCTGTGACAGCTGCTGTCTTTGCAACCCCAAACAATCTGTTCAGTGCTAACTCTGACTTATGCTTCCATTTATTATACAGTAGTAATGAGTTCTGTCCTTAGAAATATCATTTTGGTGAGTACACCTAGCTACTTTGTTATGTATGTAGAATATATCAAATCAGATCCAAGGTGTACGTGATAAGTTTTCTGCAAAAAAAGTTCTACTTCTGTCTTTTGAATTATTTTTTTGAATTCCAAATCCAGTTTCAGTACTTACCTTATTTTTGTAGTTAGGTGTGAACCTGAGGATTTCATTACTTGTAAGCTGAGAAGAGTATGATTTCTTTTTTTCCCATTGTGTTGAAAAATGGCATATAACCTTAAATATAACACTAGTATCTACAGAAATGGGTAAAGGAATTTGCCATTATAGGAACTGTTCTGATGCTTAATAATCCCAGGATCCTGGAAACCACAAAAATTCAACCAAGAGGAGCAACTGAGGAGTCAGGCTGATGCTGCTGTCCAGATGCAGATGCTAGTATTTGAATTGTCAACTTTTTCTTTTAAAATAAAAAAAAAGAGAAAGAGCACCCTGACAGTCTCCTTAAGCAATCTGTTCCAGCAATAGCTTACCAGACCTAAATCTCCCTTGCTTCAATTTTGGTTGATTATTGCTTGCTTGGCCCGTAAAGGAGATAGGGAAGGGTTAATTCCTTTTTTCTTCAGTCTTGCATCTTTTGTGATGCAATGTATCCCTACTAAATTGTCTTTTCCAGTTCTGCTAATCCCAATTCCTTCTGCTTTTCTGAACTTTTGGTACTTCAGCTGAGACCACACTAGTGGCCCATACACAGGTGGTTTGCACTACATAATGCACCTGTTGAGCATCTCTGGGAGGTCCTGGCCTCTCTTCCCAGCACTGCGTGTTGTCAGAAACCTCCTCCTGCTTTTCTGCTCCACTGTCTCAGAAGAAGGGAAGGTTGGTCACCTGCGAGCCACCAGCACTGTATACCAAGAGCAGACAAACAAAGCTTAACCTACAGTAGATAGAGAACAGTCTTCTATAAGCTAATTGTTGTCTCAAGTCATCAGATGCGGATAATACATTTCATCAAAGGTCTACATAAAGCAAACAATGATTAAATTGTTATTTCTGAGACCATAGAAAGGCTGGGCAAGGTCCTGAAGACTGAAGCCCCGGGTGCCTGTTGTTCAGAGGGAATTGGCAGTCACCTGCTATGTGTCCAATCCCCAGACACATGCTGGAACTGTAACAAGATGTCTTCATACCTAGGAGATAACCTGAGGAGAGTAACAGCTACCCTGGATTCATCAACAACAAATCATGTTGTATCACTAATTCCCATTTATCGTTGGGGAAGGCAGAAGATGTCGTGTGTTGACATTCATAAGCTTTTGACATCTGGCACTTACAGGTGCAAGTGTGAGAAAAAAGGATGATAAAAAATGTCCATAGTAAGGATGCAAAATTATTTAGAAAATTGTCATCAAAAGGCTCTTTGCCAGGCCAAAGGGATGTGGGTCCCCAGGGTTTGTTATGGGTCCAGCGTTCAGGGTTTTGGTTAGTGATCATGTTGTATTTTCAGGTAGGGTCAAGCTGCAAGGGTGGTAGTACAGAAATGCACCACTACGAGTGTTTTGGTGGTCTGGGCACCACACAGGGGTAGTACTGAGCAACAGGGTAACTTTTTTCTTTAATACTGATAATGTACGTATGGCACGGTTTCTCATTGCCCTTGGTGTCTCATGCCTGCCTGATCTGCTTTTGTGTTTTGGCTTTCTGGATGTGCTTCAGTGGGACTGGAGCAGGTCTCTTGCTGCATTTCTGACCTACTCTAAGATATTTTGCATTTTTATTCCAAACTTTCTTTCCTTGGAAAACTACCAGCTTGCTTTAATTCACTTTTTCCTCAGCTTTACTGCCAAAAGATCTACTTAGTAATTCCTGGAATTTGTTGAAGTCCATTGCTTTTATCTTCCTTAGAGGGAGAGAAATAGCAAAGTAAAAGCGCTCATGTTTGTTCTCACCCAGGCTCCCAGCCAACTCTTCCTTCTGAATTGGCATCAGTTGTATGAAAGCTTCTCCTCTCCTCCTCCTCCTCGTTCCTTAGTACCACTCCGGGATGCTGATACTCATTTTTCCCCTTTCACCTCCACACACGCGTTTGAATAAATTGCTGAGATAAAGGAACCGCAGCAGAGTGTGAGGGCACATTAATTGTGTGGAAGCTTTTCCAATAGGAACTGCCGAGGGAGGGAGGTTTGCTGAAGTGAATGCCTGGCGGGGCAGCTGGTGAGCCCGGCTCAGGTAGGATGCCCAGCTCCCCTGGGCAAACAGACACGACAGTATGTCACCCTTCTTCCCCTCATGTCCTGCCATGTTGGTGCTCCTGTCCCATATGGAAAAGTCCCTTTCCCAAGCTAGCTCTGATCCTCCAGCATTACCCAGAGATGTACATTTGCTCCTGTACATGGAGCACTGTAATATTTAACAGCAAGCTTGCATGGAGTAAAATATCTTTATCTTTCCCACTACTTAAGCCTCACCGTTGTTAGTTGAGGAGACGCTGCCCTGCATTTCAGCACAAAGCTCCCCATTGCTGTGCTTTCCTCGCTGGCTGCATGGGGCCATGTAGTCCCTCTCAACACAGAGAGAAATGTAACTTAATAGAGTGAATGCAAAAGGGGAATGAAAATCAGATCAGTGTGCATTCCACATGGGAAAAGCCAACCCCAGCCGTTCCCAAGATGCTTTCTCCTGGGGGAGATGCTCTCTTGAATTTCAGAGAGATGGCCTTCAACTTGAAGTCTCTCAGCCAGCACTTGCAAATGATTCATTAGGGATGTCGTGCTCTGTTATACGTTGCTGAGGCTCTGCAATACTTTGCTCAGGTTCTGCCACCTCTGCTCTGGCAGGAGACCTGCACCCCGTTACAGACCCACATGCCCTTCCCAGCAGCCACTGCCCATTGGTGCCGCAGTGCCTGGGTGTCACCTACACCCCAGCAAACACACTTTCCCCCTCTCTACAGTGGCTGCAGTGTCCGGACTCAGAAGTTGTTCCTCTCAATCTCCCTACATGCCACACTGAAAGTTTTAAACCCTTTTCCAATAGATCCCCTTCATATATTTCAAAAAAGACCATCAGCGGTTCTGCTGGGTCCTGTCAATACCATATGTTATGCCATGAAACATAGAAGCTTGTTCTTTCAGCTCAGGTAATTACAGATGCTCAGCCATTCTTTGCTGATGAGAAAGTATCGATGACAACTTTTCCCTCAAATTACAGCAGTAAGAGCAATAACATATAAAAAGAGGGATTACATTACAAGAGCTGTCTTTGTTATACTAGTGCTCATTCAAGTTGTGGGGATTTTTTACTTTTTTTGTTTTGGAAACTGTGAAATTCTCTTTCATTGCAGATCTTTCTGGGCCTCATTCAAAGCCCACTGAAGTCAATATATAGACTTTGACTTCAGTTAAATTTGAATCAAGCTGCACTGGCCAATGAAAGATTAAAACCAACTCCACCATATCAAACACCACCAAACACTGAACGTTTATATCCCTATTTATGTTTTGTGCATCTGTTCCTTCTAAATTACCAACAAGTCTTGTATGCAAATGCAGGATTTGTTTCATGTTTGTTCATCGTGGTTTCAATTACGCCTGCGGAAAGCGCAAGTGTGATGCTGTTGGACAAATGCAGATATGAGATGCTCCTGACCCGGCTGTCCTCCCCCAGCTGCTCTGATTTATGTTATGAGGTCCCCAACTGTGGAAGCGCACGGACCTGAGGTTTTTATTCATACTGTAAATTACTATATGGTGGCAGGACTTGTTTTATCAAATGGGACGTAGCTATTTGTAAAAAGATGGAGAGTCATACCAGCTGGGCTGGGCAGCAGGGGCCAAAAAGAGCAGGGGAGCATCCCCCCACCTGGGCCAGTGCCCCACTGAGAGTGCAGGGGCTGTTTCCATCCAGGTCTGCAGCTGAAGGGGGTCTGTTGTAACACCGTCAATGCTCACACAAAATTGCTTGTCTGTGTAGTATCCTCGGGGAACCAAGTTTACCTAACCCAGAGACGTGGAGCAGATGCTAGAGTGTGCCTGGAGCTGCCCACCCCTCTGATGCTGTCACCTGAAGCGTAAGCTGCTCAAGAAAAGGGGTTTGTGTTCGTTAGAGCAACTCCTTTATCAGGGGATAAAAATACATGTACAAAGCTACCTTAAAGGGAGTATGATTAGAAAAATGCTTTGTTTGAAAACAGAAGGATTAAATAGATGAAGCAGTAAGATAAAATCTGATGGACAGAAAAACAAAGCAGTCCTTCCACCTGCGCGCTAACTTACATTTTCTTATGTAGCTCCCTAGAGGTCTTTGCTTTGCTAGTTTTGGGAGGTTTTGTTAAGTTTCTTCCTCTTCTTTCTTGCCCCTCAAATACTTGTAAAACACATTGTTAAGAATCCCTGTCTGCTGGCCTATTATTTATTAAGTATTATTTTGTGTTGCTGACTTTTTTTTCTCCTACATAACAATTACTTGCGGATTTTAAGCTTTCCTCTCAACTTAACACTGGGAGGTTTTATATTCAAAACCATAAATTGCACAGCAGCCAGTGATTTTGATGGTCTGTTATAATGCAATCCATTAGGTGTATCTGAGGGAGATGCATGTTTCGGGAAATTCTGATGCACCCTGTGACATGCCAAATTACGCACAGGGAATGCTTGAGAATCCGCTCATTTTCTGACAGCTGGTGCCAGGTAATCAGTATTAACGTATACTGATTTGTAAAGTTAAAACCTGAATAAGAGAGGGAAAAGCATAAGAGACATTGGGTTACATTTAGAAATGCAGGAGTTGAACTGAATTCTTACTGATACCTTGTATGTTTGCATATAAAATTTATGTATATGTGCACATCAAGATCCCACTGAATTCAGTGTTTTTTGATAAGTCCTCAAGAAGAGAGGGAAAAAATAAGCTTATTAGTTGTTTAGCCCAGTAATTGTTAAAGGCATGTCTCTCAAATGTTGCCACACTCTGGAGAAGTTTCTGATATGAAGAGACATTTATTAAACACTCCATTAATTTGGGAACAGGTAGGGTTGCTGCTCTGAATAAGTTAGAAAAATTAAATAAACTAGACTATTGGAAGACCATCTTAATTATATAAAGTACAGGTAATACTGTTTCACTTGTAAAGATTTGTTACTTTATTGGTATTATATGTGTGTATATATATAAAAATGAATATATTTGAATATTGCTCATATCTGTTTTTCTGAGGCAGAAAACAGATATCAGAAAACCTGTTCTCTTACCTGAAAGTCTTTATCTTAACACACTGGAGAGCAATTTCACTAATAAAAGACTATGTTAGGATGCCAAATTAAAATCTGATGAAAACTGGGAAAGCAAAAGACTTTTTTGACATTTACAATTAATGCCACAAAAATGTTAGTTTAATCAGACAATATGGTTAATCACAAAGGTGAAATTGGAAGTTGCCAGCCCTGAATGCTAGTGTAAAAGTTAATAAATTCAGCTCATAATCATTATGCACATGCTAGTTATAATAATTTACTGTCCATACCAAATCTTTATAAGCATTGTAATTAAATATAAAATGCACATTAGAATTATAATGAGTAATTAGGGCAACATAACTAATATGCATAAAAGTCCCGAAGCTCATTAAAATGTTAAAAGATGAAACCTGTTCTAGCTGGAGGTTTTTTTGCATGCTTTCTGTGCCTGCCTGAATGCCAGTGTATTGCATGCATTGTTTTAACTGCTCCTTTAGACATTTAAAAACAAAATGAAAATATTTAGGTGGGAAACCAGATTCAGCAGTACTTTGCATCGTTTCTGGGTGGAACATAAGTTGCAAAATTTGGTTTCCCAGCACAAACGCCTGACTCATGCGAACGTGTTGGTGATATCAGATGAGCAGAAACTGAACAAAAAATAATTATAGAGCTTTTTTAGCACAGGAGTGGGAGACGAAGATGACAGTTTTCACGTCTTTCTCATTAACACGCTGGGAGAGAGATGGAGTGCAGTGAGTACTCAGCATCATCACATGAGACTTTAATAGGGGTATTTATTGAAACTTCAATTGTTTCACTAAAATTAAAGGGGATGTGCACACATCGGAGTGTGCGTACGCACTTGATGTGGTGCTCATCTATCCTGAAATCTCTAACAGGTCCCCCTGAGGCTCACATACTGAACTGAGTGAATTGCCTAATGAACTCACATTGTATTTGGTTATGGGACAGCAATAGTTCAACCATCACATCAGTGTTCATGCTGATGCTATGTTGTGCTCCTGTCCTGCATCGTGCTTTTTTTCTGTTACTCCTAAATAAGAAGGAAAATAGGCAGTTGTACTTTTCCTACACTGTTTTAGCAATAAGTGATATAACCTGAACTCATGATGGTGCTAGGTGGTGTAGAGGCATATTGTGCTTTGCTGGGTAAAACTTGCGTGACTCCCATGAAGTGATGCCAAACCCTCAGCGAGCAGCTGTGGCATCATGCATCGCCTCCCGGGTCATGTCGGGTCTCGTCCTCCTCACTCATATGCTTCTCATGTCAAATCCTTCTGGTGGAGATACATAAATATGCATTCTGTGGGGATAATAAATATGTATTCTGGGTCAAGAACAGCCTTATCTCCTGAGCCTTTTCATGTAAGGACAAACGCGAAAGGGTGTTAGTAAAACCCCAGTTAAGCCGAGTCTCCGAGCACCCACTCGAAAAAACCTTTCCCAGCAAAGCACTTACACGTATTTGAGAAAATGATATTAAGTAAGTTCCAGTAATTTAGTTTCAAGTCAGAAACGACGCATTTATTTTAAGTGCTCTGCTCCACAGGGATGAACTGTGGGAGAGGACTGAACAAGGATCCACCGTAGGGAGAGTAAACCTACAAATATGAGTCAAAAAAGCCCAGTACTGCTGACAGATATATATAATAATTTTTTTTGCTTTGTTGTTTTATATAACAATTATTTAGGAGATATAAAAATGACAAATACATTTAAAATTATTAGTGTTACACAAGGTTTTCTTGTTAATATCACTGTTAACATTTTACGGCAGTATCTTCTGTCAGACCACTAACTTTTCTATTATATTCTCTCTCCCCCTTGGGAGCTCTCTGTGGCTGCCACCCCCTTCCTTCCTCCTGTAGGCTTTTCCAGGTAAAGGGCTTCACTGTCTACTGATGCTCTATATCTTTGAGACAAGTTGTTATCTTGTTGCTCACTTGTGTGTTTATTATTATTTATAATGAAGTGCTCCGCACACACTCAGAAGCACATCTGTGTCTCTGCAACGCAAGCGGAGTCTCTTCCCACATAACTTGTGGAGGGGAAAACCTGGTAAAGCCTTCAGCTGTGGAGGCTGCAAAGTTTGAAGGAAGGTTTGCTGGAGCCTTGCCTACCCCGTGCCTCCCTCCAGCCTTGGATTCTTTTACGCTGAATCTTTAACCAAAATTTCTCTTACTTTTCCACTATTTTTCCAGCTGTAACTAGTTTATTTTAAATTTGTTTATTGAAGCTGCTGTTTCTTTTTACCTCTTCAATCTTTCATCACATCTTTAAGCTTGTGTCCATCTGTACTTATTCCTTACCTGCTATCCCCGACTCGGGACTTTTGCTAGCACATGTTTGATCGATCAGCTGAATAGAGCAGGATTGCATTGTTAATGATACTAAACAATTTTCTGTAATAGTTTAAGTCATCATTGTTAAACTCCTGAATGAAAATATTTTCCTAGATGGCCAATATTTATCCTTGCTATCAATTCACTAAGCAGCTGTGAAAACCCAACAGCAGCCACCCACTGCCGGGGCGGTGGGCGGTGTGTGGGATTACCTGCCGCATTTGTGGGCAGCGATGCTGGTATGGCTGGTAGTGGTCGTAACCGCCTTGCAGGAAGCCTGACAGGGGTTTTGGAAGGCATCTAATTGCTCTTGCCATTGAGCAGGATTTCAATCATCCCCCTTAGTAATTTAAGAGGGTCAGATCCCCCTGGTCCCTGCACGGGGCAGGGAGTGCGCTGGAAGCCCCCCCCTGCTGTTCATAACACCCTATAAAAGGGTGTCAACAGAGGGCTGGCAAGTTTATTGGCAATACAAAAGGAAATAAAGCAAGCTGTAAAGAGCTGCAGAAGGATCTAATGAGGTGGAGGTGATCAGGCAGAGGGGTAATCAGTGCTGTGAAATGTGGAGACCTGTCGCAGGGCAGAGGAACAGAGTGGGAGAACCATCGCCTCATGTTTCAGGAGTTTTCTAAATTCTTGCAGTGATACCTGGGAGGAAAAATCATGTTATTTTCTGTATGTTTATTATAACCTCTCCCAAACACCTGCCCGCCAGCCCCAGCTGGAGGCAGGGTGTTGTCAGCTTCCATCCCTCTCTTCTCCTAGGTGGTTTGGCTGATCCTGCACATCCCTGCTGTTCTGGGCAACTCTGGTGTCAGGGAGATTGTTCACAAAAAAAATTATGTATATTGGGTAACTGCGATGGCAGAATTTAATTGAATCCTGCGAGCACTTGTTAACATAATATATGAGCTTTCCTCTTTTTAAATTATATGCATTTAGATCCTTCTGATATTCCTTCTGATTGTTATAACTTCAAAATCTTTTACATAGGAGAAAACACATGCAGCCCTAGCAGCATAAGAACACAGACAACTGCAGTGTGACTGACAGCAATAAGATCAAATCATGAATGTTTTCTCAAAAATGAGTCTTTGCTGACTACATGGAAAAACATTTTTAAAAATATATGAAACGGTGGAGGCCCGAGAATCTTTTCCCATGTGCTTGTCTCTTTCCTTTCCAAAACAAATTTTGGCAACACACAGCAGCAAGTATTTAAGTGTATAATTTCATATGGAGTTACTCGGTCTTCGACACCAATGGGAGCAGTAGGGTCTGATGGATTTTTGGCTCAGCACATTACTAATCAGTGCACCAGAAATGTGCCTGCACCACATAGTTTCTCTTTATACTAAAACCAAGAAAATAACCTGACAATGAAAAATCTAAGACAATGGTGACTCTAAGCTATCTTTGGTTTGTGTTTTCATAGCAGTATTAACCAGGGATTTCCTAGAGGAGAGAATATTGATTTTTATTTTTATTCTAAACAAACAGAAGCTGAAATCCTTCTGAAAGGTAGATCTAAGAAAACTTCCTTTTCAGAAGTTTTTCAGTATTTTTCAAACAAAATTCAGCCTCACCAGACAGCAAAGCCTGGAACTGTGATTTGTAGCTGGGATCCAGCCGGCATCCCCTTTCCAGCTGCACCAGGAGCATGGTGCCTGGGGCTTCTGCCTGAAAAAGCATTGGCAAGCTGTACATTTTTATGGATCATTTAATTTTAAAATTTATTAACGGTGATGTTCTGCATTTATTTAAAAAACAAACAACCAAACAACAACAACAAAAAAAAAATTCCCCCAAAAAATCACAAAACACCAAGCAAAAGGTGGGCAGGCCACACTGAGAAGCATGAAGGTGGTACTTTTTGGAAAAAATTTTCTACATGACCCAGGCCTTTGCAGTCTTTTATTTGCTCTTTCTGCTTAACTCATGAGAATTAAATACTGTCCATGTAGTGTGCACACAGTGTGGTACATTAATTTCAAACTCAGTTTTTTGATAATCCTACCCACTCTGAATTAGAAAAAAACCCCATATGTTTCCACTTTCTTTGTATAATGCAGAAAAATGTTTGCGCCTCTTACTACAAAGCTTTCCAAGGAGCCACTGCATGATTATGTGGAGAAAGGGCTGGATGAAGTACTGTTTCCTGCTATTTAAGGGCTTGCAGACCCTGTGGAACCCGTGGGGTGGTTACAGCTCTTCTCTTGCACAGGGCAAAACCCACAGTCTTTCAGCAACTGAAAGACAAAGCCCACGGCCACTGAAAATATCTCTAGCGTCTTTCAGTGGTGATGGAAATAACATGAGACGTCAACAGCTTAAACTCAGCTTTCAGTTCGTGAAAGCTTGCCCAATGTATGGATGCAGTGCATTATCCCAGTTCCTCTCCCAGAATTTTTCTCTGGTGTCCCCAAAAATAGATTATGTCTACTTACGCCTGCCATGTTCAGTTTATTCCAGGTGCAGCAAATCTCCATCCCTCCCTAGGGCAGGTGTCCCAGCATCGCTAGGGGACTGCCCCATGGGCCAGGCAGGACTGGAGGTTGTCTCAACACACTGGAGAATAGTGGTAAAAATAACAAGTTATCAGTAAAGGAGAAGCATTGGGGTAGCATCTACACACAGGTGAGGACTTGCACAAATGCACGATGGGCAATTGGGCTTATGCCACAGAAATCCCAAGGGGCAATGGGGGAAGAAATGCCATGTTAAGTCAGCAATGGTAGCATGTCATCACGTGTAGGAAAGTGTCTTGTGCAGACCATGCAGAGCAACCTCCCTGTTCTGCTTGGCAACATGTCCCTCGTAGTACTGCACCTTGTGTCAGGGACACTCACTCAAGCAAAGTGTGGGTGAACTGGAGGACTTGCAGGCACCACAAAAAACAAGCACATTGTTTGGGAAAGATCATGTCTGAAATGAGAGATAGAACTGAGTCACTTTTAGGCTGAGTTTGTTCAGATAAATGAGGACCAAGAGATTGAGTGCACAAGTCTTTAAATGTGTAAAGTTTTCTTCAAAGGAAAATTTAGTCCTGCTCTTCATATCATCGGGGACAAAATAAGTAACAGTTTAAAACTGCATCAACCATGCAGATAAGTAAGTATTGGCCTGTTGCCATCCAGGCAGGCTGTGGATCTCCCTGGAGATCCTGAAAACTATTTGAAACCTCAGGATGGAGGGGTCCATTTGGACCACCTGGGTTGGGCTAGCCCCACTTCGGTCAAGCAGGTGGACCAGGTCCCCCCAGCAATCTGGAACCACAACATCAGACAGGCATAAGTAAACGGGGAAGCAAGCTGGTATTTCTCTGAATGCCAGGGGTCTGGCCTCTGTGCCCTGCAGCCTGCAGTCCCAGGACCTGCTTGCTCAAGCTGGTGCTCCCTGGCCATGGTCACACATGAACTAATGGCGGAGAAATGTCCTAGGGGTTATGTTGTAGCATTCACATCTTTCGTGCAACTTGAGGGAAGCAGTAGAAATGCTGGCGGGCAGTCCCCGCTCCCAGGGAGGGTGGAAACCATGTGTGAGAGGTAGACCTCCTCCTAGTCATAGTCCAGCTTTCAGCAACCTCCGCTGACCATGTGCCCATGCCATAGGTGTTCATTTTCTTCCATTATCCACGTGGTGCATTTCTATGGTTTACCTTGCACAAGTTTTGCTTTTGTATGGTCCATCTTGCACGATTTTAATATCATTCTTTTGAACGCTTCAGAAGCACAAGCTGATCCACGAGCTTTGTAGTGCTCTGAATAGAGCAGAGGCAAAATGTAACTAGTTCACAGCTCTTCATGTGATCAGTGTCACAGTTATTTTTTAAAACAACATATTTCTCAGTTATTTTTTAAAAGTCTTGTCTGCACAAACTGCTTCATTTATTAGGAAGGAGCAAGCTTTATATGTCCCTGTTATTTTTATGAGTGACAAAAATATCTGGGTTTTTTCCTATGCAGATTATGGAAAAGTAGTCATGCAAATTGGTTATATGTTTATTATCCGCTTGAAATTTTAATGTTACCAGTTGAAAGTTAATGAATTTATGGATTGGTTTGATGTAGTCATTGGGAAGAGAAAGTCAAAGGCAGAGGGTATGTTTGCCAGCTGTGGGAAATTGTAGTCTGTCTGTCTGCCTGACGTGGGGTAGGATATGAATGATGGGCAAGACACAACAAGTTCTCTTTTTAATCCTAACTGAAACATCCTCATGTGGTTTTGTTAAACACCAAGACTTCTGGGTAAGTGCTAAGACTGTGTGTTTGCTTTCCCTGGGCTGTGACAGCTGGATTCCTGCGTGATGTCCTACACATCTGGAACAGCAGCCATTGATGGTGTTGGTGAAGGACAGGTGTGTGATGAGATGTGCGATGAAGCTGACCCGCCCATGCAGGGCACCTGGCTGTCACTCTGCTCTTTCATATATCTGATGCTTCTTTAGTGTGCCTGGTTGCCGTAAAAGATTATGCTCTCTTAACGTGGCACACTGAGTGATGGATAAGATGGTGAGAGAAACAGACAAGAGGCAGTCAGCATTTTACATATGCATAAACACCTTAAAGCAACATCTGGAAAACTGCTCGGGAAAAAATGAACAGATTTTTATTTATAAGTTCTGTGTTTTGGTTTTTATAGTGTTTTTATGATGCACATAAATTACTGTTTAAAAACAGAAAATGTAAAAGAAATTCCAGGGAGAAGGCAGTTGTTCAGCCTTTCCTTTGATAATCTTTTTCCTGAGGAATTTGTTGTGTTTTATTTTCAGCTTACAGTTGCCTTTCACTGGCAACTGGAAAAACTGACTTTTTATCTTTATTTGTATCTGTAGTTCTAAGCTTAAAATGTTTATTGCGATTTACAATGTTTACTATTTAAAAAGACAAAATATATTTACTGAAACAACTCTATATCCAGTGTAATACTGGAAAAGTCATGCTGTTATATGGTATTTACAGTAGGTTCATAATTGTGAAGGTAAGTTTGTTCTTTTAGTGTGCAAATCTCAAAGGCCATTTGAGCCTATGCAGTTTATGGGGCATTTGCAGAAGACATGATGCAGAAGATAAATGGTGCTGGCCATGTTCTCTTTGCTTTGGACCCTGCACCCCAGGTGTTGCTGTACCCCTCCCCAGCTGTGGAGGTTCCCCCTGTCCGAGCCCAGTAGGACCCCACAGCCTCTCAGCCAGCACCAGTGATGGGGCTTCATGTGCTTTTTTCTGATTGACAGGTTTTAAATACATCTTGTATGACACTAACACTCATAAATAGTTATATTTTGAGTAACTGAGTTGGAAAAACATCTTTTTTGACTATGGGATTGATACTTCTTCATGTCTCAGTTGTGTTTTTTACACCAGATACACAGATCTGTATCAGAATCTGCTGTGTGGGATAATTTTTACACTGCTGGAAGAAAACGTGATTGAATATGAATCAAGCTGGAAAACATGCGCCAGGCTGAGAGTAACGTAAAGCGTGCTGAAGAGAAGCGGCGTTAAACAATCTGCATATCCAGATGCAAATATCCATTTTACAATTCTTTTTTTTCAGTTGCCCCCACAATTCAGGAACTTAAATCCAGCGGTGTGATGCTTGGAGGGAACGGACTGATACGGTGCGAAGGTGCAGGAGTTCCTGCCCCAGTCTTTGAGTGGTACAAAGGAGAGAGGAAGTAAGTAGCTGGCACTCGCCGACCCCCTTGTGCTGCTGGGGATGCTGCCCACCTGCGGGAACCCAGGTGGAAGAGAGAGGAGACTGCTGGGCTGGGTTTGTCCCCCGTGATGACAAATCCAGCAGGTTGTCCTGAAATTAATGCCGAGCTTTAAACAGTGGGTGCTTGGAGGTGTCGGCTACCAACAGCCATTCTGCATGGCTTCTGGGGGAGTTTCTTGGTTTCCTTGTGGTCGTAGCTTCTGTGCTCAGAACTGAGGTGTAATCAGGCTGTCCGTGGCTGGGCTGGAATAGCGGTAATTCCAATAATGAGCCTAACATTTAAACAGGCTTTAGTAATTACAGTCTTTTAGGTATAATAACCAGAAAGGCACTGAAAAAGTCTACTAAAAGGATCTTTTTTTTTTTTTTTTAATTTATCTTCATAAGTTTCCCACTGAGGGTTTTTGGGGGCAGGAAGGTTGGTTCATGAAGACTACTTTCAATCAAACCTTAATATGTACGAATTTTCACCCAGTTGTGCCATTAGTGGTGTAGACCACAGGTTTATAGCCCACAAACTCGAGTAGAGCTGCTGCACTTCACAGCATCCAAGAAGGGGTCAGGGAGTGCTCTCTGCTCAAACCCTGAAAACTGATTGTGTGCTTTGGTTTTGTTTAGAGTCAGCTTCACTTCCAGGTCATTAGTGCTATGTAATGATAACAGGCATCTCTGCAGAGACATCTTTATTTTAAAAAGCAGCTCATTAAACAGGTAGATATTTTTCTTTTTGAATAGGAAATTTTGTTTTACAGCTCTTAGCTTATCTAAGAGCTTGTTTCTGTTAAGTTTACATATTGGTGCAAAGACAAGTGGATATTGTTCCTTCTAAGTGACTGTCCATATGCACCTTCTAGCTTGAAAAAAACCAGGAATTTCCTGGTTTCCAAGTGCTGGGTTTCTCAGCTCCAACATCCCATTAAACCTGGGAGTTGACATGAAAATAGTAATTACCATTTTTCATCGAAAGCCATCTGTCAGCTCATTTCTCACTGGCCAGCTGCTCCCCTTTAGGAACATTAGCTGTTCATCTTCCTTCGTGAGTTTTCAGAGCAGTCATAACTATTGCACTTTGACCATATCCTAAAGCATTCTCTAAAACAATATAATTGATCTTTACCATATGTAACAGTAAATGTTTTTCTTCTGTTGGTTAAATTCATCTGCATCCTATTTCCAACAATACATATGATATTGTACACATGTTTAGGGGGAGTTGCAGCAGAAACATATTTTGTGTAGAAAGTATTGTAATGCAGGTTTTAGTGCTCTGGATTCAATTAGCCATTTCCAGTGCGATAATCACATTTCTATTTATAACATTGGTCAATTCCTTTCTTTGTGAGTGCATTCAGTCCCACGGCAGCAGGAAGAAAGTCTAAGCAGAGCATTTCAGGATGCTGAAGTTGTGCCCTCTGTTTTCTGTTTGAGTTCGTGTATCACCTGAGGCTTGCTATAATCAGCAAGGAATGTACTGCCCTATTGTGTCTTACTGCTCAAATATTATGTTAAATCTCTGTCATGGTTTAGCCCCAGCCAGCAACTAAGCACCACGCAGCCGCTCACTCACTCCCCCTATCCCGATGGGATGGGGGAGAGAATTGGAGGAGTAAGAGTGAAAAACACTCCTGGGTTGAGATAAGAAGGGTTTAATAATTGAAATAAAATAAAATAGTAATTATAATAATAACACTATAATAATGATAATAATAATAATATACAAAGCAAGTGATGCACAATGCAATTGCTCACCACCTGCCGACCGATACCCAGACAGTTCCCGAGCAGCGATCGCTGCTCCCTGGCCACCCCCCCCCAGTTTATATACTGAGCATGACGTCACATGGTATGGAATAGCCCTTTGGTCAGTTTGGATCAACTCTTCTGGCTGTGCCCCCTCCCAGTTTCTTGTGCACCTGGCAGAGCATGGGAAGCTGAAAAGTCCTTGCTAAGTACTGCAACAACTAAAAACATCAGCGTGTTATCAACATTCTTCTCCTACTAAATCCAAAACACAGCACTATGCCTGCTGCTAGGAAGAAAATTAACTCTATCCCAGCCAAAACCAGGACAATCTCATAGTCCATCTTTTTTTTTTTAAACTGTTATTGACAGATATGCTAGAAATATATGACTACAAAGGTACTGGGAATCTCTGAACCTCCACCACTTGCAGGAAAGACGAAAATACATACACATTGGGGTTTTTCTCCAGTATGTCCCCTTTACCTCTGGATGATGGAAAGCCCTTTAACTCTGGATGATACACTGAGCCTTGGACAGCTCAGTCTTTCTTTTAATGCAAAACTGAGAAGAGTCAGCTTTCCTGCGTAGTTCAGAGTAGCATGTACATTATCCTGCAGATAATTTGCAGATACACTACAAGACTAAATTTATATACTGGGAGTACACACCCTGCTATATTTTCTGCTAATAGAATAGAGAGAATCCCATTTTCATCAGTTAGCCTTGGATTGGGACCTTTTTTTTCTTTTTGTGAATCTGGATGAATCTTTGAATAAACAAACAATGGGAATTAGATCTGAAACCCCAAGTGTATGTTCAGTGTCTTAAACAAGCCTTTTGGGTCTGTAAACTATATTGTTGTTACATAGATTAATGTAAATCCAAACCCACAGTTTCCAGACTGCAAGGATCATCTCATCATACAATAGCCATTGAAACTAAACATAAAAGCAGGCGCAGACTACATCCAGTTAAAACTACCGGTCTTTGAGGCAGAGAGCTTGCAGGATTAATTCTGCCTAATCACCAAGCTCACAAGAGTTGCTGTTTGTTAACTTTCCAAAAGCGCTGGCACACAAGCGTGCTTTGCAATATTCTTCCCTGGCCAAGTGCAAGGTGAGGAGCCCAAAGCCCGAGAGCTGCATCCCGCGGGAGGCTGTGTTGCTTTCCAGGGCAGGGAGCGGGCAGGATGAACACCTCCACTCTCCTGTTGTAGCTGGGGAAAGGCGAGGAGAGGTCTCACAGGAAGGTTTCAGACCATTTAGCACTTTATCTGTCAAAAGCAGTGCCTTGAACTCCACGTGGGAGCTGTCAGGTGGCTGCATGGACCCTGAGCTGAGTGTACCCTGAGATGGGGAGGGTGGGGTGAGCTGGGAAGGGACTGGAAATTTGAGGCAAAAGTTAGTAAAAGCATCTTAAAATTATAAAAGTGTGTGGTTTCTAAGACTGTACAAGGATTCCCTGCAGAGAAGAGAATGGCTTCACTGTGCTGACTCTCAGTTTCTGAAATTCACAACTGTTAATTATGTTACATTATAGGGTTACGCAGAAATTAGATCTCAGGCATTAAATGGCCACAGGGAAGAAGCCCAGAAGTCACCTATCTAAAAATATTAATTCCCTTATCTTTGACAAAGCAAACAAGACTTACATTTGAAATAACAAAACTCATTATCATGGCTTAATATTATAATAATGTGAAGGTATTCAAATATGAAACCGAAGGTAGCTCCCCCTCGGGGCTGGCACTGATGCATGATCTTCTTTGGACGCGTAGGCATAATCTCTGGAATAAAAAGGAGATCACTCTTCCCTTTATAACTAGTGGTACAAATCGGTAAGGTGAAGAAATGTGTAGGGTGGCTGCACACAACTTAAAATGCCGTTCCAGCCTGAGAAGTAACTTGGTAAAACCCAGACAAGTAGTAAACGCTGTGTTCAGTCAATAAGCTAAGCAGAGCAGCACACGGGAATAATTAATTTAAAAGTAAAAGCATCTGGTTCTTACAACTGCAAATGGAAATCCTCAAAACTGCTGAGTTTATGCTAACTAATGCCAACTCCTCGGTCCGTTAATTATGTGGCTTATTGATATGCATATCTATCCAATTCCATTTACTCCATTTCCAGTGCTGGCCCCTTATTGTCAGCCACTTCCTAGCAGGGACGTGGAGGGAAGGTGATGCTGTCCAAACTGTGCTGGCAGGAGGCAGGAGCAGTGGGAGAGGATGGAGGGCAAGAGGAGGAGGGGAAGGGATCTGAGCTGGCACCCACAGTGCTCATCCTTTCATCAGCCTGGGGAAGGCAGCAGATCACATCAAGCAGACGCAGTTCATTTTTTTTTTTTTATATACGAATGTCATCTCTGATGGAGCATGGGGACAGCAGAAATCCCAACACCCCACAGTTTTCCAGACAAAAAAGTGAGTTAAACCTTACAGCTGTAAAATAGAGGTGCTGTAGTTCAAACTGCAGTTATGGGCCAAAAGGATGGAGGTGGCTTGGAAAAGGCTGGTAGGAATAAGCCGTAGGTAGAAGCAGAGCTGTCGCTCTGGTATCCTGAGGTCCCCTGGGAGAGGGGCAGGAGACGGGATGAGGGCGTTCAAACCCCAAAAGGCAGTGGGAAGGGATGGTGGCCATGGCTGCAGCTTGGACCCTTCCTGTTGGGGAAGGGGCATCCCAAGGAAAGAATCTGACCTGGTGCTGGAGAGACTAACTCTGGTGCGCTGCTGAGTGCCTGCCTGCTCTGCTTCCCCGAGCACCACGTGCACGGCATCAGTTGCTGCCACTCTGATAACACTGTCACCTGCTACGAGCCATGGCATGCTGGCATGGCGGTGTTGTAGCAGGGTGTATTTTGGAGCAGAGGAGGCTCTTGGGTTTTTCTGCAAGGGAGGCAGAAAGAGGAGGGACAGGCATTGGCAGTTTTAGGAGAACATTCATGTGCAGAAGCACGTGCATAAGTTGAAAGGAAAACCTTCTGCCTTTCACAAGTCTGGAGAAGAGATGAATCTTCTAACTGCAGCTTTCACTCCAAACCAGGCTTTTCAATCCCATTTTTTATGTTTCTTGCAAAACCACATGTGTCCATGGGATGTGCTATGTCGTCTCCCTGACACTGGGCTACACAGAGCAAACCAGAGTCCTTTACAGCAACACAAACTGCACAGGGAATAGAAAACCCCTGTATGTGCAGCAGCATATAGTGATTAAATTGGAGCTGAGGCACAAATGTAACAATGAGAAGTATTCAATCCACAATATGCAGAAGTGCAATTAATGATAGACTTGAAATATTTTTAGACAGAATGATAAAGATTGCATTAATTCCCACTATATATGATTATATCTTTCAATATATATAGTTAACCTGGAACTATGCTCCTTATGTGAAATATAAGGAATTATAAGTAATTAACTGCAACTACTATTTTAATAATGTTGTTACCTTTCTCATCTCCTTGTTTGATCAGACATGGTTTACCTACAACACCAACATTTAAATTGGTCATCTCTCTTTGCCCCAGTGCAGCAGTGGTGCTTCTGATGTGGCTCTGGAAGCAATATCAAAAGACCTGTACAGCTCCTATGAAGTGTGGGGTGGGATGCTCAAAGCCAGGGAAACAGAGCCAGGTCAAAAGAGCCCTTGTTTGGCTTTTTCTTATGCTTCGTAACCTGGTTTGTGTTCAGGTTGTTGTCTCAGGCTGCAGTGCTTTCCTAATTGCAAGTCTAATTTATAACTGTAGAGACCTGTAAAATAAGCTGTGGTCACAATATTATGTAGTCACATTTCAGGCTACCTAATCCTCATTTGCCATCAGCTGGAGGTGTGTAAGGACACAAGCAATCTCCAGGGTCTGAAAAAACACTCTCTGAAAGACTTACCATAAGACTTTTCTGCCCCAAATAGGGTATTTCAATTTTTAGTTAGGTTTGCCCAATTTAAAATCTAAGCTCTGGATCTGAGAGTTTATATCCTAGCCTATGTCCAGGCAGGCAGGGCCGTGGGTGTTAGTCTTTATTTTCTTTCAACTGTAGGACACACAGGCAGAAACTGTTCCCCTCCACACCCCACAGCTCCAGTGTTGCCCGTGGCCTCTCCGATCTGCCGCTATGATAATTTGGCTCGACAGACTACACTGGCAGTTTGCAAACAGCTTACTATGCTACCAGTTATGTAAAAAGAAAAGAAATTTATTGCTTATGGTATATGAGTTACAGAAATTTTCTTTTTGCTTTCTAGACTGATCAATGGTCAACAAGGAATTACTATTAAAAATTATAGTACAAGATCACTTCTTACTGTTACCAATGTGACAGAAGAGCATTTTGGCAACTATACATGTGTCGCTGCCAACAAGCTAGGGACGACCAATGCCAGCCTGCCTCTCAACCGTAAGTAACGTGGACATGTGGCAAATGCTCATGGTTGTTTGTTTCCACATACATGGATTCAAAAGCCAAAAAATAGTAGTATGCTTTTTTTCCCCTGGTTTCTTCATAAGGCATATAAATACCATTGAGTTCTTCAGTACTGGGAAATAACGCACCTGGCTATTTATTCTGTGCTGCAGAAGGGTTTCTGTTCTGACAGTGATGGCACATTTTGGGGGTATCAATGAGTTATGAATCTACAAAAATCCCACAACTAAACCCAACCCACCATCGTGGTATAGAGACAGAATTAGCATGACAAAATCTTTCTGCTCAGAATAGCAATAATGGATCACTAAGGTACTACTGTAAGCAAAGTTAAAAACTTTTTCAGCTAGTTTCAAGGAAAATACTGAGCTGAATAACTGGGGTGTGCCAGAGCCCTGCACATGGGTTGGTTTGTCGGTTGTTGGCCTCTGGTACAGAGAAGTCGCGGAGGACTTGAAGTTAAATCTTTCGGAAGAGACAATAAGCATTGTAATAGGCAAAGCAAAGCATTGAGATTTTTAGCATGAAGGTTACGTAAAATGGGTCTCAAATGTCCTGCTTGAAAGATATGTTTATCTGTGAATTTGTAGTATTTCACATTTGTTGAATATCTAGCCATCTGTTAGTGGCATCTGAAGATGTTCATAGTTGAACTTCAGTGCTAATCTGTTCTAATAGTGATAAAACTGAAAGACAAAACTTAGAATATATCCTACATACTTTTCTCTACATAAAGATATTAATTATTCAGTGAAAATGTAGATTTTTTCAGCTGCTTAAATCCTGGGGTTATTGCCTTCTAACTATGAAACTTACTTCTGAATACACTTCCTGTATGATATATATTGTCAGGATATTCTAAATTACTGCAGAAGAGACATAATAAGCAGAAAATAGCATTTGCTACCATTTTATTTAATATTTGAGAAATCATTAACGAAGTGGAAACAATGTTACACTTATTTTAAACAGAAAATGCAAGGAGTGAAAACAAAGGAATATTATGCCAGAAGCAGATAGTATTTGGTGTATTTGTAATTCAGAGAAGGTAAAATAAAGGTTCGGTTTAATTTTGAACAGAACAGAGCTGAATCTGTTTTTTAGTTGCCACCAGGATTTTATCAGTTTTAAATTGTTGAGGTACCATGTAGCCATGCTTAAAAAGCACTTTGAGATGCAGAGGTTGAAAATGTCATATAAGTACCAAGATCATTGTTACAAATCATAAAAATAGATGTTCTCCATCAGGAAAGAGATGGGATGTGTGAAACAGAACAGTCCGAGAGAAAATAGTGAAAGCTGGGTCTGATCCTGACCTCATGGAACGAAATATGCAGGTGATGTTAGCTCAGAGGTTTGACTGAAAGATCAAGAAGAAATGTCTTTATTTTATACTGTGATTTTTTTAATCTAGTCAAAACAAGGAAAGGTTTCTAAAAGGTAGTGATCTAGATTTCAGTTGGGAATGAAGATCATTTGGTGGAGTTTTTCCTTGCTCATAGTTTTCGTTAATGTTATCTAGAAAAAGTATCACTTTTAAAAAAAGAAAAAAAATTTACAAAAAAAAATCACAGGGTAGCAACTTATCAAGTGAAGACTCCTTAATACTTCAGAGAGAATTTTCTCTTGTGAAACACTACTTACATTTTATTTTGTTGGCAATGATAGCTGAACATATGCACTAGTTCAGGTATGTGTGGGGGAAGTGTTAGCAGTTAATGGTTGGTAGCAACATTTGATAGTCAAATATAGGGTTATGTATAATTTGATCATCATGTTACTTGACAGATGTTAAAAATTAGATGTTGATGTCTTATTCCAGCGTGTATTTTAAACTGTTAATTGCATTGGTGCAATACAGTCTGAGATGCGGGGCAGTTGGAATAGTATCATTAGCACAGCTTCCAGTAACGGCCGCGATTCGGGAGCCCCTCCGCATGCCCTGCTGCATTCCCATGTGAAACCACAATAGGTGCACATAGACACCAGGGGTTTTATTAAAACACTGTCACAATGCGCAGCTACAGTGGGAGCGCTTCAAATCCTGAGTGTGGAAGCCTGCACACCTCTGCTGTTAGGTATTGGCACCTTGCCCAGTATTGCTAAGTAATTGCTAATTGGCTGTTTCTGTCTGCTCTTGGGTTTTTTTTTTTTAAGAAAACTGTTTATAGCAGAGTTAGAAAGTCTGTATTTTCTTTCTTTTCACATCCCCGTGTAATAGATAAATGACATCGTAGCTGTGCACAGCTGGGAGCCTTTCTCGGGAACAGAGCTAATCATATTCTCTGTTATTGGTGTCTGCATCCTATGCAGATATAAAACTCAAGGATATCAGAAAAAGGGTTATTTTTTCCACTACCAAGAGGGCTCTGGCTCTCTGTGATCCATAAAGGCAACCTTGAGCTAATAGAAAGTTATAAAGCCAGTAAAGGGATGTCAGGACAAGGTAAAAGCTGACTTTGTGTGGCTGCGGACATGGACTGAGCGAAGGAGATGGTAGATTAACAGAGCTGTACTTAACAATGCCTGTGGGATGGATGGGGCAGGAGGAGAACTTGTCTGGAGTATGGCTGCTTACCCATGGCCAGCAGACAGAGGACAACCCCACTGCTGCTGTGAGCTGAGGTTGCCCAGCAGAAGGTCACCCAGAACCACTTCTGTCCTGGGGTGAGATAGCCAGATCAGTTTGCAGAATAACCTCACGTTTGGGGAGTTATGAACATCCCAGATCCTGCAAATGTAACAAAATTTACAATATCCCTAACTGAAGACTTGTTGGCCATGTCTAAGATCTAGCTATTAATAATAAATTCAGCAGCTGTAAAATAGAAAGACTGAGCCTTGTGGGAAAATTACAGAGAAGCAGTCATTCCAATAAATTAATAATGAATGGGAATTTGCTAATTATTCATGGCTAAGTCCTCTGCATCATCCAAATGTGTTGGTTTTTGTGGGTAAGCGTAAGAAGTACATGATCCTCCCAGAGCACCCACATGAACAGTGTTTGTTGGACAGTCCCATCCTGCCATCTATGGGCCTAATTGATCAGATGTCTAGCACTGCCTATGCTGGCTTTTCCCAGAATTTCTGGTGATTACAAAGAAGAATGTAGTCCTTCCCTGTAAATAAAGTATGGATTTGCTGATTCATTAAACCCAGGAGATGAGGCGTTATGATGTGCACCCAGGGTAAGAGGTTCCATCTACAGGGGCGAGGAGCCAACAGGGAATAGAATAGCCCTTTTTTAATTAAACAGATTTTGCTTTTAAATTAGCACAATCTTAATTCAAGACAAAAGGCATTTTCCTACAAATAAATCTGCAAGGCCATTGTGAGGGGAGGGAGTTATCATTAACCATTGGCACTGAGGTAGCCTTATTCAACCATTTTTCTCAAGCAGCAAAAACAGAAATGGTCTCTATCGCTGCTAAAGCAGCAACATCCTTACCAAGGTGTCTCCTGTCCTTGCACTCTCCTGGCCAGGAGCTACAGTTGGTAGTGGATTTCTTACTTTCTCTTATCCAAGCTGAGTTGTGGCAGAAGGTTTTTCCTGCCTTTCATGGATGAGGATAAAGGTGGAACTCAGCCCCCACTCCCTGAGTGGGATGTGGAGTGAGATGCTGCTACCACAAGCCCTTGATGAGCTGCTGGAGACCCTGGCTTAGGCAAGGAGCTCATCTCTGCTCCATGGCACCAGAGCTCTAGGCCGTACATGTCAGGTTGTAGGGTGCATCATTTTAGTATCCTGGCTCGGTCAGGGGTACAACGCCAACCCCACGCCTCTGCAAGCCTGTCCTCATGTCCTCTCTCCTCTGCCTGAGCACTTGTTAAATTAGGACAGGAAACTGAGTGGTTGTTGAAGTCCTACATTTTTAATCTGCATGTAGATTTAATCTATACATGTATAGAAACTACAAATCTACTTAAGAGAGTGTTCATAGAGGCATTAAATTCACTGCTACATGTGTGATCTGTCTGTCCCCTGAAGACATACCATCCACAAAAGTCTGGATTCATGTAAGCCATCATCTTGCAAAGATGAAAATAATCATTACTTCTCTAGTAGATATGTGTGTGTTTATTCTTAAGTAAAGGTATTATTTTTATTTTCTAAAGAGCACCTCCTACACGTTCCCTAGTATTTTTAGAAATACTATAAATAATTTGTCTGGTAAGTGGTACCTTTCTTAAGAAAACTTGCAGTACAGAGGAAGCATTCATGTCCATTACTAACAGCTGCCAAAGAAATTAGTTCCTTTAAATGGCTGGTTATATGATCCACAGGTGTTACTGATGTTCAGGTTTATACAGAAATCTTAGATATATTGTCAGTAATTCAAAAACGTAAATAATTGTGAAGAGCTGCAGAAAAGGTCAGTACTGACATTTGGAAGGAGGAGGAGTATAGCAAGGTGTGTGAGATGTGGTAGTATCTTCTGTGCTAAATTAATTGCGGCAGCTAAACAGAACTACTTTATTGAATAAGCATCCAACTGTGAACTTATGGTTAGTGCAACATGCTTATAATCTTGTCTCAAACATTTCTACATGCTAGGAAGCACCAGACCATGCCCTCAATTTATATGTGTTGATTGCATTGTGTCCTGGTTCCTACATAAAGATTCCCAATTAAACTGCTGTATTAATATTTTTAATACATTAGGTTTCATGTATGAAATGCAAAAAAAAGTTAATATTTTTCCAAAAATTTAAATTAATTCATTGTAAATTGCACATAACGTAATAATATGCACGTTCCTCAGTGGCACTATGTATAATTGGTGTAGTGTTCTACTACAGTACTTCTACTGGAACATCAAATACCCAGAGGTATCAAGGGTATGTGCAGAGTGGTAATGGCCTTGCTATGACACATCTTATAAATAATGGGACAGGCAACCATTTTCCATGGTCATTTCCTGTTATGCCAAGTCATGAAAATCAAAGAAAAACTAGGCTTAAGGGGACTTAAGACTTCAGAGTTCATCTCAGTCATCTGACCGAGGGCAGGCTCATGATGCTAATCGTTGTTCCTGGCAGCTGTTGGACCTGCTCCCCTCAATCCATAGTGACCCATCGTGGTCAGGTTGTAGCTGTGCTTCTTTCTTGCATTAGCAACTCTTCCTTCAAATTTAAACCAGACTTTTTTTTACTGCAGCTGAAGCCTGTTTCCACCCATCATAGTCACCATGGGAAGAAGAGAGAGCAGGGTTTCTCAGGACTAAGAAGAAACAAGATCTGGGCAGAGGGAGGGAAGGGCAGTGCCATGGCAAAATAATTGTCTCCAAGTTCATAAAAGCCTCTCCTGAAATGAGCAAGGGAATGATTCAAAATTGGTAACTTTATATACTGATAAATATATGTGTTTGCACTACCATCGTCTGTAACAGTGGTGACAGGATGGCCAAGCTTGCTGCTGGGACAGGTACCCTTCCATCACCATTTTGCAATAATAATTTAATATTGTCTGATGTCTGGGCTGCAGTCATATTCCTGAAGTGACTGTTCCGAACCCTTAAGGGTTTTTCTATGCCCTTACTCCTCCAGCTTTAGCAAGCTTTAGTTTCTTTTCCTTTATTTTTTTTTTTTTCCTTTTTCTGTTTTTTTGCCCCAAACACATCCAGGAGCTGGGATGTGAACATCTCAAACTCAGCCTTTCTGGAGCTGTATTTAGAGCGAAGGGGCCATGCAATGCAGCTGTGCTGCAGGGATCCGGTGGCAGCAGCTGCACTGCTCAGGTTAGTGGTGCAGCAGATCCGTCTGCGGGGCACTCAGTTCGACGTGCTCCCCCTGTGCCCAGCGCATGGCCCTGGCTGCAGCCCAAGACCTCCTTCAGGATGAGCATTTGTTATTCTGCCTGGAATAATATTCCCCTGATGCAGATAAGGTCTGGGCTGCATCACTGGCCATTCTCACCTCTCCCTGGCACGGACCTCTGGACCTCCCGCAGGAGTTGTCCCGTACCATCCAGGATGCGTGCAGGCCCTGCAAGGCTGGCGCTGCTGCAGGTGGTCCTTATTATCAGTAATTTAGCTTTTAGTTATTGTGCAAAGACTGCTTCGGTTGTCTTCTGTTCAAATAGTTTCATACCATTGTTAAACTCAGCAGTTTCTTTTTATTGACTGAGAAATCGTATTTTAGTGTATTTGGATATGCGACAGGTTTCTGCTAAGTTTTAGCTCGATAGCTTTGCCTGGCCTACCAAATTTGACATTCCTAGAAATAAATTTATTCTTCGGGGAAATTCCCTTTATGTCCACCATTTCAGCTGTTGTCCAATTACCTAAGAAAGATTTTACTATTTTATCTCTCAAATACTGGCCTGCAAAGCAAATCAAACTTAAATTTGCATAGTTCTGTGTTATGTCGCAGCCAGGCGGGCTGGTCTGCACCAAAAAAAAAAAAAAAATTATATAGATATATCTATATAGATATATAAAGAAAATTTAAATGAAAATTCCTGTACCCATTGGGAGCCTTTTCAAAGACTGCTGCAGTCAGTCAAAAGATATTTGTTGATTTAACAATGTTTGGATCAAGCCCAAAGTCTCCTGTAGACATCACTGTGCAGAGAACTGGTTCCATGGACCTAGTTTTTCACTGGGGGAGTCCTGTCCAGGTCTGCCCCAGGGGTGCAGTCATTGCCCTCATCTGCTCATACTGCTCCTGCTGAGTGTGCCAGGAAGGTGTCTTTCTCCACATCTCAGGAGAGGTGATGGACAGGGAGCAGATTTGAAATCCATTCTGGGAACTTCCAAAGCATTTGTAAAGGTGTGGTGACACATCTGAGCCACCATGCTTTCTTACGGCTTCTGACCTGCTGCAAGGGATATCCAGGTCCAGACCTGTAGGGTTTCATGGTATACCCTTTATAAAACCAAGCCAAATCTTTGCGTGATGCATTGTCCTATCTCGAAGCTCATAACATCTGTGGTGTACCTCTTCTGTTACAGAGCGAAGGTGATTTTTCTTTTTTTCTTTTCCCACCTCTGTGTGTGCTCTATCTTCACTGGTGGGTCTTCTGGTCTAAGTCCTCAGTTTTGCTTACCACATCCAAGATGGCGTAATAGGACCAGCTGCTACAGGAGAGGTGATCCATGGTGGAAAGGACCTGTCCTGGGGATGGAGACTGGGACAGGCACCCACCTCCTGATCAGTGTGTTGAAATTCAGAGAATTAGAGCGGCAGGGTTATAAATCTGGGAGATAGTTCCTCGGGAACCTTTCTCAAAGACCAAGGTGTATTCATCCAGGGCATTTTAACTGAGTGATCATGTTCCCAGTGGAAAACAACTCTCTGAAAACTTTCAACCGTCCTCAATGGGATTCATAGGCAAGGTGAAAACCTTTCTTCTCTCCCCATTCTTGCAAAGGGTGAAATGCAGACGTACAATGCAGCTGAACAGCGCACAAGTAAAACAGAGTTTTCTTTATATCAGAAGTACACCTGGGGGACTAGTTTCATAAGATATTGCTGAGACAAGGAGCCCAGCAGAGTTAAAAACTCAGGACCTTAAATTCATATATTCATATCGAATAAGATAAATGGCCAAATCCACCATTTATGTAAGTCGTAATAATTCTGTTAGATGTTGGGTGTGAGATCCTTCCATATGGATGCCAACTGCTGCTCCAGGTAACAATTACTGAGAGTTAAGGAGAAATTTTCTCTAAATCCATTTTCCAGCTTGAGCTTTATTCTGAATTATATGACAATAAGTAACTGAGATAGGATGAGGTAGAAATAACCCATCTGAGCAAGACCAATAATGTGTTTCTCCTTGACATTTAGAAGAAACTTTAAAAGCCTGAGGGTGTATCTGTGTTTGAGGGGGAAAAAAAAAGAAACAAACAAAAACCCCGGTGATCTTTGCTATGGATCCTTACTGAAGTTGCCTTTATGTCATGTTTTGATACATTGGTGTCTATATTCTTAAATTGTGCAATTATGACCATAGCTAACAATGTTTAGACACATATTCTTACTGAACTGGATAAATCAGAGAGGTTGAAGCATGTCTAGAGGCATGTCTAAATGTTCATCTTTAGGTATCATTTAATTATGATGATTAAAACATTCAAGGTCACCTGTGGAACTTATTTACAAGTGCGCTGCTGAAGGCAGCAGCTGCCTGTGCCCTGAACAGGGCAAGGAGCACTGAAGGGCAAAGCTCTTCTTTAACCTGTGTTTCTTTTCAAGAGGTAGAAAACCTTGAAGTAAATTACCTTTTTAGAAAAATTGAAAATCCAAAGAATACCATGTATAATAAATGGGATGAAAACTAAAAGTTCTATAATGTAACAATATAAATATATTTTACAACTCAATCTGGAATACAGACTTCAGCCTTGGCCTCAAAAATTTTGCAGAATAGGGGGGGGAGGTTCATAAATGGGTGACAGGAAACAAAGAATGAAAAAATTCCCATGTCAAGAGATTAAAGATTATTACTGTCTATCTTCTAAAGGAAAAGAGGCTTATTGAAATATTGGCTAGTCTAGAGAAGGTGTATTAGGAAGTTTTCTCATAAAACAAGCCCTGGAGAGCTTTCACTTACACTAATCAGTGGCAAATTTTAAACCTAATGCAAAGCACTTCTTCATTAAAATATTATTAAGTGTAGAACTTATTTTCATAACAAGTTGTTGAGACCAAAGCTCATGGGGCTTTAAAAAGGAATTAGCTATTGATCAAGGATATCAAGAATTTTCATGAAAATCATAGAAGAGATTTTGAAACCAGGTTCAGTATTTAAGCAAATAGTCTGACAGTTTGGAAAATGCCATAACTGAGATAATTTACCAAATAAATTCTAGGTTATTTAACAAAAGCACTTGCTTGAAACCAAAGGAAATTTATCTGAAAAACATGTGTACTCCTATCATGTCAAGTGTCCTCTAATTTAGAGATTACTAAAAATAATAGAGATTATCTCCACAGCTTTTATTTACATTTTCCTGACAGTTGCTATATGTTCCTAATCGTCTGAACAGTTTGTGAACTGAAGAAAATTAGAAAGAAAAAAAATTCCTTTTTTTGCTGTAAGAAAGCTAAAACTAGATTCAGAGATTTAAAACTGTGAGCTTTTTCAGTGAGCCCACACTATAAACACTAATTAGCCTCTGTACCGAATCACATAAGTAACAAAATGCTGAGGTAGAGAACTAAATTAATGTTATCCATATTTCCACCTCCAGGTTTATATGTTGAGATTTTGACTGGCTTTTAAATAATAAATTGAGTAGAAAAGCTCAGTCTTCTCAGGGCTTTTCCAAACCTCAGATGAAAAACTTTGGCATCGGATCATAGAATCATAGAATGCTTTGGGTTGGGAGGGACCTTTAGAGACCATCTAGCCCAACCCCCCTGCAGGGAGCAGGGACAGCTTTAACCAGATCAGGTTGCTCAGAGCCCCGTCCAACCTGAACTTGAATGTTTCCAGGGATGGGGCCTCCACTGCCTCTCTGGGCAACCCCTTCCAGTGCTTCACCACCCTCATTGTAAAAACGATGCTTAGATGTTAGATGCTTAGATATTGCTTGCAGTATTAGAAATACTTCATGAAAAAGACCTATGACAAATTTTTCACAAACATACTTTTTTTCCAAACATATTATCACAAGTAAAAAAGCTGATTCCTTGACTTTAAAATGTTCTGCTATGAAGCACCAACAACAGTAATCTGAATTTTACTGTGCAGTAGGTGCTGTTACTGTTACAGACCTTTTCTTATAAATTGACCTGTAAAAAGATATTCCAATTTTTAGACTATGCAGCATTTAGATTTCATGAACTTTATTCAAAGATAAAACACAAACCTGAGAATTTGATCATTTAAATTCTGTTAATTTACTCAGTTAATATACTATTCCGAGTGAAAGAACATTTCATTTTAAACTATTGGGGATGTGAAGGGGAAAGCAACGGATCTCATGAAGTAACCACACTGTAAACTAAGGCACATCACAATATAGCAGTGATGTACAGCTATTATTTATTTAGCCGATAAAATGTACATCTGGTACCAGGCACTTTTCTTTCCTAATGCTATTGCTGAGCTTTCCACAGTGCTGCAAGTATATGAGAAAATGTCTGTCAGGCTGGAGAAACTAATTTTGGGGTAAGGGTCCAACAATGTCTTATCTATATCAATAGAGAGTTTAATGTTTTTAAAGCTACGATTTTACAGCTAAAGGTAGCTCTATGCAGCTCTTAACCTTCTTCAGCAAGGTGCATTTCTTCACCTTCTTCACCTTTCTTCTTAACCTAGAGCTGAGTTTAAAAAACAGATTTCTGCTATTATTACAGCAATATATTTTATAAAATATGTGTGTTTCAAAATAGTACTTTTAATGACTAAGTGGTTGACATTTTGAAGCAAAATAGCACTTTTTGCAAAATAACAAGACGCTTGCCCTGAATGCAGATTTCTAAATTAGGATGCAATGTGAAAAAAGGATTAAAGTTTCCCTGCACTACTTGTCATCATCCTGTCTGAATTTCAGTATGTCACCCATCAGACACATGGTTCTCCTACTAAAGAAATTTTGCAGCCAGTCCATTTTTGTTTGCAAATGAAAGGCTTACTCTTGACCTTTCAGCATTTACTCACAACCAGCAGTGCTAAAACTGCTCCTGGGGTCTGTAAATATTGTTCCACAGTTAAGTGTGCAACTTAAGGAGACAGATCACCATGTCCAGGAAATGCAAGTGTCAATGCAACTGAGAAAGGTAGTTCAGGTCTTTACAGTCTTTGTTAATAGTTGTTACACAAAATACCCTATAAAATTTGCATTACTTTAAATAAAATTCCCAGTCCAAGGACTGGAACCATCATTCCCCTATTTATAAAAACTTTTTCCCAGAGTGCCTGGGACTTTTCTTGAGCATAAAAATACTTTCATGCATTTTCTCTTAGCACATCATGATGGACATTGTCGTTTTGGAAGGAGGGGAGTGAGGAGGAATGTGGTGTGTTTGACCTTGTGTCCTAGGTCTGACGCCAGCCTGAGCTGCAGCCACCCCAGCACAGCAGAGCAGGAAGGACCTGTGGCTGGAGCTCGTTACAGAGCTGCTAACAACTCTTCATTTTTGCTCAGTTTGCCTAGGGTTTTGGAACTGACACCCGGCTCTGATGCTGCACATGACGTCAGAGTGAAAGGAAATTGTCTTTGAATAAACATTTGCGCAATACTGGTTGAGCAAAGCAAAGGCTGGGAGAGTGTTGTTTCTACACATAAATCAATGTAATAAAGTGCCGCTTGGGAAAATAACTGCTTAGGCTGCGGGATGAAGCTGGTCCAAAAATTGAATGGGTATGAATTTGTCATGCATAAATCCAGGCTGAGAGAGGAGGATTTCTAACCTTTAGAACAGCTGGGTTCTGCAACAGTCTTCAATAGAGAGTGGTGGGGCAAGCAATCAAAATGATTTCAACAATGAAGCTTAGTGACTTTATCAAAAGGATTTGTCCTCAGTGCTAAAGAAATAAACCAAAAGCCTCAGGTCTGCTCCATACAAAAAGTCAAAAAAGAAGACGCAGCTCTTGAGTACAATTCTCTTTCTGCTGTTCCAATGAACACCTTACTGCAAAGCTAAACAAAACGCAATTTCACCCAGGTATTTAGTGCTGGTTTGATTTTATTATCCTGTTTAACAAGTGGCGTATGTGGTCAGCATTAACGAAACGATTGGCCTGGGTCTAACTCTACCTAATGCCTTCTTCCAAGCTACCCATGTTTCTAGGTTTCTTTAAGGTGATTTTTATTGTTTTGCATTTAAGAAAAGAAGTCCTGTTTGTCTTTTTGCAGATGAAGATTTATTTCATCTTCAATACATTAGAAGTAGCCAGTTTGTTGTGTGTGTTATTAAAGCAGTGAAAGGACGATGTAGCAAGGGGTCAGCGTAGGCATCCTTGGTGCTGAGGAGGGACTGCAAGAGGAGTTGGGCCAGTCCAGGGTTATCTCAGCAAGGTTTAGGTGGATTTGGTGTCCAAAAGAATGGAAAAGATATTTCCATTTACAGAAATGGTATGTTTAGGGTTTGCATGCTAATAGTATGTTTATAATATGCTAATTGTAGTTCATCTGTGCAACGAGATTCTAAGCTGTAGCATGATGCCTACCTTAACAAGTTGTGCAGAAGAGCAGGTCTACCTTTGACCTTGGCAGGGAGTCCTCCTTGTTTTGGGTGTAATCTTCTGAGGCAGGATCCTGGTATGTAAATAACAGATAATCTAATATTTTAAATTTCACTACCTTAACCATGAAAAAGTTATCGGGTCTGACAACAGCTATCACAGTCTGATATATCTAAATCTCTTGTGGGAGATGATAAATGAGTCCTTTGAGAAGTACATGTTGTTTATTTCAAACCATTGATGTGTGTGCTTGGATCCTCTGTTTTCTTGTAGGCTCTTTGCAGCAGACTTCTGTTCCTTGATCTCAGCTTTTAATAGCTGCCAGGCAATAAACGCATTTCCTTCCTCTGGGTGTTTGCACGATGACTTGTTCTATAGATTAGCCAGGCACTGTTTGTCTCATGTTCTACCTATTTCCTAGTACCAAATGAAAAACAGTTGTACTTTTCTATGACTCATTTATAACGGGAATAATCCACATTAATGTTCACCATCGTATTCCTCTCTTTTTTTCTCTGACTTGTAGCATTATGTGGCTTTCTGTTTCTCTTGGAAAGTTCAAAGTCAAATCTTATAATGTGCTCCTTCTTAAAATCTGGATAGAGATGTGCAGCCATAACTCCAGCTTAATTAAGTCTCCTTTTACAGAAATTGTAGACGTTTTGTGAATTTCATCATGATGTTCACACATTTCACCATGTAATTTATAGAGATTTGTAATGATTCATTTGATAGGCATTGTCTGTGGATTTCAGTTCATCAGGGATCAGTAGAACTATAATTACACAGTAATTATTTAATAACTTACTCACAAATTGCTGTGCCAGTGAAAGCAAATATCAGAGCAGTTGAACAGCATCTAGTTCTTGTAGGCATGTGTTATATACATACAAGGATTGCAGAGCTGGGGTGCTTACTCTAAACACAGTAGTAATACATAGATCAGGCAAGAATGCCTATAAATGAGAATGTGACTTTTATTCCGGAAACAGTTCTCTATTCCTGTATTCCAAGAGCTGCAAGCAGCAGGAGAAGACTTTCACCTGGGAAACCCTAGCGGAGGTTAACCTGGAGGTGGTTAGGTCAGGAACCCAGGTTCCCCCTGGTCAGGGGGGAACATCTCTAAGGGCTGACTCAGGGTGTAATGGACCCTGGTTGCACAGGTACTATCTATTGGCCTATAGATCAGCTACAAATGGTAGCGATTTGGTTAGGTACCTGACGTTAGTACGAACTCTTTCCCATCAGCTCCCTGTGTCCAAGTTACTGGTCTCTTGTAACTCAGGCAGATTCCCCTGTTTTCCTGTTTGCTGATAATGGGGACGATGTGTTGCTCAGTCGCCTGCTGCTGTGGGGACTTCTCCTTAGCCCAAGGCTGCTCTGTGTGCCCATGGGACATGGAGGTCCCAGCCCCAGGTCACTGCTCCGAGTCAGCGAGAGAACAGGCAGGAATGTGGTTCTTGTGTACCAGGACTTGCATCCTTATAGGTGGACTCCCTGTCTGACCCCAAGTTAATAATATTTATTTGGAAATCATGCTCTGCTCCAGTGAAATGAACTATTCACGTTAGCCAAAGCATAAACGCATGATGCAATTTTAGTACATGTATGGCTGCGCGATACCTCTGACTGCACCAGAGTAGTGAAACCGGCATTTCTGCATGTGCAGAGCTTTACAAAAAACCTCAGCTTTATCATATCAGTATAATTTAATATGGCAAGATATCCCATGGAAAAAAAAACTGGGAAAAAATAGAATTACTCTTCCTGGCTACAGAGTATAACATTTTGTAACATTTCTAGCCCACAAATCTTTTATACAGCCCAGATCAAATGTGCATGTGTCAGAGTAAATGCTGCCGGACATATTGATCAAAGGTCTTAAATATTGAGGTCAGCTGTCTCTCCTATAGACTGCATATAGCTTCCACTGTGTGCCAGAAAAAAGCAAGTCTACCTCTTTTCAACACCCGGGTAAGGTGCAGTCAGCCAGAAAGCAGAAGCGTTTTTATATGTCATTTGGTCTTTCCAAGAGAAGCTGAAGTACGGCTTAACAATATACTCCAGCCTTGCGCAGCATGAGTGAAAACACGCTGGTGCTGGCAGAGGGTTTAACTGGGCTGCAGAGCTGTGTAGGAGAGGAAGGTGTCTCCGGGAAGATTCCCCTGCGTCCAGGCTATTTTTATTGGAGTTGTGCATATTCAGAAGTGGGAGAAAATTAACAAACCTGCCTATTATAATGAACCTGGCAAAAGCATTTGTTTAAAAGTATTAGCAGTTGCAGGCATACTGCTGTACACACAGGAAGGAGGTAGTGCCATGGCATGTGTCGTATTACATCTCTAATGTATATTTTGCCTTATTTACTTCCAGAAATATAGCGACAGTTGTGCAGATTTAAAGAATGACCTCTGAGAACACGAATATAATTATTGGGAGTCAGAGCAATGCTAATCATATGTTTCTGAACAGCAAAAATGCTAACAGATTTCTAGATCTACATTATTCATGAGCTTCCTATTTATACATATGAATGAAAGACCAAGCTAAAGGGATGCAAACTACTTTGTCACTTTTTCTTCATTTTGCTGTGGTGTCAGCAGCTGTAAAAATCTTTAAAGCAGTGATTTTCTCTGGAAAAAATCTGAAATAGGAAAGAAGCAATAATGAGCAAATATTGTTTATCCTTTATAATCCTATAACTTGAACAACTAAATAAAAACATTGTAGTTCATGTAACTTCTGTGATGTAGACATAATTAAAATGTTGATAGGAAATAGAAATTCAATAGGTTTCTCTGTTTGCTTCACCCTGGTTTTGTTGCCTAAGGCATGGACAGCACACAGGAGACATGACACCAGGAAAGGGCCAGACTCGTTAGCAGCCTCATTAGACCTTTGACTTCAACAGAAGGTCATATTCAGTGTAGCACTGCTGACAATTGAGTTGTCTGTCTTTTCTGTTTCTTTGTCCATTTTGTAATTTGGTTATGCAGCGCTGTTCTATAAACTGGTTTACAAGAGCAACGGGCTGGGAAGCATTGATTAAGCATTTAGAGATCAATTTCAGAAAACTCTTAAAATGTTTTTTCTCTTTCATGAATAGAGCCATTCCTTTCCCACCATTCATTTTAATTAAAAACATTCAATTTATTTTAAGGCTTTTTCCTTTGTGAGAATCTCCATGACTGGTTACTACGCGCTGATTGATCATCCCTTGACATTTAGGTGTGCTCTCTGCTTTGCAGAGAGCCTGTGTGTCACACAGAGGGGACCATGGCAGATTCTTACATTTATGGAATGATGGGCAAAGCACAACATACAAGTTGAAATGGGTGGTCAGGCAACACAGGGACAGGTTAGATTACACTAGGAAGCTTTCAAAAAATTTCCCTTAAGTGTTTGTGGTTAAAACAACAGCTGCTTCTTTTCCTTTTGGGCAGACAGTCCGCCGTGGGTCTGGCTGCAGCCAGTCATTGAGAAATTGAGATGCTTCAAGTGTGCAGGGGAATGGAATTTAATAAATCGTATCCTCAATAGTGCTTTTCTAATAAAAGTTATAGGAAAAAAATTGTAAACCATGTCGAAGACTTCATAAATGCAGGCCCTCAACAGAGACTGCAAATTGGTTGTGCCTTTTATTATGTTTTATTTCTGATAATACTCGACAGTGTCTTGTAACTGGATACACAGCGCTGAGAGAAATGCTTTTCGATTTGACATCAAACGAGCCCTATTGATGTATCTTCTTAGAATGCAAAAGTGCTGTCTGAGGTTTTCTTCGTTTACGAAAGTTATTGTTATGTTTCATAAACTGCAGTGGGTGTCCTTAGGCTAGGAATGCAATGCTGTAAAAATCTTTCTCTGCATCTGAAGGGGCCTCAGTTTCTTTGGAAAAAAAACATCCTTATGTGTCTTTACATAGAGTAAGTAGTGTGTCCCTAATACCAGGGTGGCCAGACCGTTTTGATCCCTGTGGCATTTCAGCAGAAAAGCAGAGCTCCTCGCTGACCAGCAGCTGCTGGTTCCTTTCCCTTCTTTTTAAATCCAGAGCATCACTTCTCTCTCGGGTGACGTATTTGCTACTATGCATCTCTTCCACATCCCGAGGTCATTCAGAAGGCTGCAGACACCCCTACACACCCAGGGCGTCCGTGGGACTCGCCATAGAACAAAATATTTCTACCTGCTTTTGGAGTTCTTTGCCTTTCCTTGGCTTCTCTCTGCACGTAACCTTCGCCATCTCCAAACTACCCATAACCCTATTTTCTTTGCAATTAACGAATGAATACTTTTTGCTTTCCTGATGTGAGTGAACCTTTGCGTCGTTTGTTTTACTTTTTTCTCTTAGACCTGCTTTGCAGGAGTTTCTTCAGCCACCCATTGCATGGGACTGTTGAACGCTGAGATCCATTCTGAAATCTGTAAAGATTTCATTGTCCAAATTTGGTTTATAAATCTGAAAAATTTTATTATTCATTTATTCAAATTTATTTCTGTTCCTTGAAATCTGTTGCACTTTACTTTTTCATTTTTAATAGTTTAGTGCTTGTAAATACTAGCGCAAAGCAGTACTAGTGATGGGACCTTAAACTAGTGGGTATATTTTTGTGATACTCAAAAAGTAGACTGCTATATGAATGGGTGCTTTTGCCAAAATCCCTTTGCTCAGGATAAATTTCCGTGATTTATTCATTTCCTCAAAATATAGACATTCCTGTGAAAGGTAAAGCCTTGACCATATACCAACGTGTTATAGACGTGAAATTGTTGTGATAGTGGGAACAGAAACTGCATACTTTTACTGGCAAGAATATCAAATGCATGACCTTTATTTTCAATATTATTTTGAATGTTTTTAATGGAAATATAATATTTGCTTGTTACTGGTTCACTCCCCCCCACCCCCCCAATTAAATTATATTGAAAACTTTTTATTTTTCATGCTATAAAATAGTTCATGCTACTTAGAATATGATGATTCATTCTGGAAATTATTAAAAATTAATTAAATAAATAATGTTAGTAGTCTCCAGAGTTAAAACAATGTGTTATTTTAGTATCTTTCTTTGATTTTTCATAATAAAATCAAATCCCATTAGAATTTTAAGTAAAACTTTAAATTCATGTCACTACTTTTTGTGTGCCAGCTAAGAACACATGTGGTGCTCAGGCCTGGTACTCCACAGAAATGCCTTTCAGTGAGTGCTCTTAAAACTTAACTTTCATTGGACTTCTTTTACAAGAGTACACTAAAAGTTGTCATTGACTTGGTTTTCTACAGCCTTAAAAATGTTTGAATATTTATTGAAAAACTCCTGCTTATCAAGCAAAACCAAACTACTGTAGGTGTAGAGCAGTGAGGAATGCTGAAGGATGGAATGAGTAAACTACCTGGCAGTTTCAGGTCTCAAACTTCAAGTTGATAATTATTTATATTTTTTAATGTCTCATAGACATTGAGCTATTAAATTCTTATAATCCTGTAACAGAAGAACAAACCATTTAAATAAAATAAACAATTACTAGGCAATTAAGGTGTAATAACTCAAAGCTGTAGAAGAGCTCAAATTGTGATTGCGAACTATTAATGGTGAGTAAAAGACACAGGATAAATTAAGGTCATGTCTCTACCCAATCCACTTACAGTTTCCATCCAAAAGATTTATTATTAATATGTTTTTCCATTTACCATTGTACTCAGTCTCTGGCTTACCTAGGCTTAAAGACCTCTATTTCAAAATAAATCATTAATCTTTACCAAAGCTGATAAAGCCCAGGGGAGATTAGATTAAACAAGCCTGGTTAATTATCAGAGGTCATAAATGAAAACAGTTATGAGGGGTTTTTTTTAATTAATTAATGTGTTAGCATTTAATTGCCAGTTGTATTTTGGACCAGTTATTGATTCCTCCAACACATGAGAAGTCTAAATATTATTACAGCAAAATCCAGCAATTTTACTGATGCAGACTGAAATGAAACAAGCTTTTTGTATTCTCCTGTTACAAAATGCTCTCCTTATGATCTGTAAGTGATCTAGTCTGGTAGCATCATGTTTTGACACTTTCTCAGATCTAGAAATTGCACTCTCGTTAGATAAGCTGTTACTGCTATTGAGTAAGCACCTGCCCCCATCCTATAATAAAATACCTCATAAAGTTGTGTTTTCTCTTACACAGTGTATGTAGATGCCATTCTATAGTAAATATTAACATCTTATCATGCCTTTTCAAATAATTTGTATTTATCTTAAGAAAACTCATGGGATTTTAAACCAAATATAAATAGGGAAACTGTTTAGAGTGTTGGTGATTAATTTCTAGACTACAAAATACTAGCATAAACTAGAATAACGTCAGAAAGAAAGAACTAGAATATATGCCAATGCTATGGTTTTGTCAAATCGAGTGTTCTTGATTGTGTATCTGACTTCTCAGTCTTCCTAAAAAAATACTATTGAGCAGAATGGATTTCTATGCTCTTGTGTGTGTCATATCCTAAAATGAGATTTCAAGAAACATAAGTCTTTAGCTAAAGGCAACCTGAGTTTGTTCCAGCAGTCATTTCACACTTGGGATCAAAATACCTGAAGAATGGCAGAAACCAATGTTACAATGTTGAGGGCTACAGAAAACAATTAAAACATTTCATAGTTTCTGTTTGTCACAGTTATTGTAAGACAGGTTAGACTTTCTGTCACTGTAATAGTGAAGAATACAAAGAATTAAATTATAGGTCAGACTTGTATAGCATTGCTTTTTATTCTGAAAAACAGAATTTGGGTGTGGCATATGGCTTTATTCACAATAAAGAATATTTTTCATTTTTAAAAACTGGTATCCTCCTAACAGTAAGAATTGCTCCAGCCAAAACAGTTTCATTTTGGAGCAGCTGCAGAGTGATAAAATAAGGTATCTTTGTAATAAAAAATTGGGTTCATAGCTTTAGCTCAAGACTTCTTCTGTAATGGTCCCAGTGATGGGCTGGTGCTGAGCTCGTGCTGGGAGGGGGCTCCAGAGAAGTGGAAAAGAGCATTGTCATTTTTATATTGCTGAAGAATTATCCTTCCCTCATGGATCAAAATGGTCTTTATGGTGGCATTAACATCCACTGTAAGCGACAGACAAATGTTGGTTCGCCAGCTCCAGCATCAGCAGAAATGTGCTCCCACGTCTGCAGCTGAGGACTGCAGGAAGAAGGTGGCTGCCACGTGTCTGGGCAGAGATGCTGGTAAGTAGAAATAGAATTGTTGAGCCACTGTCTGTTCCCTGTCTTAATATGGAGCAGTACTGGACTGCTTCTGTGTCAATAAAAGTCTGTGCTTTGTGATTTGTGGTTTTTAAAGACCTTGATTTGCAGAGGCTATCCTTACAGTCTTCATACACTGGGAAAAAAATATATACAATATATTTTAAATATTGTTAATATTGAATTAATTACAATATTTCAAGCAGAACTGTGCTTCAGAAGTGATATCCACAGAGACGCTTTGTTTTCTGTTACCTTGAAGGAGATCATTTTTTCAGGAGAAAAAACTTCTCAACAGACTAAGAATGTCAAGTGTTGAGTCCAGTTGCTTGACATGTTTTGTCATTTCCAATTTATTATTAGAAAAATTAGTAAATTCGCTGTATAAAATGCAGAGACAGAACCAGCAGATGAAGACTGAGGGGTTTGGCAAGGTACCAGAAACAGGAAAGTTGTCAAAAGTTCTATGTATTTTTTATAGATAATATACAGAAAGCTGATGTGGGGGCGCAGGGGAAAGAAGGAGAATGGGAATAAATAATGAGCACTCTTCTCTCCTTTGTGTTTGTGCCAGGACAAGGCATGGAGAAAAGAGAGAGGAAAATGAAGGTATACATCTGGCATGGTCCCATGGCGTTCCAGATTTCTCCAAACTTCACATCTATTATATCTTCGCCATTGCCTTTCCCTTCTCGGATTTAATAAATCTTGAACAAAAGTCCTACCAGTATGTAAGCTACAGCTCCAAGGGGGCTGCGTTAGAGACCCTCACCCGCTGCCCGGACTGTGACTGTGCTAGTGCTCTGTAAATAATAAATTAACTTGCAACACCAAAGAGGTGTCAGTTATTACATCTTCATTAACCACTGTGAGCAATTTTTGGTTTTACTAAATTTCTTTTTAGATAAATTTTGTCTTAAACTTGCAATGTGGGAAAACTTACAGTATTTGCAAGTGCAGACTGAGATTTTGGTAGTTTTCTTTTCTTCATCGGCAGACCCCTCTGTATGAGACTGCAATGTTTTGCAGCCGGAAGCTTCATGCAGCAGTTTGAGATCTGTTACATTTCTGAACCCTTTTCACAGACTGCAGTTTAATAATGAAATTGGTCATGTTACCGAAGTAGCAAATTCCACAGGAGAAACTGGATTCTGGAAAATACTGATCTTACTCTTTGTGAGATGCCGTAACAATTATGTTTCAATATAATTACACTGAGCTGTGTCTGTGACTCGCTATACTCTGTCCCAAATGGCCGGTGAACTCAAGTCTGTGAGCAGTGGACAGGGAAATGTGGCTTCAGCAGCAGCAAAGAGTGACAGACTAGTCATAACTCATGAAAAAGGATGTTGGAACTCAAGTATGCCAGTATAAGTAGTAACGATGCATCCGCCACTATAACGTCTGTGCATTTTTAAATGGAAAGATATGAAAAATTTCCAGCGCGTGTACTGTGGGCCATTCCGTGTCTGCTTTTGGTTGCTGGTGGGTTTGGGAGATAGGAACAGGAGGTGGGGTGCTTGCTTGGGGGTAGTGGTATGGTTTTTATCTGAGACTCAGAGGCTTGTAGGCTGGTTTTCTGCAGGCAACAGACTGAAACAACGTATTGTTTACTTTTGCTGAGTTTGTTGTATTCTCTTGGGGAAAAAAAAAGGTTGGTTTATGCTATTAAGAAGCTGGGACTGGGAGGACGCCTGGGTCAGTGAATCTAATCCCCTTACACGGCAAGCTGCTCCGTCATGTAATCCCTTCCACAAACTAATCGAGTTTCCTCCTCCTCAGAGTTGGTTTTCCTTTGCACAAGTTCTGATGAGGAGGCAGTGTGAGGATAGTAAGGCTATAAAGGCTGCAGATCCACTTCAGATTTCTGAATGCATTTGGTCTTGGTTTATACCCATTTGTTCATGTAAACAGTGGCTGATAACTACTCGGTTCCTTAATCATATACTAGGAAATTTTCTAGGCAAATAATTACAAGTAATTGGCCTCTAGTAAACTAATAGACAGTTTTTATTTACTTGCTTATTTTTACCTGCCTATATCCTTTAATAGCTCCTTTCACCTCATATTTTTCTAAATCCTTGAATGCCATGAAGTTGTAGTTGTGTGTGCTTACCCTCCCTGAACATATCTGTAACTCCCAGTCCTGCTCTACCTGCTGTCCTCCCCTCCCCATGAATTTACTCTTGTTTTGACAATTTTATGCGCAAATGTATTTAAATCCCTCTGACCTGAGTATCCTGAGCTGATTGAATTTTGCTTTAACTTTGGTCTAGCAATTTCCATTTCCATTTTTTTATTCAGAATACCATCTTTCAAGCTTTTCCTAAAACTGAAGCAAAAAAAAATATTTTTAGGTCCATACTTAATTTCTCTATCCTACCTTTGTGAACAAAGGTGCTTTAATTTTTCTTAAGGTATCTATGGGGCTAAAGAGCATTTTGCAGCAGGTTTGCTGCGGTTTCCTTTCCAAGGTGCCGTTCAGCTGGACATCTGGGCAGCTCCCCCTTCATCCCTGCCCAGCTCGGTTTCCTAGACATTGCTTCTTTATGGCCAATTCCTTTTGTTCCTTGTAATTTTCCTACTTGTGCTGTGTAGCCTTTCATGGGGTGGTTTCCCATTTTGTTAAGAGGTTTTCTCTGCAAGTTTTTTTTCTGCCTGGGATCAAAAAAGAATTTCTAGATACTATCTCTTTCCTTTTGGTAAAAGGCAACATTAAATGTCCTTGACATTAAACTGCAGCTCCTTGTCCCAGCTGTCTTTAGTAGCTTATATTCTCCAAAGATTTTCCTTTTGAGGATTAGAGCTGTAGTTGCAAGTCTGTGGGGTTTATTCTTCCACTTTATTTAAACTCACTCAACTGCTGATTCTCTAATGCCAGAGTATTTCCAGCAGCCAGCTGTAGCATACGCTCACCACCACTAACCAAAACTGATTTTAAAAGAACATTACGTGTTATTTCTTCCCGTGACAATGTAGTACAGATACCTGCACACCTTATCCCACATTTCCCCTTCCTTCACTTCCGCAAAGTTGGGCTGTTACACCAGGACCTATAGGTGCATTCCTCTGTTTAAAAACTCTCTAGTTGTCTTTATCAAAATCTGACTTTTCAGATAAAAAGATTTCCTTGTGTTGTCCCACGAAGACTTTTCTCTACTTTCTCAAAGTAATATTAACCAGACAGTGTGTTTTACCCGTGCTATCATCTCTTACTTCTCTGTACTCCATCACAACGCCAGCATAGGGCACAGCACTCTTCATGGTGTGCTTTCTACCCTGTTCCACCCCTGCTCCAGCCACAGCTGCTACTCTGCGTTGTGCTGCATTTGGTCACACTTGCCCCCTTCCAGGACACTCTGCATTGCTTACAGGCAGTTTTGTTATTTCTCCCTGGCCACGTTCAGTGTCAGGCTGTGATTTGTACACCCCTTCTCCTGACAGGCATCACGTAGCTGACTGCTGTTCTCAGCAGCTTTCATACTTCTTCCATGCACTTAATCTAACTGCCATCAAATACTTTATCTGCTGTCCTGTCTACTCTTACTTTGTTTTCTTTCTCCTCCTACACACAGTTGCAAAGATCTCTTGAGCTTCTTCCAATCTTCCTCCTTTTTCTTCTTAAAGCTGCCCCAGTCACGGATGCAGCCTCGACCCCAGAGGGTGGCTGTCACCAGCCCTTGGGTGTACCGATCCTGCTCCAAAAGTCACTTCATGACTTCCACAGGTTTGCAGTGTGTGGCAGCACCTCTACAATGACAGGACAGAGGCTTCTAACTCCAGACTCACTTGTCCCAAACTATTGCTGTGAAGTTCTGCTTTCCATGGTGACATCTCTGGCAGCATCCTCAAGCATTCACTGTATGGTCGGTAGGGTATTTGTAAAGACAGCTGAACCTTAAAAGGTAGTATAAGGTGTGTTTGTACACACTTTAGAAAAAATTAAACTGGCTTCTTTCATCAGCTTTTCCCAAAGTGTGCTACTCTGTTTTGGCTGAATCTGTTCTGGCCCATCTTCCCAGAGGAGCTTGGGTTCCCAGAGGGGCTGAGTTCTGTCTCCATGGCACAGGCACTGCAGAAAACCTTATTTGAGCATCCCTGGAGCCTTGTGGCACAGGAGTGATGCCCACCATCAGTTTTTACCTTCTTGCTTGCATGTCCACTGGGTGTTTGAAGTTGGTGGTGGGAAATTGCCCCATTATCCCAAACTGGCAGCTGCAGTCAGTCTGCAAGTGGAGCCACAGGACTGAAAAATAGGCAGCCTTGCCAACCTGGCAGTGAGAACAAAGAAAATTGCAGGCTGACAAGAAATATTAAGTGGTTTTTGGGCATTAGTACATTTAGACCTTGACAGAAATTACCAGTTTTCAGCGTATCTTTAGCAGCCAGTGATGCTATGCCAGTATCCCTATGCCCAGGATGCTCTTGTTTCTATCTTTTTGGTCCCAGCTTGAATTAAAGCTTGAATTTGCTTTAAAATAACAAGATGCTGTTGGCTCATGCCTGCCTCACCAGAATAGGTAATTCTGAAGATAACAGCAAGGATCTTGCACGCAGGAATTCAGATGGCACCAAGTCTGTAAAGGGCAAACTAGGAGGTGGTGTGAACACATCAGTTTGCCTCTGGTTTATGAAACAAATCTAAAAAGCTCTGCTCAAGGAGAATTCTCTGCTGAAGTTACAGAAATGGCACAGAATACCATGTTTTTCTATTATACTTTCATGGTTTTTTTCTACAATCACCCTTGAAAATTTGAGCAGTCCTGATATTGTATGATTGAGGTCCAAGCAAAATGAAGTACAGATAATACCACTCTTTTCTAGACACCCCTGTCTCCCAGTGTTACCAAGAAGTCATTAATATATTTTAATTTTAATGAACCAGCCTAGCGTGCTTATAGGGAAACCAGCTGGTTTTGTTTTCTCTCTATAGACCTGAACAATTTCATGAATAAAGATTTGCAAAAAGAGTTTTAGAACTTGAAACTAGAAATATATCCATCTCTCCAGTTCCTTGATCTAATAATGTATTTTAAAAATGAGACTTTTGCAGAATAATACATGATATTACTGCCTTCACTTCCAGCCTCAGTGGTGCTACAATTCTGTGACTTTATGCTATCTTAAGCACCTACAATTAAGTCAAGTTCCAATGGTTCCCAAAGAGGCACAATCCTAGTAAAATTCCCTGCTGGTTTGGATATGGTATTTTGCCTTTTAATGAAAAATTGTACTCATTATGTTAATTTACCTGATGGTTGCAAACACTGTTGTTGCTCTGCAGCAAGAGGAACCTTTCCCTTTATAGGAAGCCATAGCAACAAGAAGGATTGTCTCCTAAATTCACAAGAAAAAGATCATGTTATTCTAAGGTAGCCAGAAAAATAACTTTTGTCATCATTGTACAATGCATTTGAAGCAAAGGTGATAACTAGACATGAAAAGCAGAATGTAATTTCTCAGAACATGAAGATTTGGAAGAAATTAAAAGCCGCTAAATCAAATTACTATAAAACCTGTAAACCAGTCATTAAAATACAAAATGGAGGAATTTTGATAACTCTTTGTTTTTTCTGAGTCTCTTGTATTAACACCACTTCCTTTTCTCCTGCTAAAATCATGTTTACTCTACTCAGGAGTAAAACCTTATTTCATAGAGGACATGTTTTTTCTAGACAGATGGAAAAATTTTGTCATATTGCATTTCCCTTTTTCCTCACTTTAAGCACAAGCAGTGCTCCTTGGTTGAGGACATTCCCCGACAGCCATGCAGTGCTGCCCTGCAACAGGCTCTACCCCAGCAAGCTCTCGCAGGTTCCCCATGCAATGAGACATGAGCCAGGACCTTCATTGTGCCTCTCTCCTAAGCAAGCAGAATTGGTGTCTTGAGCAACTTGATTCAAAACCCACAAATACATCACTATGGCTATTGCACAGTTTCCTAATCCATGCCAATGTAACAAAGCCTGTGTTTTTTAAAAAATTAGGTGTTGCTGAAATCAATTTAGTTCATCAGTCTTCACTGTACGATCATTATTTCTCTAGCTTTCTGTAATTTTGCTTTATGTCTGTGAAATATACTGGGAAAACCCATGTTTGCACCGCAGTCAGTTAAGCAGAAACCTTCCTCTGAAGCACAACACAAACCCCAGAAGAATCCTCTCCCATCATTTACGTCTTTCACTGACTTTGCGTCAGCCTTGCTGGAAGCAGCCAGCTCCTGCTCTCCTGCAGCACAGCACCTGAGCACCACGGCAGGGTGTACAAAGCGCATGCCCCCCGGGACACTCCCAGCCAGAGCAGGGTGGAGACCACCCTCACTCCACCTTTCCTTTCCTTTCCCACTGCCCCAGTTGCCACAGTGGGAACCTGTGAGGGACATCTGGGGACTGACCAACAGACCTGTCTGTCCACAGCTCTCCCTCTCTCCATCGCTGCATAGATAAACAGGTGTACAGAGCCTCGATACTAGACTATAAACCCTTTTTATGTTCAAGACTGCTCAAGATGTCACCAACCTTCACGGATTTTAAATTTCAAATAAAATTGAAAAGTTGTGGTAATACAGTTGAAATTCCATTTTGTATTAAAAGTGTGATTTGAATTTACCAGCGACAATGATGTATTTGTCAAAATGTCAAATAAATATTTTTAGGATTGGAAACATTCATCTGTATTAGCAGAATTCTTAGCATCAGTAATTTGGTAAAGAAACTTCATAACTTTTTGTTTGGGAAAATATTTGTCTGTTATTTCACTTAGAATCATTTTTGCATCATATTAACCTGAAAAGTAATTGTAGACGAAAAAATGCAAAATTGGACACGAGTGGAGAGTGTGTTCAGCTATTACCTGCACATCCATTGTTGTCAACTCGCTCACATTTTTTTTCATTAGTTTCTTGTTATAGTCAAGATACGGTCAATGATCTTTTGAGCTTGGTAATTTTGTTAAATCTTTTTTTATTAAAAGTATTGAATTGCTACATTGAGATGGTAGCTTGCTTCTGTACAAGATTGATTGGGACTGGTATTTCATTTTGCATAGCACTATTCAAAGCTAATAAAAAGGCACAGAATAATGAATTTTAAAGTAAAATTATAATGAAAACCACAGGTGATTTTTTCATTAGACTGAATTTTTTTTCTTTTGTTTGTATTGGTTGCCCCAGGTGAAGTAAACATCTTCAAAATGTGTTTGATGTTTTTGATAAATGTTTTCTTTGGGAAAGACTTCAATAATTAAAAAGACATGCATTTTTTAAAGTTCACTAAAGCACAAAACTATTACTTAAAAACATTCTTTGTTCAAAATTGTTACCTTCACTTATATTCATCATCAGAAATTACCTTCAATGAAGTGAGCAAAAACCCCCTTTTCTAGGCAGGTTTCATTAATTCTCAGGAGAAATATTTTTGAGCTTGAGAACTCCAAGGGTGGCTTTGCCAAGGTGGCAGGCAGAAGTATTTGCATATTCAGAGTGTGATGGTCTCCCTGTTGTATACTTGTGACACGTGAATGATGTAGCTGGGAAAAGACATTGTTCACAGGCACAGAAGTGTGGTTGACTGCATGTTTGTCACAGGCCTGTGATGGCCAACCCAATCTTTCAATAAAATTGTCGTGTCTGTTGCATGACTGTTTTCTGTCTCATTCTGTATTTGTCTTCCATGTGTGATTAACTCCCAAATGTTCTCTTTTTTTTCCTTTTCCCTTTTTGTAGAAATTATTGAGCCTACTACCTCTAGTCCTGTCTCAAGCCCAGGTCAGTATCCACATACATTCACGAAGTATGTTTGGGTACTTTTTCTCAGGGACTCATAACTGATGCATTGCCATATCAAAAACTGGAATTGATAACGGGCAGCTTTGTTGTGGTAGTGCTGGACTGTCTCCCTCCCGTCTTTGTGCATTCATTGGTTTGTCTTCCCTCCAGGCTTCATATCTTGTCCTCTTCTTAAAATTTCCCCTTCTGAGAAAACACCTCCCCACATCTCTGTTTTTCTCCCATTCATTCTCTGCCCCAGGCTGATGCAGTGGATATACACAGGGCAATGCAGCCACACGGTGTAATTACTGTGTTTTCTCTCTGTGATGACCTGACTCTTCTCTCACATCGCTGTAAACAGGAATGTTGTTACAAATTTCTTGCTGTCTCATCACTGAAGGACCCATAGGATGAATCTAAGACCCCGTTGTGAGGTCCTCTTCATTTTAGGGTGCCAGAAGGTATTCCTGGAGAGCTGAAAAGCCTGCCCTTGTGGTTGGCAGGCAGTAAGAAGTCCTGATCGTTCCTGGCGATTCCCCATTTTCTCGGGGGGGGGGGGTCCCATTGCTGGTCTCCAGCAGGACACCCTCAGTGGAGCTGGTCAGCCCGGCACAGGCTATTGAACAGGGACTGCCCTGCCCACAGCTTGTTAAAAGATGGCCTTTAGGCCAGCCTGCATCAATATTCCCAACCACTCTCCAAAGGGTTTGAAAGGGGTAAGTCATGAGTCTCATGTACCCTGCTCTAGCTCCCATTGCTCTACGTTAAACACCTTCCCCTTCCCCAGGATGCAGTTACAGTGTCAAACCCAACAGGTTGAAATTATGTCCATGTGCATAATATGGTAAGATGTGCAATGTTCAAGTCTCCTCCAAGGAGGACTCTCAGAAGCGTTATCAGGATCATCTGGGAGACAAACACAAGTAGAATTTTCTTCTACCAAACCTACACTTGAAGTATACATTTATTTCCAAATTAAGATAAAAAAATTAGAAAGACTACACCAGAAAGCCATAGCAATTGAGGTAATCTACTACCTAGTTAAAAATGCAGATTAAACAAAGAGTTACAACAGAGAGCTGAACAGTAGAAAGACAAGTGCATAAATCTTCGGTGCTTGTAGTGTTTGTATTAAAGTTCCTATCCTTGTGATTTTTCACAGTTGCTTTGGACTACCAAGCAGTTGAAAATAAGCTAAGAAATTATTTTTATAGCTAACAGAAGCCAGGAAGAAGAAAAGAGTCATGGATGATATGGCAATAGGGCAAAGTAGCGACAAGAGAAGCTCAGTCTCTGGGTCGTTTAATGCTGTTTTTTGTAATTGGTTGAAAAGTCCCCTTAGCCTGATGTTATTCCAAGCTCTGTTCAAGGAATGATGGTTTATGCTGTATGATAACAGTTGGAATAGACTCTAGTAACATTTTGGGGTTTAATTTCCATAGGTAAGCACTGCAACACAGAAGCGCAGTCTTTTCTGCCTTTAAAAAATTCATGTTCGAGTAATATAGCTTCAAGATGTGTTTGAATTCTTGCTGTCTGCAGAAATTTATGACAAATAAGCAAAATTATATGCATTTGGGGGGAGCAGGATGGAGGTGGGGGAATGGAAATGAATAGCATCCTTTTATAACTATCCCTGCCTTAATTCTGAGAGCACAGTGTTAAATAGAGAGGTCTTTTTCCAAAGTACAGTATGAAATTGAGAATATGAAAGCCTTTGTGAACAATAGAGGAAAAATTTAGAAGAAGCTAAAGTTGCAATAGATATGAAACTACATGAGCCAATCCAACTTTAAATGACTGAAAGGACTCTGAGGTCAGTTTGCAGGTGAAAAACAACATCTGTTCCCCTGAAAGACAACAGAAAGGGTTTTTTTTTCCTAAAGAAAAGCTCTCAAAATTGATAAAAATTTAGGATTGAGTCCTTTCTCCTGGAAATCAGCACTGGTGTCAGCAGTGGCATTGCCATTGAAATGTTCTGTTTGCCTTACATAATTAAATAATGCTGTGATACTCCCTTTACTTTTCTAATTTTAGTCTGGTAAATAGCTAGATAATACCATCACTATTGCTATGAAGTTATACAGCTGCAGAGGCAATTAAAAAGTTTCCACAGTGTCGGACACCAAGTCCCTCATGTGCTGCAGTATCAGCAGAGAAAGCAGTAGGTTGGGCTGGGAGATCGTGGCAGAAAACCTGGTTTATTTGTCTGTAGCTGCTTATGACAGTAAAATAAGATTTGCGACTGTTTGAAGTCATCCCAGGAGGTTTTAGTCAGCAGCACCCATTGGATCTCTGTCCATCTGCCCTGCTTTCCCTCATGCAGTGACAGGAATACAAAATGTGGATAAACCTGTAGAAAGTAATTTTTCCTCATGTCTTGCATCAGTTGGAATAAAAAGTATCAGCCTACTTCTTACTTAATCTAGGCTTTGCAGCTAGTTGGTTAATTACTACGGTCATTTACAATTTCACTTCATTGCAGCTTCAATGGATATTTTTCCTGGAGAAGGTTTTGCTGCTGGAAGGAGACAGATCCTCCTCCAGTGTTTCAATAACGAGCCAAAGGTTATGAGAAAAACCAAAACTGAGTCAATATTTAACTGTAGATAGATGAGGGAGAACTGCAAGGCAAGGATCTCCCATAAAGCAAGGTAAATGACAGGATGTTCAACGTTATCATCACTGGTAGGGGTTTCCAGGATCTTTCTTAGAGCCCAAACTAGGAAGTTACTTTTTGTAGAAAGTGAAGAATCTGTAGTAATCCTGAAGATCTTGAAACCACCTTCTGTTGAGATTTTAGTCCAACTCTGAATACACAGTAATTATCCTATTCTCAAAACACCTTTGAAAAATATTTTTCATTGTTATTAGTGTGTATGAGTATATACATATGTATTTTTGTATATGGAAGGAGTAGTGTAAAAGGAAAATGTCACTGCCATCTTAAGATGCTTAAACCTGGAGTTGCTACTGCCTCTGACTCCTACAGGTCACTTTTGTGCAGACTCTGTCAGCATTGAAATTGGTACACACAAAAAAACTTTAATTTCACCAATTTTCCTTCTCATATTCAGTATAATTACTCCAAACAATTGTTTTGACCTTCTATTGTTAAAAATTGTCTATAAGATGCATGTGCAAAATTTCAACACAGTTTTGTGACATTTTGTAGATATTCATAAGCCATGTGACAACATCCCCAAAATGTCTTTCAGTGATTACCTATAAAAAACATTCTGATTTAAAAATAAAATCTTAAAGATTCCTTACAGTTCCAAACAATAGGTGACAAACCATTTAAAACATTTACAACTAATGCAAAACCAACACTGTGTTTGAGAGCCATAGTGATATCCTTGTGCCTTCCTCTGCTGGAGCCCCTTTTACGTTTGGGAGTTTACTTTCTCAGTTTTAAGTGACAATACTTAATGCATGTAGAATTAGCTTGAAAAGTTAAAAAAATGGGGCCACAGTTGGTATCTATTTTGTCAGCCATTGCCAGGAGCTGTAGTTACTTACAAATCTTTCATCCTTTAGCGTAATTAGTTCATAGGTGGTCTCTTGAAAAGCCTTTGAAGATGCTGCTGAATTCTTAATGCTGACTAAATAAGTAACAGTGACAGGTCAGAGAGAATAACTGAGGAATCTTCTTTAATTAATGATTTCACATGTTATAAGGCACTTTTATAAAAATTGGAGTTGGAGAGAGAAGGACTTTAACTTACTTAATTTTCTCAGGAACAAAAGCATATGTTTAAGTGAGCACTCTGGGCAGGTTGGACAACTCCTTGAACTTCAGTTACTTCTCCCTAATGTGCTTTACTGCATATCTAGTATGTTCTAATATGCTAGAATACCAAATAATACCTAATCTCAAGCAGACTCTATTTGTTTCATATGAATGTCAAACCCCCATTTTTTCCTCTTCTTATGCAGTTGCAATTCCCATTTTAATCAATAAATGATCTGTGTAATGAAAATCTACAGGGTTGGACTCTGAATCTCAAAATTTATGGCATTCTTTCTTGCCATCAATTTTGTCTTTACGTGATGAAAGCACCATGTATCTTGAACTAGGCATTTTTGCATGTAGGCAGGAGACACATTGGTACAGCAAACACTGGAGTAGAGATGCACCCTGAGGCACAAGAGAATGATCAGCCTTGAGAAACAGCTGGTCATTCATCTTCATCAGCCAACACTCAAAATATTTTCTTTCTCTTCCCAGTTTGTGGAATTTCTTCCAAAAACTAAACAAGTATGAAAAGATGATCAAGATCTAGGATAATAGATCCTGGGTCATTGCAAGTTTAACTTCTAAAATACATTAAAAACAGATGTCTGTTTGTTCAAAGAGCTTTTGACTCTCAGTGGCCACTTCAGTGCCTCCCAAATTATCCCGCCCTGGGAAGGAAGGCATCGTCTCCCAGACTGCCCTCTATCTCCTTCATTTGATGATTGAGCCACCTTTCAACACCCAGCGGAAGAACACCATAGGTTCTTTTGTCCCAGTTGACAGACATAAAAGCATACATAAGGTTACTAAGACTTTCTATGGGTAGGTAAGCATCAAAGAGGTAAACAATGTCTAAAGAAAAAAAGATCAATATATCAATCTTATTTGTTAATTATTTTAAAGCTTTACGTTCATAACATATTACGGACATTTCTGTTGCATTTCAGAACTCCAGGCAGATGTGAAATTCCAGCATAGAGTATTTCTCTGCTGGAAAAAAATCGTTTATATATTGACCCAGCATTATGCATCTGCACATTTTATCCAGTGTGTAATGTGTTACTGTAGGAACATGCAGCAGAGAAATGCAGGTTCTTAAACCAGGAACGCTTAGAATTATATACCAGCTCCACTATGGGAAGTAACTGCCTTTAAAGTATTATATTCATCTGCTGTTACAAACAGGTGAACTTTATGTTTCCAAATCGTTCTGTCTTCCTCAAAGTAAAATCTGTGGAATTAGGTAAATGTTTCTGTTTAAGTAAAATGCGTGTTTCAAATAACTCACAGTGTGTGCTGAGTTTAATATTCTTTAAATATTCTGCAATATTTAAAGTCTGTATCATTTCAGAAGACTGTTTGAACACAGTAAATCATAAGTATCTTATTCACTGTTTGCTGAATAGATGCGACACTTAATATCAAAAAAGCTACTTCCTATCAGCTGAAAAATAGGATTAGAAACAGGTCGGTTTTAGTCCATTGATTCCTACTTTCTAAACCAGTATGTATTCTACTTTCTAAACCAGTATGTAAAATGTAAGAATATATTTTCTGATATTGTATTGACTACATGCCTTCTGTCAGGGGGAATTTCAATATTAATGAGTTTTTCCACAAATCTGAGAAGCCCACTTAAGGGGAGAAGCTGCTCTGACACTCACCAATTCATTTAACCAACAAAATTCAGGATTTCACATAGAAATGAGAATGCCCGAATATTTCAGAATATAATACATTGATCAGTTTGCTGAAATGTCACGTTTTAACCAAGAAGTGCTCTTGAGAAATGCCAGGAAAGCAGTGCAGGGACATCTGTGAAATAATTTCCGTCATCTATGAAAAGGTTAGAGGATGTGGAAGGCAGACAGAGATGCTCAGCTTACTAGCTGTTGCTGCTTTCGTGTTGACCCTTTCTGCTGCCGGAGTGTTTCTGATGCTGAGTGATGAGCCGTGTCTCATAGGCTTGGTTGGCAGTCTGAGCCCAAGGCTGTTCCACGTTTCTGGAGGATGCTCACTGCTGTACGTGATTCCTGGGCTCCAAGGGATCGGTGTCGTTAGTGTTGGTGGTTTATCGTTATACGTAGTCAGTTATGGTATTGTAAATGGCACCAGCATTTGTTGCATACAAGTGTATACTGTGTAGGAACTACAGCACGGGAACCAGCACACCTCTGCGACACGGGGAATGCTCTTTTCAGCACAGCACTAACTTCCCACAGTTAACGTTATCTTAAAAAGATAGATATTGTTCTTTATAGCCCTGGCATCTGTTTATTAAATATCAACATAGATAAAATGTGTAACCATCTCAGTCCACAACCTCGATACATTTCCCCACCTCAGTCATGCAGTGGTACCTGATGCCGTACGTGTGGCGGAGGAAGCCTGGGATGGTGTGGAGGTGCATGGGCTGGAAATGTCTGCTCTGAAGGCAGGCTGGGAGCAGCGATCCATATATCTAAATTTTGTTCTTCGTCTACAGATGTAATTTAGGCCTATGCTCCCAAAGTGTGCCAGGAAATCAGATGTTTGCACATCTAGCTTGTAACACAGTAAGTGTGACCCCATTCTGGTTAATCTGAAATGTGACCAAAGCCATGTATTATTGTGCTCTTGCAGCACTGTAGCGTGTTGTGTATGCAGGCAGCAGTGCCACTCTGCAGTCCTGTACCAGCTCTGAAAGGGCAAGAAAAATGTACAGTGCAAATCCTCCAGCTTGCAACACTGCAAGACGTGGTAAAGCTACTCTAAAAGACCATGCATATAAGGACATGTTCTGATTGAGAAAAGAGAAGCAGGAGATTCCAGAATGTGATTCATTAGCAAAAAGAGAGCAGTCTTTGTTTTTATTTATCACATAAGGGTATGTTTTATGTGAAGGTTTTATCAGCCAGAATTGGCTGACTACAGTAATTCTCACAGGAATAAATATGCATGTATCCATCTAGATGAGATGTGTAGCCATGTGCAGAAATTTAAAATGTATATATAACTACATATCTATAACTTCAGGGAGGGTCCCAACTATTCACAGAATATAAAAGAGCCTACAGCTACAGCTGGTTGGAAAGGATCTGACAAACTTGGGTTGTTAAGGGAGGGAAGGCTTGGGGGAATAGGGGACTTGTCAGAAAATGCCTATTTGAAATCTCCATGAATATGTCAGTTTTAAAGAAATTCAAATAAAAGCCTGTTGAGTTTTGAGTGGGAAAAAAAAATACTGGCTTCCTTCCAGGCTACCCATCTCATTCCAGGCAACACTTCTTTTCTTGTCTTTTCACTGTCTGAATTTCTCACCAAATGGAAATTTCAGTTTCTTGCCAGCTGCATCTAGAGTATCTATGCAACATGGACATTTTGATGCCGTTGCCAGCAGTATTTCCAGCTAGGGATGAAAACCAACATCCAGAGTTAATACAGGATCAGTCATTTCCTTATTCTGAACCTAATGTTTAAAGGCGTATCTTTGCATCTTTATCTTTCTTTACCAAATACCAGTCACAAGGCTCAGTCTACCAAACATTTTTTTAAACTGGTTTTGGTCCCTCTTTAAACTTTCCAGATGAGCTCCTAAGCATGCTATCAGGCAACCCAAGAAAGACTCTATGATGTGTTTTTCTTCCAATAGCCTCTTCTGTATTAAAGAAAATAGAACAAAAATTTGTAGGTAAAAACATGATAGTTGGGCCAAGCCCATATCTTTCAAAGAGTGCGGTTATAAAAGGTTTACACAGCAGCTCTGAACAATTAAACAAATAATCTTTTATCATGAGTTGTCACTGCTTCCAGGAGCAGTGCTGTCTTGGTTTTACCCTGCTTTTGTGCAGGACTATACAATTATTGAAGATGGACCTTCCTTAGAATAGGAAATGCTTTTGAAGGCACAAATACACCAGTGAGGGCAGTGGAGCAGTCCCTGAACATTCAGGGTAGTTTAAACGGACTTTGACTATGACCAGATAGTTCACTTGTGAAGTTGAGTGATGAATAAAACAAAGATGCTTTACTCAGAGCTGGACCAGAGCTCAGAGTCTAGGCTATATACTTTATATTATAGACTCAAGCCATTTGCACAGTGTCGTGCTACACTGTGACATTTGCTTTCTTCCAGGCCCAGCTGCTAATGAGAATTTATGACCCAAATACCAAAATTTAAAAATAAACAATTGCTTGCCAAGGCTATAGGGCAATCCTCAATGTGAGTGTGGCAGTACCAGAAGTTTGTGTCTCTCAGCAGCAAGACTTCATATGAACCTCATCCTTATTTAGGACACACTATATAGGTGGAAGAAAACACGTTAAGAGCTCAGGCCCAATTTACCGTACGCTACGCCATTAATACAGTAAGGTTTACAAGGAAAATTCACTTTGTAGTTGTGCCTGTTCTTTGGTACCTGTTCCTGTACATTATTTTCATTAAGCCCAGATTTTATCTGAGCCTCTGAATTTTACAGTGCCACAAAAAACTGTGGAGCCATCTGGTTAAAGTTTTAAAGATGGTTTTCATTAAAATGAAAGTTTTGCAAAATATTTTACCATTTATCAACTGCTGAGTCAGACATTTTCATAAGGAAAAGCTGTTGGCATTAGGCAGCAGAAGACCAACCCAATGAATGAGTGACAGTCTGCTCCCTCCCACCCACCCGCCTCCATATTGTATCACATTGTGATTGCTGATGTTGGGTGATGCTGGGATATTCAATGATGCCTGTCGTTCCAAACACAGAGATGAAATGATTGACCTTGACATCTTTTATACATCCTTCTTCTCATTTTCAAAGTACATGACTCAGCTTGCATTTCTCTTTCAATCATATTCCACAATGGCAGGGATGCATCTCTTTGACTTTGAAAAAAAAATTGATAGAACTTATCCTTCTTAATATCTCTGATTGCAACAGAAATGATTGCCTACCATTCAGCCTCCTCACTCAACAAGCACAGTATATAAAACTACACTGAATGAGTTTTCTGGCAAACCGAGGCAATTCAGAGAACAACTCAGTTTTGAAAGCTCAAGAGCATGTTCACTTGAATGAACGGGGTATGGATTTTATAATAGGAAAACAGCAAGTAATTTGAATAGTCTGCAGTAAATTGTCAAAGCAAAGCACTCTGGTTATAGAGACATTTCAGGAATAAGCAATGCCTGCAATGTTGTTTGTAAGGTTTCCATACCTACAGTCTCCTATGTCCTCCCCCACAATATACAGTTCCATTTAGTGTTTCACTTTAAAGAAGGAGCTGCATTTTACAAAGAGGTAGAAATCCTCAGCCTGTTAAATGCAGATTATCACTATCCAGGTCTCATTCAGTTCTTTGGAAAGTTCCTTCTGTAGAAACTTGAAGGATTTTAGTAGTTAAGGGTTATACACAGTACAAACTAGGAAAAAAATGTATTGGTTTTGGAGCAAAATGCATCTTTATCCCACATGTCTCAAAGACTATCAGAGGCGGTTTTAAAGGCATGCAAGTCCATCTCTGTCTTCCCAAAAGCACAGCTCTTTAGACAGGCATGACGTAGGGTACACACTCAAAACAAAGCACCCTTAATTCCCAGAGAGGTTAGAAAAAAGGGAAAGGTTTCATCACTGCCAAACTTTACCGACTACCCAGAGGGGAATATGTACCATTTCCCTTTCTGTTACTATTTTTTTTACGAATATGACATCCATAACTACTTTGAAAGTTGCTAACATTCCTGCCAAGTGCCACGTACTGTTTTCTGTCTTGTCTTTCTAAATCCTGATTTTGAGCCAAAATCAACAGCAGAAAGAAATTGCCCATTGCCTGGCTGGGAAACATTTCTGACAGTCTGTGTGTGCTGCTTTCTCATGAACAGAGGGACACACATGATATCGAGTTTATCTGATTGCAACCCACAAATATAGTGCTATGCTACGAAGAGCTGAGCCACAGCTCACCTGCAAGGCGATCATGGAGAATGCGAAAGAACCTTTTTTAGGTGCTTTTTGGTTTCTGTTTCAAAGTGCATTTCAATGGTGAGTGTAGTGTATTTCTACTGAACAGACCAAATTCCTGACTTCACAAGGGTGTTGAGGAAAGGGATGGAAAATAACACGCAGAAGAGACTTTTTGCAGCTGTCCTCAGCCAGCCGGCAACTCAGTAACTGGTGGCAGGGTCAGTACACAATTGCAGTCGAGGGGCCCTTTGCAGCATAGACTCACACAGCAGAGTGAAGCGCTTGAGTATCTTCCCTGAATGGTCTCACTAACCTTCTTGCACATATTGCTTAGAAAATACATCTATAGAAGTTAACTCATTTTTCACCAGCACGTTTCCTTGCAGCTGTGTTGTGTGCCCTCCCATCAGTATCAGCACTCCTCCCCAAGCAAGGGATGGAGAGGGCATGGTGACACTAAGCATCTGCAGAGCAAAAGGTATTTGAAAGGTGCAGCCAATGGGAGAGCCATCCTGAGGATAATGCACTCCACATACTCATCCCCTACCATTAATCACCATTAATTGGGAAGGGGCCTCCCGCAAAGGCACCAACGATTTTTTTGCAATCTCCACCAAAATACTGTACTAACTGATAGAGATTTTCAAAGCCGTAAGTCTTAACAGGAGTTTCATGCCTAAAGCTCCCAGTCAGCTTTGAAAAATCTCAACTGTTGTTTTTTTTTTTTCTCTTCTGTGTAATAACATATGCAAAGCTGAGCCATAATGTCTCCAAAATCCTCTGGATTAAGCTGAAAAGCGGGTGGGGAAGGCTGGTGCATGAAAAGCCTCCTGATGCAAAATCCTCCACCGGCACTAAAAGCTGCAGAGGAGAAGCAGCATCAGCCAGGGAGGGTGGGGACCTCTACAAAGGGTACCCACCAGCCCCATAGCTGGGGGAGCCCCAGCAGAAAACCAACCTAAAGCCGCTCTGGAGATAAGGGGTTTCATTCCCCCTCACACACGCAGGAGGTAGCTGCAAAAGCTCAGAGTCCTCCCAACCGCCATACCAGCTCCTGCTGCAATCCTGCATCAGAAAAGCCCCAAATAATTCATCATAGGGAACAGCAAATAAAGATAAATTGAACAGCATATTCTGACATGATACCCTTGGTTACAGGGTGGAAATCTGAAAGTACTTTGAGAAAAAGAAAATCTACACATTAATGAAAAGTAACAAACACTTGATTAGATTATACGTGCTTTCTGTATATTTTGTGGATGGACTTTACATGTTGTTCATTAAGTTCTCTTAGCTCACAAATGGTAGACCCCAGAATTAAAGCAACAGCTTTAAAGCAATAGCTTGTGTCCCTGCACAAGCAAGAGGCCCTCTGCCTCAAAGGATTAAACCTTGTCACAGATAGAGGAGGATGTATATGAAATTCATAGGCTTAAATCAGTGTTGTATAACATGCACATGCAGAAGACCTATTTAAATTCATTGAAATGAGGACTCCATAGCTAGTCACACCGAAATGAGGGTAAGAGCTATGCAGTCACAAAAAACAATTAAAATAAACCATAATTTCTGGAGTCAGTCAACAGATTTACATGGTTTATAAGCTTCTCTTCACTTTCTCCTAGAATCAACATCTTGCAAGTAAGAATAACTGTAGGCACAGAAAAGATACTTGGGTAGCTGAGTAAGAATAGCTACAGGTGTCATTTGTACATGAAAAAGGGAAAAGTAAGTTGTTGGAAGGAAAAAAATCTGTTTTGCTAAGTGCTGCTGGGAAAAGGGTTTGTTATACTCAGAAAGTTAAGCATATGTTAATGATGAAAGGAAGAAATTGTATTTTTATAATTTGCATGATGGACTTGTTCATAGGAAGCATAGTCTCTTTCACGGAGCCTCACATATTGCACAACAGCCAAATTATCTTAATGGGGGGCAAAGTGACAGAGGAGATGGATGCCTTCCCCTTGAGTCATTCTCTGATAAAGACACATCACTTAGCTGCAAGATGACAAACTATATATTCAAAGTGACAAATCATTTAATTAAAATTTACAAGCAGTTAAATACTGTTTGACCTAATGGAAGCAGTTACCATGAATCAATTTTGGAGGAGGAACTCAACTTTTCAGCAAATCGATAGCTCACAGGTACAGTACCTGGACACTCTCCACATTTCATATGTGCGGAGAGCCCTTTTGCTGGCTGCTGTAGAGTCTGGTTCAGAAAAGATCTCAATCAAGTTGAAAAGTAGTAACAATTTTACTTAGGCAGTGTTTGAACACTCTCAAGGTTCATGAATAGTTAATGTCACGTCAAGTGTTCAAGAAAAACGCTCTTGTATCTTAAGAGCAAATAGCTCAGATTTTGATGAGTTATGTTTTTTCATTGCATATACAGGCCGGTGGAAATTGCAATCATCTTTCACGAAAAGGCTCAGCAGTTTTTATTATAGGAAAGTAAGGGTGGCCATTGCATTTACTAACTAATGTAGTAAATGTAAAATTGCCAGGGTAACACACTTTTTTATTTATGCTGCTGAGCACATAATGTGCTGGTAGTTTCATAAAAATATATATTAGAGGAATTTCACATGCCAGCAAGCTGTAGATCTCTTTTATCTATATGACTTATCCAGTGTCCTTCTATTTAAGGCATACCCCATTACAAAGAACAAGATTAAGCAGTATTGACATACAAGACAAACTCAAGAGATAATACCGGTCTAGTCAGTTATGATTCAAGGTGGCACCATACTTTAACTCTTCTAGAATTAGTGAACAGTTCAACTTTGTTATTTATTTCATCCATCACCTTATTATAATAAAAGCACTATTGATGATTAATTGATTGGCTATTAGCATGGTTCAGCAGTAGACTTTCATGGATTCCTTTTTTTTAATATACCTATAAAACCAGAGCAGTATATACACTATACAGAAATATGACCAAAAGAAACTCCAAAGAAATGCTTAAGAAAATCAGCAGAATAGCTGAAGAAAAACCATATCTTTAGAAATCATCTGACAGCCACCTCACTGGAAGATTTGTTTAAAGGTTGTCAGATCCTCCAGCAAAAAAGTTCCTTTCTTATACACAGTCACCAAAAAAGACAAGAAATCATGTACTAACCTGCTTAACTCAGTATCCTTTGTCAAGATCAGAAGAATGATGTTGAAACTGTCCAGAAACCATAAAGTTCAGTGTAAAAAATTATCATTCACAATGCAATATGACATTGCCTCAATGCAGCAGAACCAACAAAATCTTCATGATATATGAGAACTATCAAAGGTTGCCACTGAATACATAGATTTAATATGCTGCTTAATTCAAGAGCTTATTTACAATGTCACACTTCATTTTGAGGAAAATGATTCTGACAACCAATCATTTAAAATATAGAAAGAATGTTTTACAAAAGGTCAGAAGTACAAATATTTTACATATTAACTACTAATAATTTCATTTCCTCTAAAAGTTAGCAGGATCAGCAAATGTCTTCAAAGCTATTTGCAATATTTCAGCACAAGACCCAACCTCTAATTACCAATGTAAGTTGTAAATAATTGTCAAGTATGCAGATGAGCCAAAAATTCTATCAAATTAAAGTAATTAGCTCCGAAGTCAGATTTTTCTGTCGCATTAAAATGCTTTTCCTTTTCTCAAATGTGACACTTACAAATTAGGGCAACATTGTCAGAGAAGCAGTTATTGTAGGCTGCCAAAATTATGTGCATAAGTACCTGAAAGCACATGCCACACATTACTTTCAAAAGAACCTGTGTTTCTCAGCAATTGACTTTATAACTCCATAGTTTTGTTAGAGCATCACACTTCTGAATTGGGCAAATTTATCAAACTGGAACCCTGGCAGGCAACTTGAAAGTTACACACTTTGTATGGAAATCTGAGCATGGTTATCTGTCATGGAGAGCCGCAGTTCTTGGCTCTTCTTGGTCCTTCTTCACTGAAGAACCTTTCCAAACCGCATGGTTTGGGATATAGATGAGAATTGGGTCCCCCAAATTACATACTACAACACAGGGATGCAGGAATGGGAATGGGTGGCTGGCTTGCTTGTCCCAGTGCTTTCCCTAGTGCTTTTCTAGTCATCTTCTCAATGTCCTCTTAACCAAAGCTGTGTTTACCATGTCCAGTGGAAGATCATGACCCATTCTTCTCTGCCTAATTTTGGACTTCCATGTAGAACCCAATGTCAGCCTGTTCTAGACTTGATGTCTTTACCCTCTGTGTATTTTCTTCTATTTAATTTTAACATAAACAGGTGATGATTGTTCTTGTTGATTGTTATTGCTACAGATTGTAACAAAATCTGGGCTAGATGTGTGCTGTAGATCTGTAGATAAAAAGGTAGTCCCAGCCTTGAAAACATCACATCCGAAACCAGCAGTATGAGCAGAAAACTGCAAAATATCATGAAATAATTTCATTATTTATTTGTTTTTTTCCTGCAAGTTTCCCTTAAAATGATCCCTTTCTATTGCTGTCCCCCTCTACCTCTACAGTTGTTGCTTCTACCTCTACAGTTGTTGCTATGCCAAATCTTCCAGACAAGACAAAAGGGTTTATACTCAAAAATACAAGCTGGTTTTGTGGTTTCCTTTACCCAGACTGTGCCAAGAGCAACACAGGTGAAGCATGGCTCCTGGAGCAGAGCACATACATGGGAGGGAAGGGTTTTTACAGGATGAGGGATACTCTGGTAATACCCATAGCTGAAAGCTCTAGTATGTCTCTTATGACATAGAAATATGTTGTACTTACCGTGTTAGCAAGCACATCTGTCTGCTAAGTACTTCTGCAAAATAAGAATTTTTAAACTTTTGAATAACAAAAAATATGTATGCTACAACATTTATCACATTTTTGAAAATCTAAAATAGTCAAAAAAATTGAAAGTTTCAAATAGAAAGCCTGTCAACAAAAAAAAATAGTACACGTGCTTCAGAAATAGTGTGTACATCACACTGCAGATATATAAAAAGTCATCTTTCTAGAAGCAAAGCTTGGAAGATGAATGTGACAATCATGTTTACTCACCATAGTGTAGCTCCAGGATTAAGTAACCAATCACATCATATAAGCCTACCATACATGGGACGTGCAATTGCCTAATATGCTAAGATTTCACATAAATAAGTTCAACATAAATTAGTTCTGATATCAATTATAAAGAAGCATTTTAAAGTAATGGAGGGCTTCAGTAGCTACATCATTTAGAAAATTGATCTAAAAGTGATTTCATGGTTCATTCTCAACAGAAGAGCTTCTTTTTTCTTTTCTACAAATTTTTTTCCATACATAAACTCAGAAAAAAATAGTTTTCTCACCAAATCTGGAGCAAGAAGGACAGTTTGGGAGTTGTACATTTGTCTTTTAGATTACAGCTTAAAATATACAATAATTAATAATAACCCCAATTCAAGTATCTGTTCAGAACTTGTGTCTGAGTCCATGTATGTCTCAGAACTAGGATACCTTTACTGAGATCTTGGGAAATATGATGAATCATAGAACAGCCCAGGTTGGAAGGGACCTCAGAAGATCACTTGGTCCAACCTTTCGTGGGAGGTTGGACTAGAGGAAGTTGTCAATCCTGTTTGCAATTACCATGCACCATCCCATAGAAATACAATTCAAATTATTTGTGTATCTAACTGCTCAGACTCTGGTGCACAGTGACGCAGTACTTCCCTACAGACACATAACAAGCACATTTTAAATATGAGGTCATTATTTTTTACCATATCCTTTCCTACCAGAGGTGGAATATGTTATTCTGGGCAATGAACAGCATTCTTGTAAGTGGGAGGCAAACATAAGCTGCATTTCCTGGCTTTGCTGACTACACTGGTGTTAATTTTTTTGTTTGTTTGTTTTCCTGCTGACAGATAATAGGTTGCTGTATATTGTGCTATCCACTTTACACAACTCTGTACTGAGGTGTTGCCTTTCTTTTATAAAGCACTGGTAATTCTGAAATCCAATGGAAAAAATAGTCAGTTATGTCCAATTCTCAGTTCAAGGAATTAATGCTTTAGCCAGGAAATTCAGCAGGCTTCAGATGTCTATAGAAATGTCTTGGTAGTGAAACTCAGGATATTTTCTCTAGGCTGTTTCTTTCTCTTTTTTTTCTGGCAATGACCATAAAGTCAGGCCCCCCAGTGTGCATCACTAGATGGAAGAGCCTGGTTACACAGAACAGCCCATCTATTTAAGCCAAAAGATGCAACACCATGTTACTTATTGCAACGCCATGTTACCTATCAGCCAGGTTACAGAGATGTTATAATTTTTATTTCAGTAATATGCAACTGTGTTCCAGCCTACTAAGCACAGTATTAATGGAAACATCTGCAATTAGGCTAGATTTTGGGGGTTTCAGCAGGGGGGGATTTGGGGTTTGGTTTTGGTTTTTTGCCTACAGGTGCTTACAGACAGATTGCATTTCTGAAGCCAACTTTGTAGCTTTGCCTGCATAACCAAGCTGGGGACACAGCAATAAGATACTCTCCCTTGACTTTTGCTAGAATTTTGAGTTGGAATTTTCACCATTTCATGGACTATGTTTATTAATAGGCCTTATTTTGATAATGAAATCCTAGATAGTGTTTCTAGCTCATTAATACACAGTAGTAGATCCTATAACTCTGACCCTCAAGCTATGCTAGGCTTGGATTTATTCAACTTTTCTCATATATGGCTCCAAAGAAGCAGAGTGGATCTGATTCCAGAAAGCACTCTTTGCTTGACCTTTGGGCTAAGGAATAACTTTTATTTGAAGGCAAAGTTATTTGAGTCACTAAAGATAACCTTACCTGCTGCAATATAACATGAAATAATATTTTAAAAAATCTTTATTTTTCTTAATAATCCTTGGGTAAATTATTTTTAGCACATCTAAAGGAGAGGAAAGCTTGGCAAAGTCAAAGAAAATGGAAATCAGGTTTTATTTCAAGCCACAGAAACAACGGTGCCCTTTAACTTATTAATAGTTCTAATGTAGGAACATCAGTGATAATTATAGCCCTTCAGGGTCTGATCCCACGAAGAAATGGGTTAAAACTGCACATTTATGTAAAGTATTTGAATCTGTTGTTGTTCCATTATGCAAAAAGAACAAAGAGAAAGAGGAAGGAGACTAGAAGATGGTGCTTAGTCTAACAAAGTGAAATCACACACGAGTGGTGCCTGTGGAAAGAGGGCAGTGAGATCCAGGAGGAGACAGAGCTCATCCAAAGATAAATTTATCCTGAGAGTAAGAAAATTCCTACCCATTCAGAAGTGCAACCGTAGGGAAACCTTCCACCGATTGCTCCCAGTGGAAGACAAGTAACTGCTTTTAAGATAGATCTTAACACAAGATATGATGCAACAGCAGAGCTGGGTTTGATAAGCCAAGAGGTGTATGCTAATTATAGGTTCCACAGCTGTGTTCGTTTTTCTATGAGAATTAAAGACCTGTTTAAAGTTTCCTGCACAGTTTGCATACAACGGGCATGTCCTTAAGCCTTTAGAAAGAACTGAGAGCCAGTCTCTAGGGGAGGGAAATGGAGCTGCAGCCTGTGCTATGGACTGGGGAGTTGCCTCCAAGAGCTGCAGGCTGAAGTGACTGATCTTTGCCTCTGCCATGAGCCACCCTCCCTTTCCTCCTGTGGAACCTGTTAGATCTCCGGTTCCGGAACAAAATTAAATGCTTCAGTCACTGCTAATTATGATGCATTCCTGGGCTATTATTTTTAAAAGTCCAGAGAGAACATCTAGAAAGGTCTCTTCCCACAGGCAAGAGAGGTGTTGTCTACTGTTGTTTTTGACAGATATTTGGACACACTGCTCTTAAAACTCTGCAATGATGCAGATTCCTCATCCTTTCCGTGCAACCAGGGCTAAGTTTGTCTTCATAGTTATTCTGGGTCCTACCTGCTGCAGGTCAGACCTGTTGATCTTGTTCTACCTGCTACAGACACAAGCAGATCATTCCCTTACCTCATCCGGGGGCAAGCCTTATGTGTATCCCACGGTTGTTACTAGGACTCCCTCTCCCCCTTGGGTTTTGAACTGTCCTGCTGTTCCAAGGTTTCCTCCTAGGTGAGATGTTCTCATTGTCCTTCTGTGGGCTGTGTCCGGTCAGTCTGTGCATCTCTCGAAGTGACCCATCCATGCCAGACATAGCCCTCCTGTGCTGAGGAGAGCAGCAGCACTACTTCATAGGTTGCACTTCTGTTTACACACCCCAGAAACATATTTCTCCTTTCATAGCAAGATAGCATGTATGATCCACTGTAATCACAGATGCTTTTCTGAGAAATTGTCACAATCAATTCTTGTTCTTCCAGTACACGTGCAGTAGGCTATTTTTGTTAGAGAGTGGAATTTTTTTGGCCTTATTAAATGGATTTTTTTTTTTCTGGTCAAAAGATTTCTCTTAGTCACTAAGTTTATTTGGAATTTTAATCTGCCCTCTGAAATGCATGAAGCTCCTTCTCATTACAGCACATCTAGCTTTGAGGTTCTTGCATTAAAATCCCAGTTCAGGTCACCTTGGGGTGGTCCTTGTATTGTTGGTCAGTGCTAGAAGACTTGGGGGAGATGGTTTGGGATTGTCCGTGACTGAGTGCATACTGCTGTCTGTGCTGAACAACTATGTTCAGGCTCAGTCTGCTTTGACAGACAGCGAGATGTCTGTTCAGTGCCATCGACTATGTGCTCTGCTTTACTCTCCGGACAAGGTGCTTGGCTGATTTCTCCTGTCTCCTTTACCAGCTAAAGGCAGGGATCAGGTGGTGATCTGGTTAAGCACAGGGTTCATCCCAGGACTGGGGCTGGTATCTCCTCTGTCTGTTAAAAGTCGTCTCAGACCTCTGAGGCTGGTACACACCCACAGTTCTGAAGTTCCTGAAAGATCCTTTATTTGTTCCAGTATGACTGCACTTCTCATTTGTACAAATAAATTTGAGATAACTTGAGTATAAAGGATGATATATAAAGCCAAATTTTATTCTATTCACTCATAGTAATTTTCCTCATAAATACTTCTTGGGATTATGAAATATTCCTTGTAGTAGAAACCAGGTATGTCAGGACTGTACTGTTTTATCCTGTTAAACACTAAGGCATTCTGTGTTCAGTGCCAGCTTCATTTATCCTATTAATGTATTAGCAGGATTCTTTTCCTTTGCATTATTTAATGGAAGGGTTTTTTTATTCGATATGATCAAGCTTATCTGTGTCTAAATGAAATTCCATTAAAGATATACCATACAACAATGCATAAGGGTTTAAAATTAGTTTTGTTTTTGCAGCTGCAACAAAAGCATGTCTGCACTATCTGAAAGATTAGAGTGAGCCTGCTTTGTCTGAGCACTACTATTTTTCTGATTTTATGATACCCAGAGACATTTGCTTGAAGAAATAACTTGATAGACAGCAGCATGTGGGGAATCTATTATTTACACTGATTATCTACAAAACAGGCTTTTGTGTTAGGACTGCTATTGTGAAGAGTTTCTCCAAATCACCATTGCCCATTTTTCATACGTTACCTGAATCTATTGTAAATACAGAAATGTGGAGTTACAAAAACGGTGTGTGCCTGGCTCCCACTGAAAAGCCCACACTTACAAGCACTACTAAGAACAACAGCAAGACCATATAATTAGAGTGAGCAATAACTACAGTGATTTTTAGGTACCACTGTGTGATAATTGCCCGTAAATGGGGACTTTTCTATCGGCAACCATATGCTAAAATTTAAAATGCAAGTTTGGAAACAAATCACACCTAGGTAATAAAGTTTTAGCAATACCTTTTCATTGTGAAAACAGTAGCAATAGAAAGTGCTTACATTCAAATGTACTCAAATGCAGTAGTTTAGGTTGCAACACGTTTTTTTAACAATTCAATGGTGTACGTATACTGAATGAACAGAAAATGTTAATAGCTTCTGTAGGTCTCTAACTACCATCTCACTAATAATTAGATGCTGAGCTCCTTCAAAAAGCACACATTGACACTGAGGATCACAGAGATTCCTTTGGCATGTGAAGTAAAAATCAAGGTTTTTGAGTTATCGGGATCTTGTGCCTAGGTATAAGATATCTCATGTGCCTCCCTTCTTGGACAGGATTTTTTATCTGGTATCTTAAATATGTTTCAACAATAGCATCCATTTAATTAGCATTAAAAGGTTATTTTACCTTCTCTCAATTAAGTTACCCAAATTTTGCCAATCCATCTATAACTTTACATATGATCAAATTACTGTGATTTTTTAAAGTATAAATTAGCTGGAAAATTTACTCACCATTTGTAAGTTTGAAAAATTAGAGATGTTTGTTTCTCTAAAATAACACTTTTTTTTTTTTTTTTTTTTTTTAACATTAACTGTTTTGCTATGAACAATAACCATCAGATTTAAACCTGGATTTCTGAGAAGAGTCAATGACAATTTGGAAAATAAAACATCAGATTTTGGAAGCTGACAGGAAGAAAGAGTGAGTGTTAGGGGGGAAAAAAATGCAATTTTAGGGTTCCATTTATTAGCACAGCTTTTAAAAGTGGGTTGTTCATCAGAGAGAGGCTGCTGAGAGGTGGTTGACCCAGGCAGGTCTCAAGGCAGTGAAACTGGGGAAAAGTAAACAGGAGATGGCAAAAATCTTAACGGTAACTTGATTCAATGACCTTTGGCACCATCACTGCCCGTGGAGCACAGCTGCTCCTTGCTGCTGCTCAAAAGCTCTTCCCAGCCCAGGACTGTGTTTCCAAATGCCACTCTGACAAATTGATGGCTAGATCTTTAACTGCATCCTCTTCAGCCTGAGTATGGGATGCTCTCCTTAGAAAAGAGAACAATTCTGTTTGCAAGACAACACGTTGCTGGTGAGTCAACCTAAGGGGGTTTGGAGGTGCTTCTATATGCATACTATATATATTGAGATGCCTGCACTAAGTACTTTTGAGAAGTTGCTGACTTTGGAATTGCTTTGTTCCAGAGAGTTATTTGAGAACAGAAATTAAGACACTTAAAAACCTTTTGCACATAGTTAACAACCTCCATCAGTTATGGTCTTGCTTTCTCTATAAGCTTAATGAAATGCAGCTGTTAAGTGTTCACTAACAACTGCAAAATGTGTCTGGCATGCCCCATCACATTAATAAGCAAGCAAAAATCATCTTGCTTAAAATTTACATTACTGTGTGTATTCTTAGCTGGTTTTAAATTAGTACTTTGCTGTTTACAATATTTAGCATGAGTTATTTGTCAGTGTGTGAGCGGGTGGAAAGGGAAGGGCGACTCTGACTATTGTGGAGGGCAGGGAGGGAAGTATGTGTCTTCTGCTGCCTCCTTGGATGTCTTTTTCTACAGCCAGAGAACCCAAATTCCCAGGCAAAGATCCCCACAATTAGGAAATTACAATCCTGGGTGGCTGAGCTAATTATCAGGTTTTGATTGATTGACTTTCTTTTTAGCCCTGTAAATATCGTATTTTATATTTTAACTCAGTCACAATCAGTGTAAAGAACCAGTTTCAAATTAGGTCCAGAGCATATCACAACTGTGGTCTTTATGACTGAAGCAAGAAATGCTTCTTTCTTATTTTCTGCGCATACACAGAGATATGCGCAAACACACACAGGGATAATATTTCACTTTAAAACATTGCTGGTGGCATATCTATCTCAAGTATTAAAATATAAGCTTTAATATTTTAGTGCAACAAATGGTTGGGTTTTGCTTCTGCAGTTATAGCAATAATCTTTTATTCTCTGTATTCCTATTTTAAGACTCAAGAAATGCTACATTATTCATTTAAATTAGAAATAAGAAACAAATCAGCATAAGCCATTCATTTTACAGTTTCTGCATCTCACAGCAGCCTTGTGTGAATACCACTGAATAGGACCTGACAATACCCCTTTCTTATCTATTCCATCGATCTATTGGGGGGGGGGGTTCATCTTCCGAATCTTCCTGCCAATGCTCACATTTCAGGGAATGACAAAGCCACTCTTTTAAGAACCTCACAGTTTTGGGCTATATCCTCTACAGCTCTGTCTTAGAATAAGCTGAAGAAGTCGCATAAATCCATCCAGGCAGAGTTAGCTCATGGACAACTTCTGCAATATTTCCTGTCTCCTTTCTCAAGGATTTTCAGATATATTTGTCTCAGTAGTGCTGAGCAACTCCTGGCTAGAAAAAAAAAAAAAAAAAAAAAAAAAAGCAAAATTCTATCCAAAATTACACCCATGCGACCCAGAGAATGGGCTGTACAGGCATTAACAGAGCAAAATTTGGCTGTTCCCTATACTAATGTATTTGATGTAGATGATGCTATATGGAGGTGCTGTCCCCTGACACGTTCCTCCCTTGTTCCCAGCATAATCCTTGTCCTTATGGTTTCGTGAGCAAGGACTGGGGAGACAAACGAGCACTGCGCACAGGCGAGGACATGTCCAGTGGTGTTGAGCTACCTTGTCTAACAGTTTGTCATGCTCAGTAAAAATGTTTTTCAGTGCCTCGTGAGCCACCTCATAAAATGTGTTTCACTTTTCCGAAAGCCAGGGCTGCATAGCTCTTCACTGATTTCTTCACTTGACTTTCTTTGCTGGGATAAGCAAAATGTCTTGACCATACCTCATCTGTAAAATAATCTCTTGCAAATGTATGCCTTTATTAAAAATATAAGCAATTTGTATTTCAAATGCATTCTGGGGATGTTGGCCTGGGCAGTGCTGCATGTTTTTCTCTCATTAAAAGGAATTTCAATGATTCATACCAGTAACAGAGGAACATCGGTCTGGAGAGGACCTTCTGAGTCACCACGTCCAGCTCCCAGCTACCATAGACACGGTCCAAACCCATTTCAACATTACTTACATTATCAGCATTTTCCAAGTGTTATTATCATGGTCAAAGCTCTGTTTAATCAAAGCCTCCATCTGGCACACACTTCAAAAGGGCCTCTTTGTTCAGATTTATCTATTTAACTTCACTAGTGAATTTTCCATCACTGTAAATTTCCTGTCTCGGGCACTTAGCCTTGAGGATGATTGCATTTGCATAAGACTAAACAAATCGGTGTCTTTGCTGATTCATTTTTACACAAGATTTTAAGGTTTTGTTCTCCCAAGGTCAAGCTTTCTACAATCCTGCCTGGCCTCTGAGGCACAGAGTGAGGTTTCTCTTTTTGACAAACTTTCCTTTGGTCAAAACACTCGTAAGCCTGTTCTAGCACTCTCCAAGCAGATTACCTCTCCTATCACAAGCCATTGCTTTCTAATTCAGTCTTTTATGGACTGTCGACCTGCTCCTCCAAAGCCATAAATCCTCAACTAACTTCAAGTGTAACAATATTTAGAGATGTTATCTGTAGGACTCAACTGAGCCTTCAGAGTCCCATTATCTTACAATCTTTTCCTTTAAAAAACCGTTTTTGACAGCCCAGTCCTTTTCATCTCTTTTTTCTTACTGCTTTGACCTTGAGTTAGTTTATTCCTTCCTTCTCTGTATATTTTAAATGTTGCACAAAAACCCTATTTATTAAGGCTTTCCTATAATAAATCATTAACCTGAATATAGTTAAATGAAATGCTTATTAACATCTCTCTGCATAATCCATTTAATAGAATTAGTCTTGCTTATTCAGACAACCTAAAGAGGTCCGTGCTTTTGTCTACAAGGCATCAGCATTAAAGCTTATAATTATTTCTGGTTAATTCATTCCTTGGTGTTAGGAAATGTTGGTTTGCACATTTCAGCATAGTACTTTTCCTAATTTCTTGTATTAATTAGAGATACTGATATAACATTACTTTGTTCCTTTCTGTTCACCACCAGGAGAGATGTCTGAATATAATCCTATCTGTGCTAAGAGTGTGCTTAAATATTTTCACAACTGCTAACATTAGGATTATGTAGAATGATCACTAAATTAGAAAAAAAAGGAGAGCTTGATAAGACCACATGGACTTCAGAGGCATGCACACAGGGACCTTGGCCAGCAGTCATGCTCCGACAGCAGTGGAGGACACGGCAAGTGCTGACCTTAGCAGGGGTTTCTCCTTCAGCGGGACTGTGACACCATGAAAATGACTCCCAGATGCTAGATGTGGTCTTGTCAAAAGTGAGAAATGGACCCGCTTTTATGAGTTACTAATAACACAGGGAGTTACAAAGCAAAGGGGGGAATGGGAGCAGAAACTTTCTCCACGTATCTCGGTCCCTGCTGCAACAAGAGCAATGGCTTGCACAGAACTACTGATAATTTTAATGTATTAAGGGAGATCAGACGATTCTGATAATGCTTATGAGGACACGGTGCAATATGTGCACACAAAATCTGTTTCTGTAACCTACTGCTGTATGTCAATATTGAGGGCTACTCTCAGCAGGCAGGTGATGACTGCAAATCCCAAGGAGCACACGGCTCCCCACAGAGCTCCATGGGGGAAGAACCATCTTCTGAGCGATGGCATGCGCAGGGACCTGCCAAACCCCACCAGGTCCCTTCACAGCTCTTCAGCAATGCTGCCATGTGAGTGGCTCAGCTTGACACCCTGCCCTTGCCTTACCAGACCAGGCGCCACAGACAAGGAGTCTCTCCCCCAGAAATTTTACAACCGTTTCCTCCAGTCATACACGGATGGCAACCAGTGCCTTGAGTTAAACACGGTAACTCCCAACCATCACTAGTGGGACCATCGACACCCGGCAACCCTGCTCCCAGGCGCAGGGCTTCACTTCTCCATTAGCAAGAAAGTAATGACAGAAGCTGATATATTTTAAAGTTATTGCATCTTCTAAATCCTAGGTCATTTCATATTTCAAACATCAGACTTTTCATCAAGCTCATTTCAACCTTCTTCTAGATGGAAAATCACTGTCTTTTAAGGTACCACTATCACAGCTCTGAACTGAATTTGCACCGCCAGATCAGCACAAGGGGAGCCAAATAATTTGACCTTCGTTTCTGTTTCAGATAGTTACCAAGACATTGTTCTGGACAAGAATCTTTAGCCAGATAAATACCTCTCTGCGGGCCAACTGCTGTTCTCCTTCCCCCACCGTGTACCAAAATCTTCACACGCTGTAAAATCAGCTGTAAACAGAGTGCTCTGTTATAATGATGGTGATCGGTATTATGGAAATGCCCAGGATAGCTGCAGATGTAATCAGGGAGTCAAACAATTCATGCTTTTATCTAATACCTAATCATACATACCTCCACCATTATCTCACCCTACAAATATTAAGACTGCAAGTGTGTGTGTCTGTACAAAACAATGACATTCAATGCTAAGATCTTAGTGGGGGGAAAAAAAGCAGCTGTGAGTTTTATGCTATTTTCAAACATTTAAACCTTTTCATTCATTCCTAAACTAAGGTTCTTAGTCTGACCCAGTGAACCTTCAAAAAAACCCTATGAAAATTAACCGATCCAAGTACAAAATGACCTTGCCTAGCATTACATAGCAATGATAATGAAAGCAAGGACTACTTAGTACTTATAAAAAATAATTATTCATTCTAGATTAATGACTAAGCAGACCATACTAAGAATCTTTAAATTTTAAAAGTAAGTTTGTTTACTTTTTAAAGTTTGTCAAACACCACAAAAGATCTACAGAATTTTATTAATATTTGGGAACAAAATTTTCTTTTGCCAGCAAAGCAATCAGGTAACCACCGGAAAAGTTAATCAAAATACTGAGGTGAAAAACAAAAGGACTGCAGAAGTTATTAATTTTTAAGAATTTTTAAGAGCCAAGCACAGCATTTTAAACTGTGTGCCATCCAGTAGACTTACCGTGACATTGTAATTGATGCAACCCATTTGCCACTAACAGTGAGAAAGGGACATCTGCTTATAAGTTCACTTTGGAGACTAGAAACACTTGGAGATTTCCAGAAGTCAAATTAAAGTTAAGAGGCATAATTATCTGGCAAGACTTTCCGAATCAGTAAGTTACCATCCATCGTACCTGAGACAACCAGGTGTTCCCCAGCTGAATGCACAGGCAGCGCCCTGCCCGTTTCTGACAGCCGAGCTGCCCAAAGGGTGCTCTAATTCAGGCTGCTAATTATAAAAGGAGCCTATTAAATCACAATGAAGAGCAGTCAGGCTTTTTCCACCGACAGATGAAGGGTTGAAGAAGTGCACTATGATGCACATGCTGAACTGCTGGTCCTGTGCAGGCATATGGCAAATGTTTTCCAGCTACTGGTTCCAGTTAGAATTAAAATAGCATGGCTTTTTAAACCTGCAGTATACAGTTCCATAAAAGCCATTTAAAGCCAGTTTCTTACCAGTTTGCCTGTCGGCACGCTATGGATTTTGGGGACATTTCCACAATGACAGCAATGTCTTTGTTCGAGGGGACTCCTGGGGCCATGTGGATGCAAATGTGAATAGCTCTGCGTTTATTTTGTTTTTCTATAGCAAATGTCACTGCAGGTCTCAGTAAGTGAAACCATACCCAGCAGATACCAATAAGCAGACCCTAATGCCAGCAGGCTCACACCAGTTTGCCCTCTTGAAAGGAATCTGAGGAAACAGAACAGGTATTAGAGGGACTGGAGAATAATTTTAAATTTCGGCTCAAGCTCTTTCAGAGCATCAGTCCCAGTGAACCTGGAAGCCATGCAGCACAGCTGGATTTCATTCTTTATTGTAATGCCAACGACAGGTTTAAAGAAACCCAGAGAGCTTACTAAATGATTTTCTGAACTGAAATCTTGTTTGTCAGACCCAGCCATAGCATCGACAACCTAGCCCCTCAGTGGGGGTGAGGTGTGGGACAGGGTGGACAGGGCCAATATATTGCCCATGGATGAGCAAAACCAGCCCCTGCACACGTTTGGCATCCCTCTACCATGTGAACTCAGCCCTCGGGGCAGTTTATTCAAACCCAGCACAGTCCAGTCACTTCAACTGGTCCAGATTTGCTTCTCCTTCAGGTTTCTTTCACATCAAACTCTTCTGGTTAGCCAGCTTTGGGAACCATAACTCTTTTCTATTATCTATCCAAGTCTATGTATTTTTCCCCCATTAATTCACCTACTACCTTGGTGCTGAAACAATCCAGATATGATTTAATAAGCTTTAGAAAGATAGTACTGGTTCATATGCAGGAAATCAGATTTACATAATTTTCCACTCATTTTTATAGCCACCGTAGTTCGAATTATCTTTACGTTGGGGAAACTCTTTTAATATGATAAAATGAAATACCACCTACGCTATGCTTCAGCTTTCTAGCCTGGTTTTTGTAATAAATTAAATGTTGATTTGTCATACTGACTTATCACAGAAAGTTCCTTTTTAATGAGAAGAGAGCGCCCTGTCCTGCAGTTAGTCATGGTTATAAGTCACTAAACTAAGCTTCAAAATCAAGCTTTGTCTTGTAATTTTTTTTTATTACCTGAACCTTTCTGCGTGGGGGGGGGGGAAATGAATGATTTTTGGTTTTATCACATACTCTGTGCCTAATAAAATGTCATACATTGAAAACGGACCTGGTAGCATAGCTCAGATTTCTGTAGAGAAAGCAAAGGGATATTTATGTTTCAGTGTTCAGACTGAACAAGACTTGAAATTCAGGAGACTGCATCCTGCAAAAGCAAAGCTCCTCCCTGCACACACCACCAAGTGAGGTCCTGCTCTCCTCCCTGGGCTCCATCCTGACTGCACCATGAAACCCTCCTGGACACCCCAGGAGCACGACTTGTGTTTGCCATCAGGGATGCTTTATTTCTCCTCCTCTTCTCTGCCCAAAGGGAAGCACATGAGGATTTGGTGAATTTTGCCTACTCCAAAGCGCTCTGTGCGCTGTACCCTGGTGTCTCCCTGCCAGAGGTGGACTTGGCACTGGCAAGGGGCAGCGGTGCTGTCAGAGGTGGCTTGCTCCTGAGCAGGGCAGTGGGACAAGCTTTGCCTTGGCCTCAGGGAAATTGTCTTCTGCACTGTTGACACCTGTTCTGTGTAGCCGTCTCCCATGTACCTGCAGAGTAGAGCTGTTGGCTGAAGTCTCCTCTTCAGACCACCTCCTCATGTTCTTGGTCCAGATAGCCCAGTGCCTTCAGGACACCTCAGGACAGCAATGTAACAGGGTGAAAGGAGAGATCCTGCAGAAGAGCCAGGATCCTCCACGTGGCATCCAACCCCCCACCAACCCTGGGCTCCGAGGTGACCTCTTCTCTTTGTTCACACATGGCTCACGTGTTTTTCAAAGTAACCACATTAGTGGTTTCTCCCTTTTGCAGCCAAGCCTTTGGGTTGAGCACCTCCAGCTCACTCAAGATGGGTCATCAGGAATGAGCTTGGAAATTTCTGTTCCCCTCCTGTCTTTCTGACGCTTCTGTCCTCTGCAAGGAAAAGGCATTGGGCATCAGGATGTGGGGACCAAGCTGGCTCAGTCTTGCTCCATGTTTCTGGCAGACATTGGGTCAGTCTGGTCAGAAAAGTAAATTCTGCAACTTGTATCTAAATAAAGTACCATTGACATAAGCCATGCCTGCTTGTAGAAATGGCACTCAATACAAGACTTGCACAGATATTATGTTTTAGAATAATCTATCTTATATTCATATAGTCTGGAAAGCAAAACCTTTGATACCGGTGTTCAACCAAAGAGCACAGGATGCTATGTACACCTATAAGAGTCTGGGGTTTCATGCATCATATAAAAGAAAAATATTTTATTTGAGATATATTTTGTACAGAAATTTGCCAGCCAAAGTGAGCCTAGAGTGTTTATTTAGCAGCCAAACATCCCAATAGCATCATCCTGCTAGCTCTGGCTCAGTGCAAGGTGAGGCAGCAGGTCCTTTTCCTTCCTCCTGCCTGTGGCTTTTCAAGAACAGAATCATCGGTTTCTGCCCGGGTCTGTTCCCACGCCACAGACAGGATAGCCTGCAGATGCTCACGACTGCTGCAAATGATTGTCTCCTCACTTGTTTCTTGACACTGTTTTCTTATATTTTAACTCTTTTTTGCACGCACTTACTGTAATGTTTACTTTAGGATATGAAAAAGGCTTTGTATTAAAGCAAGTAAATACAATTTCTTCAAAGAGACTGAAAATAAATATGAATCTCTCTGGTTAAGCAAAATTGTCAAACTTTGGCCTCTGAAGTCAGGCAGAAAATTAGTTGTTTTCCAGCAGAGCTAAATATATTCACCTTTCATTGGTTTCAGTGGAGAACTTAATGCTAACTTAAGAACAGATAAATTATTTAGATGTTTAAACATGAAGCGCTCATCTGATGTTAAGTACTCACGTTTTTAAATGCTTGCCTTAATAATGATTTATCCTCTTTAAAACAAAAACTAATATTCACTGAGCAGTGTAGCAGGAAGGCTTGGCTACCTTTGCAGCATTCTCTCCATTTTTCAGAAGAATAATTTTGCTGCTCTAATAGTTATCTAAAATGAAGAATGTGGGGGTCTAAGAGTGGAAATTTTTACTTAACCCCTTTTTCTTCTCTTTGCAGCTCCCAGTACAGCCCAGTATGGGATCACCGGTGATGCCGAAGTCCTCTTCTCCTGCTGGTACCTTGTGTTGACACTGTCCTCCCTCACCAGCATATTCTACCTGAAGAACATCATTCTGCACTAAGTGTAAAGACCCATAAAAGGCTTTTAAGGATTCTCTGAAAGTGCTGATGACTGGATCCAATCTGGTAGAGTTTGTTAAAAGCAGCGTGGGATATAATCAGCAGTGCTTACATGGGGATGATCGCCTTCTGTAGAATTGCTCATTATGTAAATACTTTAATTCTACTCCTTTTTTTGATTAGCTGCATTACCTTGTGAAGCAGTACACATTGTCCTTTTTTAAGACGTGAAAGCTCTGAAATTACTTTTAGAGGATATTAATTGTGATTTCATGTTTGTAATCTACAAGTTTTCAAAAGCATTCAGTCATGGTCTGCTGAGTTGCAGACTGTAGTTTACAAAAAAAAATATTGCAGTAAAAATGTGCTTCTTTAAGGCTGCAATACAAATATTCGGTTCCCTTCTTGAATAGCATTCTATCCACATTTACACAGAAACATTTTTTTTCTTTTTTGATAAAAAAATCAAATAATATTGCCTTCAAAATATTACACATACCTAGATTTTCTTCTAGCATGATATTCAGGTTTCAAGAATGAGCCTTGTATTATAACTGCACTGTGCAGTACTGCTTTCTGTTTTTCTTTCCTTTTTCCTGCAAATTCAGCATGGGTGTGCCTTCATAAAACACTACTTCCTCTTCCTCTCCAACAAATCTGGAATGTGTTTTGGGAAATGCTAAAGCATCCTTTTGAGCATAACAAATCTCCAGCTGAGGACAAAGGTGCTAATGGCTAAAAGGAAAACCTCCTCTCCCATCTCCAGGGGGTCATTGAACTGCTTCACACTTAATGTTCTTAGGCAATCAGTCCAGGATAGCACCAACTCCTTTCTAAGTTTTCCATCTACCACCACTAACCAGTAGGTGAGCTCTGTAAAATTAGTTTTCCCATTACAAAACAGAATGCAAATTATTTTGAGTCATCTTTTGAATGTAGAAACATTTCCCTTAGTCATTCTAAATCAAAATTCCTAAATGGCTGTAAATGTGAGAAGCTGAATATTCCCTTTTATATTACTGGCAAAAACTATGTGAATTGGTATTTTTCTTGCACTTAATTTTGTACTGGTTTGGCTAATTTAGCAATGATAAAGGATGCTTTTAAATATTAGATATCTGAAAATACATGAAGTATCAAGCAGAATTTTATATATATACATATATATATAAAATACATATATATATTAAAATGAGGTTTCTCCAATAACTGTACTGAAGTGCATGTTGCCGTCCATGATAGAATCATCTTTACAGACAGGACTTCATTACCAATGTACTAATACCTTACCACAGCAGTTAAGTCCTCATACATGATTTCCTAGTACTGCAGTCTATCAAGATAACACTTTCATTTCACTCAGTGAAGGATCAAGTTTCAAAATAGCATACAATGCTACTAATTTTTTGTTTTAAACAGCTCTGGACAGCATTAACACAAAACATTGCTCACAGTTTACAGCTGAATTTAAAAATGCCATCTGTGTAAATTACTGGGACATGACTATGGCCAACAGCCCTTGAATACAAGATCCCCTGGTGACCCCAATAGATCTTGACTTGCTTACAAAACAACTATTGATGACAAGAATAATAAAACCATTATCGAAGTTATTATTCCCCTGTTTTGTATATGATCTCTGGTAGGCGACACTATTATTATACTACAACATTTTTTTCTCCTAACAATAGGTTTTTGTAGTGACCAATACCACAGGAGCACTGTGCATACTCAGCAGTTCCAAATTCAGTTTACAGATACCCCACATTTTGAAAAGGCAGACTCTGGGTTTCTCTAGTCTCAATTTATACTATCCTATGCTAGCGTGTATACAGAACATGCAGTGAATCTGTTGTAGTTACTGATAAAGAGTATAAACAGAAATATATTGACTCCAAAATATGGCAATAAAATGTCCTGGGTCACTCTGCGTATGTTCAGTGACAGAACGTACTATTTCTATCTTATTATTTACAGCTGTGTGCTAAGCAGTTACTATTTTCAGAAATGTGGCATTTTTTAAAACCTTGAATAACATGAAATAACAGGAAATAGTATAGAACCAATTCAAATTATACTATACGCAGTCCTGATATTCTGATCTCTCTTGTATTGCAGCTTTAAAGTGCTCTATTTTAGAATCCATTCGCTAGAAACAGTGGTGCTGCAGAAAGTATCATGTCAGTACAGTTTTATGAAGAAAGAAAAAAGGATACGCATAGCCCAACTCATACGACTTGTCTCACATAAAACTGAGAGATGTTTCTATACTGTGGCTGGATCAAATTCTATATTTTAATGATATATTTCATTTCAGTGATTCCTGATTATCTGGATCCTGATATTTCCAGCAACAGAATAGAATGAACAGCAGCTTTATTAAATATGAAAAAAAGATATATAATTATGTATTGACTGTTTGCATTTGTACCAGGTAGAGCCACTGGATAACATGCACAAGATATTCAGTCCCATCTCTGAATTTTCACTTAAATTTGGGGGGACATAATTATCGTCAAGTCAAAAAAGAAAAAAAAAAAAACCAAAACCACAAACATTTCTAGGTGCCAATGGCATTTCCTTAGATGAAATAGGTATTTAATATCAGTCAGACCTGCGTGTTCAGCAGTGGACATGTGTGTGTGTGTGCGTGTGTGCAAAGCGCAGTGCGAGGCGTGCCGGGACTGCGCACACGCTGCCGTGTGCCCTCGGTGTCTGTAGGGTTAGTCTCCTGAAGGCTGCTTATGAGACTCTGCCCACTCAGCCCTCCAGTCCTACAAAGAGATACAGCCGTGCTTAACGTTATGCACCGATTAATTCAACAGACATAGTACATAGAGTCAAACGACCTTAATTTTTGCAGGATTGGAGCTGTAGGCGGTGTTGATCAAATAAAGAAACTTGGTTCTTTGTGAATCTGTTCCATGCGGTAAACTGGTAATTGTACAGATTGGGACTTATTGGGACATTCCTCCAAAACGGACGGTGCAGACTGCTGCAAATTGAACACAACATTTTACAAAATCTACCCACCCTTTAATTTGTGGGGTGTATTTGCTTTAGGCAACTGTTTGAAGGTATGTTCTATGCTTCTTCAAAGGATTAACCCATACTGTTCATATCTGTCGGGCAAATATTATTATATTTATTCCCACCTTTCAAACGTGAAAAATAAATGGCTTAGCTCCAAGCAGTATAACTGAATATTTATATCAAGACCATTGTCCACATTGGAAACCCCAAAGTCTGTAACACCGTAAGTTCCTACTTGTGCAATAACTCAGGTCTGCAATTACCATTGCATCGGTGACATACATAGAAGCAATGATGCTCTAATTATACAGTTGCTGATCGTGATATTATACTAATGCTGAATTAAAGGATGTCTCACAACTTCTTGAACAAATGCAGTTTCTCAAGGGTTTATAACTTGGCAGGAAATGTATCCTTCATAGCTAGACAGCTTTTTTTAAACTTTTCAATATATATATTTTTTTTAGAAACTATGCTGTTTTTAAGATACAGAAGTGTTAAAAACCATCACCAGTAAAAGCTGCTTTTTTGCACATTTTCAGAGCTAGCATTCTAGACAAACAATGGTAAATGTTATGCCTACCAAAATCTCTGCTTAGTCCACATAACTGTGTTATAAAGAATGTGTATACCAAAATATGTATTTACATGGATAAAAAAATATGCCTTAAAGACTAAATATGCATTTAGTTCTAAGACTGGACCAGACTTGTGCCCAGTCTGGAGGTAAATAATCCATATTTCATAGCCTGCCATGGAAGGTTTTGTTTCTTTGGAGAAAAAAGAAAAAGGAAAAAAAAAAGCATTTCTTTTAAAAGAATCTTAGACAATTTTAAAATTCTTGCATAAACTGACATATGTGAGGAAGTTTAGGAAAAGGATAAATTTTAGCCTGACACTTTAGTGCTGGCAATGCATTGCCTCGCTTGTGGGGTTTGCCATAGGGGCTGGCAGCACTGCGGCGCTGCCAAAGGTTTGTCACGTCCCCTTCCACATCCCCTCGTACGCTTGACTGCCTCGGGTGGCCCTGAGCCAGGGCAGAGCGAGGAGCCTGGGTGCCCCTTCCTCCCACAGCGCTGCGGGAAGGGGGACCACACACCCACACCCCTCTGTCCACTCTACAGCTTGCAACACAAAATTCTTTAAAACAAGAATATAGCGGGAAAAAAAAATCTTAAAACCCAGGAATTAAAAATTCTCCATTCAGCCTTAATGATGAGAGTCGATAAATAAGTGTTAACATTGAAGGGAGGAATTTACCTTCAATTTGACCGACCTTAAGCACTGCTGTTGCCCATGCAGGGATGCTGCAAACACTTAGTTTGGGCTGGCTCCGTTTTTCAGTCCTGTTTTATGTTTCTCTGCTGAGCATTGAGGGCAAGGGAGGGAATTTATTCTGCAATCGGAAAAGTCCATAACATAACTGAAAACAGCCAGATCAAGGCAATAGCACAAGGGTCTCAGGATAATTTGGAAGGGATTCTCAATAAATCCTGCTCCAAAAATTTTTTATCAGCAGGGGTGGGGAGATTTTTACCGGGGCATCTTCAGGGCTGAGCACATACCTATTTGTTCCTATCAGTTTCTGCCCACTTTATGCCTAATTCATAAAGAGCTCAAAGGTTCCTTTATACTAGAAAATTCCTGTGTTAAAAAATGTAGAGATCGGCATATTTGCCACCTCCCAGAAACTCAGTTTTCAGTCATTCATCTTTTAAGGTGTATTAAGCTTTCCCACCACTTGGTAGGGTGTAAATCTGTATCATAGGACAAGCTGTGGGGCCAAATTCACACCCAGCTCTGGCTGCTTCGTTCTCATCTCAAAAGGAGCTGCAGCGAGGCCATCAGGTCTCTGCGCAAGAGGGCTCCCGTGCCAGGGGGGCTGCTGCATGATGCATAATGGTCATCAGCCACTCTGCATCACCCACACGCTGATGTCTCCATAACTCCTAGCTGCCAGAATTATCCCTGAGGGTTTGCTTTAATTTATGCCACCAGCCATCCCGGTGCCTGGAGAAATGCAGGAGGGACCTTCTCCTTTGCTCTCACTCCAGACTCGGTTCTCCCACGCAATGAACTTTGAACCCAGCTGCAAACAGCAATGAAAAATAGCACAGCTGAAAGTCATTTTACTTGCAGTCCCTTTCATTGCTTCAGCCCCTGGGGCAGCTGGACAGCAGGTAAACCTTAGCCCCCATTAGCAGAATAAATTACATTTCTGCAGTGAGCCAGAATTTAAAGACAGAGGAGGAGGAGACGGTACAGTGCTGCTCTGGCCACTACAGCCACAGGAATTTCCCCTTTTATCTGCCAAATATGAAAGTACTCATTATTCGTCCATTACCCTTTTTTTTTATGCTGCCAGATAAAAAAAATGCCTGTAATGATGATATATATTATATTTGGTATCTAGAGGGCAAAATCTGTTCTCTCCTAATGCACATCCATCCTTCTCTTTATTATTTTTCAGCCAAAACCAAAACACAATTCGCACATTACACAATGCGATTTATGTGCAATAATATCAGCTTCTCCACTTATCAAAACCATTATAGTCATAAGCACATAACTCCCATTAACCTCAACAACAGTGACTTAAACGTGAACCACAAGTGAGAATAAACCTTAAAGATATGATTGAACAGCAGCAGCCCTGTTTTCTGGTGGGTGTCTAATGGTGAGATGGCAGGGCTATTTCTTCCCTCCCCTGCCTTATTTTTTTTTCTTATATGAAAATAGACTTCTGCAGGGCAGTTAATTTAGGCTGGGAGGTGCAGCCATTTAGATGTGCTTAACATTTTTGACGTGTCACTTCAGGTAGTGATACTTCATCAGGCGCGGGAGAGGCGAAGCATCCCGGGGAGCCGCAGCGAGCCGGGCAGGCTGCTCCCACTTCATGCTAATGAGACAGTTTCTTGCAGGAATTTTGGCTCTGTAGAAGCTGCAGGAGGTAGCATGGTTCATTAGGCTATGAAAGCTTTAAAATGTTAAAGGAACTGGTTTTCCTCTCTCATTTAAGTGAATTGCTAAAAGCACTGGGCTGTTCTTCCACGGAACTCCGAATTCACTATTTTCTTCATTAACTTTGACCTTTTTACATTTATTACAAAAAGGGGAAGAAAAAAAAAAGTTAACTCTGGAGTAAGCTACTGCAAATTCACTTGCCCCAAGCTTTTAAAATTAGAGAGCCTGGAGTTTGGGCCAGGGGAGCAATGGATCTCATTTGCCACTGTTTTCTGTATAAAGAGGATTTAATGTTTGTTTGCCAAAAATTAAGGATCGTAAGTCCTTATGAATCATTTCTAAATTACTTTTAGCAAGCTGCGTGCATGTATCTTTCCTACCTGTGTGTTTATTAGTAGCAGAAAGACAAATGGAGCGACGGGATGGGACACTTTCCCATGAGCTGCTCCCCAGAGCCTGAGCCACCTTGAGCGTCGAGCCGCTTTGCTGGGGCCAGGCGAGGGTTCCTGTATTGCTCTCAGTGAGCTGGAAAATAAGCTAGCGAGGCATCCATGTGGAGTTAGAGGCAGTTCAGAGTTAAACTAAACAATGTGCTTGACAGTCTTTGGAAGTTTAGTCCTGGGATATTTGCGTCAATCTTTTGAAACTGCTGCAGATGCAGCCTCCTGCTTTAGCCACCAGTGAGCAGCAAGCCCTATTCGGGAAAGTGGTAATTCCATCCACCCTCCTCCGGGTATCCCTAGAAAAGCAAACAAGTAGCATCCTGCTCTGCTACTTGTGCATTTTCTAATTTCGTCAGAGGCTTTTTTTCTCATATTAATTTAAATGCAAGGCTACCAAACTATGCTTTTACAGCCCGCAGCAGCTGAACTGTCTAAGAGGGAGGAGATGCTCAGTGCTCAGTTTCAGGCTCTGCTGTTAGCAGAGGGCTGCTCTCCCCAGGCATCAGCACACACTTGCCACCATCTCCCCTCCCTTGGGGCTGGCACACTGCTGGCCCCATCTCTTGGTCCCCTTCTCTTCCCAGGCATGGGGAAGGGGAAGGCAGGGGAGCAGGAGGAAGGCTGCAGCTCTCAGACTGAGCTCCTAACTCATAAAATGAACCTTAGAAGAAGCATCAGACAAAGAGTCAGCTAAGAAGACAAAGATGGGGCATTACACCTGTGCACTGAGGTCTAAGCTCCCACCTGCTTCTCTGACAGGGCTCTGATTTCAATTTAAACAAACCTGTAAGCTCCGTGATGTTTTTCTGACTCAGCAAAACTTTCCTCCTCAAGCCGGACACATAAATGCTGCCATCCTCGAGTTTGGGGTACTGTGTTAGAGTCTTTCTGTGCATCCATATATGGATGCAGCAGAGCAGAAATGTCTGAATGTCAGTATGCCTCCCCTGCTGATGAAACATGTAGTGGAAAAGATACCTGAGTTTTTACAGTATATTCATTTTTGTCATGGGAGTTTCGATAAGTGTCTCGGTCTTTATTTCAGTGCCTTAAGCACCTTTTTGCAAAAGGCCACAATGTAAGAGAGTACATTTAAAAAATTAATTTCCCAAAGTTAATCACCCTTAGTAACTCTGCTCCCCAGCACAGTCGCTCCCATGTCAGGTGTATCACCGGCTCCTCAGGAAACAAGACGGCAGCAGCGCCAGTCAAGAGGCACTGATGAGTGCTTCTGGCGTGCTATTTCTCTCCAGAAGGTTTTAGATAAGACACTTAGTTCTTCTAAAAAAAATTCAGCTAAGGGCTTTGACCTTATATTTGAATACAGAATTAGCACTCTAGTAAAGGTTAATGAACAGAAGAAGGGAGTAGAGAATTTTTGACCAAAATACTTCTGAAAGGGATTTAGACATGTGCAGGTCTCTGGGCAGGTCTGCTGCTGCAGAAGGACCTGTCCCCCTCGGCCCCAGCGCTGCAGCCATTGAGAAAACCTGCTCAGAAAGGGGAAAGAGGAAAAGGATGAGGAGGAGGGTCTGCTGGTGTTTGGCATGCAAAGCCATGAACTTGATGTGCAAAGCCACGCCAGTGATGAGGCATTAGGCTCAACCAGCTCCAAGGCTAAAAGATTGAAATTGGATCCCCCCATGGCAGGGCTTGCTCTGGCTTTCCTGTTGTAGGATGGAAAGGGATGGGGTTTTACTACAGGTTTTACATGCAGCTGGGCTTGGCTTGGTGCTCGGCTGAGAACCCTAAGGAGAGCACAGGATCTTCCTTTGAGTGTTTAAATTGGGTTCATTTTTCTGACAAACTGTGATCTTGAAATACAACTTTTTTCTTTGCTTCCTCATCAAGTTGATGCTTGTGAAAAGTAATTATTTTGCCACATGGTGAAATGTGCAATTACTACTGTTAGGCTCTTCATCTAAGACTAGCCCCTTCATGAGTGCTGACAACCAGGGATTTGGCTAATTTGGGAAAAAACCTAACCAGCCTTCCCCCCCCACCCCAACACCTTCCCAATTTCTAATTTCTCTCCCACCCAAAAATCATGACACCATTGCTGCAAACGGCAAATAATAATAGTAAATACTGGGATGGAGTCTTAAAATTAATTGCAAGAATTAGGGCTATTATAATGTAATAATCACTTTAAATTATTGTGATCATGACTTTCATCATTAAAGGTATTTTACCTATATTTAAAGCTCACACTATTAGCAAAACCTGGGAGTTGTGGAACGTGCTTTAACATTCCAGTAAATGAAAAATATTTTGGAAAGAAATCCCTTTCCACCTTCCACAGGCTGAGGCAGAAAAAACAAAACCAAAGCACACCCCCCTGCCCCGCCAGTTCATGGTTCATGCAGTGGGTGAGCAGGGCAGGGATGTTTCCATGGCTGTTTCCACCGCACAAAGCTATTCAGTACCAGGTCAGCTACTTAATATAGAGCCAGTGCCTTTGGAAGGGTTCATAAGAGAAAACAAGTATAGGAAAAAAACCCCACAGAGTCGTTTGTATTTGTTAAATGTAGAGAGACACCATCTGAAAACAAAAGCCAAGCCTCGTGGAGGTAGTGAGCCAAATCTGCATGTAATTATCCCTCTACTATTCAAAATATTGTTATTAAAATAACTCTCCACTCAAATTCCAGCTCAGCTATCACACCTGGTGTAGGAGATTTATAAAGAATATATATTTGGTCTACAGCAGAACATGTTTGCACTCCTCCGTGTGATAACAACAGCTCCCCTATCACCTGGTATAGCTGTAGTAAGGTCCCATTTCGGAGGGTGGTGGGGCAGCTCCTGCCCCATGCCAGGGGGCTTGCTCTGTCCCTGCGCCTGCTCTTTGCCACCAGGCATGGGGAACACCAGTTTTTCTGCAAAACCACATCCCTTGGCAAAGCTTAGGTTTGAGCATTGGTGACCAAGGGGCAAAGAGCCACACCGCACCTCAAGGATGGATCAGCCTGGACAACAGGGTCCAAAAATGAGCCTAAGGGAAAATGCTCTGCCCACTGGGAAGGGCTGGGATTGCCTGTGCAGCTCAGCTCCTGCCCTCCACCTTTGTCACCAGGGCTTCTTTCTCTTTTTCCCCCACTCCAGAATAACTTCCTGGGAATAACAGGAATAACATCCTGCTATAGGGAACATCCTGTATAGGAACAACATCCTGAATAGGCAATATTATCCGGGCATCAAATCCATGTTTAAGTATAGGTATCCCATGCCACTTGAGGCTGGAAATATATCTGATGAATTTGTGTGTCCCTCAGACCGATGGGCTGAAGCCCATCAGTTGCCCTTTCTGCCAGCACAGGGCTCTGCAGCAGCACGGTGCCCCTGCAAACACATCTTGTCTTTTCACCAACCTTTGCAAAGAGGAGGGGGTGACTGCTCTCCAAGATGCAGTACCCATCTCTAAGTCAATAATATATGCAAATGCACTTAGCAAAGCACTCCTGCAGATGTTCTTAATTAAACCAACCTAACCCAAGCCCACATAAAGTAATAACCCCAAAAACTGTCTTCCCGCTCTCATATGTTCTGAATCACTGCTGCAGAATACTACAGGAATATTATAAGAGTGAACCATTTGCTAAATAGGCCACCTGTTAAATAAACACTCCCACTCTCCAAATATTGTTGTTTTGTTTTCCAGACTAGGCACAATCTGGATTTATTTTAGATGAAAAAAGATAATCACTAAAGTAAAAAAAACAAAAAACCCAGTATTTTGACTATTTGAAACTATCCATCTTGTGTGCACATCTGCTCCTTTGCAAGCTGACAGAGATCTTACATTAAAAGAGAATCATAGTTACTTATTCAGCCGGAAGCTAATGAATTTCCATCATCAGACCTTGGCAGTCTTCACTTTTTTAACTTCTCCAAGCCTTGAATTGTTCCTTATTCACCTGGCTTCATTTTCCATGAGGTGTATCTTCTCACAGGGACAAATCCCAATCCAAGATTGTTCTAGCAAAGTTTACACAGGAGCAAGAACAGAGTTCGCCTCACGTTTCATTATACAATCACTTTTTCCATGCTTTAAAAGCCAAGCTAACCAGTATCCCACCTCTAGCCTGTCTGTACAGGAACATCCTGCTGCACACACATAATGCACTCAGTTTAGTCTTTAGGACCCCTCTCTCCCCTACCATCACAGGCCCTGAAAAACACCAAATTAGTTCTATAGGATGGACATCCCCTCAAAAAAAAAACCAACCAACCAACCAAAAAAAAAAAAAAAACCACCACAAGTAAAAAGAATAGAATAGGATTGAATAGAATATTTCAGTTTGAAGGGACCTACTTGCAAGAGGTCCAACTGCAAGAAGATGTTAAATAGCTAACACTGCTATTTAAGATCATATCTGACCTCTTTTCTCCATTGTAATGAATAAGCTAGATCACATCTCTGAGCCCTCTCATCCTCCCTGCAATCCCCAGGTACAGCTCTGCAAGAGCCAGCATGAAGCCGAGGTCATGGCATGGCAGCTCCTGGCCGCACATTTCTGCACAGCCCCCCAGCAGGTCTCTCGCTGCACCTCCACAGGCCCTCTGAGAAACAAGAGCACTGAAACTATTCAGATTAATCATAGAATCATTTAGGTTGGAAAAGACCTTTAAGATCATTCAAGCTCAGGTTGGATGGGGCTCTGAGCAACCTGATCTAGTTAAATCTGTCCCTGCTCACTGCAGGGGGGTTGGGCTAGATGACCTCTAAAGGTCCCTTCCAACCCAAAGCATTCTATGATTCTATGATTCTATGATTCTATGATTCTATGATTCTATGATTCTATGATTCTATGATCATCGAGTCCAACCGTTAACGTAGTACTGACACATCCACCACTAAACCATGTCCCTAAGTGCCGCATCTACGCATCTTTTAAATACCTCCAGGGATGGTGACTCAACCACTTTCCTGGGCAGCCTGTTCCAATGCTTGACTACCCTTTCCGTGAAGAAATTTTTCCTAATATCCAACCTAAACCTGCCCTGGCACAACTTGAGGCCATTTCTTCTTGTCCTATCACTTGTTACTTGGGAGAAGAGACCAACACCCACCTCACTACAACCTCCTTTCAGGTAGTTGTAGAGAGCAATAAGGTCTCCCCTCAGCCTCCTTTTCTCCAGGCTAAACAACCCCAGCTCCCTTAGCTGCTCCTCATAAGGCCTGTGCTCCAGACCCTTCACCAGTCTTGTTGCCCTTCTTTGGACACACTCCAGCACCTCCATGTCTTTCTTGTAGTGAGGGGCGCAAAACTGAACACAGTATTAAATAGATATAAAAAGAGAATGATTTGATGCCAGACCTCAGGATTCTGTTTAGAGCATGAACACAGAAGGTTAGAGTGATTAAGTGAGGGGAGCAAAACCAAGCGTAAATGAGAATGCTCTGAGATGGGGCAAGTGGTGAGGCACTCGAGCTGGCTTTGCTGCTCATGCCAGATTATCCTGGGCTGCAGATCATGCAGTCTCTGAATCAGCGAGTTAAGGTTTGGAGGGTTTGGAGTTTACTTTTGAAGGGCTTCTCAGAAACTGTAAGACTCAGAGTCTGCAAAGCTGCAGCTGAAGAATAACATTCTCCAGGCACTTTGTTGCATTCTTCTGCTGTCCCAGACGAGAACTTTTACACTGGAAAGTAACACTTTACAGTTGTTCATGCCCTGATATCCAGCCTGACATGAACATTAGTGCTATGGACCCAGACCTGACAGTTAGAGTGCAACTTTCTATGGTGTGTTGGTTTTTAGAGTTGAGGCTGAAATGGGGTCCCCAACGACACACAAAACACTCTCGCCAAACATTTCCCCAGGCTTCACCAATAAACCTGTGGGCCACAAAGAACACTTGCAATCTATTGCTAATGCCAAGGACCAGTTACAAGCAGCCACATACATCCTCTGAGTGTGTGTGTGCAGACATTTACCAGGGATTTAAAATGGCTTTAGTGATTTTGGGTCCTCATATCCGAAAACAGTATCTTGTTGTCACAAATAATTACACAGTACAGATGGAGGTTTGGAGATCAGTGGTGACATCCTCATCCATGCCAAGTTATACTTGCACATGAAGTCCAGTTAACTTGGTGAGACTACTTGTACATGCTATTATACTTTGTGAATAATGGTACATGATATCAGACCCGTGGAAATCTAACTGATTGGCAGTAAAAGCTGAGTAGGTGATCATCTAAGTGCATAAAATGTGGCCATAAAGATGCACCGGCATTATGAGTTCATATAAAATTGCAGGCACAAAACTGGACAAAATTGCTTTTCAAAATCAGCCCTATTATATCCCATTCTCTTTCACAGAAAGCCTTTGTGATAATAATTTTGCACGCTGCTATTTTGCATGTTCACACATATTTTTTTGCTCTTTGACACTCAGCACCTAGCAACTTGGCTCCATCACCTTTAGCTGATATTTTTCCCATGCCTTCTGAATAAGACAGCAGCAAAATCCTCCATGCAAGTCTCATACTCTGTCCTTAAAAAGAACCCTTTTTTTTCCAAGACAAATTGTTTTCATCCAGCTACAGGCTTGCCTATATCTTTTAAACACTAAACCCCATCAGCTTGTGATTTTTTTCCAAGTGCTTTTATGCATCTTGACTCTAATGCAGATTCTTAGAAAATTTCACAAACCCTGTATGACTCATTTCACTTTACATGCAGCTCACAAATTAATGGTGTCTGTTAATTAGGCAGCTAACCCCCCCCCCCCCCCAAATTTTTAAAATTATAATGCTTCTCATTTGAAGGTACTGTGCTGTAAAACACATTAAAGAGATTTTAATAACTAAGAAAGGCTTTAATTAGAGCTGACATATGAACTGAGCAAGGCTACAATGCCCAATATATACACATACATACATTACACATGTGTATGAAGGGTTGTTTTCACAATAATCTGGAATTCATACATGAATTAGCCTTGCGAGTGAACAGAAACAAATGGCATTTTATTTCCTTGCGCAGGGAGGACACAGGCACAGCCCTTGCCTCACGCAGCTCCTCAGGACCTACCACCGCTCACTAACTAGCTGGTGTTACACAGGCGTGACCCGTTTGGCATGGGATCAGTAAACAAACCATGCAAGGATAATGTGTTCATTCTTCACTGCAAAGCAACCGAATAACACAGACTTTTGTCCAATTTACTGCCCAGATCTCTGTGTCTTTTGTATTCTGTGGAGCCCCAAAGAAAACATTGTGAGCACTTCCTCAGCATCATATCTAAATGAAAAACAGTACAGAGCCTAGGGTACAGCACAATCCTGGTGCTGCTTGAGGGATGAGTGATGCAGAAGACCTAAAACAGTCTGCCACTTTGGAGAGACTGTCGTCTTTGATAATTAGCAGAAAGAAAAGAAAAGATATTTTGCATACCTGAGTCTATGTTACTTTAAAAGCACTAGTGCAAAAAGAACATGTTTATTTGGAAATATTCAATGGCCCACACATTGACAGGAAAAAAAGAAGAGAGTTGCATCCTTTTAAGATAGACCCTTTCTTCACCTCTCCATCTCAGCCTTTTCTATATAGAAATCCAGGACTTGTTTCATTCAAAGAATAGACTTTAAATTTCTATACTCATGTCAGTGTAGCATTAAATATTAAAGCAAGATATTAAAATTTCAAAGAACCTAAATGAACCTGAGGTATTCAAAAATAAGTGTTCCTGAATATTTAATACTAGAGATTTCATAATTAACTTTAGAAATCTCTCACATTAAGAAAATGAGGAGCTGCCTAAAAAAAAATGTGACCATCACAGTGACCTTCCAGAGGGCTGTGGCAGATGGTTTCAGTTCACAGAAAGACACAAGTTTTCTTTGGCCCCGTTACCCATTTTTGCCCTGCAGGGAGGGAGGACCCAACCAGCAGACAGGGTCTGGGAGGGGGGTGCTTCATCCCTGGCACAGTGCACACTGGTCCCACAGTGCCGTCCCCCTCCCATCGCCCCCACACCACAACCTCGGGCTGGGGATGAGCATCAGCACGAGCTGGGTGGCTGCCTCGCTGGGGCTGGAGGACCACGCTGTGTCTCCTCTGCCATATACCACTGACAGCTGGGGCCCTCTTGGGTAAAATTGATTCAGTTTCTTTCCTCCTCAACTGCTCAAAGGAGTTTCTTGGGTTCCGTGACATCTTTGTGGCTTTCTGCAGAAGCTTTGCCAGCCCTTCCTCTTCTTCAAGCGGGGACACCACAGTGTCACAGCTGCCCTCTCCCGCATCAATAAATAGACTTGCCTGCAGGACCAAAAGGGCCATGACTAACCACAGCAGTTCACCAACCTGAGATTTAAGAAGTGTGATGAGATGTTATTTACTGTCCTTTTACCTTCAAATGTACTATGAAAGACACATGGATTTAGTAGGGAGAAGCAGCAAACAAACCAAAACTAAATTTAGTTTGTATGCCTCTGTAGGCATGTTTTCCTCCATTATTCATAAAGACAGGCTGACTTCCAAGGAGCAGTTACAGGTGGCTCTCCCATTAGTGTCCTCCAAAGATCTTCCAGCTGGACCACTCTCAGTTTCCCACCATCATAAAATTGTTTGTAACTTGCCTGTTTACTAATACTTATAACATGTGATCCTATATGATATAAAGATGTGGAAGAGTGGTCCATACCAGCACAGGATCTGGCCCAACATTTCAGTGTAATTGGGGCAGGGGAGGGGGGCGGGAGCGGGCAGAATTTAAAAATAATATAACAATACAAATGAGGATGTCTGAGGTTGGGAAATTATTCTGTATTAAAACAGTCTGAGGAGTAAGAAAATAGCAATTAAGAGAGAAAAGAGGTCCTGTTGATTTAGCTTTAAAATCAGTGCAGCAGCAGCAGCCTCAGCAGCCTGCCATTCCTCCCTCAGCATCCACCCCGCCTCTGGCCAGCCCTACCCTTCTCCTCTCCCCTCCCCAGAGGGGCTGTCTGCACTGTCTCCCTTGGTCAGCACACTGGGCTGCGGAGAGAAATGGCCACGTGAAGCATCATCCTTGGGCTCAGCAATGAGCAGAAGTGCCCCAAAGCAGCAGGGATGGTGCCCATGCAGCGGCCCATCAACACACTGTCCCTCAGCGGTGCCCTCCCACGGGGGGAAAGGGCACGTCCCGCACCCCTCAGCTGCAGGGACCACTACTTCATAGTTTTCACCTCAGCCAGGTGGGAACAAGGGACACAAGAGATCTTTGTGCACAAAATGGACTGGTGGTGGTGACGGTGAGGACCTGGCCAGAGTCAGTGAGATGGGGAAGTGCTGACTGAGAGCAACTCCTCCATGGGGCAGCTGGCTCTCCCTCACCAGTGGATTTCAGAACAGCTCATTAATTAAGTCCCACATCAGCTGGGACCCAGCCAGGGCTCCTTTACCCAGCTGAGCTCCATGCCCAGGGGCAGGGCATTAGGGCATTTTTTCCTCCCTTTTGGAGTTCTCAGGGCTTTGAAACAGCTCTGGTTATAATGCTCTTCGTAGAGATTTAAAGCGTTATATAAGCATTAAAATTTACTATTCTAATGACTCCATCCCACATGCATTTTTATAAATGGAAAGTTGCTTTAAATCGATGGTATGCCAAATTTTTAGCACGCTCAGAGAATTTGAGCGCAGCAAATAAGGCCAGCAATGTACAGCACAGCTTGTACGCAGCCAGAAGTCTCTAGGTACTGTCACAAGTAGCCAGGTGATGATCTGTGTGTGTTAAGGCTGGGGACTAAGCCTGAGCTACTGTTTAAAAGTGCATAACTAATCGTACACAATTAGCAATACTCTTTGAGGAGACTGTTCCCTGGCTTACAAGCACTGTGCGCTGCCTCTGCTCAGCCTACATCTACAGATAAGAGTGATCCTACAACTGAAGCCTCTTATATCTGTGGAAATCAAATAGAGATTGGTGTAAATAGAATATAAAAAGCTGGTCATTGCTTTCAGTCACTGTGAAGAGGTTTTAATGCCTTCCCAAAGTAGAATATTGGTCTACAGTAATGGGCAGAAGAAAAATAGCAGATTCGATGGTACAGACTGTAATTTAACATTCACACTTTGTCTAATCAAAGTAAATACAGCTTTTCATATGCACATATAAAAGTCACTGAGTTAATATGGTAAAGGGAAAGAAAGTCGTCAACTTTGTCAATGGTGACACAAAATAATTGCCAGCCTTCAGAAGTTAACAAGCATAATGCTGCCAATTGCCGGGGCTTGAATTACTTGTGCTGCAGCTCAGGGGACACCTGGGAGCATCCTGACGCCCGGGGAGAGGTGATCACCTCTGCCCACCTTTGTGCCACCTCTTTCACAGTGCCTTGAGGACACAGCTGCAATTCCAGTTACCACTCCCAGACCTTGTCTAATACGCTTGTTCTCACAAAATGTCTCATGGCTCCCGTGGAAAAGGCTTAGCCAAGCCAAAAGCAGGAAGTGGAGTGCCAGGGGAGTGCCAGACCCAGAGAAAGGGGAATAGGCTTGTACAGTCAGGGCATGCTGCACCTTGCAGGCTGTTATTTTTTATGATGTCTGCTAATTTGCAAGACTCATTTTTAGAGCTTCACTCAGTAACATACAGTAGACGTCGCAACATTCACTTCAGCAAAACGTCAGCTTACAGATGGAGGGGAAGAGAAGGGGGTTGAAGAGATAAAACCATATACTGACAAAACAATAAAAGAAAAATCAATCTTTATGACAGATGAGCGAGTGAGATTTACAGTGTAATCAGAAAGCACAAAGAGATTCATGGTTTGCCAGGAAGGGTATCCAGGCAGCATTATTCTATAGATGGAAACACAATCGCGCTTGCAGGATCTGTTTGCTTATTTCTGAGCAAATCTTCCAGCACGTTTTGTTGAAGTGGATAGCTAAAATGCACAGATCTTAGCACTCCATCTGTATTGCTGTGCCTCTCCTTTCACGGAGCGCCTGAACTTCTCAATCCTTCAGCTTTTTTGATGCGATCAGTTGGCACAGAACATGCACTCAGAAAATTGCTGGAGATAAGACACAGCCCCAGAGAAAAAGGCGGTGCCATGCAGTCCTGGCTTCCACAGTCAGAGCAGCAATTAGAATAACCATCAAGGCTTCTGGCTATCAAGTGATTGTATTAATTTCTGTTCAGTTTTATATATTGGTCTTTACATATGGTCAAAATGACCAGCCAGCTAGAGCTTAAAGAAATACTGATCTGTGAATTGAATACCATGTAAAGCTCAGTACATACTTCAACCTTAACCAGTTTAGATTGCTTGGCATTTTTTATCTGAAAAGCAAGAATCACAGAGCAAGACCCTCAGGTGATTTAATCATCTATTTACTCCAGCGGGGGAAAAAAAAAATCTTTTTTTTTTCTTTTTTTCTAAAGTCTCTTTTATCCTGTGATGGCTATCTGTTCCTCCTCCTCAACAAAATCAATGGCGATCATTTACAATGGGTAAATCTAATCGTCTCTGTGTATCCCAACTCATGGAAAGGGTCCGCAGCACTTCAAAAGCCTGGGCTTGGACTACACAAGTTCATAAGATCTATTATTGGGTTGGATAAGCTATTATAGGAAATGTGATCAGGTCTTTTCCCAGAGCATTGTTTAGTTTTGTTGATGTTTTTTACTTTGCATCGTTTTAAACTGAAGCCAAGCAAGGCAGGACGGCAGCTCCTGTTGGCTTCTGCATTTCACTTTGGGGAAGTACAGCAGACTGGGGCAGGGCTGTTTTCCTAATGATGCAGCAAATGTTGATTAAATGGAGAAATTAGTTCAGCCATGTACTTCAGAATAATTCCTGAAGACAGCCTTCCAGGATGTAAGGTTTCTCAGGGAGATGCAGCTATCACCCTCACTACCTAGGGACATCGGCACCCTCGAGGCTGAGCATTTTGTTGGAGCAGGGACGTGAAAGCTTTGCTTGGTCGGGGTTGTGTTCTCCTGAGATGTGGTCTCCTGCCCACTGTAGCATCCCATGTACTGTTGCACACAGCAACTTGCTCCACCTGTAACATTGAACAGCCAGCCCAGGTGCTACTGACCGACACCTGGACAAAACCAGAGCAGAACTCCCCAGCTCTGACCCAGGGAAGGGAGACTTCTCCTCTGCCTCCATCCACTCTGTCTTCAGTTTTCCTCAGGACTGACTGCAGTGCCTCCTACACCTACAAATCGAATCCATTTCACACACCTCCCCCTCATTCCCAACCCTTAAATCAGGGTCAGCAGGAGAAGATGACAGTGGAGAACGTGAACCAGCTCAATCTGGGAGTTTTCAGCAGCAGAGCAGATCCCCCACAAACCCACAGGTGCTTTGTATCCTCCCACAAGCTGCCAGGTCATGGCCAGTGTGGGATTCGGTACTTCCCCAAGCTCCACAGCTTGCTTCATCTCTCCTTGGTCACACAGAAAATGTTGGCATTACAGCCCCAACAACACCTGCCAGACCACCTTTGCCCACCATACTAAACTATTCTTTATGGCTTTTCTTTGTTGTTGTTGCTGTCATGCCACCTAAGCAAAACTCACAGTCAGCTCAGGATTTGTGGCAAAACCAACAAGATCAGAATTAGTAGTAAGATCTGCAAAGACCCGGACTCAGCCAGGAGAAAACATGATGCAGAAGCTTTTTTCCCAACTTCTCAAAAGATCTCAGAGGCAGGTTTCAAGAGCAGCCCTACAGCAAATTTGCAAACGTACATACAAAAGTCCCCTGGCATATTCAACTGCAAAACAAGGCACAAGGGTGAAACACATGGACCGTCTGTGGCATATATGTAGGTTTGCATAATCTACAGACATGGTCACCCAGTCAGTCATTTAAAGAGTAACTGATGCAGAGCACCACAGAAGAACAAGGTAAACCAGGGACTCAGCAGACTGGTAGTGAATCTTCCAAACCATTCCCAGTTTGTCACCAATACCATCACCACAGAGCCTTGCCTCTAATATAATGACACAAATTATATGAATGCTAACGAAAGAGTTAGTTTGTGTAGCACTATGACAATGCACAGCATTGCACATTGGACAAAAGTGACTATGATATCCGATATGCTATTTACATACTGGGGGGAATTAATTCATCATTCACACAGGTCTGCACCATGACAGCAATAAATCAGTTGTCTGATAAAGGCAGCGGCACTAAAAAATTACATGATCTTTTGCCCTACTGACTCAGTCGAAAGAATGACACAGACTGGAAAACACATCGCATGCTCTTGGTCTCTGTCTCCCTTCACTCCTCTGAAGCCATGGTTAGTGCCTTTAGAAAGGGTCAGGGGCAAAAATCAGAGCAGAGAAAAACCTTGAAGGCATCAGGTTTATGCCACGCTGCAACAAGTAACAGATGACCGAATATAATCCTTAATTTTCCTCAGATATTTTCAAAACAATGAGTTTATCATTTGCAAGCCAAACCATTTGTTTATGCCCTTTTCTCCTTCAATCTCAGATGGTAGGAAACTATGGTTTTATTCTGCACAAAGTTCTTTTGCTAATATTCATCCATAATCATCAACAAAATAACTTAATATATGTAGGCGACTATAATGACAGTAAATGCTGTGTAGGAGGCATAATATATGCTTCATTGTCAATGCTTGCATGCTGAATTAAATACCCTATTCTGGTCAAAAGCTAATACATTCTAAAAGCACTTTTCCATAAACAGATTTTTAAAATGCAGGAGAATAAAAAGGTGATATGAATAATATACTGAAATAATCCGATAGGTGCGAGTTTAAGAACAAGTGCTTTTCTGTAGAATGTTGCTTGATATTGGCACTGAAATGATCTGCATGAAAAAAATATTCAGGATAGTATCACTGCCACCCTAAATATGGTACACCTGTCAGGACTAAAGTAGTATCAAACCTCATTTGTAAACAATATGTTCTTTTGTAAATGGGCTTTGCCACAGCTGGTGGAGCCAGAATCATGTAACATATTTGTCATGATTTAACCCCAGCCGGCAACTAAGCATCACACAGTCGCTCGCTCACTTACTCCCCCCCAGTGGGATGGGGGAGAGAATCAGAAGAGTAAAAGTGAGAAAACTCGTGGGTTGAGATAAAGACAGTTTAATAGGTAAATCAAAAGCCATGCGCGCAAGCAAAGCAAAACATGGAATTAATTCACTACTTCCCATCGGCAGGCAGGTGTTCAGCCATCTCCAGGAAAGCAGGGCTCCATCACACGCAATGGTTACTTGGGAAGACCAAACGCATTCACCCCCAGTGTCCCCCTCTTCTTTTTTCTTCCCCCAGCTTTACATGCTGAGCATTATGTCGTATAGTATGGAATAACCCTTTGGTCAGTTGGGGTCAGCTGTCCTGGCTGTGTCCCCTCTCAGCTTCTCGTGCATCCCCAGCCTGCTCGCTGGTGGGGTGGGATGAGAAGCAGAAAAGGCCTTGACTGTGTAAGTGCTGCTCAGCAGTAACGAAAACATCTCTGTATTATCATCAACACTGTTTTCAGCACAAATCCAAAGCATAGCCCCATACTAGCTACTATGAAGAAAATTAACTCTGTCCCAGCCAAAACCAGCATATTACACTTGGAATTCTGATGAAAAATTAGGTGAAGTACAAAAGAGAGAGAATTTAAACAGATCCTTAGCATTTAAAGCAGCTTAAAGCTCAGCAGCACTTCTGTCTCAAAAACAGCCTCAAAATCAATGGCAGCCTCCATGCCTAACTGCACTTTGTGTGGTTGGTGCTATACTGGTGTTCATTGTCGGAGCATGGGACAAAAAAAGTGACCGCAATAACGTGGTTCATACGGCAGACAAAAAACACAGCAGCTGTAAAGACTTTGGATCTGAACCTTTTATTGCCTTCAGCAGCAGCAGCAAGGGGTCACGCCAGAGAAAAGCTGCTAGCTTCAGTGGACATGGAGCATCCAGTGCCTTCTGGTTGCAGCCTGGAATCATGCTTCTGCTTGCCCAAGCAGTGCAGCAGAGATATGGTTGTCTCCACAAACTATATGCAGTGGCCAGATGCTTTGAAAGCACTTACCCCCTTGAAGGACAATCCTTGTGTCAGAACAGGGGGGAAAGGGCAGGGGCAGTGGAGCAGGTCATGCCTCCTCAGCCCCCCGAGACAAGTGCAGCCAGGCACCTGCACCAGGGACTGGGCTGCCCTGATCCTTCTGAGACAGCTTCCTGAGACATAGGTCATTGCTTGAGAAGCAAACAGGAAAGAAAAAATTAAGGCAGAGTGCAAAACAACCCCACGATGCTGCAGAAAGGCGAAGGGACCACCCTGTCTTAATTCACTGGGCTTCTGGTAGCACTGTGCTGTGCCAACAAAAGATGTACATGCAGACCTGCCAAAGCATAGTCTGAAGCAAGGGATACATGGTGTGCCTTGGAGCAGTGCTAGTGAAGACCCCACCAGACATACTCCACACCTTTTTGTGTCTGCAGGAGCAATGTGTGCCTCTCATCTGTCACCAGTCTGCTGGCCACTGCTTGCTTCAGAAGGATGCCAGGCATGCCAGTACTCTGGTTGCCTTCACGTGTCCCAGTCATACTCGCACTGGGCCGGCTTTAGCGTTAGTGTTTTATTTAGGGTTAAGGGAAAGCTTTAGCAGAGCTAATGGTAGTTCATCCAGCATCATCATTTTCTGTCCAGCCAGAAGAATGCCGGGTGCAGCACTGGCAGCCATACGAACCATGCCACAGACTGATCAGCTTGGTTATTTATTCAGTTCTTTCAGATCAGCAGTTGCAAGATAGATTGCTTCTCATTATAGGTTCAGGCTTTTCAATTAAAATGTATAAAGCGCTGAATTGGGAGTGTATGTATTCCACACAATCAAACTCAGTTCCACATGCAATGAAATGTTAGCAGGGTTAGCTTGGTTCAGCCAAATGTTTTTGGGGTCCCTGTACGGCACAGCCCCATGCAGCACTGCACGGCTTAACACGACCATGCAGGGCAGAACAGGGCTGAGCATGCCCCTTGGTTTTAACAAGTACTGCTTTGTCGTCGATACCTTGTAACTATTGATTATTCCTCTTCCCTGATAGACTTCTGATTTTTCTCTCCTGTTTTACATTGCAGTAATTGGGAAGCCTGGAATACAATATCATATCGAGCCCTGAGCAAAAATGCCCCAGGTACTAGTGCATCTAGCTTATATTTTAATCGCTCTACTAATACAGGGAGGATTTTACAGAGCAGTAAACAGCAGTACCCTGAATAACACCTTGGTTCGGTGCCATCAGTTCTTCATTCCACAAATATATATTTTCCTTGGTGATCCAGAGCAAACGGCTTAGTACATTATCATATGATAAGTCAATATAAAAGAATAAATAGGTCCTGCAACTCAAAGCTCAGTATTAAAAAGCCAACATGACAATAATACCTGAATAATACTACATATATTAGAGCTAAAAATAGATTGGAAAAACAAAAGTATATCAAGACAAGTAATGAAAGCATGTTTTTAAGGTGATTTATTAGGAACTATGAAGCAGTTCTGGCTTTGTGCTGAGCTGTGAACAGTGAAATTGGAATAAATAAAATAATCCTGCTGCATTAATAACTTGCTCTAAAACCACACGTGTGTATAATATGCTCACTGTTTGCCAAGTGAGGACTGTGATTTAAAGGATAGATTTTGTTTAAAATCTTTATCTATCCAGAAAGAGAAATTAGTCAAGATACAGATCCAGACCCTACAAACACAAAGTGAGAGGAGGGGTGCTGCAGCAGCTGCTCCAGGCTCCAGGTATGGTGCTCCAAGAGGCAGCTCCACCTCTCCAGGGCAGGAGCTGGCCATCCTGATCTGGAGAGGGTGAAACGGAGGTGATGATATTACTGGGGGTACAATGGCAGTGTCAGAGAAGACATTTCTGGAGGGCGAAATTATAAATCAGAACTTTCTGCCACGTGAAATAGATGGTATTTGCATAACTGAGGGAATAAAGCTCCATTTTTCACCCTTCTCTTTTCAAGTGGGTCCCTGCCTGTAACACTGCAGAGAGCCAAATTGTGTATTACCGATCTATAGCTTCAGCAGCTGTCAATGGAGTTGCTTTATGCAATAGAAGGACCTGGCTCATTGGTTTAAAATAAAGTAAATAACATGAAATAAAATAAACCAAAAAAGCCTCTCTGCCCAAGATCAGTTTTAATGTGCTGGTGGATTTCCACAGATCACATGGCTAATGCCCAAATAATGACACTCTGGAGTATTTCAAAGACGCTTACTCTTAATTACAAGCTTTTGCTTTACTTGCGAAGTATGCCAGGCTTAATGACATGTCTTTCTAATATCTCTTGGTCAGAAAAATGAACAAAATACTAATCTGCTAGACCTAAAACTTAATGTTTCGCTGGTGGAATTTAGAAACAGAAAGCAGCTACAATGTAGACCTACTTCTTGGCTGAGGAACTGAGGTCCTTCACAGCCCAGAGACTCAGCTGGACACAGGAACCGAGTGAATAATGTGAACTGGAGATGGCCCTGAATTTCCTCACTTGTTTCAGAATTAGCTCTCCTTTCAATCTAATGTCAATACTTAATGTTTGAACTCTGATGGGCTGGTTTGCCAATTATCGTTAGTGTCTTTTGTGAAGCAGCTTGCCCAGGCTTTTAAAGCTCAATTACAAGCGTGTTTTAGCAGACAGGATGCCTGCTACATTTTTATATGCTGAAAATAAATACATAAAATATGACAAAGTGAGACTTTTATTAGTAACATACTTTTAGGGAAGAGTATAAAACATCCATTAGAAATCCTGTTAACAGCATCGGTCATTATGACAAGAGGGGAAACAGCTTTCCTAGGGATTTGACTTCTTTTTTTTCTTCTTAATGGGTACTACTCTTTCACCATCACCAGCAGACAATGTTGCCTATTAACATTTACTCAGCAGTTATCATTTTTATATGTCTTCATAACCATAGCAATTCAAATAATGCTGTTGCTCCACTCTTGTATTTTTCCTTTGATAAATATGGATAATGATCTAGCACCAAAGAAGCCCCTGCTCTCAATGATGTTGCAAAAGTTGCCAGGTAGGGTAATTTAGCTAATTCAGTCCTGTACCACACTCAAGAAAAATTACATTTAAGCATCACCAAATAGGGGTTTGCAAAATAGTTTTTTCTCAGTTTTTCTTCAACAACAAAATCCAGTATTTTGAGGACCTCCAATGTGTTTGCACAGTGTAGCTCCACCCCAAAAATAATATGACCATGCCTACAGCAGACTCAGCTGAACCAGGTTGTTTATAATATGGTTTCATTCTGTAAGGACAGAGCTGAAAGACAAAAGTTGTATTAACAGGAGGCTCAAGTATATCCATTTAATACTTACATATTGTATTTAATTTATCCCCTGTGTGCAGTGCAAAATCAATTACACTGAAACACCAGATTTAAACATGATGTCAATCCAACTATGCTATTGCAGTTTGATTTGACCTCTGTGGACCAGGCTCAAAGTGTATTAGAAGGGAATGAAGCACGAACCAGCCTAGACATTTCCAATTAAAACTGGAATAGCAAATTATTAAAAAAGGTCTGATTTATTTTTACCTGTGCAAAACAAACAGCAGATAGGATGAGTTCCATAAGAGACAGACTAAAGCTCATTTCTAGGACAAGAGGAATGAATTATGAACACTTGTGGACACAGTAAATCTACTATAACCCACTCATTCTTTCTTCTTACAGAGCAGGTCTAATATATAATAATATGGTATATTTTGTATTACACCCAGGGAGCAGAGTGTTGTCATATCTGTTAAACTTATTTCCATAAGGGGTTAGGATATGAAGCCCATATTCAAAACCTAATCTCCCTGTTATTTTCTAAAAGCTTAAAAAAGCTTGACAGATAAAAGCCAATCTTAGCTATCAAGCACCAGCTCTTGATTACACGGCTTGAAAAACAAGATCAAAGCAAATCTATAAGCAAAGTTACTCTGTCGTTAATGTCTCCCTTTCAAAAAATTCATACAGCCGATAGCAGAATTGACATAGGTTACAAAGCTAAAGCCCATTTTAAGCCACATGCACGAGCTGCATCACCGCAGTACACTTTCATGCAGTACATCTACAGTAAATAAGTTGCTTACCTTGGCAAGTCCTAATTTCTAAGCTAACGAATGGATATCTTATATATGCTGACTTTGGTCTTCAATCTCCTGAGTCCCACATACATGTGGCCTTTGTTTTGGCAGGTTTGATACATTTGACCTTTACACGGCATGAGTTTGCTATTTAATTATAAGATGGTACTAGTTGGACTGCAAAATGGAATCACTCAGTAGTAAACCCTGCATGTAATGTGATGCTGCACACTGTGAGATCTGGCAAGTATTACATAGTAGGACTCCTCTTGCGTTTGGGAAATCGCTCAGCAGAATTACAGCTTTTGATGGCAAAGCTACTTACAGGCAAATAAGGTCAAAAAGGCATTAAGGAGCATGAAGGGAAAGACTAGCATTATTCACCGGTTCAGAACATAAAGCTTCCATGTCAACTGCTAGCAGTTAAAGTAAACATTTGTACAATCCTTCACCTACATAAATCTAATCAATGCTAGAGTATTATTGCTGGTTTGTAGTGCGATGACTTCTCTGTGAACAATGAAAGATGAAAGGACAGGTGGGATTCAGTGCTTTCTCGGGTGACACTTACCCTGTGTGGCAAAAGAAGCGGTATTGCTATTTCACCCGTGCAGGGATTTATGGATTGTAGATTCCCGTTTTCACCATCTAATCCCTTGCAGACAAATGAAAGTTTTCTGGTGTTCATATTTGATAGGCTGTAGTGATAGTCCCTGGCACACTGACAGAGGGAATCTTTAGCTTTCCTAGTAAGGAAACATAGCCTGTGAGATTCCCAGGTGGAAGAATCTGAGTAAACGTGAATTGAAATAGTGTTCATTAAAATGAGCCTTAAAAAAAAAAGAAAAAACATGCAGAAAGAATTCAGTATATGGATAGTTGGAGAATGACCCCTTTGTTTTTTCATGGGACCCCATTACATCATGCTGTCTTTGAAAATCTGAGTCGGGGGTCCATTTTACATAAAGTTGATGAATGAAAACAAATGTTTTTCCATTCATTTTAATATCTTAAATGCTAGAAAAAAACTTTTTGCGAAAGACCAGTATACTTTTTATTGTAAAATAAATTATTGAGGTGAATCCTCAGTGTTATTTAGCAAGTATAAAACTATTCTTTCAAAAATAATATTTTAAATTAAACTTGCCAGGTTTGACACGTATGATGTTAAGAAATAATGACCCACAATAACAAAATGCTCTTATTAATATAAATACAAAATCAAAAAGGTTTCATGAAAGTACAAATCCCTTGATCCTAAGACCAAAAGGAAGGAAGATCCAACTTTTGGGAGCTTACATGTGAAATCATGATCTATACGGCAAAGGTGTTCTAGAAAGCATCATCATGTTATTTCCTTAGTACAGCTCTTCTGTAGATCTGTATATAATGTACATAGTCTCTAGATTTCCTGTAAGAAAGCAAGTTTTGCCTTTATTATGTCAGTGCTTACTTCCCCATGACAAATTTTGTCACCTTTGAGCTAGGTATGTGTTTTTGTGCAGCAGGCCTTTTTACCTGGCAGCATACTCCTGGTACCCAGCAGGGTTATTCTGCAGAGCTACTCTACCATCCCTGCATGTGCAGAGGACCTATATACAATGGATTTACAATACTTGCCACATTCTGCTATGGCTTCAGCTTTGCAGTCAAGTAATCTTAGTGGTTTAAATGAAGTAAACCATGCTGAGATTAGTATAACAGAAAGTGGAAGTTGGCCCGGTGTATTTACTTATGAATCTCCTTAATGCATTCATGGTAAATATTAGACCTCCCTTCTCATTTTCACTCTACAGAAAGTGAGGTAGAACCATTACATTAAAATATGTAAAAGAAAAAAAGTCAACCTACAAATGGAGGTGTTTGACTCTCATTCAGGGCACAGTAAAATAGACAAGTTAATACTAAGCAATTATAAAATGTTTCCGACAGTCGACCTTACTGAATGAAAGACACACTAGTAATCCAAAGAAAGCAAGCATGCGCTGCATGTTCATATACTCAGACATGAGACATGAATATAAAAAACTACAGATATGATTATATGTATAAAGGATATCCCATACACAAACCTTAACTGTAAAATAAATCATTTTTATATAGTGCCCCAAACCCCAGTCTAATTTAGGTTAAGTAAATTTGCTCTGATTTTATTAATGATCACACTGAACAAAAATCAACCATGACAACCTACTTTTAATAAATTTCAGAACTGTAAACATTTAGCTGAGGTATTGGCAAATGCCAGCAAACAATGCCATACTTTATTCCAGGACAAATAAAGTAGCATATAGATAAAAGAAAAGCCAACTTCTGCCCTTACTTGTGCACGGGCAGCTTTCTCACAAATAAATTATTGCCTAAATTACATAGTAAATCTAAGAATAATGCTAGGCGCAACTTGGAAGTGCTTCTTCACATTATGTGCCATTCACATAATTTCAGAGCCAGATTTCACATTATGGATGATACCCATCACACCTTTATCTGTCTTCTGCTGATGAAATTTCTGCTTTGAGCCCAATGTACAGTATCTGTGTCAACAGATCAGATATTGTATTTGTTTGTTTTCTCACTTGCTTATAGCTGATAACAGTATAAGCCAAGCGAATCCAAGGAAATATAATTCATCACAGTACACTGGTCACCCTTGCCCTGCCACAAAAATATATTCCCATGACTAGTGTGAATCCAACTGCATCAAATTCTGCTTAAACATCATCAATCAGCAGCACAGAAAGCACTTTCCTAAAGCTCCTACAGGGCTGATTGAGTGAAACCAGACTGCCTACATTGGCTCAAGCAGCAACCAGGTCAGAGCATTTCTCAACTACCAAATCCAATGCCAAGAGCACATTCCTGTTGCATCCATTCATCTCTTAGCCTGACAAAGTCACCATGTGGATCCTCAGTTACAGTAAGGATTTCATCCTACAGCAGCATTGCAGCACTGTGGTGTGAGGCTGCAGATAATGCAAAAATGCTGCATTTCCTCTCTCTGAGTGACCATTAGCCACAGAGAAGATAAAGCCATCTTAATACAGTAAATGCACAAATAACGGGAGATGATTGAATTACTTTTCCCTACATTTACACTGCTTCTGTTAAGGATTGTATTTTATTCCGGAATCAGGTTGCAGATTGTACATTGTGTTACAATTAGAAAAGGATACTTTATATATATATTACTCTTTTTTGTTAATTTCTAAATAAATCATCTCAAGATGACAGGATACAGTGAGGATTTTAGTTTTCAAAAAGTGGTTTACAGTAACTAAATTAAACAGATGCCTTATTTATGAGGATTGAAGGATTTTTTTTTAAGAGAAACAATACCCTATCCAAAGGTACCTGAAGGAATCCTGGCAGGGAATGTCCTCCCCGGTGATGAGCTAAGGTAGGAAGGGTGTTTCTGTGTAAAGCCAGCCTGGCAGCAGGACAGGAACAACCTGTGCAAAAAGAGAAGCTGATGTCTGAAAGGCGCCTGGAGATACCAGGCTTGGGTGGACATTTCCCAGACCCTAACACTAGCCTGACTCTTCTGAAACCTCAGGCATACTAGCCATGGCAGCGCTGGGGGCAGCTCAGCACCTCCATGTCCCGTGGGAGCCACAGGGCTGGGCACCAGGAAGAGGCCAGTGCCTTTTGGGAGGGACTCAAGCCAAGAAAGAACATTACAGGAACAATGCTACAGTACGTAGAGTATCTGTCTCAGTAACTGGGCAGATCTTCCTATTTGCAATTAAAGAAAAAGCCTCTTAAAAAATATGGAAAATTTTTTTCCAAAGCCACTCGGTAACTTCCTTGTAACCTTACTGCTGTACAATGGGTAGGGAGAAAATCGCTTTTCTATAACTCCTTTGTTAGGTTAACAACAGAACTTCTCCCAGGATTAAAATATAGCGACATTTTCTTTTTCTATGTTTTTTTAATTAGTTTAACCTGAAGTTAACAGAGTCCCTAATTCTTTCCAAATCTCAGGAACAGCCTGTAGGGATGAGTGTATTTATTTCCTGCATCTGTTCTCCAAATTAAATCAGAAAATGATTATGAAAGAATGGTTCTTGGTAGTCCCCAGGGAAGCTCTTATGGAAACCTTACATTACAGCAATGCTTGCTGCCAGTGATCTCTGTATTGCAGCATGGCTGGAGTCTTTCTTCACAGAACTTTTTTTCCCTCCTTTTCCATTGTACTAATTGTAAGGGAAATATAACACCACTGCAGGGTTAAAATCTGGTTCCATTGAAGTCGATGGCAAGACTTCCATTTATTTCAATGGATCAAGGATTTCATTTCAGATGTTTATTATGCTGTCAGAAGACGGAGCAGACTGTGTGTCTGCAAGGCACACGGGGTACCAAATGATCAGCCGTGGTGTTATACTGCAAAATCATTTGCGTTTGCTCTGGCATTAGGAACATCATTTGAGGGTTTTTTAATTGCAGATGTGAACACAAAGGAAGAGTCAGTGTGCCATTAATACAAAGTCGGTGTTTAACACTCACTACAAAGTACCGTATGGAACTAGGATCAAATCTGTCAAGTCCAAACTTTAAATGATGTACAGCATTTTATGATGCATGTAGTATTTTTAGTAGCAACAGACTATGACATTTGAGGGCTGCAGCCTAGCAGGATATACCAGTGTTTCTCGCTTCTATGTAATATTTTGTATGGGTTTAGAGAAGATGGCCTCTGTTGTGCATTGTTTGTGAAATGTTTCTTATCCCAGAGAGGTGTATGATGTAAAATACGTCAGTGAAAAGTGTATATTTTATGTGAGAGGAAAATACATTTTAATAAAGGTAAAGCTTTGTTAGCTGTAAAAATGGCAACTGTTCAAGTGTACAGTAACTTCTTACTAATGTATGAAAATCTGTGATATTTTTGATTTGATTGTATTTGTATTGCCCAAATAAAACATTTTGGCTGTATTGTTCCTAACTGTTACTTTTTTTTTAAGGGGGAAAGTGCATTTATTTCTCAAGAATGTACTTTATTCAGAAAAAAAAAGTAATTACCAAATTTTCTGGATGGTGCCTGTAGTGAATTAGCCAGTTGCCCTGAGTGAAAGTCTATCCTGTAACATGCAAAATGAATTTCTAAATGTGTTTTTCTGCACATTGCTTTTTAATGGTAAGAAAGAAATAATTCTTCATCACAGGCTTTCAACAGAGAGCTATTATTGGTAGAATAAGGCTAAGAGTCCTCAAAGGACTCTGTGAAGGGACCCCTGCAGAGGCAGAACTTGAGATGAGATGCAATATATATGGTGATGGCGGCATTTAAGCCATCACAGCCTTTTTCTCTTACATTTTTTTTCTTCAAGGGAAGATACGAATTAAAAAGATTCAACTAGAAGTCCAGGCAGCAAAAGTCAGCTGTATCCAAACCTAAAACCATGAAAACGTCCATGCCAGGAAAAAAAAATAAGAGAGGTACCATTACCTCATTAGCATATACGAAAACTAAGCTTCTTTCAAAAACATAAACAAAAATCTGATGCATCGCCTGTCTAGCATGTCTATTTGGGTGCAAGTTTAATGCTGAGGTTTCATTTGTCTGTCCGTCTCCTTGCAAACTTGAGTAGGGCGAGGGGAAGGAACAAAATGAGCTATATCAATTAAACGCCCTTGTTGTATGTCGGGATGTGTAGCAATAAAACTGTTCTACATTTTTCAGCATCCTTGAAAAAGCACACTGTGAACTGACACTGTGAAATGGTTGTTGATGAGGATAAAGGTACACGACAATGGCAAAGGGAAATATTTTGCTGTGCATAGTAGTACAAGCACTGTCCGGAGAAAGACAGCAGGCAGGTTTAAAGAGTAGAAAGAACTGCTACTACTGAGCCATCCAGATAGCTAGCACTGGCAGCTAGGTTAGCAAGTACACACAACTTGATAGAAGTTCAGAAGAAACCAAGTTAAACTGAGATTGCCTGGATATCACTAAATCATAACAAGACAGTTCTGGGAGGCAGTGGGGAGATCGAGGCAAAAGAGGTGTCAAGTTAAGGAAGACAGGACCCCATGAGATTCCAAGCAGCTCTTTCCAAATAAAATCGAGATGATGAAGTGTCTCCTGTGGTAACCTACCAAACAGTGAACTGCAATCATTTAACACAAGGATTTTTTTTTTTTTATATCATCAACTACATCAACCATGTTTCCTGGCCAATCCTGCCAAGACAATACTCATGCTTTAAATGTTTCTGTGGAAGTAGAATAATACTATAACAGGCCTTATAAAGCCACTGGCATTTCAAAAGGGTCTAAAAACATTTCAGAAAAATTTGCACACTCAAGAATTGTTTCACCTGACACTGAACTGCAGCTGCCTGTAGGGTGAAACACAGTGACCAGGGAAGAGCACACAGTGACAGTTCAGAAGATGAGATGAAGAATATCATAATAACTGCACGCTGCTTTGGTAGCAGCTTATGGCAGGGATGTGGGAATGAGGCTGCACACTGAGATCTGTAAGACCCCAGGAGATGCGGAGCAGCTGCATCCCAAATGAGACTGGTTTGATAAATTGATAGTTCAGAGGGAATTGAGGCAGACTGAATATAAAAACTCACAGGAATTAGCACAGGATCTGAAGATCCTGATGTTACACTTTCCAAAGCAGTTGCACCTTTGATAGATTGCACAATATATCATAGCATTAATTATGTCTGGAAAACGCTACACAAAAATTGTGAGCATTACTTTCTGCAGTATCTTTGGTCTTCCCATTGAAGGCTGTAGGGTTCCTGCATCAAGTCTGTTGGCAGCACAGCTCCAAATATGATGACTCTCCCACTGTCTTAAAGAGATTTATCAAAAGCTGAGTGAGATATTAATCATGGTGATGCCAGTGGGCATTTCCTTAAAAATTTCTTGATCTGCCGAAAGGAATCTACTCTGTGTCAAATTACATGGTTTCTGCCTGGACAAAGTCACCAAGTTAGAGGTGTGTATATTAGCTTAAGTTATGTGTAATAGCCAAGGGTTGGTATTAGCAGACAATTTAGGTAACCACTGGACTCTTGCTTACCTGCCCTGAATTCCCGCTGAATACAGCAGGAGTTGCTTCAGTCCCTGCTGAGTGTGGCCACTACCAAAAGGAGAATTAAGCTTTAGAAGAGGATTAAAAAAAATAAGGCCAGGGATACGTTTTCAAAGCAGGGGAGGTAGCCCCTTAAGTGCAGAGCTACTAATGGCACTTCAGAGTATAAAACTTTGAAAGTCGCTCTTGAAAATATGCCTACTCCCGCAACCCCGCTTGTCCACTGCAGAAACCGACCATTCCGCCCTGGTGCCAGCTGGTCCCACACAGTCAATCTGAGCTGACAGTCTGCAATAAAATAGCTTCCTCACAGGACAAAAGCATCCTTGCCACCACAGTACCGGCTCATATTTGTGTGTTTTACATACAAATATATGTAAGCATTATTGCTAAGTGTTGGGGAAATGAATTGCATTGATTACTGAACCTTAAAACACTCCTAGTACATTACAGCATTCCCAAGAATTAATTTCTTTCTGTCTTCAGGTTAATGAGTTGAAAACAAAAATATATGGTGTCAGGCAGCAACAACAACAAAAATATTTATCTAAAACACACAGTCTTTCTAATTGTCGGATTTATTTTACTCTTTTTACAATGCTAATGTGTAATGTCAGGCTGCTTATTTCAGGGAGAAGCACAAGGTTTATCTTTCCGGATCTGAATCAGATGATGTCTTCATTTAATTCTGCTTGGTTTTCCCAGAGTGCATTCACCCTTACCTGCTGAATGGAGTCTTCTCAACTATGGAAAGGGAAAACAAATTGAATTTTAATCAGAGGGTTTCTATTCTGATCACTGCTGGTCTAGTTTCACTTTATAGTTACCACTAAAATGTTAAAGAGAGTATCACCGATGGATTTATTTTGATTGATTGCATCTGCCCACTCTCTTGCATTTTAAGGTACCTCATTACTGTACGTTCAAGAATTTCATTTCTTAGCATGTGTAATAAGCCTGAAACTTTAGATAGCTAATTGGTTCAGCTGGCGTTTCTGTGCCTTAGCTGAAAAGCCAATAAAAAGAAGCACAAAAAAGAAGAATATTAATAGTTCTTACTTTGTAAAGATAAGCTTCGCAGCCGGTTTATACTTTAATTAATACATGGAAAGCAAAGCATGCTGCCTTAAAAATAGAGATTACCATTAGATTAAAGACTAGCTTCCAATCTTTTTTTTTTTTATCCCACACACATTTAGCTATTCATGTCAGTTACAGATTCGTTACCTCTGAGCTTGCACATTGTGAGAAAAAGACAACAACTTGTACGTTAAATTCTGTAGGAGTGAAAAACATACAAGAACACTTTAATCGTCATCTTTTACTAGAGGATCCTCTCTAACAATTATCCTTACTAAAAGTAAAATTTATTGTTCAATTTCTCTCACCAAAGGCATTTTCAAATGGAGGCAGTGGCGATAACTAAAATATAGTAGTTTGAATATCTTGGTCTACAGTGAGTTAAATGTTAATAATATGTCACCAAAATATAACAGAAAATTCTGCTGTAACATACTTTTAGGCATTTTTTGCTTCTTGCAGGTAGTGGTTCAAATAAGCATCTGGCCTGGAGTCAGCAGCTCTTCCTGCTACTTCTCCACACACTGGGTATTTCAGTCTGGGTATGTGCTCTGCAATCAGAAATACTACCACAGCTGATCAAGTCACTGATAATCTAAACGGCACTGTGTAGGAAGAGAGAGCATGCGCAGATGGGCAGAAATCTGTCTCCCGGTATTCATGGACCATCTTACAAAAGAGACCAAAGGACAGATACAGACCTGTCAAACTCACACAGTATATGTACGAATCATATATCTGCCCCCCTTCTGATGATTCCATGTCTTGCCACAGGCAATTTACACATTCCCAAACTCATGTTTCTCTTCTCCTCCCTGGACACTCTGCGAGACACAGATGATAAAGCCTGCTGACAAGTTTTATCCGGCATGTGGACTCAGAAAGCAGGAGTCATTAGCTGTGCACCATTCCCTCACTAGAGCTGCAGCCACACATCATGTAGCCCAGGTGAAAGGAAATACCCCTTTGCGTGACCAGACATGGAGGAGGACACTCTCCCAAAACATGATCCGTGTCAGATTTGGGCTAAAATAAAATTCCCACTCCCACCCCTAAACCAGTCCTGCCTCTGCTGCAGATTCCTGTCCTGGACGTAGGAACCATATGTGTGGCACTCCAAAGGCACTGTGCCACAGGCATGCCACCGCCTGCTGAGAGCCAGGACAGTTTTCTACCAGGAAGCCTGCCTGGAGCACCTCCAAGGAGTTGAGATTTTGGGCAGGGAAGCATATGGTTTTTGTTTTCCTATTAGAGGTAAGAAAATATTATTATCTGGATCGAAGTGGTGCAACGACCCACACTAACCTATGACCACCTTGGGTGGCTAAGGCCAGTCCTCCACACCCCAACACCTCGCATATGAAGCAGTCGGCATCGGGAGCTTGCTGGTCAGGCCACCAGGGAAAAGCTTCCATTAGATTCATTTCTAACAACCAACCCCTCCAGAAAATGTATTTTCTCGCTTTTCCTACCTGGAAATGCTAACTAGGATTTTTAATGGGATATTTGTCTTGCTTGAACAAATGCAGGCTTCATTAGTTGTTACTTTTTCCCAGTGATAGGCAGTGGTAAATCCCACACTAGACTTTTGTGACCATGTCTGATAAATGTTGCCTAGAGCCCTAGCGCTATCTTTTAATAAGCACAAATCTTGCTGCTACACTGTTCTCTTGTTCTTTCTTCCAAAAAAGAAATATCTGCTGATGTCTTATGCTTCCCCCCATCTTTCCTTTGTTGGTAGAAAGGATCATTTTTCTAAGATACCTGAGCTGAACGGGTATTATTTTCTATGCTTTAAAAAAAGGAACCAAAACAACACAAAACAAACTTTGTCTTTATTAGCTGGCTCGTTTCTTAAGACACCATAATGACAGTAACTGTTTGTAATACTGGTGTAGCGCAGAAACCCTGCTATCAACACAATAGGCATAAAATGTTGCTTTGCGGTGTCTGTGGATCATTATACCTTCTTACATGCTGCAGGATGGAAGTTACTGATGATTTCCGTCTACCACCTAACATCAGAGATCACCTCCTGAAAGCATACTTCTCTCTCTAGTGCTCTATAGTTTTATGGACTGATACACACTGGGAAAGTTCCAGAGGGCAAATCTGCAATATTGTACCACTTCACAACTGAACAAAAATGTGCCTTTTCCCCCTTCCTGCTATGGAAGTGTTAGAGAACTATCTTTTAAAAATGTGAGCTCTTCAGAGCAGGTTTATAGGACACAGACAAGAAGGCTGAAAGTTCTTATTTACTGCAAATAGTCCTCCGGGTCTGTCTTGCAAAGAACATGAATTTTTTGTACGTTTACGTCATCCCTCAGAACACAAGACAAATAAAAGTTTGGAGAAAAGTGGTGAGTCCCATGTCTGTAGGCAGCGTTAGTGAGACAGTCCTTACAGTAAGCTGGGCATGCTCCTTGCCTTTCACTGGCCCTTTCACTTTGGCTTTTCAGTGGCACCCAGTTATCCTCAACAGTAGTGCAAGGCTTACAAGTTCAGCTTTTCCTTGGCTGGGAGAAAGAGAAGGCGAGCGTATCTCCAAATGTTGCTTACTGATGGCATTAAAATGAAGCACCTGTCAAATCAGATGATACAAGGATGGCCCTTGCTACCATTTAAATTACCACCACTTGGCATTTGAGTTGACACCTGCCCGGGAGGCAAAAAGGAGGATCCAATACTGCCTTATGGTGGCACTGACATCCACATGCTGCTCCTCCGCAGCACAAGCAAGACCCCGCGGAGGTCTCTGCTGCACAGCTAGTCTGTCTGGGCTAATTCAGGAATCATAACACCCAACAGCACCTGGGTATGTGCCTACACACTCAAGCTTTTCTGAATATGAATAACAACCACAAATATAGATTCTTCACCTTATGGGTTAGCATTGACTAAACAGAAGAGCAAATGATCCAGCTATCTGGGAATATCTAAGGAATACGACTTTACAAATGGATTAGCTTTTGTACCTCAAGTATCAACATCTTGTGCATCGTACTGGCACTGCCAGATGTCAGCAGGTATTTCAGTGAAGCAAAGTGTCAGGCGATGACGCATGGCCCGCATCCCACAAAGCGGGTAAATATGCCCAGAGGAGGTGAATGTTAACTCACCATGCTAACATTTGCATCTCATTTACAGCTGGCTTAGGTATCACTGCACAACCCTACGCTACACTATGCAGACATGCCCCTGACGTTCTCCAAGACTCCTTCTGCAGCTCACGGGATTTATGCTGGCAGAGACAGCAGGAACCAGCTGCCATTGAACTTCACCAGGTACCAGTGCCTCTGCATTGAATTATAGCTACGGTTACACACTTTTGCCACCTGAGTTCCTAATGAAGGCTGGTGTGTGTCATCAGAGGGGGGAACATATGCCTGTCTTCACACGATGAGTGAATGCTCTGACTGATTTCAGTGAACTGCAACAGAGGTTGGAGCCTCCCGCTCCAATGCCACAGCTTGCCAACATGGCAGCCCCACTCCCCTCAGCTGGCCAGTGCGCCATCCCACCCAGCCACCAGGGAGCAGCCACCACTGACCAATCCCAGGCCCCACCTGGCCCCCCAGTCCAAACGGACGCCATGTCCGCCCAATCTGAACGCACGCACAGTGCTGTAATCACCCAATCGGAGCAGGCGCCGCTGCCTGGGAGGCGGTGCAGGGGGGGCAGGGTGGCTCCCTCAGCAGGCCGCGGTGGGGAGGAAAATCCTCCTCTCCTCAGCTCTTGGTAGGTTTATAGGTTGGGATTTTACACCGGCGCCAATCAAACATTATGAGAGCTTTTGGTGTCTGCTGTGACACCTACTTCCATTTCATCTTTGCTCCACAGCCTATAGAGAACGTCAGAGGGCAACAGATCCAACACGGCTACGATAAACAGCACGTCACATAGATGTGACTATTGCGATTCATGCAGCAGGGTAGTTTTATAACAGATTTTAATTCATTATCATTATTTTTAAAATTAAAACAAGGCTATTACTGAGTAATCTGACTATTACTCATTATTGATAGTTGAAGAAATCTTTTTCACTTGTTAGGTTGAGGAACCTAAAAGAACAGACCGAGTTGCAGATATGATGACCTGAGGTAAATGTACACAGTGACCGTTCAGCACCTTTGGGAGAAATCAAGGTAGGTCAGCCTCTAGCACCCTCTGAGCAGCCTTCCTGATCTCCCCAGAAGGGCAGGTCTCTGCCTAGTGTTCACCTGTGCTGCTGCTTGATAAAAGCAATTTTTAATCACTTACCTGTCCCACATTAGTAATTACTCATAACAGCTGCTCAGCTGAAGTCAGTAGGACTACAAAAGCTGTAGGTTTTCACCACATGTGTCTTAAAGAAAGTGACTTTGGAAGAAAACAGTGCATCCCCATATTTGCTTCAATTGTCTCATATCCTCCAGGAACCAACTTTATGCTCTTTCTTGCTTTTTATAAAATCTTTTTCACAAAAAACCAAAGTTCAAACACAAGGTCATCCAAGAAGCTGTCTCTTTATAAATGTGTTCTCTGGATGCACTGTACCAAAAGCTATCCCCAGTGAAATCTAATTTAATGCATTAATGTGGATCCATAAAACAAAGTTGCACATTGCACAAGCAAAGTTATTTATGGCACTGGAATCTTACTGATTACAGCAATAAATAATACAGTATGTATCACTGGGAAATAATATAAAATCAATTAATCTGCAGGAGCAATAAAGAGAATTGGAACAATTCTGCTATTACTCTAATGCAGTAATTTCATAACAGCAGCCTTCACAGTTTCACTTTTCAAAGTATTAAGTCTCTACTCATTTGACGGTAATTTGGGAAAGATTCCTTTCTGCTGTTTATCATGTGAGTGAAGCTGCCACTTGCTAGTTCAAACCAATGGGATTATAACTTTTCAATAGTCATATCATGACACTAGCAAGATTTCAGCTTAATCTGGGGCCGCAGCTCAGTCAGTACCAACTGCTTCAATTTCTCTTGCAGTTTACTTAGGCTTAAGGCTGGCAAAGTGCCACACCCTCGCTGCCTGAACCTGATTACACCACTTTCACAGCATTACGTGGAAAGCAAAATCCACAGCTCTCCCTTACACAACAGTTTTACATAACACAGCCATAAATCAGGAACAACAAAACTGCTATTACTTAAGAAGAAAAAAAAAATAAAAAACCTCTCTGAGTGCTTGCTGGCCAGTTGATTTATCTCCACTGCAGCTACAGACATTTTCCTAAATGGGAGAAGAAAAAGTCTCAAAATACAAATTTATATATTTTCTGGTCCCAGGCATAACTGGACCAGGTCCTCTACTTCTCCCCACCTCTTGTCACTTGTATAGGATCGAGGCTGTTTTCCCCTAATTTAGGACTGGATTAGGACACTGATATGCAAGCAGGTTTTGGATTATCCATACCCTGAAAAAAGCCTGCAAAACGTTATGCTCAATGAGCTAATTACTTTCCCAGGATCCGTAATGTGCAGGTGAACAGTTCCCCCTGCTGCACTGAGCTATGCTTATGTCTCCTCTAACCAAACACTTCTCCTGCTTAATAGGCTATCCAGTAGAAGTACTGGTCTGGGAATGTCTTTGCATTAACTTATGGCAGTCTATTCTAAAGATACAGCTGTATCTAGTGACATTTAGATAGTCAAGGGGATAGTCTCCTTGCATTTATTCCCTTCAGTCCTGCATTGCTAGGCTAAGACCAAACATGATCTAGAAGATTATACACAGTATGCCGGTATTCAGTGTATCTTGCCAGGAAACCATCATATTTAAAAATATTCTCCAATGTTTTAGTAATCTGTTCAGTGAATACTAAATTTAGAATTTCTGGAAGCAGCTTTTGTGCTCACACTGAGAGATGAACTTAGCAACATGAAAAGATGTGGCTGCAGCTGTTCTTTTCAGGTTCTGCAGTATCTGCCTCAAACTCAAATCAGTTTAGGAGCTCAAATGTACAGCGTCTGAATTTGGAAAATTTTCCCAATTGTCAAGCTTAGAATAATAGTACAACTGTTTCTAGTACTGGGTACCTTGTTACTTCAAAATATTCTGTATTATCGCAGTGAACTGTGTGATTGTGAAAAGAGCTGTGGAACTTAACTTATGAGTGAGCTGTAGGTACAAAAACCAAGTTTGCTCTTCAGGCATAATTGTGATACAGCTGGTTATCAGGGCTGCACCTGTACGCACATCCAGTGCTCTTCAGTCATCAGGTGGCTCAGGAACTCCCCAGCCAGGCATCTGCACTATGTCTAAGTTTTTGTGCAATATGATGAAGGGCAATAAGGAAATAAAGGTAGGTTTTCCTCATCTCCTGGTACTTTGAATACTCTTCTAATGCTCTACTGATTCTTCTGTTGTTCCTCTCTAATTTCAATGGCCATCTCTCACTTACATTCCCTTGTGGAGGCAAAGCACCAAGGAGAATGATGTTTTGGGGTGGGCTCATGCAGCAATTTCTTTTTTAATGTCTGAGTACAAATTCAGTGGAGATATTAAGCAGATGTATAAACAATGGCACCCATTTTACACAGATGCGTGCAGTTTTGGCACAGTTTTATTAGAGCAGTTAACATTTGCAGTGATAGAAAACAAAGAGCTCTGTTTGCATTTGAAGATGTTTTATATTTCCTCTTTAAACAGTAAGGCTACATAAGGGCTTTTCTAAAGACATTTTCTCTTAGTAAAGCATATTGCTTTCATTTTCACTCTGAGGGCCGCTGTCATTAGTGCTCCATCAATGCTCCAAGAACAGGATTTGCTTTAGCCATCCTGATAAAGCTCCATACAGTAATAAATGCATTTCTTGCAAATAACCAACAAATCTGAGCTGTTCATAAAGCAAAACTCTTCATGAACTGGAAGCATATAACCCAAAATATTCACCAACATTTGTTAGTAGACTAATCAGACACTACCAGTATCAGAAAACTGTCTGTTGCTGTCTCAAGTTCTCCTCCGTTTGACCTTCAGAACTCCCAATGTCAAAACCAATCACAGAATCATTTAGGTTGGAAAAGACCTTTAAGATCATCCATCAGCATTTTTCTGTTTATCTGTACCATTTGCAACTGCCTGGAGCTTCTAATTTGTCTGATTGTCCTCAGCTGGAAAAAAAAAAAACAACCCAGCATGCCTGTCATCTCTCAGAGGTTTTTAGGCAGGCATCTTCTCAAATTATTGTATTCCATTTAAGGAACATTCAGAGAGGAGTGCTTAGGGCCATCGTGAGATGAATGGGCACCCATGGGAGGATATTAATTTGATTTTCTTCACCTGCTGAAAGAAGCTAGAGTAGAACAGGTAAGTGAAAAGGCCTCCTATTGCAGGCTTTGGATTAAGCAGAGGATTTGCCCTGTTGAGAAGGCCTCGCTTTGATCAGATCCTTGTGTTTTTGCCATATTTCCTGCCCTTTGGTGTCCCCATGTTGTGCTTGCTGTGGTCTGTGCATTCCCTCAGCTTTAACAGCTAGCTTCCAGTATGGAATACAGCCATTCTGCTACAGTAGAAATGTGAAGAGAGCATGTTTGATCTAAAAAGGTTAAAGTTCCATTATCAAAATAAAAGTGTATTGTTTAGAAAAAGCTTTCAGAGCTTCAAGGAGAAAAAAATAACTGAAATTTTGTTCTTTCTCTCTCCCACTGTGGATTAAGTTTTATACTCTATAAATTGTCTCAGAATCAACCAAAATAAAAATGCAGCTATTTCTGTTTGTATAGAACTGAAGATAAGGGGAATGTGTGGAAAGCAGAAGGGATTGTATAATGTGTTATGAGAGCTACCTAAACTTATAAAAGGAATGTATATTAGTCAAACTTTGTCAATGAAGTAAGAAAAATGGAGTTTGTTGGATGCACGCTCACAGACAATGTGAGAATGAATGTGCCTGCTGCAACCTCAGTGTGCTTCCGAGCCCACAAATGCACAAGCAGAAGCGTAATTTGTTATTGTGGTTTGCATGCTGATTTCAAATGGGCTACACTGGCTGCTATTCCATAATCACATTAAACAAGCATTGACACTGAAAGAAACATCCTTCCTTTCTTCCAGCACCAGATATTTGCTCCTGCTCTGTTCCTTACTTGTGGTGGTATAACCATTTCTCTAGCTATCTAGGGAATTAACCTGGAGAACTAATCCTGGTTAAAACTAACCCTTTTTATCCTTGGTAATTTTAATCAGTTCCATTTGCTCAATCCAGTTTAGTACTACCAAAATACTGGTCTGTATTTGCATGATCAGAATTTGTCTTTTGCAACATAAAGTAATGGAAATGCTTCAATAATGATTAGCAATACCTATCTTGAGATATTTTTCAGGGAGTGAAATTTCAAAGGTGGCAGAATATGACAGATGTTTGACTTTGTGTCCAATTCTCAGGCTTCATCAGAGCGTTTCAGGTGGGGCTGTCATCATTAAGGTACCTACAAACTCTAGAATCCTTCTGAAAATGCAGAGTAAACTTTGTTTCATTATTAAGTAAATTTAAATGCACATTTACATGATTAAAGGTTGGTAGTGGAGTCAAAAAGAAAGTTCACTGTCACTAGAAAGAATTTTAGGAGACAAAAGCTGGATTCAGAGCTCAAGCACACATTTGTAACCACACTGCCATTGATTAAAAACCATCTCAAAGCTGTTTCTTAAAATCATAAAGATTTATGTTATCAGAGCTCTGTTTACTTGCAACCCAAGATGAGAGCAGCAAGAAGCAGTCTCAGACCAATAAAGACTATGACTGACTCCCGTCAGGAAATGTCTCCCACAATTAAGAATGCACATTTTATGCCTGGTTCATAATTCTGGAGGATTGTTTTAATGCACAGGTATATGCTTTTTCTCCAATTATTTTTTCTTCCTTTTTTTATCAACATATTTTACATTAGCAACCTGAAATTCCTATTTTTTTCTTTAAAAAAACAGCTTTACAGAGACATACTGCATTCTGAGTGAAACTGATAAAACGACAGAAATTCAGAGATAATGGTAAAATTTGCCATATGTATTTTTATTCTTCTCCCTCTGCCAAGTTTGAAATGCAAATTATGGGAACCTGCACAGTGTAGCACTTAAAGATAAACAAATGCAGTTTCAAGTCCAAAATCTCATAAGAGACAAAACACGCTACAAGGATTCCTGGGCTCTGTCCATGCATCTTGAGCTCTGAAATGCCACAGAAGGCACAGCTCTTACATTTTGTCCAGAATGTGACATGTCAGAACAATCTATGCAGCAAATTAATGCAAATACTCACTATGTGACATTTATCTAAAGTGCCCAGTTGCTAACTGGCACTTTCACCCCTTTATTATTTTCTGTATTCAGCATTAATAAAATTCCTGATGTTTTTGATATTATGCATCTCATTTTATTTCAGCCACCAGTCCAGGAATTTCCATTAATCATTTTTTTTCTCAAGATTCCATCCAAGAGGTTAAAGCTGAAATGAAAGCCATCACCTTGCTTTTCAAACCACTTCCACTGCTTCACGAGAGGAAAGAGGAATCGTCTGCCTTGCCTGGGTCTACCTCTTTTAACAGACTCTTGAGAAAGGTTGAAATTTTTCTCATTCCAAAACTTGGAGGAGTTTTCTTCAGAGGAGTAATTCAAACTTTTTTATCTGTCACTGAGTTCTCTGAACAATTTGCTGATTTCAAGTGTAAGGGAGAGGGGAAAGTTCAGGAAATTGCTACAGACAATGGCTGCTGCAACAGGTAGGTCTCACCTTGCAGAGTCAGGATTGCAAAGTGCAGATCATTTTGTCCCTCTCCTGACACATTCATGTCCTAAGACTGATAATTTTGAGCATGGCCTAGGATCACTTGGAAGTTATAGCCTCATCAAGCCTGTTCTGGCAATCCCTCTGTTACAGATGTGCTGCTTTCACCAGGCAAATGTGCCGAGGATTTGCATGGCTCCATCCATCTTCTCTCTGCTCAGATATCACGTGCTCTGTCAGAGTCCCAAGTAGAGTTTAAGCTTTTCTCTACAATGAAAGTCGCTGATATTGCCTGCTCTTCCCTCTCTCACATCATCTGAAGGTTGCAGAAAGTTGGCCAGAAAGCTGCTCTGTTGGCCAGAAAGCTGTTTGTGAACTGGAGAGCGTAACCCAGCTCTTTTTCGAGTCGCATGCCTGTGCTGCACTCAGGAGCAGCGATTGCAGCATATGCAGAGACAGCAAAAGCTTGTCCTGCTGCTCAGTGGACGAAATCTGTGCTGCCTCTCGCTTTGCTAACTGCAAGTGAGCTAACTGCGAGTGCAGATACCTCCTGTATTTGCATTTCAGAGGATGGGCATACACAGCAGCTCGATGCCTTTGAGAGCAGTTATATGCCATGAGCTGAAAGTGTTCTGAAGTTGGCTTTTACATACAGAGCTGTCTGTGAATAGTCTCTATGTTAGTGGGTGACATGCAAAGTGGAGTCTTTGGTTTAGGTATTGCTGCTATACAGGACATAAGGTCAATAATCTTGACAATGTACTTCAGCCTTGCTTTTGTCTTCTTTCTCTCAGGTGTTTGTATTGCCCTACAGGCTCTCTTGTCTCGGTGGGTTTTTTGCAAGTACACAGGCTGTAAGTGTATGTTTGCATTTTCAGAATGTTAATAGAATAGGTCAGGGACAATTGGTTTCATTAGATTACTGTATCTGAACAGCTACTTGATGCCTATTGGACTTGCTTTCTTTTTTTTCCAGTGTTATATTTAGCTGTGACCTTGAATTTTGTTTTCTTTTGTTCATTTGTTCCAAAAAAGGATTTTCTTTCTCTCCCTATCTTGACAAGGACTAGAAATGGAATTCTTTTTTTTCGAACTCACACGTGAGCATGGTACCTTTCCTAACAAAATTTTATGAGCATACAACACCGGGCTGTCCATCAGACAATGTTATCCTCTTTCTCATACGGGCTACCTAATATTCACTTTTTCCTTTAGATGGATTGGTCCTTGAACACAATTTTGTATTAAACAGGGTTGCTCTAAAAAGCCACAATTGAGACAGTACGAAGAGTTCCCTTTTCCTTTACTGACTTTGCATTGCATTTTGCATTCTTTTTGTTAAGGACTTGGTAAGTGCAGCAAGAAGACAGACTTGTAGAGTCCCAGGCCTCAGCCATGAGACTGGCTCCACATCTGCACAGTGAAGTCAGGAAATGTAAGTCTGCCGAGGACTTGAAAGAGACTATCATTTCCAGTACCGCAGGGTGGGCGGCAGCAGCTGTGACTGCACCATTGTTCCATCTGCCAAGAGGCTAAAGTGCTTCTTAACACTGTAGCATCACCTTCGGATAGCAGCTATAACAGAGAAAAGAAAATGTTTACTCAGTGTCCAGCTTCACTCCTCAGACTTGCCCTGAAAGGTGGCTTCTTCCAGAAGGCACTCCAAGGCTGGCATCTCCTGAAGTCCTACCAGGCTGAGCAGGCTGTGAGGGTTTTCTGCTCCCACCTGCTGTATATTGGGTCAGACTTTAGAAATTTAGTCTCCAAACACAGGAGAGCTCACAGACCATGAGTGGGGCCCAGAGCTTTTGCTGCTCTGCATCCCAACTCCCCATCGGCAAGGGAGCAGTTTTCACTCTTTGCTCCTGGCTCATCTTCCCCACTGACTTCCCCAACCACCATTCTTACACTGCAGAGAAAGATGGTTCCCAAAGCTCTGCACAGCCTTCCTGACCCAGGGGTGTAAATCAACTCAATCTGTTTTCTTGATTGAATAAGCTCCAGATTTTTTTATTTGAGTGAATGGGCTTTGTGCTTGCATCAATGATTATGATGGTCTATAAAATTAACTTCCAGTATTTTATTTCCACTAATGTAAATAAGAAATCATGTAAGACATCCCAGAAGACATAGCGAGTGAGAGCTTGTCTAGTCTGCTTGGGGCAAATGCAGAGCAGACTCCAGATGAGACTGTATATAACAGTGGTGGTTCTCCTTTTCTCCATGAAGAAGTGAGCATCTTAACCTGTTGCTGGTCCTTCTTCAGCATCATAGCTGCTAATACTCAGTCTGCTAATATTCAAAGTCTACTTGAACAAGCAAATTCAGGTACTGGAAACAATCTGACTGTGGCAACGAAAGCTCTGTACAGGTTATATTTCCCTGCTAATTTTCTTGCTGTCTGGCAGTCAGTGGCCTGTAGCTCAGGTATCTCTGCACTGCCTTGCTGTGTACAGTGAAACACATCATGACACAAGCAGCTTCTAATAAAAAAATCACTATCATAGCGTATGTATAAATATGTGCGGTAATAGTCTTTATTTCTTAATATTCTAAAGTTTGAGGTTTTGATAATCAGCTATATACTCCAGAAGAAACCTCAGTAATTTCTATCTCCAGTTGCAAAACTTTTTGTCACTGAATTTCTTATTTACCATAACAATTCTTATACTTTTTTCACTTGTTGGTAGACTAAGCCTGCTATGACCATATATACAAAGGCGAAGGATACAGCGTGATTTCATAGTCTTCTTCCCCTTCCTAGTGTAGTGCAATAGGTATTGGGGATGTGCTTCACAAACTCCATAAATCCCAGGACATCTGTCACACATCTAAACCAAAGTGAGGAACGTCCTTTGATATGGGCGTTCAAACAGTCAGCAAAAGATGCCGATGCCTTTAAATCTGCATAGATAAAACCAAAGCAAATGCAGGTAGAGGCCAGAGACATAAAACAGCTCACCTGAGGTCCAAGAAATCAGCACACAGCTGCAAGAGACAGGGTCCTGCCACCCACCAGCACCCTGGGAAGTGCCCTCCCTTCCCACTCAACAATCACACTGGGACTGTAGGTCCAGCCTTTAGCCACTGCTGCTTTGCTCAGAGAGGAATATGTTTAACCTGCTGCTGCCAGGACAATGCATATAACATCAGGCTAAATGACAAGCTTTGAACAAAAATTTAGCTCTGACTTCTAATCCTGCATTCTGTTTCAAAACTGTGTTGACATAAAGGTCAAAAGACACAGCTCTTATTTCTAGCAGACTTCTGTTTTCCTTTAGAGATGTAATAGTTCAACCTTTAAGCTTTCCCCACACCTATATGATTCCACCTCCTTTTATAATGTGCATATACTTATGTTCAATAAAAGCAAATCTGACTTCTCTTAGTCAGCCTACAAGGTACTGCTATTTAGAAATACTTAAGAAGAACAGAATCATAAAATGTTGAATATATTACACAAACACTACATGTAGGACTCCAGTCATTCTGAAATATACTTAATTTTTTCTCTTGAACAGAAACTCATAGTAAGCAATAAGAACAAAAAAGGAGCAGCAATAGATAACACAGAGCTCAAAAATTGTTTCTCTGAATATTACAAGAATGTACCTATGATAAATGATCCTTCCCTAGTATTGTCTGCCCCAGAAAAATGGTATACCAAAGCCAGTTAAGTTACTTCTAAGATTTTTCTTATCCAGACCTTTTCTCTAAACCAGAGCTCCATGAAGATATTGCCAGTCATTTTTCTCTGCATACTGTTTATACTGCAAGATATGGATACTTTGGTGGTGCCTGCTATTTTAAGATTCTTCAATAAAAAAGCATAAAGGAAATGTAGTGTTGATAGCTGTTGTTGCTACATTTATGTAACGTAAGGAGCTGCAGCAATGCCATACTTCAGCCTCTCTGCTGGCTTCAGGCACAGTGTTAGTCCTGGGCACCTAAGTACAACAAAAGACATGTGAGGTATTTCACAAGAGGATGACAGTCACAGGTATCCAGACCAACCAGCATAACTATGCCAGCTCAGGGATATTCTGCAATCCATTAAATCCGGTAGTGGACCATCAACCACGCCAACGTCCGTCGGGGCAGCCACGAAAGTGCTGTGCTCTCACACTCTCTTCACATGAGTGGAGGCTCATAGCTGAGAGTTAGCTACAGGTATTTTTTTTTCTCTGAGTATCTTTGACTCTGTTGTAACTGAAGAGAGCTGGAGGCAGAACCTGATGAAGAATTCCTGCAGCCCTGTGGCACCTGATCAATGAATCTGCAAAAAGCATCATTTGTCTTCCATCACCATAGCAACCAATAATTTTGATTCATGTGCATTCATGTGCGTGTTTGGCACCTGTGTTTCCATGGCGAGACTACCGCCTCGTGCAGCAATAGGAAGCGCCCCGCTTTGATCCCGTTCACCCACTCTGCTGTGCTGAAGCAGCTGGACTGCAGGTTTCTGAGAAACACAGCGCTGTCAGGCTCATGAGAGCTCTTCAGGTCTCCTGCATTATCTCACCCAAAACTGAGTAGTTATCTGACATTTTACTAATCTTTGGTGCATGGTGCAAAAGATATGGAGCAGAGGTCAGCAGAAAGTTGAGATTCTACTTCAGTGCAAACACACGTCCAGGAGAAAAAAAAAAGCATAAATCTCAGGATAAAGAAGAAATAGTTCTAAAAAGATCAGACAATTCCTCCTTCTTCTTTATTTGCTTTTCTTGCACCATAAATCATTTTATTTATGTAAAGGAGAACAATAAAGCAAGCCAGATTTAGAAAACATTTTTTCCTGTCGAAGAGTAGAATGATTTGATGCTGTACAAAAACAGCATCTAAGTAAAAAAAAAAAGGCTTTTAGGGATGATTTACTGAAATCCACTGAAGATTGGATTTGGATGCTGAAAAATACCAACTATTCAGACTAAATTAATTAATTAAATATTTGGGAATGGCCTTGAATAGTTAGAACTGAACAGAAGAAAAAAAATAGCATAAGATTGTCTTCAATTTAGACCCACTCTCCATATTATAAATAGAAATTATTTAAGAATAGCAATGTAGCCCAAATATCTCAAGACAGAACAGAAGCCTTCAACTTAAACAGTGGAACCCTTATCAGGCTGCCTTGGCATTTGTATGACAATGTATTAGCACGGCACCAGAATAATAATTCTTTGCTGATTGTAAGCAAACCATTTTTCTAAGTCTTGTGTTCCATTCTCTTTTTAAGATAAAGCCCTGGTGAAGTACTGTACAATGAACATGTATTGCATGAAGTGTCTAATAGAATTTGGATTTATACAGTGCCTTTCGTACTCAGGTTGTCCCCAAGTACATTGCTTTAATGCAATAAGTCAGAAACCAGTGGTGCTGTGAGCATGTAGGCAAGCATCGACTGTCATTATGCACCAGCTACGGCTCACACAGAGGACTGAGTATCTTTTTAAAAATGAAAATGAATAAATAGACACTAGCTTTGCAGCTGGCACTGGAAAGGTGTTATGAGTTGATATTTCCATATGAAGAATCAATTCTGTAGACAGTTACTCCCCAGAGTCAGTGTTACCTGTGTAGGCAAGAATAGGCAGCGCAAGATCCTGGGACTGGAACGTCCTGTCTTTGCTGAAGGACAGAGCCGGATTCTGAGCTCTCATCTGCTGAGGGACTGAAATGTGAATCTGAGCTTTCACTTTAAACAATTTGTTCAACTACATTCACGTCACCTTTTGCTGTACCAGTTTAGGGTCTTTCTGCAGTACCGGGACTCACTTGGTCTCACTTCGAAGCCAGAGCTAGCCTGAGCTCCACTGAAACCCTCAGGTTAAGGTCTTCTTCCACCAGGGTACAAATGGTGGAAGAGGGATTGGGTAGCAGCGGTCAGCTACATAAGGACGGAGAAACCTGTGAAATGCCTTCTTCTGGCTTCTCTCTTCATCAGGAATTTCTGAGTATATTTGTTACATCCTTCACCCTGCCACCCAAGCAAGTTGTATTGTATTGGTTTAAATGTGATAAATTAAACCCTGAACATGATTAGATTGACTGTTGCTACTGTGATGGAGTGGAGGCTTTCCTTAAAGAAAAAAAAAGGAGAGCGAGAGTGGTATTTTTATTTTAAATGCCAAGTCTTGTGCTCAAAGGTCTGTAACTCTGGCATTCTCTGGGGAAAAGGCACAGAGGAATGCAGATGGAAAAGCTGGCCAGACACTGCATGTCCTCTGGCAGGGCAAGGGCTATCCCTTCACTCAACCGGGCAAAGGGGAGAGGCAGTTTTGCCTTTCCTGAGAACCGGTAGTAATGCTTATTAAATTGAGATATTTGTCCTTGGCCAGTTGAAGTATAGATGAGAAATGTGTGCCTTACCACTTTGCTGTGAATATTTTGGGAGTTGCCTAGCCAGAAATGTTTTTTCTTTTTCTCGCTCAGATTTGAAGCCCTGGCAACACACAAACACTGCATTTATTCAAAGTCTTTTCCATAGATCTTGCCTAGTTGAAAATATGTTTCATAGATTAAAACACAAAATAATTCAAAGTTGCCAGCTTTCTCTTTGTTGTGACCCAAATCATTCTGTGATGCTCCTACTGCAAAAGATCACACAAATCAGCACAATTCCAGCAGGAACAATGCAAGCATGCCTGTTCAGCATGTTGCTGCACGCTTTTTGCATTAAACTCCATCCATCCGTACTTTGAATCGTCTGTCTGTGATCTTCGCACATTTCCTGCTTTGAATCCAGCCTCAGAAGTGGTGGCAACTCTGTCATGCCGTACACAGAATACAGCAGAATGATTTCAGAAAAGTCTGGGTGAGTTGCAGGGTGGTGAAGTAAAATATTGTAAACATGTTTTCCATTTTTCTCTGTTGTAAATCATCACATTGATTTCTATTTGGACTAAGGCATTCTTGTTCTCCAAGATACTCAGCTATGCCTCATGCTGGTGAGAAAAAAGCATGCGATGTGATCAAATGCACTGCTGTTTGTGAGGAACACCAGAAAGCCCTCACAAAAGTAATGGGGGCAAAAAGATGGTGGATAAGCTTTGGTGTAGATAAATGTAAGGTAAAGGATATGAAGAGGAAAACTCTGGACACAGTGACAGGATGGTGCTGAGCTCAGAACTGGCAGTTACAGTTAGGAACGAACCCTACAGATATCTTTGACAGTTCTCTGAAATTGCTGCTTGGCAATATCAGGCAAAAAAAGCCAACAGAATGTTGAATGTCATCAGAACAGCTGTTGCGAACAAGGCAAATGCATCCTTTGCCATTATATGCCACCTTCATGCACCCACTTCTCACACAGTATGTGTAGCGCTGGTCTCTGCATTTTAAAGATGTAGTGGACTTTGGGAAGGCACAAGGAAGGCAGCAGAAAACATCAGCAGAGTAGAACAACTGCCTTATGAGGGGACTAAAAGGCTGGGGCTCTTAGTCTGCCTCAGGAGAAGGCAGAAGAAGGATAGAGCTGAGGTTTACAAAACCTGGAAGGCACTGAATAAACTGAACATGGAGCTGTTGTTCAGTCACACACACCAAGGATTCATAAGCAGCCAGTGGGACTAGGAGGAGGTTTATTTAAATTAAATAAAAGAACATTTTTCTTCATACGGCAGCTCATGAACCTCTAGAACCTGGTGCCACAGGAGACTCTGGAGGCAAACAGGATCAGTGGACTCTGAAAAGGATTAGACAAATTCACAAACCACAGGTCAATGGCTACTAAAGATATTAGGATGGGATTTAACTTCTAACATCTTTAATACAACCCTTCTATACGCTGGGGGAGTACAAGGCAAATGGGCAGCAAAAATTGGTAAGGCTCTGATGTTCTTCTTGAATAGCATTGCCTATTGCTACCACAACAGACACTATACTTGGCTAGGTAGACCATTACTCTGACCCAGTAAGGCATTTCTAATGGTTTTACGTTCTTCTGTGATTGCTTAAGGATTGGCTGATCTTAAATTTTAAATGTGGGTCCATCCTACCCAACTTCAGACACGTCTGAAGGTAAGGATCTCAGGTAGGGATGGATCACCTGCCAAAAGCACCTATTCCTCTTCACTGACTACAATGCTAGTGTAGACTAGACAACCAACTTTCAGATGGCTAAAGTTAAATGAGATAAATCCTACTAATTACACTAGTTCCTATGTATCTGAACCCATGAATCAGTCCCATGAGATCATTAGATTAGTTCCAAAATGTCCCATACTTTTCCCAGCTATATACCTAGACCTCTGCCAATCACCCAACATGCTAAATTTCCCGTGCCATGTTTTCTGTGTCTCTCACATCAGATGAGTCTACTTGCAGGAGTGAGGACAGACAGCTCCATGCCTTACTGCAAATCTACAGGACATCATCCTTGCAGCTCTCGCATTTCACCCTAGCTAACCTGTAAATTGTCAGTAGACTTAAATTGTTCATAGAAAGCTCCACACCTTGACTAGAGAAATTTTAGATATCTGCAAACTCAAAATGTTTGAAAAATTACTCTTGGTCATTGGTTGGGTAAAAAGGGATGGGACAGTAGTAGCACTGCACTGCAGAATTTTAAATCAATTATTGTTGACTTTGAGCTTTGGGTAAGATATATACTGTCCTTTCAAGGCTGCAAAAGGGAATATGACATGTTCCACACAGCAAGATAAGAGGAGGATTTTGAGTTGTTCCCCATTTGGCATAGAAGGTCACAACATGAGTAAAATTACAAGCTGCTGTTCTAAAGCATTCACTGCAGTGGAACATGATAACCTTATTAGAAAAATCCGGTAGTCTCCTATTAAAAGGTGAAATAAAGGAGGGTATTCACTGTTAAATGCCATGTATTTTTAAGCTCTTTATTGATTTTTTGTAGGAGTTTCTAAAAGCTATAGGAACTATAGCTTATATTCACTTAAAGGGAATGAGGCATTTACTGGCATAATCAAAACAATAATTTTCTGAGTGTCCATACCTCCTTATGTTCACTTTATATAATTCAAAGAGTTCTGATGGAAAGAAGGGGAACGTGGAAAGAAACAGCTGAAGTTGATATGGGACTGGATGCAGATTATTACTCAGCGTTTCTATATTCAAAATGCATGCTGTAAACTGCTTCTAATGACAGCTAATGAACCATGTTGAAAGAGGTAATGCAAACAGTAAACAATGTTGTTATAGCAATTTATAAATACCTTTTATTAAATATTAAAAGCAGCTGTTTAATGATAACATTATTATCAAGTGAGTTGGATGATGAATTCACAGTTCAGTTAGTTTGTGGCTAAGTAGCTATCTTCTGAGGATCTTCCTGGGCATTCCAGAAAGCCTGTGGATTTTCTTCAGAAAAACTCTTCTTATTCTACATTAGCCTTAGAATCATGGAATCATAGACTGGTTTGGGTTGGAAGGGACCTTTAAAGATCATCTAGTCCAACCCTCCTGCCAAGGGCAGGGACGTCTTTCACTAGAGCATCTTTTACTGTCCATCCTGGACAACTATAAATATAAAAATTTAAATTCCATTGTAATTTATGCTCCATGCGATTCTACCAAATATCTCTCAGGCTGCATGACACAAATCTGAAACTGCTGAGCAGTAACTTTGGTTTCTTTATACCATGGTATTAGGAACCACCAGACCTGGCAGTCACTACCTTGAGAGCAAGAGAGTGAACAGAGATGCTCAGGCTCACCTTCCTCTGCATATTGCTTTAAGATCTTTAGAAGAATATGCTCTAGAAGTGTTATGTATTATTACTTCCGTGATACATTCCTTGCTTTGGACCCTATAAACTGTGTTCATCCACTAGACCTGCCAATCTAGCACATGAGGTTTTGAATTGTACTTTTACCTTTAGATGCCCAGGAAGGGGCTTTTCCTTATTATGAAACAGTCGCTTAGAAGAACACCACACTACTTCACACGTGAGGAGGAATTACTTTTTTACAGGCCTGTCTCTTTAGTGGAAAGGCGCATTAGTGAGCTCCACACTAACAGCAGGTCCAACACGTACACCATTTGAGCACTGATGATCTCCTCTTGCTGCCGGTGGCATGGAGCTGTGCACCCGTGCAGTGCGAGCCAGCAGACAGTCACTCATGGTACATTCTTGGCAGCTGCAGGGCCCCAGTGACCAGCTTTGGCACAGATTGTGCTTTTGCAGCAGCGACATTTGGGTGCCTGCCTTGGGTCTTGGCCAGGCTGCAGGTACAGAACTGCCTGTCGGCTTGACACAGGGCCAGCCTGTTGATACCGTACCTCTAGACACTGTCACTCAATTCACCTTGGACTGCCACACGTTTTTTTCCTCCTTAGCATGTGTTTTAGAAAAGGATTATGTGCTGGTTTTCCACAAGATTTATACACAATCTCTCTCTCTTCTAGGTAAAAAGAAATGGCTTCACTTTACCTATATTAGTCTGATGTGGTTATTAATCTCTAGCAGTATCTACACAGAGTCTGTCACCTCCAGGTATCTACCGTTAATGTACAGAGCACTGAATCAGAAGCGGCTAAAATCAAAACACACTGAAAATAATCCTTTTTTCCCTTCTCATTCATTCCTTTTCTCCCCAAGCCCAGAACTTGGTAAGGCATTGTGTGTCATGCCTTTGAGGAGGCCTTTTTTTGTTTGTTATGGGTTTCCAATTTTCAGATTTGTATCTTTTGACTTCTGTGAGAATGAAGCTTGAAATATAAAGATTTCTTAAATGAAGAATTTATATGTTTTTAACTAAGACCCAAAGAATAATACCTACAGTTTCTTGGGGACAAATGACCTTTAACTTAAATAATTTGCCAGGCTACATTTGAAGAACATGTAAACATTTCCCAGAAAACTATTCTTATGGGTAACTGCCATCCCTAGCAGAAGTCTTTGGATTTTGTTGAAACACATTCATATTTCATTGCCACAGATGCCCAGGCAGCTGTGTAGAAATCCATCAGTGGTTGAAGCTCTTGAAACATAACTGACAATCAGTCTGCTGGGAAAATAAAATAAAAAGAGCTAATCCTGGAATGAAGGATATGCAGATGACTTTCATTTTAATGAAAAAATACAGATAAAATGAAACAACAAAAATGTAATACATAGCAAAGAAAATTAATAAATGTTCTGAGACATCTTTTCAGAAGTCCAAAGCAGTGGATTTAGTCTAGGAACTGGATTTACGACTGGTCACTTGCTTTTCAGAAATGTTTTATCTGGTGAGATGAGGTGCTCTGTCTCAGCATGACGGGACAGAAGTATCCATTCTCCAGCAGTCATCTGGGTTGGCCACTGGTATTGCCTTAAAGGATAACTTCCAAACTTTCCCTCCTCAGTTGCAATGATACTCATGAGTATCCAAATGGAAAGAGAGGTTGGGTTTTAAATAGTATATGAGTCCCAAAGCTCCAAGTTGGACTAATCTATTGGTATATAAATTGATCACTGATTGGGAATTTTCATGTTGGAAGTTTGCTCATCATAATTCTGACTTGATTTGCTTGAAACAGTCTGAGCGGGAATACCACCCTCTCAGTTGTCCCCGACATTACACTGTGTGTCTCTCCTGGATGGAAACAGAATCACAGGAGGGCTGGGGTAGGCAGGACCTCTGGAGATCATCTGGTCCAACCCCTGCTCAGGCTGCCCAGGACTGCCTCCAGTCGGACCCGAGTATCTCCAACAATGGAGACCCCACAGCTGATTTGGGCAACCCTTTCCAGTGTCTGATTACCCTCACAGTAAAAATGTATTTTCTAAAGTTTAGTCTCACATTTAAGCCACACACAGAGCCATACAGCAGAACAATGCTTTAAACAATGTAAAATACAGATTTTCTTCATGTATTTCTTATTCCTATATTTGAGTGCCCTCAGTTTATGATAAATTTCAATGCATTATTTAAAAATAGATTCATTATTCGTTTTAACTCCTTTCAATACATCCCAGGACTTTTTTTAATTAATTACTAAAACACAATTGAAGTTTACTTCTATTTGAAGCTCACCCATAAAACAATCAACATACAGCAGATTTTTGCAAGCAGCTTATTCAAAGAAAATGGCCTTTCTACTGTTGTATTTGAGGTAGGACAATTTGCCAAAAAATACATTTGCCAAGTTTTAAAAAACTAAGAAGACTTGGCTGTGAAGGTTGCAGTAAAGGCCTCTTTTGTAATGTGCATTCACACACACACACACATCCACACGCACACTACTGAAAGTCATACTACAGTCTTTTTCAGACAAACAGTTCATAAACTTGACAATTTATTTATCAATTTCCACCCTTTCAGTTATGCTTAGGATCTTCTCGAAACAACATTTATTTTCATTTTTTATTAATTTCTAGGCAATATAATGTTTCCCGAAGTTAACACTAGCAGTAGCAACTGCAAATGATGATGCATGGCCAAAGTTCAACCCATCTGATTTTAGCACATTGAATATATTTTCCTGTTCTCAATCATGACTCAGCCCATCACCGTCTTGACCATAATCAGGTAGCTAATGGATTAGCAATGCAGTAACAGCCAGTTACTGGAATATCAATATTTTCATGCTTTGAAATATCAGAAGTCATGGAGAAAACACAGAGAAATATATTTGCTTTTAAATCAAGGCTTTGATTGTTATCTCATTTGAAAGAGTAATTAATTATCAGTATGTATTAGTATACATAATAATAGTCAATTATGCTGTATATTGTCTGTAAAACTTCTATTATATCAAGACAGTTCACTTTAACCACACAGCACTTTGCTATTGCTATCAAGTGATTTTTATGAACAATTGTAGATAATACTGTAGTACGTGATTATTGCTTCTGCAATAGCTACTATATCATTTTCTGTATTTTATTCTTAGTAAGATAAATATTTCTGGGAGTTCTGCTCTACCCATACGAGAATTATTTCTGAGATCCACTCCATTTGCATGATGTCTTACATCTGACCGCCCACAATGAATAACAGAAATTTCTTCTGCATAAATAACAGTAAGCCCATCGCAATAATTGCTGTCTTTATTGATACATGCCAGATCATTTCCTCAAGCAAACCAGAAAATACAAAGCTTTTTGCAGGGGGTAAGAAGGACATATTTTCATTACTGATGAAAAGTGACTGTAATACAATAGGAATGTAAGTCAGCCGAAAAAAAGTACCTAAATAATAACTAAGCTTATCCATAAATCATGACTGTGCTCTTTGCCCACATTAGTATACTGAGCCACTATACCCCAGTTTTACCCCACAAAAACCTATATGGGATAAAGTAAGTTTACACAGCAAAATATAAAAAATAAAATATAAAATTTGCACAGCAAAAAAGCTGTGAATGCAGGATATTTGAAGCTGAAAATATTTTACTTATTCTGAAAACAACTCTTTTCAAACTTATCTTTGCATTTCAATGGCATTGAAGTCATCTGTGTACAAAGTTTTCAGAAAAATCTGTGACCATTTGACTTTTAAAGTGTCAGTTATTGTTGTTTGAGATCAAGTATATAGGGTTTGATCTTAAGAAGCAGATGGTTTGGGGAAATACAACAACTTTTATCGAAGACAGGTCAGGGTCAGGTCTGAAGTTCCTCCCAAACATGAACAGTCAGAGTATTTCTGTCATTCCCAGTTCTTTGCCTCACTTGATCCAGATCTTCTGTCTTCCCTCGGTAATTTCACAGACCTCAGTGAATCTCTTCCCCGTGTTTTAGAGGGAGTCATCTTCTGCCTTGGTTCTCCTCCGAAACTCTCAGTCCTTCAAGATACTCCCATGGACCCCACTACCTTCTCTAGTGTCACTGCATAAATCAGAAGCCCTTCCCAGAGTCTGTTCAGCAGCATGGTCACCTCCAGAAGGCTGAAGTCCTTCTTTAGACCACTGACCTCAAGTTAAAATCTCCAGAGAGCTCTCTAAACCCCACCTAAATATGTCTTTCTCTACCTTCATTTCAGACTGTCAGACCCTGCCAGAAGACCCTACTTTGCACAGTAATCATGGCACCTTTATAATAAAATGTATTCGTGACCATTTCTGTAAAGCATGTTGCACATAGCCATTAATGACTTCTTCAAAATAAAATCTGTTCTGAGAGCATCTCACCTGGGGTACCAGCAGGTAGAGTCTGGGACATGGCACCATGTCCCCGATCCTCACTCTGATTAAGCAGTTCAGTGTGTTCCAATCAAGTCAGAGCGCTGGTGTGAGAGCACACAGGAAGATTTTCTCTTTAAGCTTTGTAATTAGCTTCTGTTAACTTTACTCTGAGAACAAGGTTTAATCAACTGCATCACTGCTTTGTGTGGCTCTTCATAAGTATGACTGATTGTGTCTGATTCACCCTTTTCTCTACTCATCTGACAAATAAATGAAATGGGGACAGCCACCGTAATGAGAGATGGAAGATTATCCTACAGGATCAACCAAAGATGTTGGGTAAGGTTGACCATCTGTCCTGGTTTCAGCTGGGATAGAGTTAATTTTCTTCCTAGTAGCAGGCATAGTGCTGTGTTTTGGATTTAGTAGGAGAAGAATGTTGATAACACGCTGATGTTTTAGTTGTTGCTAAGTACTGCTTATGCTAGTCAAGGACTTTTCAGCTTCCCATGCTCTGCCAGGTACATAAGAAACTGGGAGGGGGCACAGCCAGAAGAGTTGATCCAAACTGACCAAAGGGCTATTCCATACCATATGACGTCATGCTCAGTATATAAACTGGGGGGGGTTGGCCGGGGAGCAGCGATCGCTGCTCGGGAACTGTCTGGGTATCGGTCGGTGGGTGGTGAGCAGTTGCATTGTGCATCACTTGCTTTGTATATTATTATTGTTATTATCATTATTATATTGTTACTGTTATCATTACTATTTTACTTTATTTCAATTATTAAACTGTTCTTATCTCAACCCAGGAGTGTTTCTCACTCTTACTCCGATTCTCTCCCCCATCCCATCGGGGTAGGGGGAGTGAGCAAGCAGCTGCGTGGTGCTTAGTTGCTGGCTGGGGCTAAACCACAACACCATCTTATGTGGAATGAACCTCCAGTTGCCACAGTCCTTCTCTTCCAGGCCACCATCTTCTGGCTGGGCAGGAGGCTATGCTACTTTCCCTAGAGCTGCTTTGTAGGACTCCATTGTCTAATGAACAAATGTCAGTGTATGACTGGCCAGCAGACAGACTGAGCTCCCACCAGGTCTTGTTCAGTACTTGTTTCAGTTTACAACAGGTCTTCCGTTAATCTCAGTGGAACTGAATCAGGCTCGAGAAATTGTCTAGCCACAGGAGACATGGAGGTTCCTGTTGAAGTAGGACAAGAATGCAATTCCACCTCACAACTGCCTTTTCTCCCAGTGCTCCCCAGTGGCCCTTGACACAGGCAGTGGCATCAGCAGCTCTTCAGGCGGCGTGCAGGCTAAACTGCCACACGCACAGTCATCTTCACAGAGAACCTAAATACTGGCTTGCACTAATCAAACTGACTGCATATGGCATCTATTTGTTGGGAGATTTGGACAAATGAGGTTCATCAAGGGATTCTGCAACAGAGACAGACGGTTATTTTCCAGCAGCCACAGAGATGAGAAAGGCTGGCTGCAAATTTCCGAGTAATAACCATATAAACCAGGGCAGACACTTCCCAGTGCAGACAAGGGAGGACCTAAGGCCTTGACCAACATTATGTCCAGCAGCTGTCTTGCTGGCTTCATGCCCATACAGCCTCATATGCACCATATATTCCACATGATGTCATCTGTGACAAGATAAATGGGGTAAATTCACCTTTGCTTTCCAGTAAGTTTTGCCTACTTATTCTAGCTTTGAATTGTGACTGCTGCATTAGCTATAGATATGATTATTTCAAAAAGTAGCCAATTAAAATACATTTATTAAGTATCTTTTGATCAAAATATGTTTGTTTATAAAATCTCAGCCATTACAAATGTGAAGGAGAAGAAGATCTGGTCAGCATGGAAGTTTCTGGTAGAAGTCAAGACATCCATTGATTTCATTGGTAATTGAATCAGATCTATAAAACATAAATCAATCTAAATATTGGAATTTAACTGTATAAATGTCAACATTCCTACAAAGGGTAACCAATGAAAGATAAGGTGAGCACTGGCGGGTGTTGTAAAGGCATTATGGAGAAAAAAAGAAATACTAGGCATTGCTTTCCAGTAAACTATACTGAAGGAAGCTGATGAGGTACTTGGCTCACATGGAGACGTGGTAGCATTTCCCCTTGAAATGAAGAGCTGCTGTTGAAGCAGAAGGAGCTATAGGAGCTAGGGGAAAAAAGAGAGGGGGAAATGGAAACAAAGGAAGAATAAGCCAAAAGAAAAAGCATAATTGCTAGCAAGAATTTTACCATAGGGAATGGAACATGAAGAACTGCACAGGACAAGTTTTTTTGTTCTGAATGTACTCAGATGAAACCTAAAATTACTCAAATATTCACATTTTTATCAATGGCTTTAATCCATTTTGCCATTTAATTGTACAAAGCTATCTTCCACAACAAGAGTATCTGTACTTTTTAAAATAAATTGTGGTTTAAATTAAAAAAAAAACTCAACATCACATAAAAAGCTACAGATGGAGTTTTTATATACAGTTGTTTGCTCAGTAGATAGAATATTGAATCCTTCACCCATTAAACGGATCCCCACCATGCAGATTTGCTGCACCTGCTATTTTACATCTCAGTGCATCCAGTACTGAATATTTATGGTCCATCCTCAAGGAAGTGCAGGCAGGGCTGGAGGGGACCGCCACAGCACGGCGATGACACCTGCTGGAAGTGGTCACCAGCACCTGGCCTCAACCGCATCCCCTCCAGCCAAAACAACTGCATCCTACCTGCACATGCGAAAGGGATAACAGACATAAGAAAGAAATTTTTTACAGTGAGGGTGGTGAAACACTGGAACAGGTTGCCCAGAGAGGTTGTAGATGCCCCGTCCCTGGGAGTGTTCAAGGTCAGGTTGGATGGGGCTCTGAGCAACCTGATCTAGTTGAAGATGTCCCTGCTCATTGCAGGGGAGGTGGACTAGATGACCTTTAAAGGTTTCTTCCAACCCAAACCATTCTATGATTCTATGATTCTATGGCATACAGCATGACATACTGCAGGCACTTACAACCATTTTAATAGGTCTTTCTTTATTAGCATCCCAAGTAATCAAAGACACTTTGACGTTGTACCAAGGAGACACAAGGTCCTCCAATGGAACCACTCAAACACTGTGCTTTCACCTGATCTTCCCAGGCTGGAAGCTGGGCACAGTAATGCAAACCTGCAATGTCCATGAGCTTGAATATCTTAAAGCCTCTTGTTTGCAATAGACAGGGACTTCTCATGCCCATGCAGACATCAATTGGCAGAGGTCTGTCCCTTTGGGAGGCTGCTGAAGTCCATGGGGACGGTATCACACAAACTGCATCCATACGTTCACCTTTGTCCCTCACTATGGTGGGATCAAGATCTGACTCCTGGACTCACACTTTCCCCTCGCTGTGAGCCACCATGTTTTTTTGCTTGAGGAGCAAACTGTAAAAGGACAATACGGGCATTTTTACAGTTGTTTGCCCAAAGACAATCCCAAGTAGTAAGCAAAGATGATTCATAGTTCTTACGCCTGGCAGTCTGCAGTGTCTCAGGCACCAGAGTCCTTTGTAGCAACAAAATCTGCTCATGTTTGTGTGAGGGAACATTTTTCATGTTTTCCTCATGCAGTGCAAGCTGCAGTAACAAATCCAGCTTTGTTCTGAGAAGCGTGTTGGCATCAGCAGAGTCCGCAAGGCAAGACCAATGCCCTGAGACTCCCACTCCGCAGGAATGACTGGAGGAACAATTCAGAATAAAAAAAAAAAAAAAAAAAGTTTAAAAAACCAGTTGGAAGAACAGCTTAAAAAAGGAAATTGTCAAGATTGGTCAAAGCTGAGAAGGAACTGGTCAAGTGTAGAGCAGAGCAGATGAAGAGGCAGTGCGAATGGGAGTGCGCATATACATAGGGATCCCTGAAAAATTCAAAACTTGGTAACTTTTTCCAGTGTCAGTGGACTTACTCATTTTACTCAGAAGACTTTAACCTCAAGCAAGGAAAAAAACCTATTTTACCTCAGAAATAAATCAGATTTTCAAAGCCATATGGATGTTTTATTTTTGTCTTGAGCATGTTGCCATGCAACTTAGAGAGGCATCAGCTCCCTCGCAATGATTGCCATGAAACTTCCATCCAATTCACTTCATTGTGTTACTTGATATCAGTTTTGAATGACCTCATATCCATCTGCCTATATTCTATTTAGTTCTCTACTTTTAAACAAGCAAACCACAACATCTTGACCTTTCTTTTACAGTCATTTATCCTCAGCAGTGCTACTGAAGACAGTGAAGTTAGACTAGTACTTACGGTGGCTATTAAATCTCAAGAGTATTCTTGATTCTTATTTTATTGACATCACAGCACCCTGCCACATAAACCAAAGAGACCCACAGGGTCTTTGGGTATAAAAATTGGTTTTCTGAAGAGAATAAAGACCCAATAACCAAAAAATATATAGGACAGTATGCACTTTTTAAAAAAAGATAACCATTGAAACAGCTTAGCAGGAGAAGCGTCATTCTCCATCCTGAGAGGCCTGTAAGTCAAAACTGGATATCTTTTTACAAACAACTGCACCCCTGAAGAAACTGTTTAGATCACATGCAGAAATCTGTGGACATCTGTTTGATCTCTCAGGGTCAGGAGTAAGGCTGGAGAACAGAGTGGTAGAGCAAGAGTCATGAATAATAGTCATTATTAAAATAAAATTATATGCAGCATCCAGGCAAAGACAGACTATTAAAGTTTACGTGAGGAAACTCTTTGCAGGAAAAATATTCTTAAAAGTTAAAAATATAACAGAAAAGGGAAGCAAATTCTCTGGTAAACCCTTTCTGCAATGATCTGGGATCAAAGGGTAAACTGCAGTGCATTAAGCCCTGCTGTTCATTGCCATTATGCTCCTGAATGGGATCTGTACTACACCATTCAGCAGCTGTGAAGAGAATGACATAAGCAGTTACCAATTTGTTAATTGGGACTTTAAATGGACAGGTTCAAGCACAGTATGTTTTGTTTCATAAAGGATTCACTGGGGACCTGCTATAACAATTTATGTTTTGTGGTCCCGTGCAGAATACTAACTCTTCTGAATAAAGTCGATCTATGTAAATAGATACAACCAACACTTCTGTTTCACCCCTAAGCTTAAGGGGCAGAAGAGAAAGCTGTAGTTCTGCTGAAGGTAGAAAGCAGCTCCATAGTATCCCAGCCACACCACCCCACTGTGAGCAATTGCCATAATTGAGCAGAACCTTTGAATTTGGGGGAAAAAGGGCTCACAAAAGGTGGTGCATGAAAGAAGCAGAATCTTTGCCTTGCAGCAAAGAGATTTACCAAAATTAATAGGTTTTTGCTCCCATATCTGATGTCTTGGCTTTCTTACCATAGCGATATGGTATGAGATGCAGAACAAACTATTCCATAGTGAAAGCCAATGGAGGCTCAGGACTTTGCTGCTAGAGATGGTGCTGAACTGTCTGTGGTAGGGGATGGCACAGAGGACAGCTGTGCAGCTGAGGGAGCTAAAGGGAACTTACCCCATGTCCCAGACAGAAATACAGAAGAATGACTAAAATAGGTTAGGGAAATAGCACGGCCAGGTGACTTCAGACCAGCAACTCCTTGCAAAGCAGACTGAAACTGGAAATTTGTGCAACTGCAGTTCATAGGTGCGGTCTGAGAGCAGGCTTTGGGGAGAGATCTCGAAGCTGTGCAGCCCATGGGCTTCTGTTCCTGGGCCATGCGATAATCAGTGGATATAAGGGAGATCCCCCTTTTCCATGGTACTTTTGCGGGACAAATGAAGTATAATGGAAGGTAACAAACATGCCATGCATCAGCTCTCAGCACTGCCACTGCTCATCCTTTGTTTCTCGCGTTTGTCTGAGCACCTTTCCCCAATAAATCTGGGAGAGCATTGCTAGGTTTTCTGCTTCAGTTGCACCTTGGAAGAGCATGGTGTTATAATCAAATACTTCCAAGTTATTAAACACATGTCATAAATATACAGAGCCTGTATTTTATAACTACAGTGACTTGGTGATGATGCACTGCTACTTTCTCAGTGGAGAGAAGTCATGGGTCACACTGCTGTTACTACTGCTTTTGTCTTTTTCTACGGAAGAAGGCACATGAACAATGCCACCTCCTGGAGCCTTCACTTTTTCTTCCTCTATTTCAGTATTTTTTTAATATGAGATAAAAGTCAGAGTTAACTGTCTCTCTAAAATGTCTGTATGGGAGCAACATCACAGAGTGATTTTAGGGATGGTGGGCAGCCAAGTGAAGCCTGTATACAAGTATGGTGCATCTGCAGAAAGGACATGCATACAAGAGAATAAAACCCCAGGTTGTCATTTTATTATAAATTCTAATGAAAATATAGAGAGGAATTTTTATTTCTTCCTTCTGAGCATATGGAGAATTTTAACATAAGCATTTTATTAAAAAGCAGCCTGAGTTATGAATCATTCATAGCAAACGACTGACTCCCACACGTTGGCAGAATGACCCATTGTTAGCTTATTCACTAGCAACAAATAAAGCAGTTCTTAATGAACCCAGACAGGTTATTCAGAAGGCACCGAAGAAGCAAAATCAGGTGCATTTTTAGGATTCAAAAAAGTTATATATTTTGTCAGGATCTCACTGGGTTTTTTTTCCTTTTTTGAATAATGAATGAAGTTGTTTTAACGTAGTGTTAATGCTGGGAGTGCTGGGTGAAGAAATTCAATTGAAAGCCTGTCACAGGACTCTCTTGTTTCCCTGACAAGAGTTGTCATGTTCCTGTGACACCTGATGTGCAGAGCACCAGCTGATAAATAGCTTAAAGATGAAATTGTCAGTCTCCATTACCTCGCACCAGCAATTACCAGGTGTGGTGGCCTGGGGTGCCAGGCCCAGAGACCCACAGGTCCTCCAGATGGAGATGGAGGGTGGGAACACGTGGGTGCAGCATCTCGTCACCCGAGGGACCGGAGGAGCAACTTCACAGCCTGGTGCAGAGGGACTCTTTAAAGGCTTGTTGGTAATGATGATTCTGGGGATCCTTCTTTTTGCTGTGCTTACAGCAGAGAAAGAGCCAGAGAAGACCGAACAGGCAGGGTAAAAAAAGGGTGAAGGAAAGAGGGGAGATAAGAGAATACATGGATAGCTTTCGCTTTGCAGGGAAAAAAACTGCACAAGCTTGTAGAAATTAGCCCCAAAGTTTTAAGTTGGATACCTCCTGGGAGGTAATTTAAATTGAAAAGTTTCCAGCTGTAAATGAATTTTATATTACTTAGAACTAAGACGATGGCACTAACCTAGTTTGCCACCTTCATTCCTCACTGACAGGAGGGGAAACATCCGAAAGCCCTGTATGACTGGGAATTACTTTCATGGCGTCCCTTGGATTTTTCTCATTTCTGGCTACTTCGGGGAGACACTGAGAATGGCTGTACTATAACCATAGCAACGTAGAGATTTTACACAGCGCTCAAAATTTCTGTCGTTAACAAAAAAGCATAGTTGCTAACACAATAAGGACAGAATTCGTTTCTATTTGCATTAAATGGAGCCAGATGTGTTGAACAAGCACCATTTTGCTTTTGGCCAAGGCAGGGTTTGGAGCTGCAGAAGCAAGGAGAGGAGGCTGGTTGGGATCAGTGTGAGCCTGGGAGCATAGCTCATGCATGCTGCCAGGGCTCACTTTTGGGTAAATACATTCAGGCTTTGGCAGCAGCTGTAAGGCCAGTCTGGTGGTCTGTGGTGAGAAGGACTCCACCTACCCCAAGGTCCCCAGGAGGGACTGGTGGGGTTTTATTTCTTCTGGGGGGAAGGGGACGTACTGGCCTCTGCTGTAGGGTTTGGGCTGAAGTTAGACAAAGCCATGGCTGGCCTGATCCCATACTGGTTATAGACCTGCTTCAGGTGGGAGACCTCCAGAAATCCCTTCTGCATACATATATAAATCTACACCTCTACTTCACTCAGTATTTGGATTGTCCGCTTGCCAGGAGTTTGCATGGAATTCAGGATCTAATCCAACCTCATGGAAAAGTGTGATTAATAAATCTCAGGAAGTTTTTGGGGAAAAGAAGTTCGGTCTTATGGAGGTGCAGAGCACTTATCTGTTCAGATGTCAGCCCACTGAAATCTCTCTAGCTTCTGACCAGGAGAACCAGCACTTCTCTGGAGTGGGCTCTGAATCTGGATTCACTTCACTTCATTTGGTTTGGTGTGGCATGTTGGTTTGAAGCATGATGTGAACTGAAATTGCACTTTGAATTCCTTATTCCATTTGCAATTGCAATTTAAGGAAAAACAAAGTTTATTCAAGGGTTTTCTTCTCCAAAGAAAGAAAGAAGAGGGGAAAAAAAGAATTCTCCTTTGTGGCCACTCATTTCTCTGTAAATAGGACACTTGTCAAAATGACTTTGTGCGTCTGATGTTACTGTAATTGAGTGTTCTGGAAAAAGAGAGACTGTCTTCACTGAAATGTGCACATTTGTAGCAGAATTGGCTATAAAAATGAGGACACAAAATTGCTTTTGCATTCTGTCTGGTAAGCAGCAATGTATGAGAATTCACAAATTCTCTGGCAGTGAAGGAACACTCATGGTTCTCCTTGGACATCCTGAGAATCAGGTCACATAGATGCACCTCTAAGAAAGGACCAGCAAACCCTGGAGGACCCTCCTGACTATTCACTGTCTGGGTTTGTTCAGTTCCTTACCTGAACCAAATTATTAATTTTTTTTTTTATTTTTTTTTTTTTTTAGGCAAAGCAGAATTTGGAGAAGCAGCAAAATATTTCATTTCAGTAAGATGCAAAAAGCAAAACAGCAAAAATGAACTACAGGTGTAAAGACACCATTTAGAAACCAGAGGAGGGGTCAGCAGCCTAATTCTGACTCCACAGAGTCCTAAACTGGTACAACTCAATGTCCATTAACAAAAATATAGCTCAAAATAGCAATATTGTAGATAAAATTAGTACAAAAACTTTTAGGTACAGTTTCTTTTGGAATTGTTCCTTACCCTTTAAATACACTACTGGCACATTTCCATCAACTGGGGTACGTGTGAACGGACTATATCAATTGCTTTCAGAGACAGAATGTCAAAGTAAGTAAGACTTTGCCAAATAAATTTTATTTACGTGTACACAGTAAAAAATAATGATTAAAATTGATTGGTTATGAAGGGGTTAATTATTTCTGTGACCAAGTTACACTTTTGTCTACTTAACACCAAATTTCTAGGAGTAAATGCTGATCTTCAAAATTTTCCACGCAGTGCTGTTGATTTCAACAAGGGCAGAATCTGTGAAAAGACAAATGAAAGATTTTGACTAAGCAAAGAAACATCCCCACAAAGAGCTGGAAACTTCTGAAGCCCTCCAGGTACCTCTGAGCAAAATATCCCTGCTGTGCCACTGCAGACAGGAGCTTTCGCAGCAGCAAGGTGCTCAGATGCCATGGTGATGAATGTTCCTCAAGACGGTGAGCAGAGGAAATCTAACAGATCCTCCTGTCGCACCCATTCCAGCCGCTCGCTAATTAGTGGTGATACCATGCAGCGTAAGAAGAGCAGGGGAGGACGAGCATGGGGAAGGTTAATCACATCTTGTTTTCCTTGACGATGACTCCTTAAATGATGAACCCTTTCCAACCTGGCTTTTAAAAAATATATATTAGATCTTTTTACATGATTCACCTTTATTTCTACTGCACTTGCCCACTAAATGCTTTTGCTCTGACAAATTTGTATTCAAAATAAGCTTTTTTGAACCACAGTAATTATAACGTCAATTGGGGCATTATTTATTCTGCATCTCACCTACATGGTCTTCAAATATATCTTTTGAAAATTACACATAGTGGCTTATTTATGTATATTTTTCTTAAACACATCACCTTCCTTTAAGCAGCAGGTTTAGAGAGTATGTATTCTGCTTTTCCTGCTGGGAGCCTTATTATTCCTTCAGCGACATGGGAGCACAGAGCTGCTACCTGCACAGAGCCCATAAGACATCTTCTCAAACATCACACGTGTCATCATTACAACCAGTCCCTCACTCACCTACACCGTCAGGTTTGAACACTGGAAATGCCTTCTGTGTTTTCCAGAGACACTGAGATACCAGAGGAAGGAGGCCTTGGTGTCCTCACATAATGATCTGCAGAGATCATGGTGCACCAGCAACTTGCTGAAAAAGGAACAAATGACAAGACTTCAGGTTTTTTTCTTGTCTGACAGACTCCTCTGGTTCCAGAGAGGAATCCTTCAGACCTTTCCTGAAAGACGTCAAAGTGGGTCAGAAAAAGACGAGGGGAACAGAAGAGAAAGTGAGAGAAACCCAGCATCCAGCAACCGTAGAGCAGCTCTTGGGTAACCGTGGGGTAACCCACCCTTGTGAGAAGCTGTTGCTCTCACACAGCATGTGTCTTGCTGAATACAGGACAGAAGGAAGCGCAGCAGGACAAATTTGGTGGTGGACTTTTAGGTGCATTGACTACAGATTTCCTAATTACTCTAAATTTATAAGCAAATATGCAAAACATGTTCTATGAAATACAAAATTATGGAATTTGCAAGTACTTTTTCAATTGATCCAAAACCTAAAAAACATAGGGTGGAATATAGATATGCTGTCCATCCAACCATGTCAAATCCTGAAGATCTTAGACTGTTCCACTGCTCTGTGAAAGCAAGCAAAGCAACCCTCCAAAACCAAAAGTGAATCAAGCAGCTTTTCCTCCTGAGTCCAGATCTAATCATCATCAGTTAGTTCTTCAGAGAAAGCTGAGAGAAGCAGCAGCTTTGATTCCTCCTGCCAAGGGGACAAAAAATACTCCAGGACCTCCACAGGTGACTAAGAGGAACCCTGAGCATCGTGCTGATGCAGCACAAAACAATGATCCAGTCACCTTTCAAATTCCTTGGATAAGCCAGTGTATGTGATGCTCAGAAACTCCCATAGCACAGACAGAGCTTCCCCTCTCCAGTAAGTCCTCTGATAAATCAAATAACCCTCTCCATGTGTTTACCAAGCTCCATCTTAAGTTATTTAGAATCCTTCTTCCCTGATTTTATTTGGAAAACCATTACAGAACTTCATTCTTGGATGGGTAGACTGTTTTCTAATTTTTATCTAAATGTATTCATGATCAGTTCATAACTATTTGATCCTGTCATTTATCCTCCAAGTGAGAGAATCCTTATCCTTTTTGACATTTAACATCTCTGAATGTATTTAACAAGGAATCATACTGCTCCTCTCAACCTTACTTGGCTAGGGCATGGCAACTGGTGTTCTTCCAAACTGGTTTCTTTTTAAAAGAAAATCTTGGGAAAAATATATCAATTTTAAATTTAAAGAACATTTGCTCTTAGAAAAACCCTCTATATCCCTGGATTATGTCAGCTATGACATCTACTTGTCAGATCTAGCTAGCCACAGAATATTTAGTTGCTGCATTAAAAAGTAATTCTTCAATGTTTTGGAGATACAGCGTCAGTTCTTGGACCTTGTCACTTTTAACTCTACCCTTTCACATACCCAGAAATACAGCTTTGCTGGACAGGTTACCTCTTCTAAATGATGAGGAAAGCATTACTTTATTTTGCATCTGCTTTGGAGATTAAGTTTAAAAATTTAAACCAGATCTCCTGTGGCTCTAACCTGTATCGCAAAGGTCAACTACACTGTGGGCAAATACATGTTTGGATTTTCCTGTCAAAAGAGTGAAGTGTATCATGAGTCCTTATTTATTTCTGAGAAGGAGCACTAGAACTAAAACAACTGTCTGACAGGTAAAATTTGCTGGAGAAAATAATGCATCTATATCGCAATTCTGATTGCAGGAAAGGCTGTTGTCAACAGCAGTGAGAGCTCAGTTAGAGAATATATTGTTACTGTTTCAGAGTAAAAATGTAATGATGAAATATGATCCATTTGCATTGTCCCTGCACATTTGACTATTGAAACTCTATGTTATTTCTAAATTACATGTTGACAGTGGAATGAAAGAGCATATGCAAAGCAGGTAGGCAAGGTGTCACGGCAACGGACACACACACTTTTCCTTTTAAAGCTCAGGTGGCTTCACACACTTTTTAGGCAAAGTATTTCCTATTACTTGCTTACTAATGACATGTAAAAATAATGAATAATAATTAATATATGGCACAACAGCAAGTAACATACCTAGTACCAAAAAAGCTACAGGGTTTATGTGAAGACAAAACTTGCATGTGTCATGTTAAACCTCCTTTCACTCCATTCAGCATCTCCACCAAGTACGAGGGAAATACCCAGGTACGATCTACCTTCAATCAAGAAAAGCCTGTGACCTAGGCTGTGTGAGACTCGTGCACAGGTTAAGGAAATGCAATCCAGATTGAATCAGAAAGAAAATCAAAAGAAACTTGAAAGACCAGTTAAGTATTTGGAATTACCTTGGTATTCGGAGAATTGATCTGAAATTAATAAAAAAGAAATTCGACTCAGACCACATGCAAAGCATCAGACGTTGAAGGGAGAAATCAAATATACAAGTCTTAAATAGTGAACAAGTGGAAGAGCAACAGTATTGCAAAAGGCATTGACCTATGGTGAATCATAAACTGAGTATGTATTCATGATGTGATGCTCTTTGGAAAAAAAATTAAGCATGATTTTAACAGGCACAAAAAGTAGAATTGCACAAAAGCAAAATGAAATAGTCCTTCTACCACATTCAGCACAGTCCTCAGCTGCAGCATGGTATGCAATCGCACCCTCATGTTCCACTAAGGGAGGGGGGTCCATTGCGGGGGGATCGCCAAGAGCTGAGCAACAAAAATGGTGGAATATCTAAAAAATAAGGCCTAGGAGTAAAATTTTTTAAATCCGTGTTTTAAGTATAGAGAAGAGGAAGAGTCCCTTCATGCATGCCAGAGGATGTTAATAAAAGAGAACAGTATCAGGCCTTTTTTGTATCAGCTGATGGAAAGACAAAAAGTAATCCACTTAATTTACAGAAAGGAAGATTTAGGTCAGAAGTGTTTCTGATTGCTACTTGTTGCTTGGCTATAAATGACAGAGGCTGGATTACGGGACGGCTTCCAGAGCACGGACAGGGAGTGCCTGGTTTGGGATTAAACCAGCAGCTGTCATGACTGGTCTCTTTCACTGACTGTACCTCTGAACCAAGGCAGAGGACTAAGCAACCTCTTCAAGTCCCTTTTAGCCCCACGTTTAAATGATTTAGCGAATATTTGCCAACTCTACTCTTACTAAAACAAACATTTTTAAACTATTATTTAAAACATTTCTTTTGTGATTTTATATACTCTTAGCAGCCTTGAATCATTTTTTAATTATTAAATTATTAAATGACAAGCAGCATCTAATCTTCTGTAAAGGTCACATGTTGAAGAAAATATTTCCTCCAGAAGTATGTCAGCTTGAGCGACACGTCAGTACCCATCACTTGCTTGAAAAACTCTATTACCAAATGTCGGTCACACTTGAAAATTGAAACAAACTTTTTAAGACCAACTCTCCAAATGCAATGGTATGTCCTAAAACTGCTTTCCAGCACAGCTGTCCTTGTATTTCAGAGTAAATCACAAACCTGTGAGTGTCTTGAATGGTTTCTAGCATTTGCACTTTTTAACATAAGCACTGCATTTTCACTATTTCTTGTTTAAACAGGTATCTGTCAAGTTGCGACACGCTTTGAAAAACGAACAGTCAAACACTATTTCGCAGTATAGTTTAGTCTATGTTCAATTACATAAACAAAAAAGATTTTCATAGTAGTTAGATTTCACCTGGTAGAAGCACATTGCATTCATAGATCTGAAATTATTATTATGTCTTGCAAAGCATCAACAATGTACGAAGTGCTTTAAAGTGATGCTTAAAAAGCTAGGTGCCCCAAGTTGCTTAATAAAGAGCACGGCATGCAGACATCATAACAGGAAGGGACATGAAAAACAGAATGAAAGAGCTATGAAGCACCGGCAGCCTTCATTTAATTACCTGAGGTTGATCTCGGCTGGCCTTTGTACCACTTAGTTTTTCTTCAAGACAACTGATTTTCAAGGCTTGTTGGTAGGAATTGGCTGTCTAGAGCCAGGCCAATTAAATAGTTTTCTGTACATTTTTTCATTCTCATCTGTTTGGTTTCATTATGTTAAAATGATGGGTGATGTATTTCTCATTTACTTGGTTATTATCAATTCCTTACCCACATTTGAAGCCCAAATGTATTGTGATGGAAACGGGAATCCAATAAAATTGTTCATAAGCATTGTGAAACAAGGAGTAGATATTTAAATGAAACTTTGTGTAAGAAACACAGGAAACGATGATCAGCATTATCAAAAACCTTTAAGCAAAGCTAACTGGTTGTCACGGTTCAACCCCAGTCAGCAACCAAGCACCACAGAGCCCCTTGCTCACCCTCCACCCCAGTGGGATGGGGGAGAGAATCTGAAGAGCAAAAGTAAGAAAACTCATGGGTTGAGATAAGAACAGTTTAATAATCGAAATAAATAATAATAATAAATTATAATGAAAAGGGAAAAAAACAAGAGAGACAGAGGAACAAAACCCAGGAAAAACAAGTGGTGCAACTGCTCACCACCCACCAAGCGATGTCCAGCCCACCCGCGAGCAGCGATCGCTGCCCCCCGGCCAACTCCCCCCAGTTTATATACTGAGCATGACGCCATATGGTATGGAATAGCCCTTTGGTCAGTTTGGGTCAGCTGTCCTGACTATGCTCCCTCCCATCTTCCTGTGCACCTCCTCGATGGCAGAACATGAGAAGCTGAAAAGTCTTTGACTTAGTATAAGCACTGCTTAGCAACAACTAAAACATCAGTGTGTTTTCACATTATTCGCATGCTAAATAATCCAAAACACAGCACTATACCAGCTACTAGGAAGAAAATTAACTCTATCCCAGCCGAAAACAGGACACTGACTTAATAAATAAAGGGCATAACCTACAGAGTCACTGACCAGATTGTGTCTGGTCATGCTGTCCTTCCAGACTGTAGGTCTTGTCCACTTGGGCCTTGCTTTTATTCATAAATTAAAAGATAATTTTTTTTTTTTTCAGTCCCCAGTTGGCTTTTCAGCTTTTAATATATCTGGGTTTTGAAGTAAATTGAACAAATGGAAGTTACAGAAACACTCCCTCTGCACATAGGGAAAGGTCCTGTTTTAAAAATGCGGTTGATCACTTCAAACTTCCGGCTGCAGGTGCCTGGCCAGAGACTCCTCTGGGAAGTTTCCTCTAGCAGAAAACAAGTACCACTTAAACATTCTTCTGATTATATTTTAGTAACTTTTGAAATATTTAAGCCTGAAATTATTATCAGGTGAATTGCAGTTTTGCTTCTGCTTATTTTTAAAACAGTGCATATTCTCTTCCATTTCTTAATGTAAAAAGTAAGTTTTGCACACCTTCATTTGCCTGAAGAGAAATCCAGGGATTATGAACAAATTCCTGGCCTTGAAATCGATAAAGGGGTTTTTTTCTGACCTGAACAGCACGAGGATTTTATCATTCGAGATAGAGAGAGGTATCCTCCAAGCTCATTTTAAATTTTGCTCTGCAGAAGTCAACCCTCGTAGCTGCACAGAAGCCACGCAAAGGCCGTGAAATCTTCTGCACAGGCTCTGCTCTGTCTTTGGTGTTTCTGCAGACACCAGCAGGAGAGAAGAGACCCAAATTCTGAGAGTATCGTAATGAATTCACAAACCATGATTTCAATAGGAACCCGGGATTTCGGAACAATGCCTCTCCTAAGCACGCTGAAGTTCAATCCAATTCTTACTAAAGTCAACAGATACCAATTTTCTTCTAACATACTAGCTTTGGACAATATTTTTTAATAAGCAGAAGGATATTACAGCTGAAGAAAACCTTTCATCACACATTAATTTATTCTGCAGGTCCGGATGTTTTTTGTCTCCCTGATATTACACTTGATGATTGATATTGCTGTTACTTATGAAAGGGTCTTTCCTGAAGGTACACAGGAATGAATTAACTTCTAGGGGCCAAGTTCTGGTTTTGGTGACTCCCTATAATCCTACCGACATAAGCAGAGCCTCACCCAAGTAAAAACAGGGGAGCAGCTGGGTAGTGCCTATTTTGCTGGAAAAGGCAGGTGACAGTGGAAAAGTCCTGCTTGTAGGAGGTCTGAACGGAGACACACACTACATGATCTTGATGACCCTTGCCAGCTCCAATGTCCGGTATCATGTGCAACTCAAAAATAATCTTGCATTCAATTTCCAGTGCCAATCGTGCATGGTGACAGTGATACTTTTTTTTTTTAAATAGCATTAGCAATACATTGATATCTAAACTACCTCCCCTGAATTCCGTAAAAAAGCAGGCTTTTAATCTGCAATAACAACAGTACCTGGAAAAATGTATGTTACTAAAGTGCCACCTGCTGTACTGACTAAAACATCAAAGGATGGCAGGAGTGAATCCTCCCAGGCGCTCTGGGCTGCAACTGGATTCTCCAGCTTTTTTCAAGCTCTTTTTTATTTACTTCATTTTAAAGATCCATGCTGACAAAATGACCAAAGAAGATTTGTTGCCATCTACTACAGCATTAAGACTCTGATATCTCATTTAAGCTTACATTGATTATTCAGTGCCATAAAGGAATGTCGTTTTGAGAAAAAAGTGCTAATCGAGGTTTTAAATTTTGCAGGCTGCACCGCCCGCCTGTGAAGCACCACTTAAATAGGCTGTGTACACAAGCACAAGTGCAACGCAGGACCTGTTGCTGTTGTAGGCCCCGTCGGTGAGCTCTGTGGCAGCCACCCAGCCACCATCTCCTTTTCATCTGGTACTTTCCCCTCATTCTTCTAATTCTGGAGTAGAGAAAAACAAGGTTTTTCACAGCCCTCGTTCAAAATTCCAGCACAGCCCTTCACCTGTGACCTTCTCCAGCTGCAGGTAAACGCAGGTTTAGTCCTTTGTGATTCCTATGGACATTTCGTAACTGGGAATTTGTACGCAACCCTCTGCGGCAGACAAACCAGATGCCCCAACACATTTTTCCAGTGTGCTGATGCTGTTTCATACTTTTATAAATAAATAACACTGTCATCTTGCCTCATGAACTGGAGAGTGGATGTGATAAAAACCAGTCCTGTAAACAGATTCCAGATGATTTTTCCACAGGCTGTGGTTACAGCACAGGAGGAAAAGCGAACGAAAACCGCCAGGAAAGTAACATTTGCTATAAATAAGCACATTGCACGCACTTAATTAGGCCGTGCTGGTCAACCTAAGCGCAGCAGGTCTTGCCAGATCATTACCAGTCCAAAAAGAAAAAAGGAAAGGGGGTCTGAGGCTGTGTGAAAGAGAAGCTGCCAAGAGCACACCGTGCCGGCGCTGCTCCGACCCGGCCGTGCTTGGCTGGCGCGGCCGCAGGCACCCGGTCACACGCGGCAAAGGGAGGCCGCCATCACGCTGCCGGGACAAACCCACCAGCAAACCACCAAATGTTTTGTCAGTCGTCATTTTTGAAAGTATTTTTTTAGATAATGGATTTACTTGAACACCCTAGTATTTGTACCGATGCTCTGTCGTATTCGTATTTAAAACCGCCCTGTATGTTCTTACAGGGATTTCGTCAGGGCCATCACACTGAGGCGGCTGACTGAACCTTGCGCGCTCTCGTCTGTGAAAAAGAGGCCTTCTTTCTTTTTCATTATATATGAACAACTGACGGTTTATCTGTTTATTTTACTGAAGGTGTACACGCAGGAATTAACCGGCAGGACTTCCTCGTGAGGAGCCGGGGCAGTTCTGTCCCTGCGACTTCGGGGTGGCAAGAGCCACAGCAACAGCTGTAGGAAAACAAACTGCCATGAAATCAATGAGCTCCTATACGAGCGATTTTCACACTTCCAGGGCTGACGAAGCCCGCCTCGCCCCGCCGGGCCGGTTCCCCGGCACGCCGCGGCGCTGCCTGTCCACACCCGCCCTTCCCCCTCAGGCGCACCGGCCCCCGCGCCCGCCGCGGCCACCGGCCCAGCGCACTGCGCATGCGCCGCCCCTGCCGCCCCGCCGTAGGCGGCCCTCCGGCCCGCTGGGGGGCGCGCTTCCTTCGCGCCCTCTTCCCGCGGCAGGGCTGAGGCGTCCGAGCCGCTGCCTGACCAAAATCCCGCCCGGCGGCTGACCCGCTCGCTGCGGCAGCAGGGCGCAGGCGCGGCGGACAGCCCGCCCGGGGCAGGGCCCCGGTCCTCTTCCGCGGCGGCGGCGCTCGGCTCGGCTCGGCGCTCGGCTCGGCTCGGCTCGGCGGGGCCCAAGATGTCGACCAAGAATTTCCGCGTGAGCGACGGGGACTGGATCTGCCCCGACAAGAAGTGAGCGTGGGGGGCGCCCGCCCACCCGTCCGCCCGCCCGCCTGCCTGCCTGCCGCGGGGTCTGGGCTGCGGCACGGCACGCCACGCCACGCCACGGAGAGTCCCGCGGGGCAGCACCAGGTCCGGGCGGCCCGGGCGAGCCGCGGCCGCTGTGTCTCCGGTGGCGGCCGCCCTCCCGCCGGGTCGGGCCAGGGCGGCTCCGGGCGGGGCCGGGCCGAGCTTCCCTGCAGGGTTTGAGAGCTCCTGGGCCCCGCCGTTCAGCGGGTCCGGCACCAGCCAGCCCCAGGGTCGGGCACGGCCTCAGAAACTTCGTGGATCAATCTGGAACAAATTCAGTTTGAAATAGAAAGTCGTTTTTCTTTAAGTCTCATGTGTGTGCGTTTTCCAGCGTTCAGTTAACTAGCGTCTTCGTTCTCTTTGTATTTTTATTTTCAGGTGTGGGAATGTTAACTTTGCTAGAAGAACTAGCTGTAACAGATGTGGAAGAGGTGAGTATCTTAAATGATATCTCTTCTTCTTGTCTATTTTTGCCTTTTTAAAAAGAATATTAAATCTTTCTAATTAATTACAAAGCAAGATGTTTGAGAACTGTTTGGTTTTTTGTTTTGTTTTGTTTTTTTTTCTTTTCCAGAAAAAACGACAGAAGCCAAAATGATGAAAGCTGGAGGGACTGAAATAGGAAAGACACTTGCTGAAAAGAGTCGTGGCCTCTTCAGTGCTAACGACTGGCAGTGTAAAACGTATGCCCTTTTAAAAAATGCAGAGTGTTCTCTTAGAGCCACGCAACACATCTACAACGTGATACCTGATTTTGTCAGTATAAATTTACTTGTGCTGATGAGAGAAGAGTGATCAAAACTCGCAGCTACTACACTAGTAGTGTTTTGCTGTGAGGACAGCATTCACTTTTGTTTGCTGGACAGCACTTACTTAATTAACATGACTGGAAAAAGAGTGAAAAATTGAGAGTAGAAAGGTAAAAGTTCATGTTTTTCTCTGATAAGCCACTGTCTGATAAGACACTTCGCAAGCTCAGAAGAAATGCGTAAATGGAAGTAACGCCTTCAACGCAGTATGCTGTTGTATTGTTAACATTCACTAAATATTTAATCGGTAAAGTTTAACACATAGTTAAATTCTTAGATGTTTCTCCAAGCCATCAATTGAGAATATTAAGATCTAGATTAGAAAAGGACTGCTTTAATAAAATGCTTTGATTTTTGAAAGGTGCTTTCAGATTTTCTAGGGCACTTTTAAGGATTTCAGTTTTTGCTGATTAAGCTGTCTGACCAGTGAAACCTGGATTTTTTTTTTTTATTTTTTTCTGTCAGAATTTAGCTGTGTTCAGCCTGAGGGGTTTCTGTTTGCGCTGTTCTGCAGCACGAGACGGGCAGGTTTCCTGGGCAGCACCATGGGTCCCGGTGGCTGAGGGAATCCACTTGATGGCACGCTTCAGGATTGTCATGTCTTTCCAAGTTGATAGCTAGGCTGTATCTTATGGTCAAAGGTCTTTTCTAACCTAAACGATTCTATGACTCTATGACCTTCTCCTCTCTTTGGGACTGAGCAGCATCCTGATGATAGCGTTACAGATGGATGAAGTATGAGTGGCCTTTTAGGGTGCTGTAAGATAGAAATGCAGTAACGGAAGCATATAGCTGTAGCTGTGCATCGGTGGATGATGATGACTGCTCATAAGCATTTTTCCCATGGTAGCTTCATTCTTAACTCCTCTGAACTGTGAATGCCACTAGGGGAAAGTAATGAGGAATCTTAACACTTTTTGTGTGGTGTTACTTCTGCTAACTTGTCTGCCTACCTGCCTGTTAATTTTACTTCTTTCCCCTTGATTTGTTCAGTATGGTCATCTTCCCATCATCCTCATGCTGGTGAAACATGCATAGACTCTCTTGCAGTTCTTTGTGTCTTTGTGACTGTTGGCCTTGGAGTTTATTGTGTTGTACTAGTGACCGCACATCACTGCTAAAACTTGGCAAATACATTTTTATTATTTTTTTAACTGTTGCCTCGACACTTAAGCTTTTTGATTTGAAAGAAAATGTTTCTTATTTCTGTTTTGTTCTTTCTGCCTCTGAAGATGTGGTAACGTGAACTGGGCCAGAAGATCAGAATGTAATATGTGTAATACTCCAAAGTACGCTAAATTGGAGGAAAGGACAGGTAAGATGTATATGGTTTTAAAATACTCAAACTACTGTAAGAAAACTTCTTTTTATAAATCACAATGTGATTTAATTAAAGGGATTGTTTTCACAGCAGAACTAGCCAAGTTGAATGATCTTCCATATGTAAATGAATCTTTAGGTTCTTAGACTTGATTACTTTCAGTAGTGTGACAAATATGTGATGGTTTCATTTGGAAAGTCAACAAATATTCAGCTTAAACTGCCTCTGTATTTGATTTTGATACTAAGATGTTTGGAAGGAGTAATACAATATTTTATTAAACTCCAAAAGGTCTAGTGTATATATAGTGTCCATCTACAGACGACTTGGCAGTCACAAGAACAGTATTCGAGGGCTGTATAGATTAGACTGTTATCTCTTAATGAGGTTTGGTCACACTGTCATGCATTTTAAGTTCCTCCTGCATCAACAATGAACCCAGTGGTAACTAGAACAGAGGACAGCCTTACAGTGCGGTCATAACTATTTATACTGTTACCGCTGCAAATGGGATCAGGCAGAGAATTTGATGAATAGAGTGTAATGCTAATGTGTATAAAAAAGTAAGCATGGAGAAGAGCACAGAGATTATTATTCAAAAAGAAAAAGAATAATTGTGTTTCATATAATACTTCATATAATTAAATATTTTTACTATCTAATTCATTTTCAAGTTCTGGTGTCCTTCAGAGTAAATTTGCAGTCATGTGCAGGACACCTAGCATGTTGCACACGCAGTAAATTACAAAGTTAGCTGAAATTAAAATGAATAGTTGAAGTTTTCCACTCGCATTGTAAAAAGGAATAGAAAAAATCTTTTAAGGCAAATCTTGGCACGTGTACAATTCAGTGCAACTACAGGATGCTCTTATTTCTGTTGCTCCCTGAGGATATATATACAACTTTATGTTGCAGAATAATTGCGATATCGGAGCAGACTGGCATGCCCAGAAGCCACCAAGCAGGCTGCATGCATGTAGGACCTGGCTGTGGCAAAGAGGCTGCAGCAATGCCAACAGCTGGGAAAGCAGTTAGCAAGTGTTGTGCTCACCTCGTGTTTCATTGCCCACTTTCCAAGCTGGCTGCTGGCTGCTTTCAGAGGTGGGATTTTGGTCTTGAAGAACAGTAGCCCGGTGCTATTTAACATCTTCATCAATGACATAGACAGTGGGATCAAGTGCACCCTCAGCAAGTTTGCAGATGACACCAAGCTGAGTGGTGCGGTTGACACACCAGGAGGACGAGATGTCATCCAAGGGACCTGGACAAGCTGGAGAGGTGGGCCTGTGTGAACCTCATGAGGTTCAACAAGGCCAAATGCAAGGTCCTGCACCTGGGATGGGGCAACCCCCGATATCAATACAGGCTGGGGGATGAAGAGATTGAGAGCAGCCCTGCGGAGAAGGACTTGGGGGTACTGGTAGATGAAAAGCTGGACATGAGCCAGCAATGTGCGCTTGCAGGCCAGAAAGCCAAACATATCCTGGGCTGCATCAAAAGCAGCGTGGCCAGCAGGTCAAGGGAGGTGATTCTGCCCCTCTACTCTGCTCTGGTAAGACCTCATGTGGAGTACTGCATCCAGCTCTGGGGCCCTCAGCACAAGAAGGACATGGACCTGTTGGAGCGGGTCCAGAAGAGGGCCACCAAAATGATCTGAGGGCTGGAGCACCTCTCCTATGAGGCCAGGCTGAGAGAGGTGGGGTTGTTCAGCCTGGGGAAGAGAAGGCTGCGAGGAGACCTTATTGCGACCTTCCAATACTGAAAGGGGGCCTACGGGAAGGATGGGGAGAATCTTTTTAACAAGGCCTGTTGTGACGGGACAAGGAATAATGGATTTAAACTAAAGAAGAATAGATTTAGACTAGACATAAGAAAGAAATTTTTTACAATGAGGGTGGTGAAGCACTGGAACAGGTTGCCCAGAGAGGTGGTAGAGGCCCCATCCCTGGCAACATTCAAGGTCAGGTTGGATGGGGCTCTGAGCAACCTGATCTGGTTAAAGCTGTCCCTGCTCACTGCAGGGGGGTTGGGCTAGATGGTCTCTAAAGGTCCCTTCCAACCCAAAGCATTCTATGATTCTATGATTATTCTAGCCCCTTGGAGACATTCCTGTGTTTATCCGCACCAAGGCAATTGTCGGGCACTGCAGCCCCACCAGAGCCCTTCTGGGAAGTTGGTTGCTCCACACAGCTGTAATCCTGAAATTTCTTTTTTTAAATTTTTTTTTTCCCATTCTTTTAAATGCTATTGCTTCTGTGGTGTTTGTATGTCTTAATCCATTTTCTCGATTAGGTTTCTGAGGAACTATATTTGATAAAACGTGTGGGAACAATTCATCTTCCTCTTGAGATCATATTACATTTGTATGGCATATATTTATAAATCCACTGAAGGCTTCCAGAACCTCTTTGAAAGTTTAGAATAAACTTTGTGTTTAATGTAGCTGAATTTGGTGCAACTCAAGAGATTGTCTTGTTTTACCCCTTTTTAAAGGGTATGGAGGAGGATTTAATGAACGAGAGAATGTTGAATATATAGAACGTGAAGAATCAGACGGGGAGTATGACGAGGTAAGATTAGGTACATGTATTACTTTGGAGAGACATGTATTGTGTGATTTGTGTTTAGGTTACATACATCTGCATTTGCTTTCCTTCCAGGGAAGAGTGCTAGTCAGAAATACATTGTGATGCATCTCTTTGCCAAATGCTCAAGTGTGAAAGTTCTGAACTGAAAGCGAATGCATCTGTTTTGTCTTTTTGGGGGTTAAAAACTAAGAATGAGTTCAAATTAAACTGGTACAAGCTTAGTTTGTTGAACTTCTTAGGGAGCTGGCTTCAGTCATTCATGTTGTTTTCAGCCAGATGTTCAACATTGTCTTATAAAGATATCCCATAGACACAAATATAAAATACTCTTTTGTTAAATTCAGATTTCCATTCACCTTGTCTGTGGGTACTAATTGTATCTAAGACAAGCATCTCTTTAGAAAATGTCTTGTTGCTAATTGATGTTTCATGATACTTCTTCTCTTTGAGCAATATCTTACTTGAAATTGATGTATATTTATTTTCTCATAGAAATTTTATCAAAAAATACAGTTGGAAATTGCTTTTGATTAAATCGTATTCTAATGGAATAAAATTTCTTAGTTTGGACGCAAAAAGAAAAAGTATAGAGGGAAGCCGGTTGGTCCTGCATCTATCCTGAAGGAAGTAGAAGATAAGGAATCTGAAGGGGAAGATGAGGAGGATGAGGATGAAGATCTCTCCAAATATAAATTGGATGAGGTAGCGTGTTTGGGTTTTTTTTAGCAATTATTTTTAATTATTACTACAGTGCTGTTACTAGGCAAGGTTTGGTCTGTATTTTTAGCTACCTTTAGAGCAATATAGAGGAGTAGCTATGAGAATAACGGTGCCTATAACTTCTGTAAAGTATGTTTTGTTCTAAATACCTGCATTCAAAGCTGTATAATGTTTTTTAAACCATTAAAAAATTAAAAGCTTATCTGAGGTCAGAATCAAAAATTTTGAGATCTTTATTTGAAACCTTTATGTATGGTTACCATATAAAGGGAATATTCTTGAATTTTATTCTTAATCTTATAAAACTACATCAGATTTCCTTTTTATAAAATGGAATAAAATATTCAGAGATTTTTTTCATCTTTCATGAAATACATGATCATCACATACTGGATTGTCCACACCTTTGGACAGCAGTCCTGCAGAGACGTGGGTATATGCTTATTTTTAACACAGCAGTCACCAAATTGTGCATATGAAACATGTCTCTGCATATGCTATGGTTATAGATTTTGAGTCTGAAAATTCTTCCAAGCACTCATTTAAAGTAACTGGTAAAAATCAATGTCTGTATTTTCATTAACTTCATTAAATAACAGAAAATGGGACTTCAGATGAGGCTTTTGCAGCTTTTTAATAGCTTGCTTTGAAACACAAATTTTCAGTCACTCTTTACTCTTAAAATTATTGGATCTCATTAAATGCACTAACAGCAGTATTTTCAAAGGTTGAAAAAAGCACAAAATGAACCATAGAATAACTAAAAAATACTAGCTGAAGAAAACAAAGTATTTTGTAAGTATTTTTTGTATATCTCTATTTTTTCAGGATGAGGATGAAGATGATGCTGACCTTTCAAAATATAATCTTGATGCCAGTGAGGAAGAGGACACTAATAAGAAAAAGAAATCCAATAGGCGCAGTCGTTCTAAGTCTCGATCTTCCCACTCACGATCTTCATCGCGCTCATCCTCTCATTCAAGCTCAAGGTCTAGGTCCAGGTAAACGGGTACAGGTCAAGGGTAACGCCAGGCAAAATGTCAGTATCTAACTTCTTTATTTACTTTTTTTCTTGATTGCCTTACAGTTTTAGTTTAATAATGTTAACAATTTTATGCACAGAATTTACAGAGGTAGATAATGTTCTGTTCTGACCTTCTGTGGATCCTCAGTAGGGAGCCTTCATATGTCTTGTTGCTTGTTTTAGTAAATTTAAGTTGATATTTCAATTGAATCCTTCAAACAAATTTTGAAAATAAAACTTATTTTCAGATTTAGTTTTAGGCTTGTTGGCCATATGTGATTCAATGGGTGAACTTTTTTTAGCAATGTTGTGTAGAGTTGTTGAACAGAAGCAGAAGAGTGGTATTATTAAAGTGGGAGGAGGTGACAGAAGAGGGCAGTGATGATGCAGTCCAGACAGATTCAATGAAAGGACAGAATGGAAAATATCCTGGATATAAAGACAAAAAACTTGAACTTAGTTTGATGGCAAGCAACAAGTCTTTAAATACAGTGGCAATGTTGTCAGAATAACACAAAAGGTTTATATTGATCATGGGGCCATGAAAAACGTACTGAGTAAATTTAAGATCTCACATTATTATTTAAATTCAGTAATATATGAACAATTGAATAAACGTTTTCTAATCATGTGATGTAAGTCATGTTGTAGCTTTTTAGCTGCCTTACAACTGATACAAGGATGATACTGATAGGTTTGAGACCTCAAATTGGTACTAGCTGATAGGGTTATACCTAAAGTTCATATACATAAAGTTCAAGTTTCTTCTAATCTTCCTAGCTTTGTAACTGCACCTTTCTGCTCTCTCTGCTGTGATTGCTGCCCAAATTCTTCAGACCCTCATACTAACCTGATGTCAGCCACTGTCTATGTTTTGTTTTTCTCCCCATTGCTTTCATGCTTTTCTTCATGCTGCCTCTTCTGTGAATAATTGCGTTCTTCACAGTACCTATTGTCAGCCTCCCCACTCCTTCAAATGCTGTCTCAAGATGTGTATTTGCTGCATGGCTCCAAGGAGGAGCACCGGCTGTTAGCAATTTTTGTAAATGAAGTGAGGTGTGAAGCAAGATCTTTGAGGAGGTGGCTGTATTGTCCTATGTGAGGATAGTATGCAGCCAGTGTGGCTGCATTTGAGTGTAATTCTTAGGTTTAGGGGTGGGAATGTCAAAGAAGACAGAACAACTTCATCTAGCCATAACTTTGTTCATTAATTCACAAATGTTAACAGTCAAGTAAGAAGTAGCTTGTCATAAGTGAAACTTGCTAGGGATCTTTCACCTTTCTGTTGAACTTTTTGCTTCTAGCTACAGATAATTAATTGGAAATACCAGTTGCCGTTTGTGGATACTTCTTTGTGTTTTTTAAAAAGGTTTAAATATATTTTTTAGTTAGCATGTGTTCATACTGCTTTTGTTTTGCACAGTAAAATGAAAAAGACATGGTAACAATATAAACTGGGAAACTGACAGCATGTATAATACATTTTTCCTGAAAATATTATTAGAATTTGATTGCAATGCCTTCTTTTTACAATGGTCGCTGCAAGTCCACTACCATTTTTACATATCTTTTGTGGTTTGTGCTTTAAAGAAAATCCATCACCATGAAAAATTAGAAAATAGTTTTGACTAGTTATAAGTAGTGTTAGATATGTCCGTATTTTAGCCAAGAATTAACTACTACTACATTTTTAATGCAGGGGAAAACCTTTACAAAAACTAGAAACTGCTCACGAAATGCTTGTGAGAACTGACTTGGGGAAAATTTGAGCTAGCTAGTCCTAATACTCTTAACCTACTCTGGTTTTCAAAGAAACTGATGGTTTTCAAGTTAAGGCACAAATTAAAAGTTGCAGCATTGATTTCATGAAATAGTTAATAGGTATGCAGTTGTTTCATTTGGCAAATAACTGCAATCCTATTTAATTTTTGTGCTTTGTTCTAGGAAATGTAATAAAAAGCTGACTTCATAATTTTTTTAATGTGCCATCTTACTGCGTTAAAGTTTCTGTTCTAAAATGTACTATGGTGATACTGGGGGAGTAGGAGGAAATTGTCACTTCTTTAGTGACTCTAGGCCAAATTGTATTGATGCATCGTTGTCTAACTACTGCTAACAGTAGCAGTTACTCTGCTAAATACAAGTCAGACACTGGAAAAAAATCTTCCATGTTGTTTCAGGTCCCATTCAAGAAGTTCTTCCAGTTCCAGATCAAGATCTCGTTCCAGTTCCAGAGAGCACTCTAGATCTCGTGGGTCGAAATCAAGGTGAATGAGGTAGCACTCTCTCCTTGCAGAGAGGAAAAAAGGGCAGAAGAACCAACCGCTTGTTGATTTCATCGTAAAATTATGCTGGTCACAAAACATTAACTCATTCTTATCTTGGAAGTCAGAATTCCTGGGGTCTCTGCACGAGGTTGTTACCACTACAGATGTATTTCTTGAGAATGCGAGGTTTTGGTTGAAGAGTTTAAGTCTGATCTAAGCTAGACGAGTGGACGCCACTTCATCTTCACTTTGAAGGAAGAAGAATTTGAATGCATGTTTACTTGCTTCAGTAATTTTTGCTGGTTTTACTGTTTCCACTTTGGCTACTTGATGTGGAAGAACATTAGAAAATAGGCTATACTTCTGGTTTTGTGTTTAGTGTTAACTTACTTAACGTATCTAACTTCCACTAGGTACTGCTGCCATTATCTTTATTAATGTGGGGACAATGTATAAAAATGTTAACAGTAAATCATGTGAGAAGGAAGATTTTGAGCTAGCCGATGTTTTCTGTATAGCAGTTACTGAACTGTGCGGGGAAGAGTAACATAAGCATATAAGTTCCTTGAGGTGTCCTTGCGCAGGCATCCTGTTGGCAGGGCCTTCCTTTTGCGATGGAATGAAGCACTGTCCCATCTCCATGCATGCAGAGAACCTTAGAACTGTAAATAAAGAAGTTTGAGTTGGGAAGACCCATCACAAATGGTGCCACCACCCTTTGGTGGCAGAAACATGCTATGGATTATCACGCGAGGGTCAGCGCGAGATGGAATCCGTTTTTTTAGGAAGAGAAAAAGGGTGCCTGTACCCCCACTAGATGATGAAGTGACTCGTCAGCGGAGCTGGGTTATTTGCTTGTGCCATGTGGCATCCAACAAGTGTCCTCAGTGTATTAGCTTGTGTGAAATAGGACTGCTTTGTTATTTACAGTAAGAACCCTGAAAATATTTTTCCAACAACATATACTGTGGTGTGGTTTTTTGTTGTTTGGTTTTTTTTTTAATATTTTATCCAGCTTACTGGAAAAAAAATCCTGTTAGGTGTTTTTATATAATTTTGGAATTACAGTTTAGGACTTTCTAGCTCTGTTACTTTTTCCACAAGTGTTTTTGGGTTTTTTTCTTTTTTTTTTTAATGACCAAAGTGATTTTTTGCGTACTTGTAAGTGAAGGTGTTAATTTTATTTTTTTAAATGCCAAAATGACTGTATTCCAAGACACTTTTTTTTTTAAATGTTTTGGTTGTGGAAGGTCTTACTCTCTACCCAAATTTATTTTGAGATTTGTAAATATACCTTCTGAGGGTTTTTACTCTTCTAGCAAGATGAACATTACTTTACAAATTTTCAATGTGTAATATCCATTAATATGAAGTGAAACATTGTTAAATCAGCATTACATCTGTGGTTTTCAAGCCATTTTGCTTTGTGAATTTAACTACTGAGGAAGCTCCTTATATAGGCTACTTCCTGTCCCAGTCTCCCATCGCTTCTTTGTCAAAATGCGTCATTCTGGTGAATGCTGGAAAGAGGGTTCCAAACCATTGGTGGCCTGTATATCAAGAAACACGTATTTAGCAAAACTTATTAAGCAAAATACCACAGCAGTAGAAGTCTTTATTGGCAGATAACTAAGGAGTAAGTATTAAAGCATCCACAAATTTATTTGAGAAAACACTGATAATAATAGTAAATAGAGTAGTAAGTGTTCATAAAAACTGTCTCTTTTTGTTCTTTCTTTGTTCTTTCTATATTATACCAGAATTAAATCTGATTTATTTCTTAATCAATAAAGATCCAGCTCCAGGTCCTACAGGGGGTCTTCCACCCCAAGAAAAAGATCTTACTCAAGCTCTCGTTCATCATCTTCCCCTGAGAGAAGCAAGAAGCGAAGTCGTTCTAGATCTTCTTCATCTGGTGATCGCAAAAAAAGACGATCGAGATCACGGTCACCCGAAAGGTTTGGGTTTATGTAGAATAAGAATGGGTGTATTTAAATGTGTGATTTTATTTTTTTTCTGAAGGACTGAGATTCACTGGGAAAGAATTGAATCTGATCAGTTATTCTAATATTAAGAATAGTTTTATCACTTCCCGTACTCTTACTTCTTATTAAAACCTCTGTAATTGCCTTCTCCCCCCCAATGAAACTTCCTCCTCCTAGGAGCATGTTCCATAGAAAGACCTGGGTCACCATTCTTTCAGTGTGTGAAAGTGTTAACATGTACATTATTGATTTACTTTCATAAGTAAATACTGCATTTAGAAATTGTATTCTACTTTCAGTATTAAACTTACATTTTTAGTATTAAATTCACATTCATGAGCTTAAAGCAGTTTAAAGTTATTTCTATATTCTTGTAAGATATCAGATATACTTGGCTTATACTTGGCTATCAGATATACTATGGCCTATCAAATATACTTGGCTTCCAGCTATTATAGGATACAGACTTCTCAAAGTGGATGCTAAAATTAATTTCAACTTATTTCTTTGCATGCTTTCTCCATTTATATCTTACAGACGCCGCAGATCATCATCTGGATCTTCCCATTCTGGTTCCCGTACAAGTTCTAAAAAGAAATAATGTATTAAAGCTCACATTTAAAAAAAAAAAAAAAATTTCCAGTCAGTGCATGAGACATTTTTAAGAAGTTGGTGTCTTATTTGGTCAGAAGTGCTAAATCTGCTAGTAGAGGTGCATGTCTGTCCTTGCTTTCTGGAAAACTGCAGCTTTGTTCATTCATGAAACAAAAAGTGAGGTAGCATTTTAAGCCATAAACTCCCCAGAGGAGGTATGAAGTTTTATTATTTGAGTAAGGGGTTTTTTTATTATTTTTAAAGACTCAGTTACTCGATTCCTGGCTCTCCTACATGTATGAGCAGGCACAGGTTGGATATGTTGTGATACAACTCTGCTCTTCACGTGACAATTACAAAGAAGTATCTGAGGAATACAGAAGAACCCATGAGCTTTCTGCGTCCAACTCCTGAGCTTGTTTGATGTAGCTTGTATGGGACCACGAAAGGTTAGTGTAGCTGTAGGGCTGGTGTTACGCATTGGATGACAGTAGTGAGTACTTAGGTTTAATTATTTTTTTTATTTTTCTGTGTTGAAGTATAGATGGATGCCCCTCTTTAGCTATGCTCAGTGCAAAAATAGCTATTAAATATCCAGCCCATCATATGATTCTGTACAGAGTGAATTAGACTTCATTCCTTCAAATCAAAGATGTTTGAGACGTTGGGCACTATCCTCTCCATTGCTCGAGTCTCATAGCTGCTGGTGCCTGTCACTAGAAATGATTTGCTGCAGTCAGCAAAGTGCCCTTTCTGCAGTGGGTACTGGCTATGGTATTTTCATGTGCATGGACCCTGGACTCTGCGATCCTTTCTTAGAAAAGGATCATTTAGGAACTGCTCTTGAGATGGAGGAATATGGAACTAGCTTCTTGGAATCAAGTGAAGCTTCTGCAGGTCGTCTGTAAAATTCATTTTGGGCTGACTAAAATTTTCAAGGTATCTGAATTTTATTTATATTTAAAAATGAGAAATAATAAACTGTGTAGAAAGTTCTGACATCTTAAATGTGTTCTTCATCAATCATTCTTTTTCCCTTAAACGTAATTTATGGCTTAAAATGCTTTATTCGAATCAATTTTACTAGCAATATCACATTAAAACTTGGTCTCTCTTGAGCTCCGTTTGGTTAAGAAAGGTTTAAGTATCTTCAGTGCCATCACAAGGTAAGTATGTTAAGGAAAATTGTTTTTAAGCAAGCAAACAGCAATATATCTGCATTTATTTCAGTAGTAAAACTTCCAAACCCATATTTGACAACTGCTTTTTTTAAATGAACTGCACAAAAACAAACGGAGCAAAATTTAAAAACTACATTCTGCTTTTTTTTTTTTAAGACACTTCTTTTGGACTGGTATATAAGCAAAATGTTTTTGGTGTAGAAATATTTTGATAGTCTTTTTGCAGAAAAAATTGCTCTGCAGTTTCTTCTTTAATGCTTTCTTTTATATCTAATTTCAATGCTAAGTGTGTGTAGATTGCACAAGAGCAGGTTAGTCTTGTAACTGCCTCTGACGAATTCAAAGTCCAACTACTAAATTGTAAAAATCAGATCAAATAGATGCTATGTTGTTAGCCTTTGTTTTTTTCTTGTTCTTTGTATTAAAATTGTTGCTGTACTTAACAGATGAAAGTTTTTAAATTTAGCAAATGATAGGCTACAAACAAAGGAAAATTATGGTTTCATTTGGCTTAGATAAAATGTAAGGCAAAATGATTCTGTAGACAAGTGTAAATAAAACCTGTGAGTCAACTGTGCAGTGAGTGCTTTCTCTTGGAAACATAAGTAAATCTTTATAACCTGTACTAACAGATTATTTTTTTGTTGTTCTCTGTTACTGCAGTGCAAGAAAGGCAGTACGTGCACTTACCTGGCCATATGTATCATAAATTTTCAGATTGTTTCAGTTCTTTAAGTACTGAAAATATTTGTGGATTTAAACAGCAGCACATTTAAAATGAGCTTTTACAAAACTTCAAGGTATTCTGTATGTGTTCTATATCTTCTCAAAGTTTTTAGACGAAGCAGTATGTTTAAATTATTTTGATCTCTACATTTTATAATACAAAGGCACAGCAACTATGATAGTCTTTGCATGGCGGTTATAAAAGACACAAAATACTTTTTAGTTACTGGACTGGCAAATAAATTAGAACCAAGCTATTAGAACTAAACATGGTCCACCTGTGATAAGACGCAAAGCTAGAATAAGCCCAGGCAGTAGAAAGGTGTGGGTGTACTGTAGGTAGGGTGTTTGTGTGGGTTTGGGGGGCGGGTAGAATTATCTCCAGTGACCTCGCGGTAATTTTTTCCATTTCACTAGAAAATAATTTCCTTTGCCCTTGGTTTAGCCATTGGGGTCAGATAAAGTGCTGCCGATAGTAATAAACAGGTATTTGTGTGCAGCTTTATCAAAGATCAGTGAAATTTGTAATGGCTAAGGAGGAAGTGTTGATTAGGTTAAGTTTGGGGCTAATGTGCTTTTCCAAGAAAAATACATTAATGAATAGTAATGGTGGTTTTGTGTAAGCATTCTCCTGGAGTAACTGAAAACTGGAAAGTGAGTCTACCTAAAAGCAGACTAGACTTTAATGTATAAATTTGGCAACAGAGTAAAATCAACTGCTGAAAAATGTTTCTTCTTTCTTTAGATAGATAGTCAATTAGTAATAAAAAGCATTAAAATGTACATGTTGGTACATCTTAAAACAAGGTTGCTTCATTTCCACACCAGGTAACTAACTCCTGTACGCTGTTGTCTGATGCAAGCGACTGTGATGAACCAGCAGAGATTAAATAGTCACTGTGTTAGGTCTTACTTCTCACTAACCCCCCAAACTTAAATTTAGTTATAATGAACTACTGCAAGTTAGTTGTTATGCCTAGTAATCTGCAACATCTTCATCCTTTTCAGTGCATTAGGTATTTGCTCATTTGGCATGCCCAACTCTTGGGGTTTTTTGGGGGGTGGGTGGGTAGCATGTTGCATGCTTGGGCTTGCATGGGCTTGTATTGATGATTAGCAGGCCAGTGTTTTAAATTACAGCATTTTAAATGCAATGGCACTACCATCACTCCACCTTTAGGGAATAATGAGCGTAAATAACATTTCAAGACTAATGAAAAATACTAACATTGTTGAAGACGCTTACTTGAAACCTTTCTAATTTCAGTGTAGCACTGCTAGACAGATGTTGAAAAACAAATACCAAGTAGGGCAGGATAACTTTAAATAGTAATAATGCCTGTCATCCAGGTATCAGAAAAGGCTTCTTAAAATTTAAGTTTTGAAAATCAAGACCTGACCAATGGAATTTGGCATTCTGGGGATGGTACAGAATGTGAATGGAGGGATTAGGAGCAGAAGTTTCATTCTCCATAACCACCTCATTTTAATGGGTAACCATGACAAGTTAACGTCATCTTCCATTAGGAAAGACTTAATGCTGTAGTCCTTTTCAAGTCAGATAGCAAATGAGTTACTAAGATCCTAGAGCGAATATTCTTACACAGTATGAAAAGATACTTTAAATGGGAAAAAAAGTTTGAGTGAAGCCGATTGGAAGTTTTGAGGGGCTGGCTAGTCCCAGTAACGCACCCTTAACTCTTCCCAGTCAATGGCAACGCCTCAGGATCAGCCTGTCTTTACAATTCATTCCTATTTGAGGAGTGTCTCTGCCTGGGATGCTACCTGTGGTTGAGTCTATGCTGTAGCTTTCACATGCTTTGGGGGAAGAAACTACACCTAATGTTCTTAATCAGTTCCATAGTTTGTTCTTGGAGCATTAATCAAAATTATCACTGGTCATAGAACTTTCTGTCTGGAATTCCTTTAACATGAAGGAATTTTTTTTTGTTCTTTAATCAGAAATAACAGCTAATAGGGTATTTGGTTTGGGTTGGTTTTGGGGTTTTTTTAAGGATGAAAGTATAGATATTTGTGCAAACTTTTTCAAAATTTGGACAAGGGAGCAACAAGAGGGAGTAAGGCTCCTGTAACAGTTCAGTTACAGCAACGGCTTTGAGCAAAGTCCTGCACAATTTACTAACTTTACCTGTCCTCCCATTATCAAAATGAGTAGCATTTTTATTGGAAAAAGAGGTTGCTTACACATGCATTTTAAAAAAACGAAAAGTCTGTAGAGTGCTTCATACTTAGTTTGGAAAATGGAACTAATAAATTGATGCTTTCTCATAGGCTGGGTATGGACCCCATCCAGAAAAAACACACAACTAAGCCAACAGGGAACATTCCCACTGCAAAAACTGGGGCACAAATATCGAGCACAGTACTAAATGATGGCACAAAAACGTTCCAAATGGCAGAGGGGGGACACAGTAGAACTCACAGTAGCTCCAAATGAACAAATCAATGTCAGAATTAAAAAGGGAAGAGGGGGGAGGATTTAAAGCTGCAAGATTTAAAGTCTGGATTCCTTCATTTAAGGATGGATTGCTGTACATGTTCTAGAAAGCAGAGAATTAACAAAGAAGCCACGGCTCAGTAATTTATAAAGCAAGCCATAACTTCTAATATGGTTCCTATTTATGAGAAATACGTCTCTTCCCACTTCATGATTTAGCTGTGCACACTTGGTCATACAAAGTAAAACCTGAGCAGGGCAGTATTTTAAACTGGACTCTGTTAATAGCACTTTTGATGCTTAAAACGTCTTAAAACTGTTAGCTTTCACAGGAAAAATGAGTTAAATCCCTAGCAGTAGCTGACTATATAGAGCAAGATAAATTCCTGCTCCTAAGCAAAGAAATTATTGTAACCTGAAACAAGGATTTGTAACAATGCTCAGTGTTGGTTCTCTGACTAGTTATCTACACTGGGAGCAAAGCCGGGTCCCCCCAAACTCCTGAGACCACAGAAATGGCAGGAAGCTGAAGGCGCTTCAATGCAGTGGGTGTTTTGGCTGGTCAGGTACTCCGTCACCTAACAGTTAGGGGTGTTCACTTATTTATTCCTGGTTAATCAAGCCAGTTATGGCCTGAGAAACGACTTGGTTGAGCCTGAACTGTGCTAAAGCACAGTCCTGAGAGTTAAATAGAGCTGGCAAGGAAAGGAGGAAAAGAAAGAACACATGGCATTCGTTGCCACCTCAGCATACAAGGAACGTCCGGAGCTGCCCGCACGGACCGTGGCATCCAGAGGCTCGGGGAGAGACCGCTCAGGGGCAGCGGGAGCGGCCGCCCCGGCACCGCACGGGGCCCGCCCCGGCTCGGCGGCCATCAGCCGCCGGCAGAGCAGCCGGGAGCGCTGCAACGCGGCGGGGCGGGGCGGCAAGGGCAGGGAAAGAGCCCGGTGACGGATCCCCAGCTGCAGCGCAGCACGGCCGCCCTCAGCGCCGCCCGGGCCCGCTCCCGCTCCTGGTGCCGGTGCCGGTGCCGCCGGAGGGGCGGGGACAGCGCCGGTGCCGCCCGGGGGCAGCAGAGCTCACGGACCGGCTCGAGCAGCGCCCGCCGCCGCGACCGCGCTGGGGGCCGGCCGGGAGCCCCCGTCCCCGCGGCGGGGCACGGCCGGTGCCGCCGGGCTCCCAGACCCGTCCTGGGGCACGGCGGCGTTCCCGACGCCGCGGCTGAGACGCCGCCACCGGCAGCTCCGCGGAGGTGCGCGGCCGCGCTGTGCCGTCCCGCCTCTCCCTTCCCCTCGGGGCGGGAAGGGCCGGCCCCCCGCCGCCCGCCGCCCGCCCCCGCCTTATAACGGCTCCCGCCCGCCGGGTGCCGACCGGCAGCGCCGCTCCTCGCCTCGCCGCTCCTGGCCGGCATGGGCTGAGCCCTCGGCGCCCCGTCGCCGCGGTAGCCCGCCGGGATGAGCCGCTGGCCGCAGTGCCAGGGCGACCCCAACGGCACCGAGCCCGCCGCCATGCGGCAGCGGGGCAACGGGACGGGGCGGGCGGCGGAGGGCTGCAGCGCCGTCTCGGTGGCGTTCCCGCTGACCATGATGATCACGGGCATCGTGGGCAATGCCCTGGCCATGCTGCTGGTCTCCCGCAGCTACCGGGCCAAGAAGAGCCGGCGGAAGCGGTCCTTCCTGCTGTGCATCGGCTCCCTGGCGCTCACCGACCTGCTGGGGCAGCTGCTGACCAGCCCCATCGTCATCTTCGTCTACCTGTCCAACCGCGCCTGGGACGCCATCGACCCCTCGGGCCACCTCTGTGCCTTCTTCGGCTTCAGCATGACCATCTTCGGCCTCTGCCCGCTCTTCATCGCCAGCGCCATGGCCGTGGAGAGGACGCTGGCCATCCGTGCGCCCCACTGGTACGCCAGCCACATGAAGACGCGGGTGACGAAGGCGGTGCTGCTCGGCATCTGGCTGGCCGTGTTTGCGTTCGCCCTCCTGCCCATCGCCGGCCTGGGCCAGTACACGCTGCAGTGGCCCGGCACCTGGTGCTTCATCAGCACCATCGACAGCCAGCTCACCGGGAGCCTCTTCTTCGCCTCCACCTTTGCTGTCCTGGGGCTTCTCTCCCTTGTGGTGACGGTGGCGTGCAACCTGGCCACCATCGAGGCCTTGGTGTCTCGCTGTCGGACCAAAGCGACTGCATCGCGCTCCAGCAAGCAGTGGGGGCGAATCGCCATGGAGACACTGATCCAGCTCTTGGGGATCATGTGTGTCCTCTCAGCCTGCTGGTCACCGCTGCTGGTAGGTCGCCTCGCTGCCTGCCGTGGGTCAACCCCAGGCTTCCTTCCTCCCTCCCTTAGGGCAGGAGGCAGGGTGGCCCTGAGAGAGGGCAGGGTGGGAGGCACCGGCAGTTCAGGTTCCTCATGGATGGCATGGCCGTGAATGGCCTCCGAGGAAAGAAAGCGGGGACAGGGACAGAGCCTGGCGTGGAAAGCCAGCGGGAGAGAAGCTGGGAGAGGTCCAAGAGGATAGCCAAAGTGCGGCATATTTGGGAAAATAAGACAAAGGAACCGGAGTCAAAAGGAGGGACCTTGAGGAAAACAAGGGTCTTGTACAGAGGAGGAGGGAGGACACAAGGAGACTGTGAGTCTGGGAGCAGGACACAAGTCGGCAGTGCTTGTGGCGTAGAGCCACAGGCACCAGGCAGATTGAGAGGGGAGGGGGAGCGGCTGGTGCGGACAGTGGGCTCCAGAGGCAGGGAGGGCATGCTGTGCCTCTGCCCAGCTCTGACCGGCACATTGTACCTACCCCATAGTGCCGTAGGGGTCTGAAGGTGAGGGGACAAGGGGAACCAGAATCTGCTTATTCCTCATTTAGGGGAACCTGTGAGGAAGTTTGTCGAGACCTTACTGTGATGGAGCCCTGTGCTCATGGGAGACAGCCACTTACGATTTTTTGTTTGCTCCCACCTTGTAGCAAAACTTACTTTAATGCTTTATGAGAAAAGGTACGACCTGGGACTTTGTGAGTGCCTTCTGGTTTTCAGTAGATTGCTCACTGTATCTTATTTACGGCAGCATTCTGGGCTTTTTTTTTTCTGTTTTTTTTTTTTTTTTTAAAGGACCCTTGCATTTCTTTCCACTGTTTTGTTACTCCTCACTTATGCCCTGTCTTTCTTGTCAAACTAGGGTAAATCCTTCCTCATGATTTATGAGTGGAGGAGGCTGAATCCACATCTCTTTCTGCCATGTGGGACAAGGGCACACACAGGAGGCCAGTACTCCATCTAAAAAGGCCAGATTATTCTGCTGTCAGAGGATAGTATGATTTTTGAAAGGTTGTACTTGGGATCCGTAAGCAGGAAAGGGCTAAAGCTAGCTATGGTAATTTTGAAGTTATGTGAAAGGTGCTTTATGGCCAGAGAAGGATTTTTCTTCCTTCTTGTGCACAGAGAACTTGAGCTCTCATAAATTGGCCTGAGACAAGAGGAATGGCTGACAAAGATAACAGCTGATGGGGGTAAGGTAAAAATTGAAAACCAATTAATTTAATTAAGTAATGTTGCCCTTGTAAATTAATTAAAACTCCAACAAATCTCCAAAATAACCCTGCCCCAAAATAAGTCAGAGGCTGTATGTTGACTTTCTAGAGATCATTAACAGCTTGTGACAAAAGTAAAATATGAAACCACACAAAAATTTAGTGAGAACTTGAGAGCAAAGAATAATGTTCTCCTCCTCAAACCCCAAGGGATGTTAGATTTGGTAAGTTAGACCAGGAGACTGCCCTGTCACTATTTCGGTGTGTGTCTCCATGCATTGCTTGCCTGCAGCCCCGCACACCTTGGCCAGCCCCTAACGTTGCTGTGGCATGTCCTGCTGTCCCACTGACGTGTGCAGTCAAGTCCCAAGGGGAGACACTTCTTTATTTTACAGAAGTTAACTGTTGCATGCTTGTCCATAATTAAACGGATGAAAAAATTAGAAGGCGTTTATTAAATGAAGGAAGTATGTTTGCCTCTCAGCCCTTGCTTTTGTAGCCTTTCCGTTGGGACGGAAGGTTCTGCCCTGCTCTCTGCGGCCAAGGCAGCAGGACCCGTGCTGCTCCCTCAACCAGCCCGGGGGCCATGGAGCTATTGCACCTAAGGGTTTAACCAGCCTCGTAGCATCGAGAGAAAATCCCTGAGAAGAGGGACAGTTTTTTCTTTTTCTGCCTTCAGAACCTGAGTACTCAGAAAAATCAGTGAGGGTGCAGGGATTCCTCTTGGTGGTTTGCTTCCCGTGGCATTTTTGCAGAGTTAACAGTCAGAAGTCAAACCAATACAGCTGCCCCTGCTCTACTGAACGGATCTGTGGGAAGTGTTAATGGGATGAGTTAACAGAGCAGAGCCCAGGTCAGAAAGCCTGTTGTAAACAAGGCTGACACCTCCAGAAAACGCTCAGGGAGCTGGTAAGAGAGAGCAGGGCTTCTCTGAGGTTTGGCCACAGAAGATGAACTGACTCCCTGGCAAGGAGCCTGATGCTCCAAGACAAAGGCGGGGCCAGTTGAAGTGGTACTCATTGGCAAGGCTTTGCATGTGTTTTATGATCCTGTGGAGGACTTTTGCCCCTCTGGGGCACTCTGTAATCCAGAGTGAAGTTGTCAACAGTTCATTTCCCTGTGCAGCAGCAACACTTGAAAACATGTAACTTGCTCTGCAGAGTTCTGCAAAACTTCTCTGTCTCGTCAGCACATTCTCCAGTCTTCATATTCTCGAAATCAAGAGTCATGACTGCAGAAGCATATTTGTATATACACGTCAATGTTTTCTGTAGAACTACAAAGTATGTATTAGGAATAAGAGGCCAGATTTTTGGAAGAGTGACCATGGAGTAATGTAAGTGCATTTTCAGTGAAAGCCAGAGTGTAGAACTCATTTAACCTATAGCTGCATCATTTAGCAGTTGTAAGAAATTTAGTTGAAACAAGAATCCAGGGATTTTCAGAGGAGATCTTTGGGTTTTTAAAAAAAGAAACCTGAGTTTTATAACTGAGAACTAATGGATTCTGACAACTATTACTATTAGGCAAACGATGCCCTTTTACACAGTATTTTTAGACTTGATCTGTTGATGAAAATGACAAAATAAAATGTGATTTAACAGAAAAGTGGAACTTCTGATGATAGTGGCTGTGCCCTAAATGGCTTAATGAAGTGTCCCACCTTTTCTTGATTTATGCTGGATTTGGTAGAAGAGAGGAAGTGCATACATAATGCAGGCGTTGTCTCCTTTTGTTGTGCACTCAGGATCTTACTTGAATTCAGCGTGGAGAACCTGGGAAAATGCTCCACTTAAATAAGATACTGCTTTATCATAAGTGGTTTCCAGTTCGTGCTAATATTCTGTTTACTTTGGTGCCCAGCTGTGGAGCATAACCATCAAACTAAACTGACAGCAGATTAAAATGAGACTGTGGTAAAATAGAGGAAGCTATTCCTTGATTGCACAGAAACACAGGTGCAGCACAAACTGGAATTCTCATAATAATTAGTTTAGAGCTCCAGGTTACAAAATTATTCACTCACAGACTTGTTTCAAGGCTATTTAAAGCCAAAATGCTCAGGTATTCTTCTGCTTTTCCTATTAAAATACTTCTCCTTAACCTTCCTGTCAGACAGAAATTAAATACATTCTTCTTTACAGATATTTTTACTAAAAATATATTATTTTGTAATATTTTTAATGTGCAAAACTTAATTATGGAAAGCACCTTCACTTAGAGAGAAAAAAGACAGTGAAACCACTGAGCTGCAAGGAAAATAGATGGCTTTTGTTCTATGAATCGGGAACTCTTCCCACTAATGCTCCACTTCCATCTGAGGCTGGAACAGCCACCTGTTTCAAAACTGTCCCAGCATGCTGGTCATTTCAGTTTGGCCATGCTGGCAGGGAAGGCCCGTGGACCCCTACAGCCAAAAAACTGCATTTTGCTGGACTGCATTTCTCTAGATAAGGTCACACCCAAGTGGTACAAATTAGACCGTGTTTGTTGGAAGCCTGCTAGACTTTGATGGGACCTGTCGTGATTCCCTGCATTATTATCCTACTGTAAAAGTGTTCTTATTGAAATCCTCAGCCTTCTGCAGTAATTCTCCAAGAGGACTGCAAATTATTTCACTGCCATATGTTTCTCAGGAACAGAGAAGTGATTTGCTTGAGTGCCAGTCAGTGTCCTGTGGGGTGGCAGATGAGAGAGCACTGCACGCAGTGCTGCCTGCGCACGTGCCAGATGTGCGGTGCTGCTGCGTGGAAAGCAGCGTGGCCTTGATGCGGAGCCAGCACTGAGAAGTAATTCTTCCCAGGACATACTGATGTGTCTGTGGCCCGTGCACACCAGGAGGTGTTGCATTGCCCTACCGCAAGAAGGTTGCTAATAAAGAGAGATCATCAGGTGCCTTGTAACTTAGATTCTTTCTGGATTACTGTCAATCTGATGGATGAACAGCTACAGTGAGGCGGTGAACCAAGGTTAAGGTGGTCCAGATGCCAGACATGCCCCTCTGTAGTCTAGTTGGCTGGACTTGTCTTAGCTTTGCCTGTGACAGGCAGTATTTCTACTTTAAAAAAGAAATCTACGTCCATGCTAGGCAGTAGGAAGTTCTCCTTCAGGGGTCCACAAGCAGAATCTGTAATGGCATTTGGCCTTCTCAAACTGAAGTCTTTCATTTTGCCTTGGCTCCAGCAGAGGCAGCAGAAGAGAGTTCTAAAAATTTAATGAGAAAAAATTACAATTTTGATTTTTAAAACAACACGGTACATGACTATAGGTATGGTTAGTAATAACAAGAAAAAATCATATCCTCTCCATCGTGGCTTTCCATGGTTCACTCACCACAGACGCTATTTGTATTTCATCAGGAGACTCCTCTGTTCCTTCTACGGCTTGCTTCTTTATGTGTGAGAGAATTATTTAAGCAACAGATTAGGGCTAGTGGGAGAGGAGAAGCAGTGTAAGAGGATGAATGCTCCTGTCTTCATGATACATATAAAATATGTTTGGTTTTTTGGAAGCTCTCTCAAGAAAAGATTTTTGCAGTCTGAGACCAGGAATTTCCCATCATATTCTTACCCTACATTCCAGACTAGCTGCTCAGCTCTTGCTTGGCTGAAAAATACACACCTTTAAGCACATCAGCTGTTTTAGTCTCCATCTTTTACTGCAGGTAGCAGCAGTTTACAACATAGTTTGTAAAAGTGAAAAAATACTTTGGGAAAGTTTTTGCTTCTTCCCCCCCCCCCCCCCCCCCCCCAACTACAGTGGAAGTTCATTCTAAACTCTTTGCAATAAAATAATAAGCTGCCTGCGAGTCCCTGAGGTAACATAGGCTGCCCATGTAAAGTTAAGCTAGTGGCAATCTACCACAGTGATGGTTGCCAGCGGGGGAGCTTATGAAACAACCCTGAAAAGTTCTTGTGTACTACAATGCAACTTTATTCAAAACACTGTAAAGACATCTCACAAAACACATCCTGTCTGTGGTTGTAACTTTGAAAACCAGAGCAGTGGAGGTTTAATGTTATTATAAAACTACATTCAATGATAACAGTAAAGTTTTATCTACTCTAATTTAATAAATACAATTATCAACTATATTACTATATGCATTTTGAGCCAAACTTTTTATTGTCATAAATTGTGTAGTTCCATTGACTTTATTCCACCTGATGTTGTTCCTCTACCTTTTGCAGTCTTTCTTTTAATTAATTTAGAAGACCAATACGGGCCATGATAAACAACCTCTGAGGACATCAAACAAATAAAATTTCCAGTAGAGCAATTGTTGGTCCAACAAATATTCCAGTAAAGGAGTATTATGTAATAAAAACAAAAATAAGTTGTCTGCTTGGGAAATGTATTTTATTAGCCTGATATTTTTGTAGCTCCATGGGTTTATTGACAAAAGAACAAGACAACAAGGTCTGCAAAACAGGGGTCATTGCAGAGTTCCCAAAGGAAGAGCTAGAAGAGCTGATCTGGGAGAAAGCGATCTGAATACTGGGAATGACAAATGCAGTGTGGTTTCCATTGGCTGTAGCGTGGGCACAGCATATTTACCTAATACCGCTGCTCTTTATGTCACGGTAATGCTGCCGTCCCCGTCAGGAGGTGGGTTGTGCTGGTCTCTGGTGGGCACAGGGGGCAGGTGCTGCAGGCAGCGTAGACCGAGCTGTGACAGTGGCAGAGGGGGCAGAGGAAGTGCTAGGGATGCGGTTGTGTGGGACTGGTGCACAGGTGGCCTTTTGATGTGGTCTGGATCTGTGTCTATCTGCATTTTCAAAAGGCTCTACCAACGGTTACTTATTTTCATTTTTATTTAAATTAAATGTAATAGATTGAACTCTCAACTGCTTCTATTTAAAGAAACAAAAACAATTCTACTTTGCTGTCCAAGCTGCCCTGCCTTCCGGACTCATCTAAGTCTTTCCAAGGGCAACACATGGTTATTGATCTGGCACCCAGAATATCCCTTTGAATGGAAAAATCCTCCCCCATAGCCTCTCCTTCTGGTCACTCTTGCTCTGACTGTCCCAGTTTATGGGCACAGAAGCAGTCCAGCCATGATCTTTCTGAGTGACACTGAACTCTCAAGACAGCCTTCCGTGGGAAAACCTTGGCTGGGATCACTCAGCTTGTGTTGCTGCTGGTGCAGATTGTCTTGGTTCTTTCGAAAGGCTGAAGTCAAGAAGTTGGGCAGGGCTATGCATAATTGACTAAGAATCTTGTCCCTCGGGCTGTGTTTTCATGACTGGCTGCCAGTTTATTTAGTGTACCTTGGTACACTACGGTACCACTCAGTAATACCACGGACCTTTGCAAAGACAGTGAATTAGATGTGCATCAGGGCCATCGTGCATAGGTGTCCATCTCCTTGACATACACAGTAGACGCGTCAAAATGTGTGGAACCTACTGCATCTCAATTCTGCGGGATCTCCAGACAGTAAATTCAGACAGTCACGGTCTTCAAGTCATGCCCAGAAGAGATTTGCAAGCAAAAAAAAGGACCTGCCCAGGAAAACTTGGGTGTTCAATAGCCCTGTCCTCAGAGGACAGAGTGTAGCACACAGGCCCTACCTCTGGCTTCCCAAGCGTCAGGTCACTTCACACTGCCACACTTCAGTCTGTGGTAGGACGCGGTGCCCAGCGACAAGGCCTGCTTGCTGTCTCCTGGTGTACATTATGAAGCGTGCCCCGTCCTTACGTCGGCTCTGCCTTTTTCCTTGCTCTAAAGCACCGGGGAGCTTTGTTGTGCATCACAGCCAGGTGTAAGAGCGCAGGTATTTTCCCCATTGTACAGCTGAGACGCACGTCATTTGGCAGCAAGTTGCACGGCAAGTGCCTGCTCAGGAGATGTTTTGATCCTTGTGTTTATGGGCTCCTGGAAAAAACGTTGCAATACAAAAACTAAAGTAGCTTATCTGTAGAGAAGCAACTAAAAGCCTCTGAAGTGATACATTTTTAAGCAGCTGTAGTTGGCACAGAAAGCTCAGGAGAAAACTTGACCACAGATACCGACTAAACCATGGAAAATTATATCTATCTGACATTTTTTTTCAAAATGTGATTCATATTTCCCATGGTTACGTATTAGTGTATGAGAGCATCACAACACCAGGTCTGGTGAGCACTCTCACCAGCTTTAAAAAAAAAAGAACAAACAAAAAGGCTTCTCACCATTTTTACCTGAATATGCAGCAGCCTGATAACAAAACCAGTGCTCCTGTGGCTGGAGCACTGCACTGGAGTTCCGAGGCTGGGTTCTTTTTCAGTCACAGGTTTTTCTGTGCAGCCTGTAGCAGCCCTTGGCAGTGTCTTACCTTTCTAGTCTGTAACATGAGAATAAAGGTGTCCTTGTGTTTCAAGGCTCATGGCATTGGTAGCTGTACAGCAAGCTTATGTCTTAATTTGGAAAACGAGGACATGTAAAGTGTTGTTATTTTAGTTGATTGAATCATTATAGTGCAGTCTTCAGTTTATAAGTCTTCTAATGGTTGTAAGTCTTGCAGCAACCCATAAGAAAAATGGATCCTCCCTGCTGCCTGTGCCGTACCAACAGCACATATCTTTGCTGACACTTTGAAATATGATTGAAGAAATTACCTTAAAGTACAGATTTGGGGGTGAAAGTATTAATCAAAGCTGCCTCTTTGGCTTTTCTGAATAAATGAGTGACTACTGCTAACCAGTGCAGTTCTGACATGTGCCATCCACTTTAATACCCATGGCAGGACCCCGATAGCCCTATGCTGTGTAACTAGTATTGTAAATCAAGATGCTGCCATGCCTGATGGCATTTAATCCCAGAAAAATCAACCTGCATGTAGCTTTTGGCTCCCAGGCCAGAGCTTGCTGATCTGTGCTGTGAGGTATGGGAGACATCAGTTATGGAAACTTCTACTTGTGTGAAACATTTTACAGTGTAAATAGTGTCTCTCAGTCATGCCAGTTCGGATGCTGTGGGAAATAGATTCCTAAATATATCACTCTTCACTGGGGGAGCTGAACTGAGGGGGGAAAGGAGGAGATATAGCTCAGGTTAACACAAAACACAGTCTATGGCTTTTGACAAAAGAAAAAGATTTTTTTCTTTTCTGTTGACTTAAAATGTTTTCTTGACTCCCAGCCCAAAACACCTTTATTAACCCTTTTCTTTTAATTTGGCTCAGTTCATAAGCAGAATAGTTTACCTTAAAATCAAATTCTAAAATTTAGAAGTCATAGAGTAAAACATCTTAGCTTTAAAAAAAAAGACATTTTTGTATTTGAAATTCTTTTTTCTGACATTTACAGTTCATAACATAATTTTGAAGAGCTCTACTCATCATGAGTTATTCAGCTGTTCCTTGTAATTGTGATAATATGATAATGATAAAATTAGTCCCTTTAAGTCAATTTTGCAAGGTCAGTAATTTCCCTTTCTAGCCAAGGCCATCTTGAACCTCTAGGATTTAGCACTCAGATTTCCGTTGTGTCTCAAGCAGGGAAGCAGCATGTACTGCCTTGTTTTAGCATGAGATCTATAAATAAATCTGACTGATAGCTGGAAGGTATCATGTTTATCACTCATTTTACACACACACACACACACACACAGAGTGAGCTGCTCTCTCAATGTTTATTTGCTCTGATCACAGTTTGAATCGGATGAGGGAGGACAAAAATTTCTTGACAGGATTTTGTCTTTAGGGCTATTTGCATATAGTGATATACAGATAACAGTCTCTTAACATATATCACTTTTTCCTCCTAACTTTCCGTAGATAACGATGTTGAAGATGATCTTCAGCCATACATCATTTGAACACTGCAAGGGATTCTCCAGTGAAGCCCAAAGCTCAGAAATGCGCAAGGAATGCAATTTCTTCTTGACAGCTGTGCGTTTAGCCTCACTAAACCAGATACTGGATCCATGGGTTTACTTGCTGCTCAGAAAGATCCTCCTCCAGAAGTTCTGTCAAGCAGCCAGCGCTGTCTCCAAGTGCTCTAACAATGAGTGGAAAGAGAGATCAATCACCTTGTCAGAGGAAATCCGACGGACAACGGCATGAAGGAACATTGATCCATTTGCATGGAAACTACTTTTGCCAATGAGTAGTTTTAAATCCTACTGTGAATTGGGGTGTCTGTAACATGTTAGCATCTGCATAAATAGCTGAAAATGGTATTAGTGAGTGGACCTGTAGTGCCAAATAATTATTTATCCAATGTGCCAAAAATTCTCAAGTACAGAAGAAGGAATTGGTTTTGTTTCTGCATTCTGTTGTTATTGCCATTCATAACTGAGCTGCAGAACATGATGTTTTGTGTGCCTAAAATAGAGCTTGGAGGGAATTTTCTTGTGCTAAGGTAGAAAAAATGGTTTTCCTATAAGGGGACACTTGAAACAGATTCAACAGATTAAATTGCTGAAGAGACTCACTCCTATATATATTTTAATACTAAGATCATCTACTTCAGAGAGTCCTTTTTCCTCCTTTTCTCTGGAGGGACAAGGGGAGAAAGGGGCAAAAAATACAAGAATTAAAGGAAGACAAAATTAGGGGACTTGATTTGGATTCCAGTGGCTTAAAAACTGAAAAGGTTGTGTTGTACCAATGGTGGTACATTATTCTCTTTCGAGAACTGAAGGTAGCACAAGTCTCATGACACATGGATTTGTCCTCATAAATACTTACTGTGCGTGGATGCTAAAGTAAACTCATCTGCTGAGGAGGATGTAGCATTGGGACAAATAGCACAAGTGAGAAATCTGTAGTCTGGTTTTTTTTTTAAATAGCAGCCTGTGAAATATGCAGGCATAACAAGAATTGCTGTTTGCAAAGCACACTATAAAACTACTTTGAGCAGATGGAGAGAGTGATAAACAGGTTGTAAGAGACAGTAAATGTTCTTCTTCCTGTAAATTAATGGCAAAGGTTTACAAAGCCAAAAATACTGTTTTCATATGAGTTGTTTTAGTTGGAAATGCACATGTCCAAGAATAAAATGAACATGAAATGATTTTTAAGTAATGCCACTCAAAACTTCTTCATTACTAAAATGTCTTATGAAGCAGCCAAAATAGTACCCCAAAATAGTTTGTTTCTTCTTTCCTCCAAAGACAAATTTGAAAGATACGGCAGCTTTGGGAATTTTTAAAATAAAGCAGACTGGAAGAGGTGGGTAGCAGTGTGTGCATTAGTCAGATGTTTCCCCCAGGTAATTTTCAGGTTTTATTAGGAAACTGAGTTCTAATCCATTTGTGTCACATCTGAAGTTTATCTTTACAAGGGCTATGTTTTTTCCTTGTTTTCATCACCCTTTTGTACGTGATAGCCTCTAATGTCTCCTGTCTCATGGCCTCTTGGGTGAAATTAGATGCAAATACAATACAATATAGTTTTATCATATAGTTTTACGCCATATACTATGTGCCATATAGCATTGAATTCAGGGGCCTTAAAGGCAAATGTAATCCTGCATCTACTAGGAATTTCTTGCACAGAACCTTAATGTTTACTTCTCTTCCTTTGTCTGTAAAAGTATCTACTCAAAAGATAAACTGGCTACTCACTTTCCTTGTTTTGTTACTGCGTTGTCTAATTGCTTATCTTTGTATCAGTCAAACAAGAGTAATTAATCTGACAGCAGAAGCCACCACCTACATAAATCTAATTTTATCTGGGTGGCATTCGAGTGCAACCTAAAAGCTAATGTCTTTCCTTAATTCAAGAGCCAGCCTAAAACCACAGAGAGGCACATTTTGTAAAGTACTGCCTTTCTTTTGTCAGTCTCATCATCTTCTTCATTTTAATGCAATAAATTCCCTTTTCATTTATGAGTCAACTGCATCCTTCAGGCTGTGGGACCCCAAGCTCGGAGCCGCATGGCCCCGGCGAGCTGCTGCACTGTGTGAGAGCCAGTGTTGAATGTAACGACTACACATGCCTGCACATCAACAGTGCTGCTAGCCCCAGTTCATTTACTAATCAGCACTTTGGGGAACACGGTGAAATAAAAATATTACTCATTGTCTTTGGGAAAGTGCCTTGCAGGATTCATACTTGTTTTAAAAAATTCTTTTGGAATATAAAAAGCCTGTTCTTCTGTCCAGAGGATTGGTATTGTTCAGTTTATGTACATTAGCTTTTTAAAACAAATACAGAAACCCAGTCGCTTGTAAAATGTGTCAGGATGACCTTAACGATTAGACTGAATCATTCTTTGTCAAGAAATTTCTGAGCTGCAGCACTTACGGAGCAACCGGCCGACTCTGGGATTGTAAGTGGGATAGCGAGGGAGAAGTTCTGCGAGGAAGAGTGAATCAATCCCCCTTTTATCAGCTGTTTTATAGCGGCAAGAGGAGAAAGTTGTTTTTTCCTGTACACAATCAATCAAATACATGGTAATGAGAGAACAGCTCAAACGTGACGTTGCCTTAAATCGGCTGTGGGAGGGGACCCTTGTTCAGTTCTAGAGTAACCAGACGTGGGCTTGTTGTTCTTAAGAGTCGGGTGGTTTCACTGTAGTTCGCTTAAAATAATTTTGTTACGCCATGCCTTTTCTTAGTGAAATAGGACACTTTTATATTTGGAAAAAGGCAGTTCTGTCCATCTTTGGGTGTGGTAAGATAAAGCAGCTACTTTAAATATCAGAAAATGGAAAAGAATGTCTGCTTTTAATTTGTTTACAGAAAAGGAGTTTAAGCACTATTTGCCAGCCATGGCTGCCATAATGGGACGTGGCTGGAGGAACGCACTTTCAAAAATGAATTCAAAGAGTTTAGTATAAATGAAAGTTTTTGTTTCCCATTTATTTGTTTGAGTGGTGTATTTTTGTTGCATTTCTTTAAAGATGCCTTTTATGTGATGTATTTAAATTCTACTACAGTAGTATTTCTAATACTGGTTTTAATATGTTGTACTTCTGTCAAAGATGTTATGGAAACTGTAGTGTATGGAAAGATGATTTTGAGATCATTGTTTGCCTTAAAAACTAGCTTGTTTGTGTACCAAATCAATGTGTGTTGTACCAGTCAGAATAAAAGTTTGACAGACTAATCGGTCTCCGTTTCCTTGATTGCTCTTGCCTGGGGCCCAGCGTCACACCACTTCCGAACACCCTGTACAGAGGTGCCGGTGGAGGAGCAGCCCCCGGCGCCCGGCTGTGACCACTCGCTGAGCGGATCTGTCCTGGCGAGGGGAGCCGCAGGGTGCTCGCCCACCTTCTTCCTTGCTGCCCGCTCCCGATGGGCTGTGCACAAAGCGGCAGGGGATGGAGAATGGCCAATCCTAACCTGTAAAGCATTGTTTAGTAACAGGCCTTCTAATAAATGGTTAAGTGAGTTTTGCAAAAGCACCACCTGCTGATGCAATGCAAGTCTTGACAGGTTTACGTAGATCAGATCTTATCTGCACAGTCTTCCAGCTAGTGACCTTCACCTGTGGGAACCGTGCTGCACCACTGAGGAAGGCTGCTTCGGTTTGCTGCGTCGGTACAGGCTTTGCAGTTCCTAACTCGCTGTACGCCAGGCTCATGCCTCTCGACCGCTGGGTGGGAAAAGCATGCAGGACCGGGACTCTGTGCACCCCCGAATCTGAGACCCAGCTCAATGTCTGAATCATTTCAGCCAAGCCCGTGTGCAAGAGCCCATGTGGGTGACCATGTGCAGCCCCTCTCGCCAAGGGTGTTCCCACATTTTTTTACATTATTTAACTTTTTTTTCTTTTACATTTTGTAATTTTACCACAAACTTTTTGAGCTTCTAAAGCAGATTTCTACAGAAGAGTAGCGACTCCACTAATGTACTGGAAGCGTCATTAGGACGGGCAAACCCAACCCACCACCACAACAGAGTTCAGTGTGCTCCTCCAGCAAGCCAGCGAAATGTCACTGTGTATTTCTCCAAGTTAAATGACCTTCAGAAGAGAAACAGCAAATTACTATGTGCAATTTTCCCTCATTTCACATGCCCTGCCTGTTCCCTTACTGCTCGATGGATTTATAGTGATTGCCATGCGGTGGTACCACGTTTCAGTGTGGACTGGCACCCCAGAGAAACGGCCACTAGCTAATACACGGAGGAGAGATACCCAGCAAAGCTCATCTTTCAAACTACAGCTTTTCTTGGCTACTGTTCTGAAAGGAGATTCTCCTGGAAAAAGGAGTCCTTCATGAAGGACTTTTCTGAAGTGTCCCGTGGGTGGGTGCCCCAGGGCAGAAACCTGTTTATCATGTAAAGCTTTCCTGCAGCTGGGGCACAGCCTGAGCCGCCGGGTGCAGGAGTTAATGTCAACAGTCACGGGTTGATCAAAACCTTGAAATCAGTGCTCTGTGGCTAATAATATCAAAAGCACCTTTATTTAAATTTTCTCAACCTAGTATGTCACTGCAGAACTGGAAATACTCACCATCGCTTAATTTTTATCTATTAGCGTGAAAATGTGAGCAGCTGGCAATCAACAGGGATTGCTGCATTGAAATCTTTCACTTCTGGGGACCAGAAGGGAGCATAAACGACTTCAGCAGTGTGCCCAGGTGGCCAAGAAGGCCAACAGCATCCTGGCTTGTATCAGGAATAGTGTGGCCAGCAGGAGCAGGGAGGTGATTGTCCCCCTGTACTCGGTGCTGGTGAGGCAGCCCCTGGAATACTGTGTCCAGTTTTGGGCCCCTCAATACAAGAAAGACATTGAGGTGCTGGAGCGTGTTCAGAGAAGGACAACAAGGCTGGTGAAGGGTCTGGAGCACAGGCCTTATGAGGAGCAGCTGAGGGAACTGGGGTTGTTTAGCCTGGAGAAGAGGAGGCTGAGGGGAGACCTTATTGCTCTCTACAACTACCTGAAAGGAGGTTGTAGTGAGGTGGGTGTTGGTCTCTTCTCCCAAGTAGTTAGCGATAGGATGAGAGGAAACGGGCTTAAGCTGCACCAGGGGAGGTTTAGGTTGGAAATTAGGAAAAATTTCTTTACGGAAGGGGTGGTCAAGCATTGGAACAAGCTGCCTAGAGAGGTGGTGGAGTCACCATCCCTGGAAGTGTTCAAAAAACGGGTAGATGTGGCATTTCGGCACATGGTTTAGTCTAGTCTACCCTTGATTGGTTTAGAGTAGACTTGGTAGTGTAGGTTAATGGTTGGACTGGATGATCCTGGAGGTCTTTTCCAACCTAAACGATTCTATGATTCTCTATGTGGATGCTTCAACATGAAAAGAGACGTTCTTTATACCAAACAGACCAAAACCAAATTACAGACAGAGCGTCTCTTGCAACATACCCAAAGAGCCGTGCAGGGCCACAGCGGTACTGAGCATGGTGTTTTGGGCTGCGGTCACTTTGCAGTGTCATGTGTCGCTCTGCAGCTCTGTGACCCCACATCGGGTCCTATCAGCTGGGAGCAAATGAAGATACCTGCCACCAGTGAAGTGAAGCACACCAGCCAGAGAAGCACATGTGGAGCAAACCCAGGGCTTCTGGAGCTTGGGACGGCTGTACACAAAGCCCGGGGTTCCCTGTGCCCTGCAGGCAGAGCGGTGCCTCCAAGGGCAGGCTGAGGCTGCGTCCCTGCCAGCAGCAAGGTGGGTTCTCGGTGCTTGGTGCACATGGCCATGTCAGCAGCACCCGGCTGGTGGGCTTATTCCGTGCCAGCCACGCACACCAACGGTGCTCGCCCAACAGTCGGTGCCTCAACACTGGTTGAGCTGCCCTGGTGAAGTACCTTGGGCTGGTTTCCCCAGGTCCTGCCAAGGTGGGTCCTGCCACCCCCAGAGCAACACAGCTGGAGCCCCGGGGGTCCCACAGGTGCATCACCAGGCCCCAGGTGTCGGGGTGGCTGCTGCCCTTGTCTTCAGCTTTCTCCCTTCGGCGGCCACCCCTCACCTCAACAACAGGCACCATCTGCATTAAAACATCAGCCCAGATTAGCAGAGCCAGAGCAACCCTGTGAACCCAGCGTGACTGACAGCGTTACCGCCTGCCTCTTGCATGCTCGCAAACTGACTTAAACGTATCGATCCAGGATCTCGGTGCTGCTTGCTATCACTCTGAGCTCATGAATTTAAAAGCAAACAGGTTGCACAGATGCAGCATTACCCAAGATGTTTATTTGCAAAATAAGCATGTAAAAGGAGGCCCAAGTCTTTGCACATAAAGTAATTGTGAGAAATGGATTTGTTTGCTGCACGGTGGGAGAATACGGAACTTGAATAATGCTCAGTGGTAAAACATGAATCACTCCCCAATAGAGCAAGATAAAATTGGTGAGGAGGAAGTGTCAGGCACCCAAAGTGGTCTCATGCGCTGAAGCAAAACCTCAGATACCCGGGAGGTCCCCTGCCAATTGCCATGTTTTCTAAATTAAAACATGAGCTTTAGACAGCAAGAGTAACAAGTCCCAAATTGTATTTTTTTCATTCACTTGGCATTTGTAGATAACATTAAATAATTTAGAATAGAAACTTCATAGCATGCTAGTCAAAGTCTGAAGGCTTGTAAAGGCAACAATAGTTGAGCATGAGACCTCTCCTGCGATGGTCACCACCATTTTATTTAACTGGTGTTTTGCTCTGTTACAGCTTTCTCCTTCTGGCTTCTCAGTTCAGAGTAGCAGCTCAGATGCTCCAGTAAGGGCGAGCATTTGGGGGTCAGGTCACTGGCAGGGCTGCCTGCAGGAGTCAGATGCGGGGGCTGGACCCCGGTGCAATCCCTCACCTTAGTGCAGGGCTGTTCAGGAACATCACTGGGGGAAGAGCTGGGTCTGTGGCACCAGAAAGTCACCAGGGAACCTGCAACGCACGTCCTCTCGCTTCAAGTGTGAGTTCTTAAGCAGAATACAGAAGGAAGGAGCCTATTTCAAAGTTGGTGGGAGAAGAGGACGGTGCAAATAACCAGCCCCATTAGTCATGAAAAGGCAAATGTGGGTAAAGGTGAAGGGGAACCCAAGGGGACCAGTGGGGCGATGCTGGGTCTCTGCTGTGCTGCCTCGGGGCCAGCTCAGGGCTTCAGCCCCACCACTGGAGGAGCAGGCAGGGTGAGATCAGCCCGAAGGGGAGGCGCGAGGGAGCAGTGCTGGCAGCCAGAGCTGCCGAAGACAGTGCTGGGAGAGGGAGGTGGCGACCGGTCTCAGCAGCCCTCCCACTGCCTCGCACAAGCTCCTCCGGACACTTGAGAAATGAAACCCTGGCATCAGATAAACCGTCCCTGCTGAGACGGCCGCATGAATCCCTGCAGCACGGCTCCCTGCCACTCCTGCCCCTCAGCCCCCAGCCAGCACCGGCACGGCCACCACCAAGAGACGGGCTTTCCAATGCACTCAGCCTTGCTGCAGCTCCGCTCTCAGCGTAAGTCCCACACGCGGTGGAAGAAACACCTCACCACCCAGCCTCAGACGCACAGATGGTCTAATTTTAAGTTTCCTTTTATCAGCTAATTTGATCTCAGCTTAAAAAAAAAAAAAAAACAACAAAGAAACTATGTTAAAAAAAAAAAAGCAGAATGCAAGAGAGTATTAAAGGCCATGAAATGAAAGAGATGGAACCACAGAAAGCAAATCTAATCTTGAACAGCAGCAGGAAGAACGACAGCCGATAGGTCCGGTTGCCCAGAGACGGCAGAAAGCTCCCCGAAAGTGCACTCTGCAAGGATAAACAGCTTTTTCAAGATGCACAAGTCTCTGCCTAGAGTTACAAGAACTTTGGTGGGATGTAAAGTGTGTTTTACAGGCTCAAATCCTGCTTGGGCTCCCTTGATGAAGTCTTCAGCCAGAGGAAGAGTTGATCCTGAGCACTGCCCTCCCCACCAGCTCACTTCAGCCCCAGTCCCCCGGCCACCCTGCCTCCGGGCATGTCCCTCAACTCTCTGCCGAGCAGGGCTGAGCAAGCCCTGGGGAAGCCAGTGGTGGTTTGCCACGTGCTTCCTCCATCCACGGCTCATCGTGAATCTCTGTGCAGAGTCAGAGCCGGTGCTCGGTCTTATGGGGGGCACATCCCGGCTCTCGGAGTGCAGGCGTTTTTGTTGGTTTGGGTGCAGGCCCCATTTTTGTTTAACAGATCCCCCAGTACAATTAAAAAAATTAAATGAAATGGCTGTATTTTGGAAATATGTATGTATGGCTGATGTGGAAATTAGTATTTTAAGAATACTGTTTTGACAAATTATAAACACAGTGACAAAGGCAGAAGATAACAATTTTCAAATAAACGTGTGATACTGGGTTACCAGAGGCATCAAGAAAATGGCCTTAGGGGTGAGGTGATCTCTGCCGGAAGTGGGAGCATCTGCCTGCCTGCAGGTAAGATGCTGTATATTCAATGAAGTATTTTAGATCACAGCAATGCAGTAAAAGATTTGGGAGCAGGGATGAATTACCTACATGGGCGTACACCCAAGGCCACTTTCCATGAAGGACTGAGGCATTCCCCTGGCTTGCAGCAACCCCTTGGCCCTCCAGTCCTCCAAGTGCCCAGGATGTTCCCCAGCTCCCTCCAGTAGTGCTGGGCTTCACTAACCCTGGGATCTGAGCTTGGCTGATGGTGAATACATGAAATGTCCGTTTATTTCATATACATATGCGTGACTATCTGTGCACTGTACAGATACACCTGTGCTATTGCACTTGTTCCTATCTAATCCCAACTGTAAACCAAGCCAGCTTCCATGGGGCAGCTGCTTCGGTGCTCAGGTGTTCAATGAAGAAGTTCCCTGGACCCAGCAGGAGTTTCTTGTGACAGCCGAGCAGGATTTCCACCAGAGCAAGGGCTGGCACAGCTGCGTTGTATGGACATGACAAGGTCGGACCTCCCAGCTCCCATGGACTGCGTGTGAGGGGGAAAGGAAGGAATATCTGCAGCTGGGGGTACAAAGGGAAAAAAGCCATCCCTCAGCTGCCTGCTAGCACCCAGGAGTCCTCAAGGACTTTCAAAGAAGCAATAACCCAAACTTGGCTCATGAAACAACAGTTTGCAGTCCACAGGCTTCTTGTGTCCAGCAAGGTTGGGTCTGGTGGATCCTTCCCAAAAACCGTTGGCAAGAGTGACGGGATCGGAAAGGTATTTACAGGCTGTGCCCTGTGGATCACCACTGATTTATGGGGAGTCAAGTCACCATGTAGCCTGCTGGAATTAATGTTCCTGAGATTCCTACTGAGATGGCCTGAGATGGCCTGAGATGGCCAGCTGAGTCCCAGATCCTTTCATTATTAATATGCAGCCATTTCACTTGAGAACAACAGGTTATAAATTAAGCAGCTGCTACTTTTATGGTTTCCCAGGTTTTTCTCGGCGGAAGTGTGGGCACTGCGGTGAGCACCATCCTGGGGGGTTGTGCTGAAAAGGGTCAGAGCTTGTCTGGCTTCAGCAAGCAGCAGTGAATTATTCCCCCGGTGCCAGGCAGCAGCATGCCCCAGCACCCACAGCGCAGGGGACTGTTGGTGCTCCCTGCGGGGCCAAATTCAGCCCTTCCCCAGCACCACTGCCATCAAAAGTGAGCATATACTTGATGGTTATCCTGCTCCTGGGTTGCGTACACTGCAAAACTAATGCTGGGTATCTTTTAGCCAAACACCTCCATGCTCAATTTTCCTCAGTGTTTCCATTCCTCCCGGGAAGTGCAAAGACAAATTTTCCATTTCTGTCAGGATTTAACTGTTTGTGGGGCTTTATGAAGAGACCCGCTGGGGTGCCAGGGCCACAGAGCTATCCCAGGCGCCTTAAAGAGAAAGAGCCCTAGCTGCACAAGTGCTCGAAAGGCTGACAGGGGCTCTGCCCCCCCTGCACCTGCATCCTGCCTGTTGCACTCCCTCCTTTCCCCAGCATTGCCTGTGAAAATACAGAGCGCCAGCATCCTATCTTTGGCATATCTTAGCAGCCCACAGAGTCCCAGTGCATGACAACAGCAGCAGCGGCAGCAGCTCAAAGCAGGCAGCTCAAAGCAGGCAGCATGCTCTGAAGCAGTAGCAGAGCAGGGCTCTGGACTGGTGATTTGTGGTTTACTCTGTAGATCCAAGCCATTTCTGGTTGACCCCAGCCACTGGCAGTCCTCTGGCCAGCTTCCTCAAGCTCTGGTTTCCCTCTGAACATTTCAAATTTTTCAGGAATGAAGTCAAAAGGAGAATTAACTCTGAGTTCACCCAGGCTTGTCCCTGCCAGCATCACCCTAAAGCACAGAGCAGTCTCAGCGGGCCCCAACACTGATGCTAATGAGGGATGCGCAGAAATTCAGCCCTCGCTTTGGTCCACTGCAGAACATAAAAGAACCACTTGAATATAAAATATGTTAAATATGTTCAAATGCATTTTATTAAAGACAATGTATTTATATTTTGGGCTGCTTTGTTTTAATAATAAATTGTAGCAAAGGGTAGAAGCCCCAGCTATTATGACTTTTTGTAAACATACTTATTCAACAAACCTTCTCCACCCTTCAACATACAGGCTGTTTGCATAGTGGGGAGCCACAGTTATCACATGCATCCATTAGGAAAAATAAGTTCAGCATTTATAAAGGCTCTTGGGCTTGGAGATGAAAAGAAGTATAAACCCCGTTTTAGAGTGACTTTATAGCGTGAAGACGTAATTCCCAACAATTTGCAGTTTATGTGACAGGTTGGAGTCAGTTGGATTTTGCCTGATGTATTTGCAATTCACTGGCTCTGAACGTGAACAGGCTTTAAAGAACAGAGACAAAACCACGCCTAGAAACCCTTTGCCCACATTTGGGCAAGGTTTTGTCCCATCCCACCAACTTAGGGAAAGGTCACAGTCTGTCTCTTACCACCATGAGAGCTGTGCAACATGCAAACAGCTACAGTCCCTCTCTGAGGGAGTTTGCCCATCAGTGAGTCTGGACCATTCTTCATGGCTAAGTACTGTGCAACAGGCCAAGACCAGAGAGGTGTTCCACTGGAGGTGGGATGAAGCCCATGTGCTGAGGGTGACAGCATGTACAGGCAGGTTTGGGGTGGGAAGTCACCCATGCTGCAGAGTTGACCCACCCCAGGACATCACAGGCTGGTGATGCTTCAAACCCGCCTCGACCACAGCCTCCCTCCATCCCTTCCCCAGCACAGGCAGACAACACGCCGGGGGCCTCTCTTCCCCACAGGGGAGAGCTGGCCCCTGTAATTCAGGTGTAAGGGATCTTAAATCTTTAAATACTGATACTTAAAATCTTTAAAACTAAAGGGATCTTTGAAATATTAACATCTTTTATGGTACTTAAATGTCATCAAGGCAAGGAAGTATCAGCCTTTTGTAGGGCATCTCATTTAGCAGAATAAAATGCAACAAGGTTCAGTGGCTCAAGACTAAAACCAGAGAGTTTCAAGTTACAATTTAGGTGCTATGTATGTAAAACAGTGAATCTGACCTTAGACTAAAACCACCAGACGTGACAGAGTGTCTGTCTCCTGGAGCCATCAAGTCATGACTTCCTCAGAAAAGGACAGGCAAAGCCTCCGCTGACACGCTCGCCAGGCCCTCGCACTAAACCTCCTCATTGCCCTTTCTGGTCCTCAAAACCAGCTCATTTTTCTGTGAAATCTGTGCTATTACAGTGCATCTAAAGAAGAGAGGGAGAGTCACTAATTTACAGGGATTGGATGTGCTGAAACACTCTGGAAATAAATGATTTAGCCTCAGAATAATCAGGTTTCTCCCCCTCCTATCCCTTTCATACTGCTGCTCTTGATCTTTTGAAGGCCCTTGACAGGAAGATGAGATGAGGCTACAGACTCTGCAAATTACTGTTCTGCCCATCCGGAGCATTTCCTTTCTTACCCATCCCTGCAGTCAGTCATCTCCTGAGCCAGCACAGCAGAAGAAAGCCTTTTTACTTCTGCAGTGACAAACTTCAACTGGAGCCTTTTAATGACAACATCTTATCCAAACCATAATAATAATAAAATGGTCTCTGCTTCACTGGAGAGTGTCCTTTTAACTTGGCTGGCCACTGGCTTCAGAAGCATGCTGCATTGCTGGCAATGCCAGCCCAGCGTCACGGTCAGAGTGGCGATAAAGCAGCCCAGCAGGTTAAACCTCCAGATAAATTTACATTATGAAGGGCAAGAACTTACTGTCCTTTTTGTCCTCTGCCAAGGCTGCTGTGTCCTCCCCAAGGGTGACAGAGCAGGACACATATTCACGGACTGCAGAAGGACGTTGTGTTTGCATAGGCAGCTGCCAGCAGTGCCCAGCCCGGAGGTGCCACCGGCAGGGCAGGGGACCCATAGGGTTCCTGCACTCACGGTGATGCCTCCCACACAGGGGGCATGCAGGCACTGTCTGAAGATTAAAACAAAAACAAAAACAAACAAAAAAAAAAAACAAAATGTCCCTCTGAAGCTAAAGGATGAGGAGTGAAATGTTTCCTCCAGAAACACTCAAGTCCCACTTTTGCAAGATTCCTGCTCTTTCTGAAACGCCCTGAGGTGCACACCAGCCCATGGTTCATCAAACCAAAGGTCAGCTCAGTCTCTACAAAGCCCAGCAGCGAAGCACTGCATTACTGCAGTGCATCTTCTTCCAACACTGGGTTATATGGGCATATATATATATGGGCATCTTCAAGACAGCCTGAGAGCTACCTCCAAAGACAACAGAGGGTACAGACCTACTTAATGCCATGTTTAAAATGAGGATTTTTTCTAAATATATAATGGAAAAAAAACCCATAAAGATCAACCCAAACCTGAATTACTTCAGATCATCTTAACTTATATGTATTCTTTACAGTGGATGATTCAAACTATCCTACAGCTCAGCCAGAGACCAAAATCCCGGAGAAGTACATCTTGGTTTATGGAAATGCTTCACAACTGGACAGGGAGGTCTGTGGGACACATAAACCATCCCAGCTCCTTTAGAAGTCACTAAAACTCCTCCAGCCTGCAGTATGGCAGGATTTCACCCGGTGGCAAAATTTATTTCTAGTTTTAAGATGGCCATTCCTGAGTCTCATGAGCTGATCAGAAATTTAACAAAAGGTAAAATTGTGGTCACTTTTAGGACGTTTAATAAACTGAATTTTAATGATTATTTTTCTTACTAAATGCATGGCCAGTTCTCTGTTATCTCTCACTGCTACTGTATAATTAAAACATACATTTGGTATATGATGAATATCAATATGTTCTAACTGAAGAGCTTCTGACAGAGCATTTCCCACCATCCTTTCCAGTACGACTTGAAAGACTGAGGACAGCAATATGTCAGATTTTGCTGCCCACGCTGGGGCGTAAATCCACAGGAGTGAAGCTAAAGACATGAGATGACTCTTGACCAATGTAACCTAAGGCAAGAGCTCCTGCAGAAGCGATATTCCACAGTGGTAGTGTCCATCCATCCATCCCTCTCTGCTCTGCACCACTCACTGAAGACTACATTCAAATCTACCAGGGTTAGGACTCCCCTTCCAGACTGGTGTCTTCAAAACTACTGTTGCTTCAATACCTAACTAACCATGAGACAACAATTTTGTTACAACCCTGCCAACCCCAGCTCCTGCTCACCACAGCCAGGCTCCGCTCCCACGCTGGGTCCAGATAATTCACTTTTCATTCATGTGTCCCCAGCCGACACAAATAAAACTCCCATTTTCTGATGCCATGGTTATCTTTCAAATAGTATCTAATAAAGTACTTGCCCAGAAGTTATTTTGGTAAATCCCCCAGAATTAAGTTGTGGATGAGCCATTTCAATCAAAGTAAAGAAAAAGGTACAATCAGTGCTGCAAAGGCAGCATGCAGTTGAAATGTTCATCTCTGAATTACATCACAAATAGTTCACAGAAGACATTCCCAAGTTCACAAAGCACATGGATGCATACCTCTGAGGGAGGAAAAACATCCCAGATTTTTTCAGAACCTTGATCTGATCTAATAAACTGCAGCCAACAGAGCCTCATCACAGCTGACCTCAGGTAAGGAGGTGCCCCTGTGTGAGGAGGAACTGCTGCTGGGTGCAAATCACCTAGCATCACTGTCCTAAAGCTTTTCCACAGACCATGTTCCAAACCTCACTCTGTGGGCTCTCTGTGGAGCCCCAGGTGCTCCATGTCCTTGCCAGTGGGCAGCTCCAGCACGGAGCCCCGTGCTGCTGCTCGCCCATGGCTGGCAAGCCGGCCAAGCCCACCCACATCCTGCTGCCAGCAGGCAACAGGCACGGACACTGCACACGCTGCAAAATCCAGCCCAGGATCTGTGGCTGGTGTTTTCAGACTCAGAAACCAAGATTTTGGCTTCCAAGCCTGGGTTTAATCGCTCAGAGAAATGTTCTGAACGTTACTGTCCTTGGCACCTGCTTCCACAAAAGTGCCAGCAGCCAGCTGCCTGTAGCCCTGAATTAGGAACACAGTGGCATAGCTTAATGAGACTGGCTACAAGCTGTCAAGCGCCCAGGAGCATTTATCCCAGGATAAATAAATCCATCGGGCAGCAATATTCGAACACTGGCAACTGTATGCCCGGGCTGCCCCTCCTGCCCCACCCCCACGTGCACCCCGAGCAGTGTCCCCGAGCATCCCCAATGCTCACCCCATGGTGACAGCAGGTGCCCACCCCTGCTGCCTCCTTCCAGCCCTCAGCGGCTCCCGGGGCCGGGAGAGGGGCTGGGGCTGCCGGTGCCTGACCCCCTCTGCACTGCCCCAGACCTGGTCTTTCACCTGCGCCAGCCTTCACCCTGGGCTGAAAGCACGAGGAGCTGCTGCAGTCTATTAACAGCAACTAAATCACCAGTAAGCAATAATAATTAAAAGACCCAGCAAGCTGTCTGGGAAATATAGCCCACCCAGGCTCTCCCTTCCCATTCCTTGGTCCCCCAGCTCCAGGCTGGGACGGGATACGGCACAGCCACACACCACCAGTGCGTCGCGTGGGCTCAACCAGTGCATTGTGCAAGCTCGGCCACTGCATTGCACCAGCTTGACCAGTACCTTGCACAGGCTCAGCCAGTGCACCGCACAAGTGTGGCCAAGCAGCCATAGGCCATCAGGATCCTCAGATCCACATGTGACTGTCAGAAAAATGTCCTACTAAAAGCAGCCTGAAGGTCAAAAAAAGGCTCTAGAGCCTGCACTTGCTCATGATCTGCGCTTCACACATGCACCCATAGCAATCGAGGGCACACACGCTGCGGTGGGCAGCAGGACAAGCCCCGGGTGTCCCATGCATTCCCTCCACGCTCGCAGCCCAGCCACCCATCACAGCCCCAGCAAAGCTGCTCTGTGCATGGAGACTTTTCCAGCTGCTTCAGAAACAGAGCAAGCACCAGTTTGAGACTGGCAGTGTTTGTTTTTAATCATCTGCTCTCACCCAGAGACTGGTTGTGACACTTCATTTATCAGACGGTCAGAAACGGCTGTGATCAGTTTATACACATTCATTTGGGATAAACAAAACCAAAAGGGCATTGGGTGCCAACAGCCAAACAAGCTCTGTTTGTCTGCTCCCCATGCCCTCCCTCGCTTTAAAAACAATTACAAAACCACCACAGCAGGGTTTGGCCCTGCTCCCCTGTCCCCTCGTACGTATTGACACGGCAGAATTATCTAAGTTACTGGAAATGAATTATTATAGCAACTATGTCAATAAATTAGTTTGATTACAGTAACAATATCAAAGTTAATAATTCAGCTGGTATTTTACTGGGCTACATAGTCATTGCCCATTATCAATCAGTTTTATTTAGTCGGTCCGTCTCAGGTACATACCCCTTTTACACTAAGCATCTCAAAACAAATTACAGGATCATGCTGCACCCTCCCTGCTTTTAGTGCTCTGGCTCCCTCACCTCTGCTAAGTCAGAAAGTTTATGCTTTTGAAATAAAATGATATTGCTACTAAATGCAGTACTGTTTTCAAAGTAGATGCGTACATTTCAAAGTGAATGCTGCTTTGAAATGACCGGGTGAGGAGCGTCTTGCCTTTCCAGTCTCAGGGCTGGACCCTGCACCGGCTGGCCAAACTTGAGTGGTGTTACCCCCCTTTCTCTCCGCTGCAGCAGTTATTTGAGCACAGGTCAAAATCCTCTATGTCTGTGGAAATTCCTCTTCCAGCTCAGCCCCCAGCGAGGGCTTTGGAAACCCTCCACACTGTGCAGCATCCCTACAAGCAGCTTGTGCCAGGGCCCATCCCTGCATAGCGCACACACGTGCTGGTAAGCCAAGGAGATGGGTACTGTAAATTCCTGCCGTGCCCAGGGCTTTCTGCTGCACAAGGACACCGTGCCAGGATCACTGTGGCTGGACAGGCACATGGCCAGGCAGAGCCATCACCAGTGTCACCGGCGTCCCCAGCCATCCTGCTGGGACAGGAGGCAGCACCAAGCAATCCCCCACTTGCAGCAACCAGGGGTAGGTGCAAAACAGGTGCTGTGGGACACTGGCAAGCTGTCTCTTTCTTTGGATTTTTCACCACAAATTAGGTAAAATAGGAGATGACTCTTTGTAAAGCCTTTAGTGGTTCCAGCGGTGATATTCAATAATAATTACAAACCACCCACCTTGGTTATGACAGGTAAATCTGACATTTTGAAATGCTCTGAAGAGCAAGGCAAATGCAAGGCAAACTGCTTTGTTTATTTGGGAACGTGCCTGCTAACCGGTACAGCATCGCTTGATTGCCACATGACACCTTCTGCCACTCCGTGTAGAAAGCAACTCACAAATCCCTGTGCTGGGCCCAGGGGTTCTCTGCTGCGGCGCCGGCAGGGGCGGGCACGAGACCAGAGCTGGGTGCGTGGGCTGGAAGTTGCACGTGAGCACAGAAATTTGTGCAGCAATTTGGGACATGCCGGTTAAGAATTTACAGAACCTTTTATAGTGATATTGCCCTGTGTCTGGTGGAAGGTCTCATTTCAGGAAGGGTCTGTGTCCACCTTCCCCCTCCGCACTGAGCTGGGCTCAGCTCCATAGGGCAGGCAGGGCTGCACCCTCCTTGCGGCAGAGGGGTGCAGCGGCTGCCTGGGCTCACCCCCCGACTGGGGTCCCCCTTGCCATGAGTACATTTTAACTCAAGCTTTCCTTGATCAAAAGGCTACCGAACCACCTGGGCCTGAGTTATTCCTAGTTTATGCCATCTTGCAATGTAATTCTGAAATTAAATCACTTACACAATGCACACTAGCTGAACCCGAGCTCCCAAAATTAAAAGCCGTTTGTGCAAGCGGCCACACTGCCAAGGCTCCATCCGACATGCCGCACCGGAAGGCTGGGGGGAGCACGGTGACAGGAATTCCCAGCAATCCTGATAAATAAATATGGGAAGGCAGCACCGGTCTCCCACAGAGCCCCCAACCAGGGTGGCTGCGCTCTCCCTGCAGCTGCCCTGGATGCTCCCACTGATCCCCGGCTCTGCAGAAATACAGCTTTACAGCCATAAAGCCATTAGGATTTCCTAAGAAAGCTCTTCAGTTCATAAAACCAAAAAGCAAACAGACCATTTCCTTATGTACCTCCTGGAGCAGAAGACTGGCTGCATTGCTCATTTGCTGCAGTCCCGAGCCTATAGAAACTGGGTGTTTTATCGCACTTCTGCGGTTTGCAAAGCAAGGCCAGGGGTCACAGCAACACGGTGAAATGCAGCAAACTCTGGGGTTTACAAGTGAGCATGCAACTGCCACCGCTCCTGGCCGCTCGGCATGTGCCCACAGCGCCCGTGGTCCTCGCACAGCCGGAGGAGGCCAGGGTCTGCTGAGACTGGGCAAAGCCGTCCTCCCAGAAAAAGTACCTGAGTTCAAAGAAGTAATGAAGATTTTTTGTAATTTAGTGAATATAAATGTGTTTGAATGAGCCCTGAGAGCTACAGTAGTGATGAAATCATGATGCACTTTGAGCTGTAAGCGTACAGTTGGCATGGTTCAGATGAAGCATATGCTTCTGTACTATTTATAAACCAGTGGGCCAAACTCCCCCCCATTTTTATACAGAACGTTACCAAATAATTTTAATTAGCACATTAAACAAAATAAAGGCGTTAGTTTCACCTTGCTGTCTGACTTCAGCTGCATTGACAATGTATTTTCTCCATCCTTAAATTTTCAGCCCAGCTTCCCCCAGGGAGGTAGATGAGAGGAAACCCAGGAGACACCCCCCCCGAGCTCCTCTCCCCCCTGCCCTGCATCCTGCTGCTCCGGGGCTGTCTCGGCGGTGTTGCACACCATGGACAAACCCTGCCTGCGTCAAGACTGCTCGCCTGCCAGCAGATCTGAACATCGTTGCCAGAAGGTATTCCTCATCACACTGGCATACCTGCTGTAAAATCAGAGGTTTGTTGGGTTTTAGGGTTGTCTTTTTCCTTGACAGGAATCTAAATCCAAATTTTTATTGGATTTTGGCCTGGAGAACTTCTCACAATTAACCCTCATTTTAAATAAATATATCTAAGGACATACTTACAGAGCTGCTGCTTTCTTGTTTCTTATTAGTTGCCGTTCAGACAGCAAGAAGCAAAGGTACCCGTTAACTCACACACGCAGCTTGTCACCCAACTACAGACCATCAGCTGCAGGAGATGCTCAGTCACAGCAGCAAATGTCAAAATGCTATTTAAAAGCAGAAGGAAGTGACAGGTTTGTAAAGTATTTTCCTCTACAACCCCTCCACTCCTTCCCTGTGCCTGCCCCCCCGTTTCTGTTCCCTTCCCCACCTTCAGAGCAGAAGGCGAGCAGACACCAGCACCAGCGCACGCATGGGAGGAAGGTGATGGTGACGGTTCTCCGAGCAGACATGGAGGAGGGCAGGCGGAGCGGCACACTGCTGCAGCAGCACAAGCTCCTCCAGCGGCTTCCCACAGGGAGGGAATGAAAGGGTAAGCAGCCTGGAGGAAAAGAAGAACAATGAAAAACAAAAGCTGTCCTTTGTGTGTTTCCCTGGCATCACCCAACAACATTCCAGGAAAAGCCAACAGCATCAGGTCACCAAAAGCAAGTGCGACGCCACCCGTTGCAGTAACAGATTTTGCCATTGGAAATCTGGGGTCTAATTCACAGCAGGCAGCCCAAGGCTTTAGAAACACTGGCCATCACATCATCCCAGCATGTTACGATAAATTAATTAATTAATTGCATTCAGCAACACATATATGATGTTCTCTCCTTCCCTCGCTACAGGTGGTAACTTCAAATTGTTCTGACCCTCAGCATCGAGTCCCCATCACCGTGCAGAGGATGAGCCTGGAGAGGCAAGCCCTGCGCCTGAAAACAGTCTGCAAAGTTCAGGCTTGGTCCCAAACACTTCAGTGTCACAGGGGTAGCAGTATTGGCATCAAATTCATATGCAAACCGCAAATTAAAGTCATTTTAAAGCTTCAAGCGTGCTAAATTAAAAAGCCCATGTGCTGAAGAAGGGATCCGGACCTGTGCTGTGGAGCCGAGGCCAGAGCAGGGGCAGCGTCACTGCCAGGGCTCAGGGGCCCCTTTTACACCCCCATCAAATACACAGACAGTCATTTCCAGTTTCTGGTTCCATCACGCCGGGACATGGGAGAGGACAGCTGATGAGCTGCAGCACAGGGGAGCAGACCAGCACCGTCGATGGCTGCGGTGTGCCCGGCTGGTGGGAATCAGCCAGGCTCTATCCCTGGCACCTGAACGAGTTTCCGCTCTAAATCCTCGTAAGAGCTTGTTTCCTTAAGGCCACTCACTGGTCACTTGTAGCCCCGCAGAGGCTCAGTTTCCTGTCGCTGTGTAGCGCACGCAGTCGCCTATTCTAGTGCCATTAGGCAGATCAGCAGCTTTTTACAGCCACTGCAGAGGTGTGAGCAAAGCACAGGGTGCAAGTGCAGGGACAGACCTTGTCCCCACACCCCCCAAGGGAGGAGGGCTGGTGCATCAGATATGGCTCCATAACAGCCCAAGAGCCTGCTTGGCCCCGAAAACTGCAGTGGGAGCTATGCAGCCTTTGGAAAACCAACTGCTCTCTACTGACAAAATAAACATTTAGAAATACCATTGCATCCTGTTTTCCTTTTCTTTCCTGAAATAACTGGGGCAAGCCATAGCCCAGAAAATAAAAGCTGTTAACCCAAATAAGATGGGTTTTGTGTAAGCGTGACCTTGAGGTTTCACGTTGCCAGAAGCAGATGAGAGGTGAAACCCACTCAGGCTCCCCATTACACATTCCACATCTGCGTTCCCGGTACCATGTCCCTTGAGACTCGCCCTGACTTCGCACCAGGCACGACCTTTCCCAGACTGGGAACCCGCTGGCGCCGCTGGCGTTGTTGAGAAAGGGCGGTGAGAGTGCAAGAGCTGGCATGCCAAGGGCTGGCGTGCTAAGGGCCGGCATGCCATGGCAGACAGTGAGGTGTCACCATGGCTCCCAGCCACAGAGGCACCCATGCTTGCCCTCATGGCTGTCACTGTCGCCACCCGGTTGCGGCACAGCAGCCAGGAGTTTTATTCCCAAAGCACTTCGGTTTATCCATGCAAAGATACCTAAGTCTGGACCTGATTATAACTATGTGCTATACAGAACCAGATAGCTGGAAATGCCACTGCCGGAGTGCCGGATACTGTCTTCCCAACAGTTTTCTCCCATTTTTGTATCCGGCAGCCATGGGCATCCAGGAAAAGCCCCACAGCCAGATAAGGCACCATCAGATCCCACCTGAAGCCATGTGTCCTAATTCTCTGCTTTGAAAGTGAACTTTATTTGTGCTTATATTCACTTTCAAAAGCTTTCCAGGCTTATTTTGCTGGCAGTTTAGCTGATACAGGTGACGTATGGGAGAAGATTCAGGCATGTCAGCAAGGTTAGACAAAATACAGCTGGAAGAATAACCTCTGTATATCTTTCATGGACGTTTGCTGGACGCTGGTAAAGCTTGTTTTTAATTTTAGTTGTTTGTTAGCAATCCTTTTTCTTTAGGACACAATGTTACTTTGGCAATGCTCCTCAGAGGGATCTTTGCTGAAATACTGAACACGTTTCATAACATAGGCTGGCAGGCTCCATGAGACGCTGGTTGTGTAATGAAAAGGGCAATCATTAATTGCCATCCCACATCGGACCCATCAGAGGTAAGAGCAGAGCTTTGCTCCTCCAGACATCTCTCATACATGTGTTGGTGAGCAGGGGGGGATGAGGTGACCTGAGATCCATTACCTGTGCCCAGCAGCAGGACCTCACCCCCACCTCCCAAATTCCCTCTGGCTGCAGGGCAGTGAGCACAGCTTGGCAGCAGGAGCGGAGGGCAGGAGCAGCTTCATGCTGCCCAGCAACGCAGCGGTGCTCAGCAGCAATGCCCCAGCAGCTCTAAAGTCATGGGGTCTGGCTCGCTGGTGCTTTTGTTTCATTATTTCCCACTAAAAAGGGCTCTCCTTCCTAAAAAGCTGCTGCTTTGGGGGGGGGGGGGGGGGGGGGGGGGGGGGAGGTGGGAAGCATTGAAAAAAGCATTAACAGGGAAAGAACGCTGAAAATGTCTGGATAGCACTGAAGCTTCAGATCTTTATTTAAATATTGAGCATGTGGCAGTTCAGTCAATGCTACTTGCAAAGAAGAAGAAATCCAATAACTAATAGAGACGGAGACAGAGGCAGACAGCGAGCAGCAGCCCCCACTTTAGTACTGCGGGGAGTGGTAGGGAGCATCTGAAATGCAACCCAGCAGCCTGTATAAATTATCAAAGTAGAAAAAGTTTGCCAGAATAGCCATAAAGAGGGTCATAGCAAAGCACTTCAAGGAAATTTACTCTTCAGTAGCAAATCCAAAATTTAAAAAGGCTTGAACTCGTATGGCAAGCCACAATGGCAGCAACATCAGTTTTCACTGAAGGGGATCTTAGGAAGTTGCTAAAAGTCTAATTAATTTTCCTCCCCTCTTCTCCCAGCCTCTCCCGTTGACATCTGAGGTTGGGTAAAAGATGCCCAAAAGCCCCGGGGTGGTGGCTGAGCACGCCCAGAGATGCAGAGCAAAGGGAGCTGTGCGGGTCCCCGGGGCCGTGCTGCTGAGCCACTGCCCCCACCCGCCATGGCTCCTGACCAAAAACCACCACGCTCCTCTTTTTATATAGATGATAACCAGCAGTACTTTCCAACTTGAAAAGAGCGTGTCGAAAAGCAACAAGGGGCCATAGAGGCAGTGTGTGGCCCCAGGGCAAGGGTTCCTGGCAGAGCTGGCTCTCTGCTGGCCGTGCCCCGCTGTCGTTCCCACCTCTGCAGACTGCCTTTGGCCCAGCTGCCACAGTTCTCCTCCAGATGATGTAAAAGCCACAGAAGGCAGCATGTTGTGGAGGGGCTGGCTCATCTGGGCCCTGCAGTGAAAGGCAGCGTCACGGCTACATGAATGAGGGGTTTATTGAGTGCCAGAGCAAGGTCATCAGTGCCTGCAACGCGGACGACGCCATTAGCATAAACAGCGCAGCTGGACGACGGCAAGAGCATCAGCTGCGGGCAGCTCCCAGGGAAGTACTACTCCCTGTTTCCACCCCTGCTCCTTTCTTCCTCCAACTGTGAAAGTTCAGTATTGTGTTTACAGGATTTGAGGATTTCTTTTTCTTTTGCAATTCATTTTACAATTATGAAGAACCAGCTCAACTTACTTAGGCAAGTACACAGGTTCTGCTGTTTCAGAGCTTATAATAAAATTTGTATAGCCTGTCCCAGCTATACTAAGTGAAATGGACGGCTGTTTGCTTTCTCCTGACTGCCGCTGAAATGCCACTTTATATGGCTGGCTGAGCAGCACCGGTTTTGCCTGCAAAACACACAGAAGTTGAGCAGAAGCAGAGATCCTGGCCAGGGTTCAAAAGAGATTTCCTTGCCCATCCAGGGTCCTACCTGCAGTGATACAGCTCCGTGCCACGCTGCTGCGGCCAGGGACAGGATCCCACTCATCGGGTCCACCGAGGAGGCCACCGATAAGGACGTGAAGGATTGGAGAGCTTCAGGAGCAATGGGAACAAAGCAGAGAGGCAAAAATTAAAACTGAGTGTAAAGGGAGGACTGTTTATAAGGAAATAGCAAAGAATGACGATGGCCACAACCCTTGAGCAAGAACACGGCTGTTGCCAACTTGTTGTGGCGGATAACACATGGCTGAGCCGGAGGGAGGGGAGCGAGCTGCTGCGGGCAGCACCGAGTACACGACTGCAGGGGGGCCCACAGCCCCCCCCACCCCGGCAGTGCCACAGCACCCTGCAGCCCCCTGCCCAGGAGGCTCTGGGAAGGCAGGGGACGGGACTGGGAGAACAGCAGGAATGGGAAAAGACAGGTTTTGTCTTCCTCTGGGCACACATCAGCTCTTAGCCACAGCTGTTTGAGAGCCCCTCACTCACAGACCCGCAGCAGGGTCTTTGCTCCCGCTGTTGCTTTCCAGCAGAGGAATGTCTGCCCCTGCAAGGTGATCCTGGGGTTCCAGTTCCCTTCTCTTCCCTTTCCCCCAGCTCCCCTGCAGCCACCGCAGCCCCCCTTGCCCCAACCAGCTCCCAGGTAGCTCCTCACCACCTTCGCCTCTGGGATGCAGTGTCAGCAACTAGGGAAACAGGTGCCATCTAAAATTACATCAATGGCCATTATAATAATAACAGCATATTTTTGTATCAGATGTTTACCCCAGAGAAGTACCAGAGCCATCTACAGAATTATGTTATTACCGGGTTACTGAAAGTACGAGACATGAGCACTGAGAACTGGTCCTGAAACCTTCCCTGGCTTTGTGCTGCAACTCACAGCTCTCACAGGGAAAAGGAGTTGCTTTTAAACCTGCATGTAAGGCATCATGCACCCCTAACTCAAATGACATTAAGCCCCCATGTGAGAAGGTTCTCTGGGTAAAATGCAAATGCTAGGAAATGCATCATTTATTACTTGTTTAAGCTGTTCTGTGTATGAAAGAAACATAAATAAAAGCTACTGAGACATCAAGCTACCCATAAGCCATACCTCCCCCTCAGCCCATGTTTTGTTTAACTTGTCAGGGAGAGGCTCGGTCACTTCATAATTCCCCATTTCTCCCCCCCCATCAACACTATATTGCCAACTGTCTTTCAGTGAGTGAGACCCTTGGAAAGGACCTTGGGTGTCTTTATGATGGGACTGCTATAGGACCACTATAGGACATGCCAGCAGGCAACATCTTCCACCTTTTAATTTAATTCCTCATTCCTAAAAACACTACCACAGATGGTCTTCTGTGGGTGGGCACAGGCAATGTGGAGGGGTCTGCTCGCTGTTGAGCTTGAGGTTTGCAACATTTTTTGAGCATTGAAGACATTAAGGATCTCTTGGGATCGCCAAGGTTGGTGCAGGTTCATGTACAGGCTCAGCAGGGGTGAGGGGGGCAAGGCTTGGCCATAAGCCCCAGTTTCCTGAAGCCACCCAGGAACACTCCCACATGGTCTTGTTTGGCCCTGAAACCCCAGAGCTCCAGAGAGCTGATGGTCTGACACCCAAGGAACTGTGCATGGGAATTAGCTGGGTAGGACTCAACTCTGTGCAATATGCTGCCTATCTCTGTTGCATTTTAAGGTACGACTTAATTAGCGGTTCCTATTTTCTGCTAAAAAATGGAATACCATACACCGTATTGCAACACACTCATCCTCTTGGAAACCTCCTCTTGCCTCCCTTTGGCACTGACACCAGGCTGTCATAGCCTGTGACAAGCCAAGACACAGGGGTTGCACCTTGGATTTCCAAGAAGACTTATTGAGCACCATAAATTAAGCACAAGAGCAACAATTTATTCCTTTTTTGGGAAGCTTTGAACGAAGGCTTTTTATCTCCTTCGAAATATCTCCGTTGCTCACCAGTGAGTAACAAATCCTCCCCCTCTGAAGGGAGAGGAGAACCCAACCCGCGAAGGCTGAGGCTGAGTCAGCAGAGAATTTATTTGTACATTGCTTACTATTTATGGGGTTTTTTAATTAAGTTTTCTAATGTTACTTAATGACCAAGTACATTTCATTTTCTTAAGTTCATCAATGTGCAAGTAACAAGGATTTCCAAGGCAGAGCAGGCCAACGGTACCCAGCCTCATGCACGGTTGCGTTGGCTGTTCTCTGACGCACTGTATGGTCACACTGAAAAAATGTGTGAACATTTTCTTCCCAATCTCATCCTGCTTTTTTCCTTTTTCTTTGTCATGCATTATGAAGGTTGCTCTGACTTTTTTCACTTGAGTGTCTATTAAGAACTGTCTGAGCTCATTACCCATTTCCCCATTTCATTTCCCTCGGTGCTGGAAGAAGAAAGCTGCCAGCGGTGGAGAGGAGCAGAGGACCAGCCATCACCTGGTCGCTGGAGTGGAAGTTTTCTCCCTTCCACAATGTCCCACAGACTCAAAGCCACCCAGGAAACAAAACAACTCAAGGGTCTGAATTTCAGAGAAACTTGAGTACCTGGAAAGAGCATTATCTGGCTGCAACTCAGAGGCACTAAATCATTAGGAGATGGCTCGTCCTGTCAGAACATGTCAAGAAACTGCAGCATTCAGCTGGGGACTGATTTGGTCAGAGGAAGGATGAACACACCCTAAAAAAAGAGGAAAAAAACCTAAAAAAAACAACAACAACAACCCCCCCTCCCCACCCCCACCCCCCGAAACAGGAAATCTACTTATTTCACAGCCATGTCTAACTTCCAAATCTACCTCCAATTCCAACTTTTGTTTTACCTCCACCCAACCCATTGGAGAAGAAGAAATGCTGAGCCTTGGTGAGGCATTTTCCAGGGACCTGGAGGGGATGAACCAGCAATTTCATGGCGTATGATGGATGAGGCTTCTCCTGTGCGTGCTCCAGCCATTATTTTCACCATCTGCCTGCACATAACTTATGTGCAGCACTATCACATCTGTGATTTATTTTAACACACACATATTTTTTATTTTCGTTTCCACATCCCTCATTAGAGCATCACACAGATTTTTTTCAGTATTATTCAATGGTTAACATTGTATGTCTGTCTATTGTTTTTCTGATCTTTCTTCAAAGACTTTTAATGAGGGAGAGCTGGACCAGAGGGCCTGGGAAAAGCTGCTGACTTTTCCCAAGGGTCAGAGCCAGGCACTGGCACAGGTCCCATGCTTGGTGGGGCAGCAGTTGGGGCCGGGCAGGCCCCCCACCCCTCCACCCCGGGGTGATGCTCCCAGTTCCCCATCCTGTCCCACCTGTGGTGAGATGGGCACCGGGATGCTCCGCAGGGCCCCCTGCCCTGCTCCTCCCAACCTCCAGCTGTGCTGGAAGAGAGGGCAGACTAACCCAGGGAGGGCTAAAGAGGTCAGCTTTTAAATTTTAACACTTGCATGTTTTCAAATTAATCTAATGCATTTGAGGGGGCAATTCAGACACTGCTAAGCTGAATTATTCCATTAGGCTGATTTCTACAGCTTTGGAGAACATAAATAGTATGTTTACCCATATAAAGCTATTATTAATTCCAAAGAAAGAAATCTGAAAGGTGTTTCTTTTATTCTCAGTGTTTGCAGATTGAAATTAAACCAGTGTTGTAAGCACCAAAGAAAGGTAAATTAATATTTTTTTTTAATTTTCACTTTCAAACATAGCATTAAATATTAACTGAAGTGTATTTTACAAAACACATCTATCCATTTCCCATGCAGTGCAGAAAGGAATGGCCTGTCGTGTACAAGAAAAGCTTTGATGTGTTTAATGAAACTCTGCACTAATAAGAGCAATGGAGCAGCACCGTGTGGGACCCCGTGTGAGGACCCTGCCTGCAGCCCCCTCAGGGCAGCAGAAGCTGGCAGACCCAGACTCACACCATCAACACCCAGCATTTCCCGAGTTTCTCTCCTACCTTTCTCAAAACCTCGTTACTTTGCTAACTTGCACCTCGCATTAGGGGCTGGTCTGTACATGGCTGGGGATGAAACCTGTTTATTAAGCTTTTCTCTAGAGAAGAAGGGAGACATGAGCTGCTGCCTTTGCTCCTCAGGACTCAGTCCCACAGGGGCGACCGACCCCATGAGCACCATCAGCTTCGACAACCATTGCGTTCATAACTTGCATTTGACCATGTGCACCCATGCACGTGACCCAGGGGGAGAGGGGTGGCTGCCAGCACCTGGCAACCGCCTGATGGACCCTGTTTTCTATGCTTTCAGAGACTTGCTCTGCACCCCAATTTCTCTATTCATTGAACTATGGCCTGGAAATGCTGCTAATTTAACTCGCCACAAACAAATGTGTTAGTCTATGCAAACAATAAATGAGCAAGTAATGCCCAACCACCCTGGCTCTCTGCTCCACTGAAGCAACCCCCAACAGCAGCTGCTCCTGTCTGTACACTACATTTATGTGTGAAGATGCATGGGAGAAGAAAAAAGAAAAAATGCAGCTCCTGCCATGGGGAAACTGAGCTGGGGCTGGCATACCCATGGCAAACATGCTGCTGCATGGGAGCTGCAGCCTGGGACCAGCAGGAGCACTGGGGCTGGGGGAGGACCAGATCCTGCCCCAACAGCAGCGGGGTTGCCTGGCACCCGGCATGCCCTGCCAAGTAGCAGGGGGTGGTGAGGAGTTTTGCGGGGGACAGTGAGGGCTGTTACAGGCAGGAGCAGGAGCAGGACTCAAGAACGTTTCTACAAGCAACACAAGTGCTGCCTGCTGCTGCCTGGCACAACTACTCTGCGCAACCAGGAGCTTTCACCTCAGAGGGAAGAAGTGGTTTGGGGTTTGGAGGTTTTTTTGGAAGAATAGGGGCTATTTTGGACAGGGGAAATTTTCAAGATACTCTCTGTTCAAGAGTACTATTAGTCAGTGCTTTTTGCAGGGAAAAAAAAGTTTAAAGAGTAAGTGTTCATTTTTGTTATGCCAGGTTGCATGTATCTCTGCTATACCAATATTTCACTGATGTATACGTAAATGTATGCATATATTGTTACAGGTAAAGTCTAAATATCAAACAGCAAGAATGAGTCAATTAGCAGATTCTTTTTTAGTGTTTCTTCTAAAACGATAATGATTTGTCAGATATTCTCCATATGTACACCACATTGGAGCATATGCTGTAATTTGGGCAGGATATATTGCACCTTCAGACAGTCACAGTAGTTGAATTCCTCCTGGAAGTGCAAAAGATCATCTCAAAACATCAAGGCAAGCCTCACTTCTTCCTTCACTCACTTGCCACAGCTTTTTCTAAGAAACCAAGTAGTGCAGAAACAGCAACGGATTTGGCACAGCATAGTCCTAGGTTACCAAAACCAAGCCTGGCTGTAATTAGGTCGTCTGGCAGCCCTTCTGCTATAAAATATGTGTGCTAACACCACCCCATCTTCTTCCTTGCGTTCACAATGTGATGCTGCAGTTCTGAGGCAGCATCAGCGCAGTAACTGGATCCAGATACCTTATCTCATGATTTAGCTCGTTTTCATCCTGTGTGAGCGATCGTGTTGGTGTAAACACAAAGCGCTTGCAAACAGCAGCAGGACTTGTAATGCCATGGCCAACAGCCAGTGTCCCTAATGAGCAGCTCAGCCACCAGCACAGCACTCGCAGCAGTTGCTCAGGGACAAAAGGCACATTGGCTGTTATCACTACTCTGGGTGAGGTTTGCTTCATTAGTTTTTTTTAAATTGAACCGTGAAGGTATAAATAGGAGAGCCAAGCTGGCCAATTAGCCGCTGGAAATACAAATTGTACCATCCATGGTGTAATATACTGAAAGCAGCATCCGGGTTTGGAGAGCAAGATAATGAAAAATGGCTTGATAGTGTTTCCCCTCATAACTAGAATAGGGTGTTGTCTTAAGCAAGTAACATAAAATTAAGAGAGATAATGTTTAAGAACACTTCCGTTCCTGAAAGACATTGACTGGGGCAGACCAAGCCCCCCCAACTTGAGCCTGGCCTGCAAGCCCACAAAATGACTATTTCAGCAGAGCTTCCCTCTGTTTCCAAAATACAGATCCATGTGATGGCTGGGGGGATGAAAGCAACACAGAGTTGTGCTGGTGAGACAGACCATGGGTTTTGGAAATGAGATGGGTAATCAATACTGAAGCTAGGCAGGAGAGGTCATTGCCCAAGCACAGCCTCCAAGAGGAAGGTGCTCTTTGGCAATGGCTCCCTTTTGCCATAAGTGGCAGCAATGCACACCGAAGCGCTCATCCAGCTGAACTCCTTCTGGGGCCAAGATCCCTGTGGGAAAAAGCCCGGACGTCACCACGGATGCTCCAGTGAGAATTTCTGAAGACACAGCTAATATGACACTTAGTTATTTCCATGTACTGAAGATTTGCATAGAAAATACTGGAAATTTATAGTGCTTGTACGAAAGCCCAAGGAACAACTTGCCCTGTGCTGCTAACATGATCCTCCAAAGCGGCAGACATGAAAGGGTCCAGAAACAAGCACGGCAATGATTAATTGAATGGAGGACTCCTGTGGCAGAAAGGGTGGAGGAATGTTTCTTTGGGATCACCTTTCCTTGTTAAGAAACACGAAAACCGCAGGACTTTCCAGCGTCATTCTTGTGCCTCTTCCCACAAGGTTTCTTCCAGACCCGTTCAGACAGGGCACCACAGCCTCGGTACCCGCTGCAGGCGGTGAGGGCAGCTCTACGGGGAGCAGCCTGCCAGGGTGGGGGGTTCCTCCCAGCCACCTGCACCTCTTGATGGGAGCCTTCAGCTGGGCAGCCTCTTCCTCCTCCACCTCCCAGGGATCAGACCCAAGCCCACCCACCCCACGTGCTGGGGAATAGCCCCCACGCATCCCCACCTGGGCCAAAACAAACACTGCTCTAATAGTAAATGGAGTGGATTCATACTGGTTAAAGTGAGGTAAAGACACTGATCCAATAAGTATAACTGCAGAAGAGACTAATGCAACAGTCCTGGGAAAAGTTTGTGTGACACACAGTAAACCAAGCAGTTTTCAGATTTGCTCCATTTCATTTAAAAACCAAATAAACAAACAATTTTTTCCTCCCTCAGAGCCAGTACCCAAATCTCTCTTCAGCAAGGCGGAGGCACAAATGTAACGTCTAGAAGTCTCTCTTGAGAAGAAAAAAAATACTTTCATTGAAAGAACTAAGAGAGCCATAATTTTTTTTTATAGAATTCTGGCTTTGCATACACAAACCAGTGCTCGGGTTTGTACGTGTGTTTATTACACTCAGGAAACATTCCTGTTAAATCAGCCAAATAAAAGAGGAGAAAGGTCATTCCACCATGAATCAGTCTGAGCTGTGACTGCCGTACAGAGACCTGGGCCAATCCAAGATGTTTAGTGCATTGGGGAGGGCGTGTAACAGTGTTAATAGGTGCTCTGACTTTTCACTTTTCATTCTAATATCCAAAGCAATTAACTGAATTTACCCCAATTTTATGATTTTTTAAAAAGAATTTTTAGGAAATAGTGGTGTATTTCCCCCGAGAGCTCAGACTGCTCTAGCCATGTATTACTGCTGCAGAACCCAACCATAAAACTTTAAAATGAGTCTCCTGAGGTTAATGAATTACCCTAGCGCACATGGGAGAATACCGAATCCAAATATTGCCGCTGCTAAATACGGGGTTAATTATGTTTGAGGCCTCTGGTGCTCACCCATCCCGCTCACACACGTGTTTCCAGATCTCCCCCTCCATGTGAAGGGGGTTTGCTTACACCACGGGCCCCGCGGTCAGACCCTGGCTACCAACATCGGATCTGGACTCCTCAGGGTGCCCGAGCCCTGCCCACAGGGAAGCAGTCTGACAGCCATCACTGCTTCACTCACTCTTAATAAGCAATCTTTAAAATTACAGAACACAAACTATCTCACAAAACACCAGTATTTGTGGTCACATCTGAATCTACAGGCACTTTGAATGTGCATTCAGAATTTCAAATATTAAAGACCCTAAAAAAGAGCTGTTGAGAGTTGTCATGTGAATACATCAGACTAAGATCAATTCATGCAGCTTCCAAAGCGTCAGGGTTTAGCCCCAGCCAGAAACTAAGCACCACACGGCCGCTCGCTCACTCTCTCTGCCCCAGTGGGGTGGGGGACAGAATCAGAAGAGTAAAAGTGAGAAAACTCATGGGTTGACATAACAACAGTTTAATAATTGAAATAAAATAAAGTAAAATAGTAGTAGTAGCAATAATAATAATAATATAGTAATAGTAATAATAATAATATACAAAGCAAGTGATGCACAATGCAATTGCTCACCACCCGCCGACAGATGCCCAGCCAGTCCCCGAGCAGCGATCGCTGCCCCTCGGCCAACTCCCCCCAGCTTATATACTGCACATGACGTCATATGGTACGGAATAGCCCTTTGGCCAGGTTGGGTCAGCTGTCCTGGCTGTGCCACCTCCCAGCTTCTCACTGGCAAGGCATGAGAAGTTGAAAAGTCCTTGACTTTGTATAAGCACTACTTAGCAACAACTAAAACATCAGTGTGTTATCAACATTATTCTCATGCTAAATCCAAAACACAGCATTATGCCAGCTACTAGGAAGAAAATTAACTCTATCACAGATGAAACCAGGACACAAAGATATGGAAATATAAACAGATTTAACAAAATTCTAACTCCCTGTCACAATTATGCTGTGTATTTGTTTTTATGCAGTTTTATCTGTCTCTGCACAATAGCACTTAAACCTAAAAAGAGAGCTCAAGCAGAAACTAGTTACTCACACATCTATGTGTTTATTTATGTGCATGAGTATTGATTATTTAGCAGTTAGCCAGTTGCTATGACACCAGACATCACTGATCTACGAGCAAACAAGCGCTCTTTCCTGTAGTTCATAAATACCAGTTCTGGCAGAGTAGCTCAAAATGTTCCATTCAGATAATCTCATCCAACGTCTCCCCCATCTTCTCCCTATATGACATTCTTTGCTTTCCATTAAAAAATTTACCTTTTTAAACTACCTTTTTCCATTTTACTCAATCTCCAGAATGAAGTTCATTTACAAATGTGTCACCATTTCATGGTCTGTATCTCTGGCAGCCAGGGACTCCATGATGCACCAGCATCTTCTGCACTGCCCACAGGGAGATGCAGAGCCAGCATCTCACAGGAGATACCTTCAAGCTCGCAGTGTGAGCCCTGGTCCTGCCAAGCACAGCAAGGGAATTTGGGAGGGTGGGTAGGGGAGTGAGGGTGGAAAGTGGAGCTGAAGCTGCAATGCTGCTAAAAGCTTCTAGCAATTTTCAAAAAGAGTAAATTACCCAGAAATCAAAATAATGGTGCTTGAGTTAAAATAGTACCTCAGCAATCTGAACCAAAGCTGCTACACCCTCAGATTTAAAGCTTGCAGTAGCCTGTGCCACCAATTTAAAGCTAATAAAACAACAAAAGGGACTAAGAATGTTCATTAGGGCATGCGTAACGTGACTAGTGCTCCATCCACCTGGATACCTTGCACAGCCCAGCCCAGCAGCCCGGGGAGAGCCGGGGCTGCCAGCAGGACAGAGCCACAGTGCTGGAAGTTCCCCAGAAACGAGGGCATGGAGCGTTATGACACTTTTTTAAGGCAGAAAGAAAAAAGGCGCACACATACTTTTCTTCTAAAAAGCAATGCCCTGTGTGCAAGGTCAAACCTGGCTGAAGGGAGCTGGCTGGTGGAGTGCCACATCTTTGTGACCACAGAAGCCAAGAGAAAGAGGAAAACGGATGAGAGACCATCTCTAGAGACCCAGGAGCACAAGACCGGGTGTCTGAGAGCCTCACCAGAGACACAGGAGCTGGAGGGAGACAAGGGCAGAAGGTGAATTTGGGAGATGAATACACAGCCCACCTATCAGCACATGCAACCAGTGCTTTGAACATGTCCAAGATGATGAGCTCAGACTTCATCAGTACCAAGACACTAACAACAGCACCTGGTGAAGATCAAGTCAGCTCTACATCTTCCAGCCACTGATCTGTAGGTCTGTGTTTTTCTCAGCTTCTGGTCAAAGCATAGTATCTGATGAACCTAGCTAGTCTGGATCATGTAGAGAATGGGTGGAAACTCAATAAATAGATAAACAAACAAACAAACAAATAAATCCCTACCAATGGACGATGCTACGCTGTCATTTCCAAATTCACTTACTCTTATTTCCTTTCCACTTCACCTCATGACTTTGAAGCCATCTCACAGATCTGACTCCATCACTGTGCTTGTACTGTGATCGCAGTCCTCGTGGGTTGGAAAAGGGCAATTTTTTAAGTGTCAGACTGTCTTTCAAGATCACTCAGCCACAAGAAAATGGGAAGTTAGCAGACATCTGTCCTCCCCCAACATTAGAGACTGAAAAACCATCAGGTGAATAATAGCATCTATATTGGACTCAAACAGTGTCTCAGGAGCGCACACCCCCTACGCCTTTTAACCTCAAACCTCTAAGAAATGGTCTAACTTAAACTCAGTAACTTGAGATATCCTTTAGGGTTTATTTCTTCTGTCCAGGCTGGAAGGTTGTTGCTTCTAATTTTACAAGATGCAGGATGGAGGAGGGGGAAGTAAAGAGTCTGTTGACATGGGAATAGTTTTAAAGATATTCCAGCGCTGTGTTCTGGTGAGTTTCAACTTATTTTTTAAGCACCAGTAGATTGTTTTTGTCATTATAAATCAACAACAGGGTATTTGGTTCAACAAAATCTGTGTACAGTACTGGTGATGGAAAGCAGTGAAGGAAGTTGTTTAAAATAAAAAAAAAAAAAAATCCAAGTTTTTTTCATACTGGTAGCAAGCCAGGTTACATTCTCCTAAATATCCTGCCAAGATATACAATATATGACAGTCTCAGCTTCCAGAAATTCAGAAGACCCAGCAGCCTGCAGTTGTGCTGTGTCCTGAGCATGTCACAGAGCGTGTGAGATACAGAGGACCAACGTGGACTTTGTGGTTGGTCTCAGAGCCCAGAAGCCAGTGGATCTCCTTGGCGTGTTGGGAGTTGGGATGCCAGGGGCCAGCATGGAGGAAAGCCAAGGGCACAGGTGGGGATCACGGCAGTGGTCACAGGGAGGGGTTCCCAGGGGCATTGCCCTATGCATGTGGCACGGTGCCTGCAGAAGGGGCTGCCCTGCTCTGCTGGACATCGTCTTGCTGCTCCCCAGCTGAGCACTGGCCAGGGCTGGGACAGCCATGGGAGAGCTGGATAGAGTAGAAGTGGCTGTCAGGAACTGGGTCTCCAGCAAATCCGTATGGCATGAGTGGGGAACCCAAGAGAGCAAACCTCTCCACACAGGTCTCATCCTCACCCAGGAAGGAACAGCAGTGCTGGAGCAGCACCGGCCCAATGCCAACCAGGGGGTATTTGGAAGGGGAGACATCTCCAGTTTCTGAAACATCCTTGTGTAAACCAGTTCTGCATATCTCTGGCTCTGAAACCATCTCCTTGCCCCACTGGGAAGAGGACAGAAAGGAGTTCAGACCCAGGACTCTTATCATGGGAAGGGGTGTGTTTACTTGCCAGAAGCACTAGCAATGTCATATAAGCCCTCCCAGTTAATTTTGGTTTATTTAATATTTAATAAAGTCCGTCTGGAGTATGTCTGCCAATTTTTCTCTGTAAAGCACAGATTTTTGAGCAAATGTTCCATTCACAGCTGTTTACTTGGGGTTCAGCACACCAGACCAAAGAGGTTGAAGTTGAATGTGTCAGAAAGATAATGTGAAGTTCTTCCACCAAACTGCTTTGAACAAGAGGTTTGACGACTCCTTTCTCCCCACAAAAGTTTGCTTCTTCACAAATGTAGAACAAATAGCTTTTCTTTGGAGGACAAAGTATGAAAAGCCTTAGAAAAGCTAAAGGGAGCACAGCTCTGTATGTGTCTGTAACCTCACATGAGAAGAGAGATAAGGTTTGAGTTAGAAGTTGGTGTGCAGATCAGCACACCTCAGTGTTAGTGGTAGCCCAGGACCCCCTAAACCAGGGTGGGCATCTTCTGTCATGAGAAAGTGATGACTAAACTGATTTGTACCTTTGCTCACTCGTTGGTCTTCCCAGCTTTGTGCCACGCACAGCTTGGGCTAAATGCGGACCTCACCTCAAATCTGAAAACATGCCAGATGCATTTCACTGAGCTTTATGACCTGAAACAGTCAGAGGGTGCTGGCCGCTGGGGTGATGCTGCCCAGGGCCACGGAGCATCAGCACCAGCGGTCCTGGCCTCGCCCTCGCCGAAGGCTTTCCCCGATGCATAGTGGGAAGGGGAAACTGAAGCAGCTCTGGAAAGTTGCCACCAGCAAAAAGAAAATCAAACTTGCCACCAATGGTGGTGGACACCCTACCCTCCTCTCCTACGCACCATGGTGGGTCTCGTCTGGTGATTCACTGACAGAGCTGTTGTATGGAGCTTCCTTGGAGAACCTGGAGAACATCTACTACACCTCTGGCGGGCCGCCGGAGCAGAGCCAGCTCTTGCCTCCTGCTCAGCTCACACACGGCCAGGGGTTTGAGCACTCCCTGCATTTTGCTGAAACAACACCAAACGCCTGCCATGAAAATACTTTTTTCAGAGCACTATCAGTTTGTTTAAACACACGATAAATCTGAGCAAAATGTTGTTCCTATTGAGACAAGCTGAGAAGAACCATAAACTTCAAGAGGCAACTTGTGAGATTGCACAAGAGGACAGGACACAGGCAGGACCCTCATATTTCATCGTCCCCGGCCTCTTCTGCAGCTGCTGCCAAAAGCCACCTCTGAACGCCAAAAACACCGAGTCAAGGCTTGCCAGGGCCACACAAGTGTTCAGAGCTCCAGAGGACTTTTGCCCTCAGAGCCTTGGATGTGAGCTTGGACTACCTTTTTTTTTTTTAGAGACACAATGTTTAAATTTAATTTCATCGTTTAATGCAAATACATGCTGTGGGCAAGCTGCCCTTATGGAGCTGCAGGACAGGAAACATGGAGCTCTGTGGATGCTCAGCATTATGGACAGGCAGCTAAGCATCATTGACCATGCTTTTCACAGAGGAGGTGAAAAAGCACAGGTTAAAAAAAACCCAACTTGTTTAGAGAGAATGCTGTTCCCCTTCAGTGATCAAAACAAGGGCCAGAGTTTTAAAAGCACTCTGAATTGATCCGTTTGGTATCTATAAGGTCTCACAGCAAAGGGGAGCACCCGAGTCCCCCCTCTGCCCTGCCATGGCCAGACACCCCTCCTTCAGAGGGGAAGTTTTTAACTATTTCACTTCAGAATTTAGATCCTCCAGCTTGCAATAAGCATTGAAGGAACAAATCTAAGGAGAGAGGATGAGTGTTCTCACTCACATTTTCTTGCTATAAACCGTAAAGAAATGAACTGAAAAGCACCCAGCTAACCCTGACTCCCACATCTCCTGGGCAGGCAGAGTCTCTGCAGTGCATGATTTTATATAGCGAGCTCTGCAGAGACGGACGGATGGACAGACTCTGCAGCCTCCCACGCCTCAGAGCTGAGCTTTCCATCGCCTGCCCAAAGCACCGCCTGCCACCAACAGGGACATTCCCTGGGCAGAACTAGGTGTTGATGCAGACACTCTGCTGGACAGGGGGGTAAAAAAAAGATGAAATAATAATTAAAAAAACCCACACGTGTCTGAACTCAGAGGCAAGCAGGCAGCAATAGCACTGTGCCACTATAAATTGGAGTCAGTAAAGTTTTGCTGCTTTGCTATGATTTTGTCATCATTATCAAATCATAAAAAAATGAAAGCATCTGAAAGATAACTTGTACGTGCTTGGAGGCATTTTGTACATACAGGTTTTCGCATTTGTCTTTTTTCAGCTGATATTTACTTCTACATACTTGTCAGCACAATGGGTCAGCATTACCAATAGACATTTGATGTCCTGTTCAGGAGCACTAGCTCCCCTCTTCACGCACACCAGCATCCCCACACAGATGCTCTCCAGCCCAGTTGAACATCACCAGCCAATGATGAAGTCATCTGGATCCTGCTCTGCAACTCTCAAACCTGGGATGATCACTGAGATTAATTTCCTCATTTTACAATGGACCAATAAAAAAAAAACACCTACCCAATTTGGAAAAGAAATCTCCATGTACACAGGTTTTCCAGATTAAAAAAAAAAATTGTTAATATATGTCACTTCTCTCTGTGGTTGTATTTCACAGAGGAAAATTTTCAAAACAACTTTGGCTTTTACTAGAGGACAAACATTATGAACATTGGTTTTTAATAATTTTTTAAAAATTAATCAGCTGTTCCATCTCCAGTCTGAGTCCATATCCTCAGAAGGGAATCTATAAATACCTTCAGAAGATGACTTTGGGAACCAAGAACTGAGGATTTATTTGAAACAATTGTTTTATACACTCAGGGAAAATGAAAATCCTAGGCTCATAGGATATTTCACATTGGAAGGTACCTCAGAAAGTCTCCAGTCCAACCGCCCACTCAAAGTAGGGTGCTCTGAGATGCTCAGGACTTTACCCAGTCTGGTCTTGAAAACCTCCAGGGATGGAGACCGCACACCATCTCTGGGCAACCTGTGCCACTGCCCAACAGTCTGCATGGGGAGAAAGGTTTTCCTTATGTCCAGCCTGGACCTCTCTCCATTCAACTCACACCCTCCCATGTCCTCTCATCAACCCCATGCGCCGCTGTGAAGATCCCAGCTCTGAACACCCTCTCTAGGCTGCTGCAAGGTCCCCAAAGCCACCCCTGCTCCGAGCTGAACAAACTCCCCTTCTTCAGCCCCTCCTGGCATGGCCAGTGCTCCAGGCCCTGCCCATCCTGGGGGCCTCCACCAAACTCACATCAGTTTACTCCCATCTTGCTTGCACTGGGGGGCCCAAAACTGGAGGCGGTACTCCAAATACAGTCTGACAAGGGGGATGATCATCTCCCTCTGTCCCTGGCCATGCTTCTCTTAACACATACTGGGATGCTACTGGCCTTCCTTTCTTAGCTCACTTTAATCAAATTACACATATGTAATGTCTTTATATGAAGCCATTCTCATCCTTTTGTCCACTGCAACATGAGATGTGCTGCCAATTGATATACTTTGAAATCTGACTGATAGGAATTAATGGCTTGCAGGAACGTATTGCTCTCCCAGGCGTTTCAAAGCCAGTTTTCTGTGTCTAGTGCCAGGAGAGGACTACAAAACATTGCTCACACATGCTGAGCACCAGTCTCAGCTCTGTTTCAGTTCCTGCACTTAGGGACCCGCTCCAGCCACCAAAGCTTCACTGGTGCTGCAACATCTACAAGAGGTTACAGCACAAGCCCTCTGCAACATAAACTGCAAATATTAAATAGCATGAACCCTGAGGCTGAAACCTGGGCCCTGAAGAATAACATAAATCCCAGCAGTCTGTGCTAATTCTGTTTGCTTCAGCAGCTCTGCTTTGGAGAAAACATTCCCTGCAGTGGATGGGAGCCTGGAGCAGGGCTGCAGCCCCAAGCTATGATATCAGAAAATGTCCAGACACTTCCATTAACATTAGCTTCTCTTCTTTGTCATATATTCAGAAAATTAATCTTCCAAAACCCTTAAATTTTGTATTAGCTCTTTCTCTAGAAGAACATGACAGAGACATTTATGTGTACCCACATCTAATCCTCAACAACCCCCAGCAGGCACTTTCCTTCCAGCACTTTCTTGGAACGTCTCTCAGCACACCCAAAAGCCTTCCCTTTCACTCATGCAGCACTTGAGGAGGAGAGAAACCATCCACAGGGGCTAAAATCAGAGAAGCAGAATGAACTCATGGGCTGTGGGGCTGCTCCAAAGCCTGTTGTGCTCTGCTGCTTCCCTGGGGCATGCTCCTGCACAACTTATCTTGGTAGATGAGAGAGAAAAAAGAAGCAACACTGAGTAGAGAAAAATAGGACACAAGGCCTCTCCAGCTGCCTGAGCATCACAGCATGCACTGGCGGTGGGTATCTCACCGAAGCAGGATGTCCAAAATCCTCACCCCATCACTGCCCCAGCAGAGGTGGTAGATGCTGCACACAGATGGGATGGAGCAGAAGCAGCTCCAGTGCTACTTCATGGCTGGCAGACGAAGAGCAGAGCAAGTCAAGGCTTATGAAGTGGAGATGTGAAAACAGGTAGGCTCAACCCACACTCTCTGAATCAATGGTTTTGTTTTTCCCATCTCCTTTCTTCCCTCTTACCTTGTAATCCCCGGGGGGAGGTTCAGACAGTGACTTTGGGTTTGGCTCTTTAAAGGCAAAGCATCATTAGCGAGTGATGTACCTAGAGCCCCAGATGTCTCCTGACTCAGCCTGCGCTCAGCATCTGTGCAGCGGTGGGCGACCCTGATGCAGAGCCTGGTTCCTGCAGGGGGAAACATTGTCAAATTAGGAGTGGAGACCTGCCTCCTTACCAGTCAGCAGGCAGGTGAAGGTGTCCTGGTTTCGGCCGGGATAGATAGTTTAACCTTTCTCCCTAGTAGCTGGTAGAGTGCTGTGTTTTGGATTTAACACGAGAATAATGTTGATAACACATTGATGTTTTAGTTGTTGCTAAGTACTGCTTACATGAAGTCAAGGACTTTTTGGCTTATCATGCTCTACCAACTGAGAAGGCTGGAGGTGCACAAGAAGCTGGGAGGGGGCACAGCCAGGACAGCTGACCCAAACTGACCAAAGGGCTATTCCATATCATATGACGTCATGCTCAGTTTATGAGCTGGAGGGAGTTGGCCGAGGGGCAACGATCGCTGCTCAGGGACTGGCTAGGCATTGGTCAGTGGGTGGTGAGCAATTGCATTGTGCATCACTTGTTTTCTATATTCTATTATTATTATTATTATTATTATTTTCCCTTCCTTTTATGTCCTATTAAACTGTCTTTATCTCAACCCACAAATCTTGGGTTTTTTTCTTTCCCTGTTCTCTCACCCATCCCACAGATGTTGGCGGGGAGTGAGCAAAGGGCTGTGTGGTATTTATCTGCCTGCCAGGTTAAACCACAACACAAGGGAAAAGCATCTTGCTGGATGTCAGGAAAGTGCATACACAGCAATACAAAAGTACTAATTTATCTTTTTTAAACAGCATATTAACTAAAACCATAGTAAGTTAGCCTCTCTCTTATTTTATGCCAAATCTGCTATAAAGTTACAGCTGTGCTATTGTGGTACATCTGACCAACATGCTTTATGCCACATCCTTCTTCACCCAGTTGTTAAGGCTGAATTATTTTTGTGCCATCCCTTCAAAGAGTACCAGCAACAGAAATTAACAGCACAAAGCTAACGTGCATGACTCCGTCTCTGCAGTCAGCTTTTATGCTCCCCCTCACCAAACACAGTTTTTCTGGATTTAGTTGTGTCAGATACACACTTCACCAGTAAGTAAAGAAGAGGATGTAGAAACATGTTTCAGGACAATGTTATTCTTTCCTCATTTGTAAATAACAATCAGTTTCTATATTTTCTTTGCATTAATACAGGCTGAGAGAGTTGAGGTTGTTCAGCCTGGAGAAGAGAAGGCTCCGGGGAGACCTTATTGTGGCCTTTCAATATATAAAGGGCGTTTATAAGAAAGATGGAGAAAGACTTCTTTCCAAGGCCTGTATTGACAGAACAAGGGGCAATGGTTTTAAACTGAAAAAGGGTAGGTTTGGGTTGGACCTAAGGCAGAATTTTTTTATGGTGAGGGTGGTGAGATGCTGCAACAGATTATCCAGAGAAGTTGTGAATGCCCCATCATTGGAAGTGCTCAAGATCAGGCTTAGAGCAACCTGATCTCGTGAAAGATGTGACTGCCCATGGCAGGGGGGTTGGACTAGATGATTTTTACAGGTTCCTTCCAACCCAAACCATTCTATGATTCTGTGATTAACATACATATTTTTGTTATATACATTTATCTATTTCTAGCAGAAAATTCATTTCCTTGGCTACTCCTAGACTACCAGCAGTCAGTAAGTTTATTGTGATTCTACAAACTGGATATCTTCCGGAAATTCCAAATTTTAGTTTTTTCCTATGAACAACAACAAGCACATTTCATTCCAAATGAGGAGTGTCGTTACTGTAGCCTATGCAAAAAATATTCCACAGTCACATCAGATCCCTGTCAGTTTGCGGAGAAAAACACTTTCACCCAAATAACAGTGTAAGGAAAATGCTCTTTCACATCAGACAGAACAAATGAGGAAACCTGCCAACCTGAAAGTAAGCAAACAGCAGTTGCAAACGATGAACAATTAAGTTATGTAGCTGATATCCATGGCCTCACCCTGTTTGGTACATTTGAACATGCAGCAGGAGAACCTGATCCTGCTCTAGCTGACGGCAAAGCTCCCTGCAGCTGGAGCGCAACCAGAGCTGCAGCACAGAGGCTGGGATGCGTCTGTGCTGGGGAGCCGTGCTGGCGAGCTCCATGAGCCTGGCTGCCTCTGGCAAGGGCCATGCCTCCTTCCTGGCCCAGGGGGACAGTTAGTCACCCAAACCTGCCTGCGTAAGTGACCCGGGATGTTACAGGGGATCACCACGCTCTCCCGGCAGCCCCTGCCTTCAGCTGGCTGGCAGCAGCAGCAGCAGGCTTTTACCTGCATGTTACCCACCTCGCAGCTCCAACGCAGCCCCGGCTTCCCCGAAATGCCCTGGGAAGACGGCAGCACTGCTTGGGCGCTGCAGCCTGCGCTGTGCCCCTGCTATTGCCGCTCCTGGGGACTCACCTCCAAACATCACCTTTCCAGAAGCAAGACGACCCATTTGTCACGCACAAGTTTGGTGGGAGCTGGTTTTGCTCTGGCAGTGTGCCTTGCTTTTCCGAAAACACAGCCCACAGAGGCCAAATTATCTCCATTTAATCCACAGGAGTTTGGCAGGGCTGCCTGCGCCAAGCTCGGAGCGGGTGCACTGAGCACAGGAGCATGGCCCCGTGCCATGACACCCCAGCCATGCCAGAAATCACGGAACAAGGGACCTGAAGAATGGGCCACGTGAGGTCAGGGGAGCCCTGCTCAGAGTGAAAAGGGACCCCAAATCCCATGTCTTTACTGAAAAATATCTCTCCAGACACAGCGGGGCTCTGCATTTGCTGTGTCTGCATTGTTTTCCCTGCAAACTTGAGGGATGATCTGACAAGAGGGTTTGTCCCCGCTCTGAGCACCGACAGGAGTTATAACGACTGTGGGCCAGTTCAAACCCAACTCCCATCTGCAGCCAAGCAGTTTATGCTCTTACACAAGCCTGGAAAAACATATCTGCCTTCTGACCCGTGAGACACAGTTTGAAAGTATAGGTTATTAAATTGCATCTTTAATGACTAAGTCCAGAGGCCAACAGTAATTTTTTTGTTTTAAAGACTAAACTAGAGAAGACAAATTGCAGTGCCTTGGTGCTTTTTTTTTTTTTTTTTTTGCAAGGCAGGAAGCCATGAGTGTAAAACAACCAACTGATCACGAGATGTACCTGGCACTCACAGTCAGCAGCCACAGAGGAGGCTGGGGCATCCCTGCACAGCTGGAGGGCAGCAAGGACCACTGCAGCACCCCGGGGCTGCTCTGCTCCCCCGAGACCTTTATGAACCTCACCGCAGTACCCCAGCATCCCACCTCCCCAGCACCACAGATCCAGGCCTGCCCTTTGCTGTGGGCTCAGAAGACCTCCTCTTCCCCACCCCAGTACCACCAAAACTCACCACCATGACAGGGCTTTGTTTGTGGTCTGTTTCTCGTTAAAGAGAAATGGGGATTACATTTAACGAGTCTGCTGGAGGATCGCAAGTCGCACCAAATGAGACTAATTCAGTTTGTTAAGCAAATCCACCTGAAGACGTGCCAATAGTCACTCAGTATTGATAAAATAAATGTTTTAATGTGAACAGTACTTTTATGCAATTGTTTTATGGAGACTTTTTAATCAAAACACTGGAGCAGGTCCCCAGGCAGGCTGCGATGTCCCCATTGTTGGGGATACTCAAGCCTGCCTGGCAGCCCTGCTCCAGGAGACCCTGCTGGGGCAGGGCTGGAGCCAGGGTCTCCAGAGGCCCCTGCCCACCCCAGCCCTCCTGTGGTTCTCATTTGGACATGTTTTTCTTAGCTACTTCTTGCCCAGGACCCGAGACCTGCCTTGATGGCACACGGCAGCTGTGCCTGCTGCAGCCCCGTCCCCCTCGCAGGGCAGGGGTCCCCTGACCCCATCAGCTGCCCCCGTCCAGCCAGTCCGACAGGGCAGCCAGCACCACAGCCAAAATGCTTTGCCGTACCCCTAAACCCACAGCAATGCTCCTCAACAGAAGTGATGGGCACCCACTCTTTGGAAGTGCAGGCGCAGATTTTCCAGCTCAGCTAAGGAAATCCCAGTGGGTATCCCACCTCCCCTGCAGCCATTCAGAGCTGTAGCTTTTATACTGCAACAAGTGAAAGTTTTCATAGTGAAAGCTTTTATATGCCCTAAATAGTAATTTGGGTAGCAAGTGGCTGTGGCATCAAGAGTCCAGCCTGGCTGCAAAGTGCATCCAAAATGCAAGCGTGGAAGCAGCTACTCAGTGCTGAGCTCCCTGCAGCTGTGGGCTCCAGCTTAGTGCTGACCCGTCGCGCCGGCATCATTATGGGCTGGGCTTTCGGTGTGTACCCATCTTTCTGGGAGAGTTTTGCAGGGGTATGGAAATGATAGAAATTAGAGAAATTAAACAGCTCTTTAAACACAGGTAATTTGATGAATAATAGCCCCTTGGAGGAGTATAAAATAGCAGTAATTCATTGTAGTGAAAATTATTTTCTGTTAAAGGGAAGTAACACAGCCAGGGAAAAAGACACAACATAAAATACAGCCTAAGCCATAATAACCATCAGTGCATCCCTCACCCCCAAAACTGTTTAGTACCTTTTTTCCACTCCATTCCTAAACACAGCTCCATGTGTCTCTTCCCTGCGGTGTCTGGGAGTGCTGGGGGTGTTTCATTGCAGCATTGCCAGGGCGCATGGACAGATTCCTGGTATTTCAGCAGGACTGCGGTGCATGTGAGGGCAACACTTTGGCTGCTCCACATGATAAAGTAATTACATGATTACAGCCAGATCTGGAAGATCCTGAGCGGGATGATACATGAAAACCTCATTCTCTAATCTTTTCAACTTGAACCAGGCGTATTACAAAGGGGTGTTTTAAATAATTGCTTTGCTTCAACAGCCGTGGGAGCAGTGAATTCTTCAGTGCTTTACACTAGTTTTGGTGCACATGCCATACCAAATTTAACTACATCATCTTAGCTGGAATACATGAAGATGAGCAGGCAAGCAGTAAATATACATTATTGCTCTATGAAACAAGATAAATATCTCTAGGAATATATATGTGGACTTTAACAAAAGTTAGCATCCACCCTGTCTGAAGCACACAGTAATTATTTTGTGCATGTCAAGAATGCCTCACTCTGTATTCCATCTATTTTTATCCTTTTCCCACCACTATTTTTGTAACTTCTAATGATAATTTGAAAATAGGAGTTTGTGTTAGAAACGAGAATAATTTTCAACATAGCAACAAGGAAAGGTATAGGATAAACATGCTGCTCTGTGGAGATTAAGTGTGGAGGACTGTCTAGACAGCTAAATTCCTATGGATTTCATTTATCGGGTCCATCATGCCAAGATCTCTTTCGTTTCCAAACAAGGTCTGGCAAAACCTTCTCCCCACTGCAGCGCCCAGCCTCTCCCTTCGGCTCTGCAGCTCCGCAGCCTCGGATGCTCAGCAAGAGGGATCCTCTGGTCCTCCACGTCAGAAAGCCGCTGGACAGAGTTTAGGGTAATGTGTGCAAATGCTGATACCCGCTGTGCCATTCAGCATCCCTGCCTTAACAGTGTTCGGTCGCCATCCACTAAAACCAGAGGCTTGTTTGCTCTGACCTGTAGGACACACATGGGGTTCATCACAGCAGCATTCCAGCCTGGCAAAAGTCCTTCCCAGGAAATCACATTTCACTGATGTCCAGTTGCAGCTCATCAGAGTGTGTTTCCATTGCAGCACATAAATTTCTTTCTTTCTCCTTTATGTAAAATAATTGAGGAAGGTGTCGCTTCGAGTCCCAATGGTCAAGAGATTAACAAAAGCCCGTGATTTCTATGCAGCCTTATGTTCACCACAATGCCAAATTTTGAGATACTTGCCCAAAGTCAGCTCAGCCTTCTGTAAAGCTGAGCAATAATACAGTATTCATAATCTCATCATATTTATTTAAACTTTAAAATTAAGGAATCCTGGGAGTAGGGTTATGGTAAACCCCTCCCAGTTCGGAGCGTCAGCCGGGGTGAAGGGGAGGTGGCACTGTGTCTGACTGTTGTAGTTTAACCCCAGCCAGCAAGTAAGCCCTGCACAGCTGCTCGCTTACTCCCCCCTGGTGGGATGGGGGAGAGAATCGGGAAAAAAAAAAAAAAAAAAAAAAAAAAAAAAAAAAAAAAGTAAAACTCGTGGGCTGAGATAAAGACAGTTTAATAGGTAAAGCAAAAGCCGCACACACAAGCAAAGCAAAACAAGGAATTCATTCACTACTTCCCATCAGCAGGCAGGTGTTCAGCCATCTCCAGGAAAGCAGGGCTCCATCACGCGTAATGGTTACTTGGGAAGACAAATGCCATCACTCCGAACGTCCCCCCCTTCCTTCTTTATATGCTGAGCATGGCATCACATGGTATGGGATATCCCTTTGGTCAGCTGGGGTCAGCTGTCCCAGCTGTGTCCCCTCCCAACACCTTGTGCACCCCCAGCCTGCTCGCTGGTGGGGTGGGGTGAGAAGCAGAAAAGACCTTGACTCTGTGTAAGCACTGCTCAGCAGTAACAAAAACATCCCTGTGTTATCAATGCTGTTTTCAGCACAAATCCAGAACATAGCCCCATGCTAGCTACTATAAAGAATATTAACTCTATCCCAGCAAAAACCAGCACACTGACATTCACAGAAACGTCCAAAGTTGCTGTCATGGGAGCTTAACACCCTGATCTAATACATGCGGGGTTTTCTAGCTGCAAAGCAGTCTGAAATACAGAAGCCCCTCAACTTGCCTATTGCAGACGCCCAGCTTGCATACTGAAGCATGCAGGCAGCCTCTTTGCTGGCAGAGCGTGTACCCACATGGAGCAGGTTACTTCACCACAAACTCCATGCCATATTCAGCAGTGTCAGGAAAGTGTCAGGAAAATAAGGATTTGACTCTGAATCTTGTCTATTAAAAATTATTGCTAGTCTTCAGTACTAGGGATCAATCAACAAGTCCATAAAGAATTAGTAATAAATTAAATAGTTCATTATTTGCCTGTAAGACAAGGATGTTTACAGAGATACAAATGATTTATTGGGCCATGACAGTATCTCAACCTTTTAATGAGAAGCTACTTAATAACTTTTATGGTCTGCTTATAAAAGCAGCGAAAACAGTAATACTGTAGCACTACAAGAATAGTATTGCTGCTGTAGTCTAGGGATGATTGTGGCACTTCCCTTCATATCTACAGAAGTCATTTCAATAAAAGACTGATCAAACAAAGAATAAGATCAAGCAAAGGCAGAACCCCACTGGTAGTTGCACTAAAAAAATTTTCTCACACACAAACGAAACAAATGAAAAAAACATTGTATTTGACCTGAAAGAGAAGCTGGACAAACCAAAGTCACCTAAAAATTATTTTTTCCACATATACCACTAGGAAAATTACTACTGTTTGTACAGACGCATGGGAACAGGAGGATACAGGATCATCTTTGTACCTACAGCCAGATCAGTAAGCTGAATGCCCCATGTTAGCTGGAGCGGGTGCACCTGGCCACACAGACACGGGAATCCAGAGCAGCCACTTAAACTGCACATGTGAGGTTTTATGCAAGTGGAGAAAGGAATGCCGATGTCCTTTTTCTTTTCCCAAACTAAATTAACTTAAAATCACACAACTAAATTCTCTCCCAAGGATTTCAGAGAAGAGCTGAGTAGGCACCCTTTTGATATTAACATAAAAAGTGCAAAGTGTCACAAACCAGCCTGAGAGAATTTCTGCCATGAGGGGCTTGACTCCATCAGCTCCCTCTGCGCATCCCTGCCAGTTCACATGCCTCCAGCTCGCTGTTCTACTGCGGGACTGCCTGGTCCTGTGGTCTAGCTCTGAAGGGACGGGCTCTGAAAAAAACACAGCGACCATGGCTCCTTTTGGGGTACATCCCTGGGAGCTTCCATGCTGCAGGAGGAATTCAGATCCAGACTTTTCCATATTGCTTCTCACCTCTCGTTTTTGCACTCCCAGTGCCCTGACTGCAGGACCGCTGCAAACCCCTTCTCACATCCAACATTTGAAATTCCTTCCTGCAGTCAACATCTCTGGAATAAAACCTTGCTGCTATAGCAACAAAGCCATGATAAACAGATTATCCCATCTTGAAGCAAGCCATATATCATCTGAATTCTGCTGCAGTGCTCCTCCTCCAGGGGTCCCTGCTCTCTCCCCTTCCGCTAAAAGAGATGGTCTTATGTGCTTCCAGCTGCAGGGGCAGAAGTAGTTGAGAGATGGCCACTTGGCTGCATGATGAATAGCATTCACGTCTACCGTTGCTTTGCTTTTAACAACTTTGAACTTTTACATAGCTTTCAGGCTAAAAAGTCAAGTAATCCTCCCAACTCCAGCCTGCCATCTTTGCAACACGCCTTCTTGCTGCCAGATCACAGGATCTCTGTTTGGCTGTCTCTGCATAGTCACATGCAGCTAATGCCAACTGTCTGTGACAATTAATGTCTGTATTAATTACCATGTAGTTTTCTGATCCAGATGAGATGCAGAAAAGTAGGGTCAAATCGTGCTCTTGTAGCAAATCTGCACAGGGGAGCAGGAACATCCTGTTTTCACTATTATGAGATGATAATATTAAACAGGACGTAATTATGTCCTCATCAGTTACCATCATGCACATTTATTTGTGGGATTAAATCTCTCTATTCAAACCACAGAACTAGACCTAGCCTAAAAAAACCTAAAGGACAGGTTTCCCCTCTGAAATTAAAGTTTTCCCTCTGAAAAGTGACAAAAAGTTAATAAAATCCACTAATAACCAAATAGGCAAGTAACCAAATAAGCAAAACTACTGGCAGGATCTTAAGTGCCACGGCTGTGGCACAGGGGAGATAGCTGGGAAATGATGGCACTCTCCTCCCGGCCAGACATGGGGAGGGTTGGCTGGGCAAGGGGAAGGAGCCTCTGGAGACAGAGACCCTGGAGAAGGAGCCTCTGGAGAAGGAGGTCCCACCGGTGGAGCATTCCCCTGCGCAAGGGTTGCCCCAAGAGAAGCACTCTGAGCATCCCCAAAACCTTCCTTATCCCCAGGCAGAGGGTGTGTCCACAGGAGGGACAGCAACCCGCTTGCCCGGGCAGGTGAGGGATGGTCCTGCTCTTGGGAGGACCAGGGTGCTTCAGCGAAGCTGGATGTCATCTGCTTCTGTTATCACAGCATTGTACGATAACAGATTTGGTATTTCCTTTTCCAGGAGGCATGGCAGGGGGTGAGGGGAGTTTGTGTGGGATGAGGGGCAGTCCCTAACCCAGCCGAGGACTGGTTGGTTGGGCCATTGGCAGGGGTGCCATCTCCGCAGGCTTCTGCTTGCTGCCAGGGTGAATGCTCTCCACTGCTTCCCCTAACCCATTTGCTCCTGTCTGCTAGACCTTCATCGGGAGGAAGGAGTAAAGTCAAAAGGAGGAGAAAAACAGCTGTCACGGGAGGATAAAGCAAGACACCAGAAGGTCTAAAGACTGCCTTCAGCCTCAGCTCATCTTCTGTGCAGCCCAGCCGCAGAGCTCACCGGAGCCAGTAGCAACCACAGCTGATGGATGTGCAGCCACAGGGGCTTTGAGCCACGTAGGCTCAGGCTGTGCACAAAGCCACTGGCCTTACTCCCATTTTCCCCTGATGTTCCTTTTCTGTTACTTCATCCATCCACGAACAGCTGCTATGTGTGCGATCCGGGTGGATGGCTCTCCTCCGCTCAGCAGCAGAGCACCGGCAGGTCCCTGTCAGACTCACCTGATGGCTCACGTGCAGGGAAGCGCACCGTAAGGGCAGTCGCACCCACCACCTGAAATTCTATCTCTCTTCAGAGCCTAAAAGATTATTTATTTTCTGATCTGTCTTTTTTTAATGGAGGAGGAAAGCTTCACTACCCTCCTCCTCATTTATTACGAGCATTAAGTTAAATATTGTTTCCTCTTAAATTCAATCTAATTGAATTAATATCAATATTGTACTGAGCCAGGCTAATCTATTTAGTGTCAATATTTAATATATTTTCTGCAAGTTATGCTGAGAATGAGCTTCTTGCTTTCCATCATTGAGTCTGGAAAGAAGAAATAGCATTTTCTTCCAGTTCAGGAATCCGTACTGAATATGAATAAGGAAAGGCCTGGGGCATTAAGTGCTGGGTCCCTTGGCTCCTTCTGCACCCCATCTGTGTGCATAAGGGATGCTCCAGGAGCTGCGAGGGTTCGGCCACCCGGGTAACCAGCAATGGTAACACAGAACTAAGCCGCTCACACACAGCTCAGTGCACACTGAAGTCTCACTGTCAGAAACAAAATGTTCATGTTAAAGCTTTGGCTGAGCTGGCAGGACTTCTCTCCATGATATTCCCGGTGGAGTCTCCCTGGGAGACAGGTACCTCCAGGGAGCTCATGGCAATGCGACCCTGCCACGGCACAACATCCACTGGGCTGTAATTTTCCCGCAGAGCCACCCTGCTCTGCACCAGGGAAGGAGGACCTGAGGGGGATGATTCCCCTTTCTGGGTAGCCAGGCACCGGGCTCGGCGAGCACAGTCAGAGGCACCGAAACGCGTAGGAACCATGGGCGATAGAGCTGGCCCTGTGCTGCCACCGGGCATGGGAGAGCGATGGGACCCCCCCAGCCCAGAGGCAGCTGGGTGGGGGGAACATCCCAGCATCACACTGGCTTCACATGCACTTACTGGGCAGTAAGTGTTCATTTGAAAAGTGGATGCCGTTTCTAATGTGTTGCAAATGGGTACAGTTCACAGCAAAAGTGTTCCTCAACACCTCAGTCCCTGGGTAATACATTTCCGTGCACAGTTTTATTTCATTAGTCCTTTAAAGACATAGAGAAGAAAGAAATCTCCACAAGTAATCACCTTTATAAAGCACATCCTCCTCCTCCTCACGGTATTCTCAGATGTCCATCAAACACAGCAGGAAAAGCTGACACAAGCCACTGATATGCAAACCCAAAGTATCCCTCCCTCAACACCTCCCAGCCGTCTGCTCCAGCAGGGAGGTTCAGAGCGTGATGGCTCATTAACAAGCCAAAAAGTTGCTGGATTCCCTTTTGTTAGTGTTAGCCGATTGCAAAAATGCCTGGTTAGCAAGCTGTATGACTTACAATACACAATAGTCACGGAAAAGTAAATAAAATAAATCCAAGATTCCTACATGCAGCTGTCATGATGAACACAAAGAGCTCAGCATTAAGTGCTATAAAAGGAGTTTCACCCTTGATTACAGCAGTAGTTATGGTCCACACATCAAACTGGTTTGACAAGTAATAAAATCTGCTGAACGCTGATACCATAACTCAACTGGGCAGAAAAACTTATTCATGGCTTATGTGAAGGGAGCAGGCACGCAACCATCAGAGATCAGAGGAAGGAGTTTAGAGCAGAATTGCGTCATATTATGAAAAACATGATGTGTATTTCCAGATGTAAGTAACCAAGCTGGGGAAGTCTCACCTGTAGTGCTTACAGCCAGAATATATTCCAATGAATGAAAAAAGGCATGAAGCAGTCAAAATCAAAACATCCATTTGAAACCCTGTTTGTTTAAAATGTGTTCTAGTAATAGCAGCAGGTTAAATGTGATTTGGTGTTATTCAGAACATAATTCCCTTTTTATTTTGTACCCAGCAGCAAATAAATAATCCCATTTCATGTCAAGACCTTTCCCCCTACACGCGTGCCCCCAGCGAGAAGGAGATGCTCGGAGCGTGAGGTCTGGGGGGTGAGGTGGGGTCGCTCCTGCTCAGAATCAGGACCACATCACACAGCTCCCTCCGCCCTGCAGCGTGTGTGCTGCAGGCTGCTGCTCCTGCCGGCGAGCCTGAGCTCTAGGGAGATGTCAAAATCTGCAGGGAACCTTCTGACAAGCTCTCACAGCCAGTTGCGGAGAAGCGGTGGAAGTTCTGGAGTTACGTAAATATTTTTCTTACACGGTTAAACACAACCACTTTATCCTTCCTCAGCACTAAGGTAAAAAGCGCATTTTAAACAAACAGGGTTTCAAATGGATGTTTTGATTTTGACTGCTTCATGCCTTTTGTCATTCATTGGAATATATTCTGGCTGTAAGTACTACAGGTGAGACCCCCCCAGCTCGGTTAGTTACATCTGGAAATACACATCATGTTTTTCAAAATCCTTTAATTCGGGGTTACCTTTTGGTTTAAACTATAAAAATAACCGTTTGTGAAAAAGACAACTTAGGCTATAACTTCTTGCTCCATGTTTTTTTCTGGTCCACATTGCTAAATACTAGGAGTCCCACCTGGTGCACAGCTGCCGTGTCCGGCTGCGGGGTCAGCTCCGACTGGGAGCCTGGCAGGGATCCCCCGCACCACTCACTTCAGCATCCCCCCAACTCAGGCGCAGAGCCTCCTCCTGACAGCCTTGGCAGTTTGGCATTAATGGAGATGATTAAATCACAGACACTAAATTGGTTACTTGAGGTAATAGACTTTTTTTCCATTAAGGAGACATTCACAAACTGCCGCAGATTTCTAAAAGTCTATTTATTTTCAGTAAGCAGCTGTAGAATAATTTGCAAACAGATTTCAGCCCCACTTATGTTTGCAGGCTGTTCAGTGCCATTTCGGTCAGGCGGTTTCGCATTGATCCAATGTACTGTGCGCTGCTCTGGTCACGTTGTCAAAGCTTTGCACACAATTGTAATATAATATTAATATAGATGGTTTCATACTTATTTAGTGAGCAATAAACTCTCTAGTTTACACATGAGCACAGCTGACTGTGTGCAACACAGTCACATCCCAGCACGGAAAAGATAAAAATAGTTAACGTAAATGTTCCCTAGGCGCAACTAATAAGGGTTATGGACAGAGGAATAAACATTATGCTCAGCCCAAGTACGCTTTGCTAACTCCATGTTCCTCTTCTCTGACTGAATTCAACCAAATCTGATAAAAAGAAAGTCACCCGTTGTTGCAACATGAACTCATGAGAGAGGGGTCAGCTTTTCCAGCCCCTCTCCTGGAAAAACTGGGGACTTGCACCTTAGAAGGGACCAGAATTTAAGCCGTTTTGCACATCACTGTGTGGCAGGGGTCAGAAAAGGGCTGGCATTGTGAAACCTTTGCAATAAAGTATGCTGCAGGTCTGGAGGAGGCTTGGAATTAAGACCTAAATAGCTTTAATAAAACTGATGAGTTGATTTCAATTAAAAAAGATGTTATTACAATAGTCCTTATTTTCTTATTAGGACATTTAAGCAGCCCCTATTAAAAGATTACAGAATGTTGAGTATTGTAGGGCTTCTTAAACACACTGTTTAGAATATTTCTGTTTAAAATTGTTTCTGTTTAAAATTATTTCTGTTTAAATACTTCTGTCTAACCCAACATTATTAGCATTAGACGTTCGTGTCTGAATTTCAGACAGCGGGTTTGAGAAGTCCTGAGACCTTCTCCGGGGGCATCTCCCACAGCCATGGAAAACCCACCTTGGTTTGTAGAAAATATCTGCATTCCCCTGAAACGCAAAGGAGAAAAATCACTTCAATATTCCCTGATTTGCCAATACTTGTCATCTCCTGCAGCCCAGACCAAACGCAAGAGAGCTGCCAAGAACAAATAACTACTGTTTCCATAGATTAGGAGATGAATCATTCACGTTATTTTTAGCAGGTCATTAAGGGCTGGCAGCAAAATTTTCAAACTGACTTGTGGGGCTTTTGATACGTGTTAGCATAACCTTTTAAAGAAAACATAAACTGGGATTTAGAACAAAGGAAATTGAAGGGCTGGAAATAATATCTCCAAGTTTTAAAATGACAGTGAGAGATTAAAATAAATAGACTTCATGTGAGTCTCCTACTCACACACAGCTCTCTCATTTAAACATAGTGTAGCTAAGCAAATACAAGTGAGAGGTTTTATATAAAAGATGCTAGGATAAGGATTTCTCTCTGCCCCGTGAATATTTACGTGCCCTGGGTAGGGGTACTGTGGCTGCTGGGAAAAGCGGGGTCCCCATGGGGCACCACAATCAGATCAAGCAGGCATTTTCCACCTCTCCCACCTGGTTTCTGAGCAGGGAAGCTCCTTCTGGTATTAAATATCCGTCTCTTAACAGCTACTTGTCTTTTACCATGCTATTGGCAGTACGACGAGCGACATTCTCAGGAGGAAATCCAGGGAATACCCTGTGAATTGTCTGAAAACTGAACACAACCAAAGTGATCACAGTCCTGCATGTCCAGGGCAGGCAGAGCACCTTGCAGCTGGCCGGCTCTTCGTGGCACCCACCCAAAACACCCAGTGTGCAGGCAGATGGACCGCAGCTGGCATGCCCCCATGAGAGCCATACTGCACCAAACCCCGTGGGCAGCTGAATTTCTGCCATAGCCCAAATCTGCCAGATCAAGTCTGAGACTGGGCTTGCACATACCTTCCCAAATGTGGAGGGACTTCTTGCAAGCAGGATCCCAAACATGGCTTTGACAGGGTGCTAGCCATCAGCTGTCTTATATTTCACTGTAAAATGTGCTTAATCCGAACTGTTAACAGTGCGTTTGTCACGCTGGTGTTTGCCAGCTCCACCGGCTGCAGATTGATGTATAGGGGCATCACTTCCAATGGAGCAATCCCACCCATCTTACGGAGCCTTATGGATTCACTTGCCACAATCAGTGAGCCAAGGAGGCTCACAAGACTGTTGCATTCATCCTCGTTAGTGCTTTAATACCACATTGTTCAAGATGCTACTGACGTTGCCATCCTGAGCCATCGTTAGGCAGCACAACCCATCCATTGGTAGGTAGAGCTGCCTGCTTGTGCAGAACCAAGATGAGCAGAGTATGAGCAAGGAGACGCACAGCTGCTCGGGTCGGGGTTACCCCTGCAGCAAGGAGGGCACGGTGCTGGGGTGTCCCCACAAAGCAGAGCACCTCACACTGTGCATCACCCGCCCAGGGCCACCCTGCTGCTGGCCTGGCCTCTGCTGGGAACAGGAATGTGGCCCCAGAGTCAGGCGTCCCTTCAGCAGGAGTTGCTGTTGCCACCAAACCTCATGCAGGATGGAAGCACAGCCTGGAAAACAGGCGAGCAGGCAAAGGGGACCTGTACGAGCTGCACCATAGGGCATTCTCGCATTTCAAGGAAAGAACGGCCAATGGATCATAGGAGGCATGAAAGCCTTGCACCCTCGGGCTGGCCGCCCACCCTGACTTTTTAGCAACTCCAAAATACAACTGCAAAAGGACCCTTGCTTCCTCTTTGGCTGCTCACAGGAGCCCTGGAAGGACTAAATCTGGCTCCAGCTTTATCAGCTCCCACAGCAGTCGTCAAATTAAAGGGCTCTGGTTCAAGCCTCAAAGGCAGAAAGGATGCTCTGCCGCAGTGGCTGTGCTCGCAGAGAGGTAAATGAGAGCACACGATGTGCGGGGAGATTGCAGGAGACGGGTTTTGATGAGGTGACGTTTGTATCCTTTCTGAAGGGGAAAATTTGGTGTCAAAAAGGATCAGTGCTCAAGAAGGTGGTAAAAAGCGATGTACCTGAATATCCAAGGGCAGAGGAGAGCTGCTGCCTCATTATCTGCTTCACAGCCTCCTAATAGAAAGCCCCATCTCCTTTATTAATGGGATCAATAAAACTCATTTCTCAATAAGTAATGAAATAGTACGTGTCCACTTAGAGTAATTCAGACAATTGATGAAATCAGCTCTTCTCCTCCCCTGCATGCCCCCTCATATCTCATTATTAGGTTCCCAGCACAGGCACATCCATACATGGATGGCTTGTGTGAACAGTACTCTGCAGAAAATAATGGAGCAGACGCTATCCTCAGATGGGATGGTAGCAGACGTCTGGGGACGTGGAGAGCTGTTCTAACTCTGTGGATGTGGGACATATGAAATGCAGGGCACCAGTCACCTGTGCTAAAAATCCTGCAGTGGTTTTGTTTGGATTTTTCTTTGAAGAATGGATTTAATATTGAGTAAATTGAATTTAACCTTTGCTGTAAATGGAGGCATTTGTTTCTTTGAGTCTCAGGGGGAGTTTTCATTAATTATACTAAGCCAAATGGCCAAGCTGGCAAGAAATTTGTTTCTGAGGGAAAAAAAGGAAGCCAAAGATAGACTTCAGGGTGGTTTTCATATACAATATTAAAAAATATTTCAGCATTAGGGGTTAACAGTGAATTTTGCCACCCGAAAGGTATCTCTGAAAATTATAGGCACCGTGGGCAATCTGCCTCCAGAGAGCAGAGGCAGGACTGAGCTCTAACAGGGACATGCTGTTGCTGCAGGATGGTAGTGCCCAACATGGACCAGACTCAATTCATTCCTGCTTGTGATCCTCCCAGCCCCCCAAAACCTACCAATATGCACCATGGTGCAGTAGCCTTCTTCCTCCCAGGTGGTCTGCCCACAGCCTGGAGCTCCCATCCAGCCAAGTCCAGAGCCTGGGACAGAAAAGCCCCTTTCCTGGCAAGCAGTGTCCAGATTTCTCTTTTCTCCCAAGGAATGCTGAGGTTCAACTGAGTCCCACCAAGTTCTTCATGGTCCTCCATCTTCCGGTCTGCTTCATCAAGGGCTGGAGGTGCGAGGGCAGGGCTCCAGTGGCACCAGTTTGCTGGGAAACACAAGGACTCCTGCCAGAGACGTGCCTGGAGCTCCTGGAAAGAGCTTCAGGAGAAGCTGCTCAAAGAAATCCATGATGGGCGTAGGCAGTGCTGCTAATGCAGAGCTGTGGCTGTTCACAAAGACATCACTTCAGCTAAAGCTTCAGTGAATTATTTTCAGTGTTGAAGCCCTCATGTAAGATCTCATATTAGGAACCGAAGCTATTTCACAATAAGCCTCTGGAAAAGGCAACAGCACCAATGAAAGCCCATACGTGAAGGAGGACACCAGCACAATTCTCCAAGTGCAGACATTTCTGGAAGGATTTGAACTTGCTAGTTAAACTTTTCTTTCCTTTTAAAAAATAATTACTTTCTTTTAGGAAGGCAGTCTTCCTCATGGGGAAACTGGTGAATCAGCTTCTCCCCCCTGCCTGTGGAAGCAAACATGCGAGACGCAGGACAAGAAGTGCTATGCAGAAGGAAAACACTGAACGAGCACAGGCACGTCCTGATGCTGAAAGAAAGATGCAGCTACCTTTGCATTTGCTGTAAAGACAGCTCAACAAATCAGAACAGCGTTTTAGTAATAGTGCAATGCACTTTTAATAGATGAAAGAAGTGATTTAACTGAGTTAGTCATGAAGCTCATTAGCTTCATTTTTCACGTGAGCTTGCAACATGGGAGGCATCAGTGACATGGCCATACTGGGGAGTCTGCAAAGAGACCTAGGCAGAAGCATGGGCTCTTGGACCTGGGTCAGTAAGAACTCGCTATGCAGTTGTTATTTCGTGGAAGCGGTGAATGTGAAAGGATATCATCACCAAGCCAAACCTACTGCACACCGCAGGCTGCTGGTCAGAACATGCCCCTGTAGGAAATACAAAATGAGTCCAAGGAGACCACATCCTATCGAAAGAGCAACAAGATAAAACCAAGTTCAATGAGACAAATATTTGGAATCTGGGGAAATTTTTAGGATTTGTGATATCTGATTGCTTTTGCTTTTACTTATGTTATTCTCTATCTTTGTTCCCTTTCATGTTCATTCTCTTTTCTGTTTTGCCTACAAGCAGAAGCATCTTAATCTGACTTTCTTAGATAACTCTCTCTTCAGACAAATATTTGGTTTGATAACTCACAGTAGTGTCCCTAAATTTTAAATCTAAACTTCCCATTTCCTCATCTTAGCATGTTGCTGAAACTATCTGTGAACTTGTTGCTTGGATGAAATCACTTACCAAAAGCAGGCGTACCAATTCTGAAATGAAGCCTGGGAACAGAAAGCATTACTTGTGGCTGGAACTGATCTGTTTCTGCTCTTCTTTATGTGTCCAAGCAAAAGAATTCCTTTTACGTTCATCTGTCCTCATGAAAGCCTAGAAGAGGAGAAGAGATAAATGATTAACATAATCTAAATATAAAGATTTTCTTCATTCTTAGAGCCTTTGTGACATGCTCTCTTGGGAAATATTCCCAACCGAAATGGAATTTCGCTCCATTCTTCACAGATCTCATATTGCTCTTGTGAAACACATGAAGCCTTTTAAAGTCAGTAATTATGATGTCAATAATTGTGCCATGGTGAGAACACAACAGGCATCTTGGAAATACAGGCAGGCATGGAAATATTAAAAACCACCCTAGCTATTAAACTTTCCTACCCAAACTCTGCGGTGCAGCAACAAGGGAACCAGTTTATCTGCAGACACCCTGTGATGGCACCAGCATCACCAGCACCTATGGCCTCATCCTGTTCCCCTCTCCCGCTGATCTGGTTGAAGGTCCATTGCGGTGAAATGTATGTATATATTTTAACTGGCACAGAGGCCGTGCTTCAGCTGCGGGTGCAGACCTGCAGACTGGTTGAAGACTCTGCCAAAACTCCTGTTCCTGTCTTGCAGCCAGGCACTGTAATTTCTGAGAGGTAGAAGAGTTCCTCACATGCTTGGGAGAGGAAATGCAGTCTGTGGAATTGCCTATAAAATTGAGTTTGTCCAAATCAGTAAATTACCTAAAGAAGGGAAAGTGCAGCCAATTAGAGGGCTTGGCTACTTTCTTCCATAGTGTCAGATGGTTTTTAAAACACAGCTATCAGACCATAAAATTCCTTACCAGTGTTTCAATAACCTGTTACTCTTAGGCAGAATTTTTTAAACATTAAACTTGTGAAAAGGCAGGGATTTCCAGCTCCAGTCCATCATGGTGCCGTGGCACTCAAAACCAATAAATAGGTGATGAAAGACTTTGCACGCGATCAGATGGTGGAACTGACCTAAACTTCTTATTAAATGAGGTTTGCAGCTAGGCTGCGGAGCAGAGTGGATATTCCCGCTCCTTATACGGGACCCCAGAGGATCCTTTCCAGCTCATCTGCCAAAGGATGAATTCATGTTGAAATTGCTACTGCCAGGATGATCATCTCAGCTATATATAGTGGTCTCCAAAGTGAGGATTCTGCAAATCCAAATAAACTGATCATGGACAGTTACTTGACAAAGTTAAGAAAAATATATGTCTGAGAAATCAGATGGGATTTGGTCTTGAATGTGGAAGACAATCTGAACTTTGTACTGTTGTACCTTGAATAAATATTGCTGCCACTAAGAACTGCAACACATTTTCTAAGAGTAAAATGCAGTTTAAGCTTGGACTTACCTCAGAAATGTAGGTGTCCGATTTCTCAGGGAATTGGTGGCCTTCATGTGCTCATGCTCCTCTGAAAATCACAGATTTGGGATCTAACAAATACTTCTACATACTTTAGAAATAAATTTAAATGAATGTTGCCTAGATTTAATAACTGCAGGGATGATAAATCAGGAAAAAAACATAATTTTCTATGAAGGAAGGCCGGTAATTTAGGAATTAATTCTGCGCCAGTGCAGCACTGCATTGAAGCTGGAGCGTTATCTGAGACAGGCGTCTTGCTGGTGCCATGACAAACCTTCTCGATGCCTCCGAGGTGTCACATCTTCAGCATCTTTGTTATTCCAGACTCGGTTCAGTAGGTGGATTTGTGGTGTACCTGAGAGGATGGGGACCCAGGAGGGGAGCACAGGGGCATCTTCCCACAGCAGCCCATTTTAGCACTAGCCAAAAAAGTAGGGGGGAAATTTTTTTTTTTTAATTCCATTCAAAAAATTAATACAGCATTCCCTAGGGACAGAGAAGAAAAATGAGACACATTTGTGCCCACCTCCACACTAGTGCAGCTTCAAGTTCTCCCACTTGTCGCATCCAACTAAAAAGCTGTTCGGACTTAATTTATTCATTCCAAATAACCTTGATATTTAGCCAAGATACAGGTGAAATTCTAGCCATGCACTCCAGTTTCTTCATTAATTCTAGACACTAATGAAGACTTACGATTTTTAAGCTTTTTAAGAGCAGCTTGCTCAGCATTCCACATGCAAGGAATGTACCTGAAATTTCTATTGACCAACCTAATTGAAAGAGAGGAAATGATTGCAGAATCCTTTGTGATTTCTAAAAGGTGTCAATGATCTATAGTCATTAATTCATATTCACTCTCTCAAGTACTGTGCATTGATTGGCAAATGAATTTGCATTGTTAATAGATCAAATACTCTTAATTAATAAGCATTGCTAACTGGATCTTTTTTCTTCCTGTAACTAGCAGGACTGCACTGCAAGGATGCCCCATCTTTAATTGTGTGTGACTGGCACTTTGGAGGGATGGAGTGGGATTTGTTTCTCATGCACCACTGGGAGAGGACATGGTGCTGCAGGGTCCCAGAGAGCCAGGAGTCTCTTCTCCATTTTGCAAAAAAAAAATGTTCCTGTTTCCATTTCTGCAGCCCATGTTGGAGATGCGAGAGCATCGCTCACCCTTAGAGGAGGGGACAATGAGTCAGGAGGTGCGGTCCTGGGTGCAAGGGGAGCCGGGGGCTGTGGGGAGGGCTGGCAGGGGACCGGCTGGTTTCATGGCAGCAATGGAGAGGTAAACATCTGCTCCCACTCCACAGGGACATAAAAAGCCCTGAGCCGCTGGACTATTTTCAGAGAACGGTGTCAGGCTCAAAACATCTCTTTTTTTCATCACATCTTTCCCTTTCTTTCCACTTCTGTCCCTGGCAATGCCTTGACAGCTGCAGTCTGAACCAGAAAACTTTCACCAAGAAAGTCAGCATTTCCATTAAACACACTGCCTTGGAGGAAGCAGCACTCTTGGGCAAGAAATAAACAGCCAGGACGTTGTTTCCTCCTGAAGTGAAAGAAGGAAAGCTCCCTGCTCTGCGGGGAGCAGCCACTGGCTCTGGGGAGGGCTCCACTGCCTCTTGGGGTGCAGAGCAGGCACCAGACAAGGGCAGAAAGGGGACGCAAGCCGCAGCTAATGGCCTCGTTGGTAAGCTGGGGGACAGCGGTGCCGGATGCTGTGCAAACACCTGTGTAGATAAACACACGGGCAGGAAACGCGGGCAGTTACACAGGCTTTTGGTTTAACAAAGCAGGAATATAATAGATGAAAGATGTGTTATGCAATAGAGGAAAAATAAATGTCCATGGTTGCTTATAGAGCTAGAAATGATGGCTGAAAGCTTTGGGAGAAAAATCTTTCAATCCCCCTCCCTGCTCCCAGCTGGTGGGATGGGGATGTGGCTCCAGCCCCAGCAACTGCCCGGAGCGAGCTGGGTGTCTGTGGAGACCGAGATGCTCTTACTTCCACACGAGCTGAGCAGAGGGAAACTCTGGGGACCCAGAGCTGGGTTTGGCCACGGTGAGGCTGGCAGGGCAAGAGCTGCAGCTCTGTTTCCATTTTACAACACCTGGCTTTTTAACAAGACATGAAAGAATCAGTATTTTCCTAATGGAAGACGATAAAAGGGAGGAACAAAAATTGCATTTGTAAGTCAGTTACTGCACACAACAGCAGATAAAAAAATTATGAAGCACTTATCAGTCTCAAACTCAGTTTAGTGTTTTGCAAAGGCATGCCTGCAATAGTTAGGAAGCTGCGGTAATTCCAAAAGCGCATCTGCTTTGCTGCAGTTAATGCCTTCGAGTCCACTAAATCCCCAGCTACGCAGGATACTGAACTGCCATTTCCCAGCTCGTGCTCTGACACGGACCTACAGCAGCAGGACAAGATGAAGCATCTTCATATTTCTGTGTTCATGGTCAGTGGTGACAGCAAAGGCCAGTCTGCAAATCTGCAAAATGGGTGTCTCTGCTGAAATGGAAAGTATGCACAGTATCGCTTGACATTTTCTATATATACAATTTTATATACTTTTGACAAATAGCAGATTTCAATTACAGCAACTTTCCTGTAAGTAAAAGCTGCAAGTTTCTAAGACCTAGTCTGACTAATGGAGTACAGCTCTTGGCTGTGCTATGGCTGGAAAACAAAAAAGCCCTTCATCAAACAATTGCAACTGCGACTGCAGCCAATAAATGCCAAAAAAAGCTCAAGTTAAGGGAATCTGAGGCTGGGAGAGAGCACAGGAGGTGCTGACTCCTGCACTTGCTGCCATTTATAACGCTGGGGGCCAAGAGCCAGGCGCTGTCTCCCCTCTGCACAGCACTGCAGGGATGGGGAGCAAAGGTCCCAAAACCTCCCACGGAAGATGTCACCACTCGCCCGGTCCCACACTGCTCAGCAGCTCCCGCAGCGTGTCCTGGCTGCTCCTGGTGTCCTCCACAGGTGATTTAGGATGGAGATGCCCACACAGTCCTTTCTCCAAGTACCCTTCCTGGCTGCGGAGGGGTGTTTCATAGCCACATCTACCTTTGGTGCAAGGTGGTCAATTGGTACAAGAAGAGCAGCATCTCCTCTCCTTCACCATGGTGAAAATGTCAGAAAACAGCCAGATGGGGATCACTCTTGTATACAGCTTAAAATGACATTCTCGCCCAACATTTTTCAGCACAGGTTGCAGAGATGTCATTTTATTTCAGCAGAGTCCACTAACTCTTATAGCCAAGCCCAGGAGAGAGCAAACGAGCCGCACTCCACCGGCAGCGCCCAGGGCAGAGAGGGAGAAGGTGAGCACAGCCCCACAGCCGGCAAGGCAGGAGCAGCACCTGTGGCAAAAATGAAGTGATCTCTGCGATTCAGAATTTAGCTTCTCCCAGCAGAAACCACCTTGTCACAGCTGGCACAGTGGAGGCTTGCTGAGGAGCAGCGAGGTGCTGCTTCTGCTCCGGCACGCTTGCGCATGTGCATGAGTGGAGCACCCCAAATGGAGAAAGGGGTCTGAAATGTGCACCACCACCGCTGGTGCACAGAAGTAAGCATGTGCCCGGTTTTCTCTGTAGCAGGTGACGCTATGCTCCAGCGGGGCCTTTGCATTAGCCTTTCGCTTTCTGGCCCGGGCCAGTGAGTCAGTGCACTACAGAAGAGGAAGGGCAGGCGCTGGCAGAGCTTTCAGCGTCAAAAGCCAACTCTGTTCTCATTTATTCCTGAGACGCCCAACTCTCCTCAGCAGATTCCCACCAGTGTAAGGACAAGGACCTTTGGCATCCCCCACCACACAGATTCACAGCACGTCAAATTCACAGGGCAAGGACCAGACCTGCAACACCGCAGCACTTCCACTTTCCCCCTAATGCCATTAAGCCACCTTGCAGGCTGCAGTTTCTTTTGGTTTAATTGGTCTTATTTCTAGGCTTAGTGCTATGCAATTATTTTCCAGGGAACATATGTAATGTTTATTCAATACAAGTGTGATCTGGGCCTCAACATAAAAGAGAAACTCCCCTTGAAGTGTAATGCAATCTGAATCCACATCTGCAAAATCTAATCAAAGGATAAGACACACCCTTTTAACTTCAGAGAGAATGTGATAAATGAAATGTATCGTGGATCTGGAGTCAGCCCACGAGAGGGGAAAGTCATAGAAAGAAGGGATATTTAGAGAAGATCTCACAGGATTATCTTCTGTTCAGATGTATAATCAGCGTGTTGAATTCTCCTGCCATTCACTTCAACCCCTCCCCATAAAGAGACCAGTTTCTGGCAGGGCCAACGTGAGGCCACCCCCCAGTCGCAGGGAGGACAACATTATAGTCAACTTCAGGCTGATATCGCACGTGTTAAGAAAAACATTGAACAATGCATTGAGCATTTAGCTGCTGGCAGTTTCATCTGTCCTTTCCCCAAATAAATGGTATAAAGGAAATTCATGTCTGCAGAAGGCAGCAGCCAAAGAATTAGGAAACACACGAGCTATTAATTTTGTGGTAGATATTCTTTTGCTAGAAACCAGACACTCGTGCCCCTTTGCAAGCAGTCAAAGACCAACCGTTCCCACACTGGGACCTGGAGCTCGTTGCAAACGTAGTGGCTGCACAGTTACTAGAAAAGCATATGTATCTGACTTTCTATGGATTGGCTTTTACTAGCTGCTGACCCGGTATAACCAGTAACCAACATTTTGGAGGAACAAGAAAAATTAAACCAAAACCCAAAATGTTGCACATGACACCCAGCAACCTTACTGAACCTGCCACAAGCTGCGGAGTGTCCTGCCTGGCCTGGAGAGGATGGCAGCTCTGGTGGGGCCAACTGATCCAGCACAAAAGCAGATCTCCCCAACCCTCAAATTATAGCTCTTCAGAGGATCATCCTGGTGAGTGGTCTCAGACCACAGACAGCAGCTGTGGTTAACAGAGCACTCACGTTTGTGTGCTAGACCTGGGAAAACCTCAGCAGAGGAAGGGTATCATGACTGTAAAGCTGTTTTATGTAGCAGCACTTAAACCTGTTGCTTGATTGCAAGAAGATAAATACTTCCTGAGCTCGAGCAAGGCTGGAAGGGGTCAGCTTAGCCCCTGGTCCACCAAAACGAGCCACATCAAGACCACAGCTCATACCAGAATGGCAGGACCCAGCCCATCACCACCACCACTCCCTGCCCCAGGACTGGTTGGTGTTGATTTCTTGTCCCCTCCACAGCCCTGACCTGCAATTCAGTCTCCCGGGGCTCTGCTCTCACTTTTTCACCCAGCCATGAACCAAGCGCAGGCATTACTTCAGTGTGGCAGCTCCTGTATTTGACATTTCAGTTAAATCTTATTTTGACATTTGTGATCTAATTTGGAAATGTTGATCAATCTTTCTTCAGATGAATAAAGAATAATGGAAAAATTACTTCTGGTTCCTGCTCTCCTGGGAAGGGGGCTGCTCACCTTTTATTGCTTCACTCTGCACAAGCAGGGAGTTTGGGGTTTCCAACCCATCACTGCCACCTAAGGGTGCATACAGTCCCTGGGACATTCACATCTCCCCATCAATTCCCCACAGATGCAGACACATCTTTCTGTTCAGTTTATCCTGTCTAAAACTGTGATATTCATCACTCATTACATCTGTGTTGGTGAAGACACTACAAAAACTATCCAGACTGGGAACATAGAAATTAAATCAGATATTTAGTCAAAAACTGTTGTAACCACAAACATGAAAATTTAAGGGAGAGATTAACATGGAAGAGTTTTCACTAAAGCAGGGAGAGTTACTAGCTCACACAATACAACCATGATGCCTTTGAGACTCTTCATCACCAGTTGTCAGCTTCTCAAAAAATAACAAGAGCTCATTTTCATACCACCTACAAGCCTACATCCCCTACAGCATCTTACTCATTTTGCACATGCTTTTATGATATACTCTGCAATGCAGGTAAGTAAATGAGGTGTTTGGTATACATACCTTCATCTCAGTTTTCCCAGGGTTTAATCATTCTAGATAATCAAGACTATTCTGTTTGTGTGTTGATATACATAATTGTTTGCTGCTCAGAAGGCACAGTGCCTAGACAGGTTGATAGGACTATCTTTGTACTCCGTACAATGCTGTATTGATCCACTATAGAAAGCACAGTCTTAACTTTAATTACAACAAATAGAAGTCTTTACCTATTAGAAGCACTGCCTGAGCTCAGATGTTGTGCTGGGCCATGCAACGCTGGCAGGGCTCTGCGGTCATCTGCAAGCAGACGTGCACCGGCACCTTGTGGGCTGGTTCCCCTCTCAGGGAGAGCGGACCGATGCGCTGCAACACTGGTGCAGCACGCCCGCACCACTATCGCTGCTGTGCAGAGCACAGCCCCACCACTTCTGACCTGTTTTATCATCCCAAAACCAGGCCCTAGGATCTCAACGCACTGCCCGCACCACAGCTGGCATCCGCCGCTGCTCTCTGACCCATCTGATCTGTCTGCTGGTGGATCTCCCCCGCCATAGCCCCTTCCCACCTTCCCACTCAGCCGCCAGCCTCAGTGATGCGCCACGCGCCTGCACAAATGCCAACGCAGGTAATCTGGAGCTTGTCGAGGTTTTTAAAGTTGTACTCATAATTGCATCAGCAAAACCTTATTTGCTGAAGTCTTTCCACAGAAATTGACACTGATGTGCTGCTTATGCTTAGAGTCAAAAACAGATCCAGACAGTACAGTCACAACATTTATCCTGTAGAAGTTAATAAAAAGCTACCTGCAATGTTTCGCTGATCTTACAGACAGGCTGACCAAGCATGACTCAGAATAACCACTCTGAGGGCTAGATGAAATACATTCATTTCCATCTCATGCTCAGCCTCTGCCTTGACCGTGCAGAACCCTGAGGGCTCGATTCTCCTACAGCAACAGCAGACAACAGTTATCCCTGCTCAGGGTACCACCAGGGCTCATGGCAACTGGCAGCCAGCTACAGCCCCCTCGTCTCACTTGCACATGTGTTAGCGTGTTCCGTACCATAATTTAAGGCAGTTTTTAATCAGCTAGCGAATGAAAGTCACCAAACTCGTATTTCATGGCAGCTCTCAATCTGAGAAAGAAACAAACAAACAAAAAAAGACATACACCCCCAGAAAGTCTACTTTTCATTTAGTTTGGGAAAGCTAAATGTTTTTACCACGAAAGATCTGCATAGTCAGTCTTGTAACAAATACCTGTAGTACTTGTGCCTCTTTTGTGGTTCTTCAGCACAGGTATTTAGATAAGCCACGGGGAAGTGGGCGGGAGGGCTGATGTCTGCTCAGAGATGACACCTTGCAGGGCGCTTCAGGCAGCCACCCACCACCTACCCCAAGCAAGCAGCAATGACACCATTTTCCCATAGGAAAATCTAAACAAATCCAGGGTCATTTTATCACCTGATTTTGAATGCAAGGAGTATACACAAATATCAAAACAAGTAATACGTCAGGGAAATTCAAAGCATATTTTAATTAAAATGATTCCCATTCCAAAGACAAACCAAATCGTTACCACAATCAACATTACATGATTTTTTTTTAAAAGGGAAAGAATCCTCTTTAGAAAGTTACTGTTCTTTACTAGGTATCGATTTTGCTTCATTTTCAATGCTCCATAAAATATCAACAGGTGAAAAAGCATTTAACTACATTTCCAACCTAATTAAAAAAAAAAATTAAGTTAAATCAACAGCTTTTAAGTTGGACTGTCAGATTAGAAGATATGAGAAAAATTAATTGTGCATCCTGAGGAGCACTAACAGAAACCAACCCTTTTGGCCTGACATCCTTGCAGCACTAGGGTGACAAATGAGAAACACTATTCTCCACTGAGAGAACCAGGATAATATTCCTGCATGTGCATCATGGCTGCTCTCAAACTCAACGTGTTGACTCCATAAATCCCAAGCCAAAGGATTACAATACAACAGAAATGGACCCACAGGAGAGCACAGGCTGTGTGCCACAGTGCATGGCCCATGTACAGCCAGACATCTGCAGAATAAACATAACAGCACAAAGTGACAGCTCCCCAGGAATCCAGCGTTGGATTGAACAGATTTCAATTCTCAGAGGCAAATAAAAGGAAAATAATTAGCAATTTGGCTTTCTGTGTCATCTTCTTTAGCCATTTCAGCATTGAATTCCAAGTTCCGGTTTTAAACGTCAAGCCTTATGGTCTGCAAACTGCAAAGAGAAGGAAAAACGAGATATAATTTTTTTTCATAAATGAGATATATTTTAGTATTAGATCATCTTCATGCTCTGTGCTGGCATATAGATATACATGCAGTTACTGTTGCTAATTTTCCCTATCACCAAACAAAACAAAAAAGAAAAAAAAAAAAGAAAAAAAAAAAAAGAGAGAGACAGAAAAATATAGGGACAAAACTTCCTGTCTGTACAGTACATCAGACTACTATACATCTGCTACAATTGCTGCAGGACTCAAATTTATACTTTACCTACCAATGTACCTAGCAACTTTACCTACCATGTTCTCTCACACAGACAAAACTCTGCATTTCAAACACCTTTATTGTTTTAATTCTTTTTTGTGATGCAGGTGCCTGCAGGGATGCAGAGGTGGCAGAGGAGAACAAGGTAGTGCTGAACCTAGTTCTGCCTCGGCCTTTGACTTGGAGCCAATTCAAGGTCCACCAAAGACTGTGAACTCTGTCCTCAGCGTTGCAAGGACTACTCAATAGTCACCAAATCTGCAGAACTCCCACCCAAAGAAAACAGGCAAACCATGGGAGTTATGGTGCTCCTACAGTATGAAAGTACAAGTTGGGAGAAGGGAAGAAGGGAACTTGTGCTTTTTTAGTGTGGTTATTTATTAAACTTTATTCCAATACTTGCCGAAACCCCTCTTAAGCACGTGCCTTGCTGCAATCCTTCGTTTGTCTCCTTCTCTTTGACCCCCTTGCCCACCCCACAGTGTGGCAGACAGCGTGCGGCCATGATGAAATGTTTTCACTGCCTGGTAGCAACATGTCTAATACCTACATTTGCCTGTGTGGGAGCAACATGTGATCAAGTGGATACAAACAGGTTAGAAGTATGTTTAGATTTTGTAAATCAAAGTTTTTGACTTTCCAGGAGTGAAGTTCTTTATCAGGCAAACAGGATACTTGGGAAAGGAACCTAAAATTCTGACACAGAATAACAAATTTTGTGGATGGGATTGTGTGACAGTAGTCAGCAGTTCCTGAAAACAAAAACTAAGCTTGCAACAAGATCCAAAGATCTAGAACGCATCCTTAAGCAACGGATATCCTGAGATCTCCAACAGCATTTGAAAGGACTGGCTGGTGCTTTGCTTGCTGGGCTCTGTTTGTTGCCCACCAGGATCAAAAGGACATTCTCCTTCCTCTCTCCAACACATAATTATGCTTATGAAGGTTGAAGGGATTTTAGTCTTCCATTGAAGCTCTGGAGAACAGACAAAATTAGAGGTTGAGGCAGAGTGCCTGGGTAGGCTTAAGGCATCTGGTTCACCTGCCTTGCTCACACATTCCGATCTAAAGCTGCCATGAGATTTCACATCAAGAGGAATTCTTCTGCATACCCAAAGGTCAGGGACCTCCTTCTGGGAAAAAGAAAGGACCTTTCACATGACATGATCTACTTCCTAGGATTATCTGGGAAACTCACCTAACAAGTTATCTGCAATTGCAGAAAGCAAAGACATTGGCAATGCCCTTGATAAGTCACAGCATGATAAATACGAGGTACAGTATGACATAGCATATTCTGCAATGAAATACTGGTACATCAAACTGCAAGCCTGCAGCTGCCAAAGGGAATCCAATCAGACTGATGTACCGGTTCAAAGTCAAGTGCCCATACTTCACATTTGTCAGTTATGACTAATCCTTTCCAGTTTAAAAAAAAAAAAAAAAGCTTGCAAAACCCCCCATTATTCCTTCAGTCAGAGCATTAGCTGATCCAAAGCATAGCACAAAGCTGTGTAGGACCAAAACACAATACACATTTAACTAGCCTTTCCCCTGCACATATGCATGTGTGTATACTCGTACACAGACGCATATACACCTCATGTATTTTAGGAAACCTGCCTTGAGAAGAAAAGACCCAATACAGCATTACATTAATTAACACGTGTAAAGAACAATTCTAATATATTGTCTGAAATACAGAATTGTGGGTAGAGGAGTAGAAGTAGTGCGTGTAAAGGAAATAGTGTTACTCAAATATTAGACTTACTGTCTGGTAGAAGCTCTTTTCTTGAAGGTCCTTAATATATGTCAACCTTCTCTAAAACTATAACACGAAAAATCGGAAGCACACACTAAGCACTTAGCTGCTGAAGTGAGTCTGAGGGGAGGCTCTCATATAGGCATCAATCCCTGTCACTTGGATGCCAGGGACATCTCGTCTGCTGTAAGAATCCTCATGAATTCAAAATTGTGACTATCAAGGACTGTAAGCCTTGCTGGAAAGAAAAACCTAACAATGAAAGTTTTAAAACCCGACACACACTCTGCAAGGTATGCTTATGAGTAGTTTAAAAATTAAGTGAGGTAAGAATTACGAGCAGACAGTTTAGTGAGGAAGGCAGAGGACTAGAGAGGAAATTATTTTTAGAGCAATGGCACTAAGGTAATAACCCACTTACTGCAGCTTTCAGAGCTTGGTCTAGGTCTTCCAGTAAATCTTCTTCATCTTCCAAACCAACAGACAGGCGAACTAATGTATCACTGATTCCAAGAGCTTCTCTATCTTCTTTAGGCACCGAAGAGTGAGTCATGATGGCCCTGGAGATAAAAAAATAGCCTTTTTTTCTAAGAAGTGCTTACTTTTATTGGTAAAGACCAAACAAATTGGTTTCCTGCCAGCATCTCCTGAAATACCATAAAGACTTCACACCTTTTGTGCACCACTTGCTGGTTAACCCACAGGTGGAAAGAGATCAGCTACTGTAAATTATGCGAACTCCGGAGAACTCAATGACTTGTATATCCCAGTGTTTCAATATAGTATTTCCAAGCTACAAATGATGAATAAGAAGCGGATACTTAATCGGGAAATGCAAAAGGAGGAAAAAAAATCCTATTCCTCTTCCTGCCAGATTTTTTTTTAGGTTTTTTTTCTGAAAGATAGTATTTAAAAGCTCTACTTTAAGCACGTGGAGAAACAGCTATAGTATGCAATCTCCAGTATAAAATCTCCAGGTTTTTTTTTTAACTTCTGTTTTCTCAGATCACTTATCAAATTGGACCACTTACATTGAAGAGTTTATTCTCTCCAGCTACGGAGGATATAGGTAAGAAGCTATTTCCCCCATATGCTCAGTCACTGACATCCACCAGTTAGCAATTACCTTTCAGCTGCTTGAGTGTTTCAAGATGTGCTGTTATTCTAAAATGAGCAACTAAAATGATTTAGCATATGTTTAGTCATAACTTTCCATGTATCTTTTTGAAAAGCAAAATGGATTTATGTAAAATAATCTAATTCCATAAAAGTCCTATTTTTAGCCTTTTAATTTAGACAGGGGCAACTAAGCTTTACTAAAAACCCGACAAAATTTACCTGACATGGACACAAATGCAATTCGGTGTAGCATACTGAACACGCCCTCTTGTGTAAGCAGGCAGAATGGCACACCTCCTTCCTCAACAGTGTGACCAAATCTGCTCAGTACCACATATTCAAACACACGCTAATTTCTTGGATTCGTTGTCATAGCAACAAATTGCAGCTCAGTCTCCCAGTTAAAACAAGGAAGCGTGGAAATTCTTTCATCACTGCATTCTTACATTCACAAAAGTCACACTCATTTCTGGAGTAACCACTGGGTTTTGTGCTATACAGCATACCATTTTTGAATCTCAATTATATGCAAAATATCTTAGCTCTGTGTACTAGAAAATTTTAGAACTCCCATCAAAATAGAGTAGAAACTTTTTTGTTACTCTGCAGCTTTTTTAGACTTTTAAGTTGAAGAATGACTTACGGATGCTCTGCTAGGCTTTCATATCCTCCTAGACTCTCAGCCAGCGCAAAAACCTACAGGAAAAATGAAACAGAAGTTAATGCAAGAAGTGTAAGCCTATGAATGCTTAGAAAGAGACAGTTAATGAAAAAGCAATGTTTAGTGGTTGGGGTTTTTTTCCCCCTAAGTTTTTCTATATTAACTTTTATATTATGAAAGGTATTAGCTGTAATTACCAAAAAAGTGTACATTTAGCAGGTAAGAGCTATTAAGATTTAGAATAGACTTATCCTAAAAAGGCTCTAAAGAGATGCTGATGCAAAACTGAAATAACTCGGGAGTAGTTTCTAGAATGCATGGGCAGCAATGGAGGAAGAGCAGAAGGGAAAATGCACAACACGAGGGAGCAGGTTCTGCCTGGGCACCACCAGCGTCTTCATTCTGTTCAGAGGAAGGTTAGAGCAGGCTGCCTGAACAAAGTAAGAGTGAGATCTCAAAAATTTCAGTTAAGGTTGAAGTGGTTTTATCCTATCCTCACATACTCTTCTTTCAGCATCACTTATCAATGTTCACGTTTAACACCTATGCTTTTCAGGCTGGCAAGTAGCAGACCTGATGGGGATAAACCCCAAACATTTAAGATTCTCCTCATAAGGCTGAATAGATCTTTTCACTCATTGCTTGGGTCTGATGGTTAGTTTAGTATTTTGAAAACCAGCCTAAATTTCTCAGTGCCCAACAGGACCAGTGTTTGTGAAAAGCTTACTGTTATTTAGCTGCTCTTTGAATTATGGACATATATTCCTGGATGACAAAAAGGCTTTCTAGAGAGCCAACTGCACTCAAACATGTATTCACAATTTGTCTTTTGTGAATGCACTTACTGCCCTCAACATTTCTCTCCAGCCCTGGTTGCTCATATTGACTTTTTTCCCCTTTAAAAAAAAAAACAAAACAACTAAACCTATCAACCAAAGAATCCTCTTCTCAGCCTGGTTTAAGGAAATGGCTTTACTTTTGTACCAATCTAGTGACAAACTGATGGTTATCCAAGTCAAAGGGCTGAAGTGAATATACTTATAAGGGACTACTTCTGGAATGTACTCTCTGATGCTTTTTGTCAAAGCTGGTAGATCTCCTGCGCCTGGATTAAATGCTCTCTCATGTAAATGGATATTTTGTGGGAAAAGCCTATTTTTAGTAACTTCATTTTCAGTTGATGACATTAACTGACAAGTAAGAAAGATAGAGAGGAGAAGGAAGTTCTAATTTACCTTTGTCAATTATTACTGATCTGTTTTTCCAAGAACGAACAGCAAAAACACAAGAGCCGGATGCAAACTAACCAGAGATCAAGACTAGCAAACACATTAAATAGCACAGGCAGAATTAATACATTGCAAAGACAAAGGCAAAAGCCTATGGTTTAGGTAACTCAAACAAACAGCTATTCTCCAACTGAGGGACTCCCTCTTTGCTTCAAGACTCATGTAATTTCTCAATAGGTTTTCATCTTGACGAGTACTCTGAAATATTACAACAGTATTACACCAGCCACAGCTTCTCTGCTTTCAAATACTACAGGTATTTTTGCAAAAGGCTGGTATACAGGCCCTTTATTAGAAGCAATGCCTGGGCTAACCTGGACATATTACACCCTACTGTGTAAACAAATACTTCAAATGAGCTGAGACATCCTTTTCTTCCCTCTCATTAGCCTCCCATTTACAAATAATCTGTTATTTAGAGATGGTTACACCCAAAAGGCTTTAGGAGCTTTGCAAGTATAGAGAAAGACTCCCCACCTCAAGAAAAACCACTTCCTTCCATTATCACCCTCAGAAGGACAGGCTCAAGTCCCTCTAAGATAGTATGTATTTACCGTCATTTACCTTTAAATTCTTGAGAAAGGTAGCAGCATGTTCGAGATTTCCTTTAATGTAAAAGGTTACCATCCCAGGACAGCCAGTACACTGCCGCTTGATCAACTCATGCTGAGGGTGTGAAGGCAAGCCTGAAATTTGTAGAAGTTCCTTTAAGTTAATTACCATCACTTCAAAGGGTAAAGCAGCTCACCCTCAGCTATGCAGAAACAGCCCATTGCCAAGGTGGACACCTAAGCCAGAGTCACTAAATATGAAGGGTGCACAAACGACACGTAGTATTACAGTACCCAAATCCAGCCTCACTCTAAGATGTCACCTGCTCTGAAGTCTTGCCAACCTACCTGGGAAAATTACTTTCTCCACCCGGGAATCTGACTCAAGAAATCGAGCAACAGCTAATGCGTTGTGGAAATGTTGTTTCATCCGGACTTGCAGTGTCTTCAAACCACGATTGCACAGGTAACAGTCAAAGGCAGATGGAACAGCTCCAAGAGCTACAGAAATTGAAACAAAATTCCACATAAACCAAAGGGATTTTTGGCTTTAGTAAAACTAACCACAGTCCTAATTTCCAAAATTTCTAAAGTTAGAACAAGACAAGTGGAAAGACATCTGATGCGATCTGTCTTCCTCATCTCACACATACGGGAAGCCAATTAATGAGGCAAATTAACAAAGTGAAGACTCGAGGATTAAAGTCAGCAGACATAATATACATTTACTCCTGTTGTAGACAGGAGGCAGACAGAACACTGTACAGAAATTTGTTCATTACAAATAAGAAGCAGTAAAATTGTTAAAATCAACCTATATACAAAAATTCTGCTTTAGGCATATCCTCTGATGTGTGAATGAGCTTAAAAAAACCCAGATGTACTTGACATGAGTTAGATGAAATTAAATAAATGCATAACTTAAAGGTTTGTATCCCTCTTCATGTACGAAGTCAAGTGAATATAGGAAACGATTGTGCTCTTTCTGCACGGTCTTAACTATAACCTAAAGAGAGATTTTGTGAGCAGTCATGTCCCATGTAACTGCACGTGCTGCACACAGAAAACAGGCTGCAGCTGCTCCGCATCTGATGCTTTCAAGACGTGCTACATCTCCTGCCTCTGCACAAGATGCCCAGAGCACAGGCAGAGCTCTCCATGCCATAGCAGCATGGGGCTCTGGGAAGCGTGCTTGGGAGAGACTCTGCAGCTCAGTCCTCCCTCGGGAGCAGTGGGGCACATGCTTCTCAGGGAAAGCAGGCATAGAGGGGAATTACAGCCCTGCAGTACGGAGTGCTGCCTGCATTCAAACACCTGCCACCAGACAATTCAACCCACTCACCAGCCCCTGGTGAACAAATGTTGAACAACCCACACTGCTCTCAGCATTTTCCTAGAAGTAGTTAGGAAGTGGAGACCAGTGTCTTTAACTTTATTTGAGAGAGAAGCCACAGAAGCATACTGAAAGCTATTGTGTTTGCATAAGGCCACCCTATGTACCAGTGAAAGGCAGGGAAGAGAATTCAGGTTCCTACATCTGTGTTACCGCTTTCTCTGTGGTCATTTACACTTCTGCACATTTAAATGCCTGAGCTGCATCTCTAGATAGATTTCATACTTGTGTGCATCCAACATGCCTCCCATTATGAGCTGGTATATTTGAATACAATTCATTTTAAGGCATTTCCTACGTTGAATACTTACAGTTTTGTAAGAATTTGAGCCTTTCGTAGAGATCATCACAGTTTACTGAAACAAGTCCCATTACAACATCACTATGCCCTAAAAATTCAAGAAGACAAGAACAGAATCAGCCACTCCATCTGCTCCACGGTTCTGCCACAAATCCCCATTTTCTCAGTCTTGGTGCTAATACAGTCCCATTTTTGCGAGACACTGGGTTCCTTCTCATTGCTACAGCCATCGTCCCTGTGCCGCACATGAATGATAAGGCAGATTTCATTTTTTTCTAAAGCTCTGGTCAGCAGTGTGCTCTGCTGTGTGCTGCACGCATGCCCCCAGACACTTCCCAAGCCCGCCACCACTAACTACCAGAAAGCAGGACATTGTACGGGAATCAGGTGTGTCCTGCGGAGCAGCATCAGGCTGCTGTCTTAGCGAGAGTGAACACCAGCTGGAAAACCTTCCCTTCTATCTGCACCACCACAGACATGTGGTTATAACACAACTACAGTCATGTTAGCTCCGAGTCTGGGCTGTTTGGGAAACAATACAGTGAATGTGCTTCTGGACAGGCTCCAACACAGCTGTATGAAACCTCCTTTGAATCTTAATATAACTTCTGGCAGCTACCTTCTACTGAAGCCACTTGCTTTGTTGTAGTCAAATTAAAGCCAACATGGCTATAAATACCTCTAGGTCTATTACTTGAAGTCAGGTCAATATTCTTTCTCCCAGGGATAGTTGAGGAGCTACGAAGACTAATCATCTATTCAATGGTCCATCTCCTCTAATGGTCCATCTAAGAATTACTGGCAGACACATTGGCTTTTGTGAACTGCCCACAGCCAGAATGGCTTTTAAATAGCCAGCCTGAGTTGTGTTGAACTCTCCTACTTACCGTTCATGTATTTGGTTGCAGAATACATACAAATATCAGCCCCCAGAGATAAAGGACGCTGAAATGAAATGAAAATAATAGGTCCAATTAAAGCCTGTGTGCACTCTGGTTCATTTCAAGCTATCCAGAAAGGCTGTTATGGAACACAAAAAATAACAATAGATGGAGAAACTAAAAAAACCCCCAAAACTTCACACAAAACTTAGCACCTTAGACATAAAAACCTGAGAATGAAGACAGATAGAATATGTGACAAAAACAATAGTACAGGAAAGCACTCTGAATGCAAGATAAGCACAATACAAAGAACCCACAATAAAATGTGATTGAAAAGCACTGGTGTAATTCCCACTGGCTTCAGGGAGAGGAGTGATTGAATACATCTAACATATAGCCCATTCACATTTATGGGGGAAAAGAAAAAGTTATATTACTTAGCTGAGGCAGGGATAAGTAATGGTATTTACTCTAAAGTATATTTCCTTAGAAAATGAAGACCTCAACATAGTCTGCAAAGCAAAAAAAATTGCATTGTTTTCTAGATATCAGCATTGGTGATACTGTACTGGAAGAACAATTGAAAACCTGAAGAAAGTGCGAAGGGTCTTGTTTGCCAGGTGTCTCTTCCCTAACCTCCCAGCTTTCTCCCCAGAAGTCTTTTTAAGGTGAGGCAAACTGAGATGTTGATAGGCAAGAAGTTATGAACAATCTATTTTTTTTTTTAAATCAGTCCCTAAGTAAAGGACTTTGCACTTAATATAAACGTATTATAAAGACCGAAGAGTATCAACATGTTAAAAGGTAACAAAGAAAGCAGATTTAGAATAAAAGACTGCTGCTGTCAGATTAAACATGGACATCTATTCAAGGAATGTGGATAATGTGCATTCCCAATGTACAGCCAGGAGAATGGTAGCATAAACACCAGTGCCTTTTACATTCAATATTGCTGTATAAATCACTCTAAAATTATGATCTGCTTAGTACAGTGTAGCAGCAGCAGCAGTCTGGAGGGGTTTAAAGACATTACCTATTATGCTTCCTAGAATTAATCATTACAACTCACTGACTTTTAGCACCAGGCCAATAAAAGATACATTAACTAGCTCATATATCCAGATGCTCACTTTTCTTCTTTCACTCATGTCTTTCTGAAGTAATATGCATTGGGGGCGGTCACCAAGCCTTTGGTATGTACAAGACAAACTCAAGTGTTGCTTTAGCTAAGCATTAACACTTTCTGTGAAGTTCTCTTAATTTATAAAGATCTCAGCACCCTTAACAAAAACAAAGACACCTTGCCTTTTGTACTCATAAAAAAGTTCTACTTTAGACCTAAAATACAAGGGATTAACTTGGTCTCCTAGGAAATATACATGAATATTTCTAGCCCTTGTTAAGATGAACAAGACTTCAAAGTTTATTATTCCAAAGCATTTTTAGAACTTAAGAAATTGTCTTTGCTTCATGTATTCTAGTTATAAAAGCAGAAGAGTTATGCCAGTTATTCAAGATCAAAACTACAAATGTCTAAGCCACACATTAACCAAAATATTGAAGAAAAGGTAACTTGAATGTCTCAAAGAAAGAGTTAACAAAGTTTGCTTGTTTTAACTTCTTCTTCCACGACCTTTTTCAGAATATCAAGTGGTTCAGAACAGATCATAAACAGCATATACAAAAGAGTTGGTATAAAAAGGCCCAAGTTAGAAAACAGGCCTGTTATGATTTCCACCAGTGAGAACTAAAAAACGTGATTTTTGAATGACCGAGAAGCCGTTCTCCCAATGGCTTTCCTGACTGTCTTGATTCACTGTGTTTACCTGACTGCTGAGCTATATTGGTTTTGCTGGTAGCATAGTGGTATGTGGCTAGCTATAAAATACTTTGCACACCATCTTTACTAATGTAAACAGCGGCAGTACATGGGTTGTATTTAGGAACAGAACAGGTAATTTTACAATGCATAGATCAAAACTACAGTTCCTTGGTGGTGCTTCCATTTTAAAAATGTATCTTTGAATACATTGAAATAATGGGGTAATTGTAAACAAAGGAAGGGCTTACCTGGAAATACGCAGACATAAAAGTGTTGTCTACCACCAGAATAACATCTTTATGCTTATGTACTACATCTGCACAGGCCTGAATGTCAATGACCTTCAGTGTGGGGTTTGTGGGCGTTTCAATCCAAACGAGCTGCAGTAATTCAACAACACAAAACATCAGTTTAGAGATTTTATAATGCTGGTGATGATACATGTGTAAGTCATAAGTGCTTTTAAAAGTTGACTCGCTGAATGTCAGCTTCTTGTGCAGGTTTGTAGAGTGGAAATAAGAAAGTGTCCCCACTGAAGAAAGGCAAGGTTTCTTGAGTGAGGTAATGTTCTCCACAAAAACAACTGATACATGGGAAGAACATCAAAGCTTCTGAAAACTGAAGTGCATCACATCTGAAGAAAGTCTGACATAGCTAGAAGACAGTCTTTATGCCCAAACGTTTGTAAGCCTTTTCCAGCTGAATTACCTTCCACTAGAACGGGGGATTATCTGCTCCAGTGCCATGGAGCACCTCCTCCTCCTCCAACCTTGGTGTTCCCTCTGTTGTTTCTTACCTTTTCCCCTCCTCCTCCCTCTCTCCATCATGGTTTTTTTCCCTTCTTAAAACGTTTTCAATGAGGCACCACAAACGTCACTAAGTGGCCTGCAATGGGGACGTGTTGGAGCCAGCTGTGCCCCAACCTGTCCCCACAGAGGCCATCCATGCAGTCCTCTCTGCTTGACACATATACACAATACAACAAGAGCAAGAATAAAATTGTTTAACGACATTGAGCAACAAAGTTCAGCAATTTCCCTCTTCCCTACCTTGGTCTCCGGTGTAATTGCAGCTTCCAGGCACTCCATTTTTGTGCAGTCAACAAAAACTACGTTTAAACCCATTTTCATGGCTACTTTCCTGAAGTATCTGTTTGTGCCTAGAAAAACCCAAACAAAACCAAACCAAACAACACACAAAAAATCAGAGACACAAAATGAAACAACTTCCTTAACTGATCTCCAGTGTCTTGTACGCATCCACAGAAAGTCAGGAGAGTACAGTTTTATGCTGTACACCATAAATGGCACATTAGTGTTTTTTCATTTCTAAAAAGTTTAAAGATTGCTGTACTTTTAAACATCATGGTAAAGTAATAATGGGAATATAGAATCAGAGTGATTTATGAAGTACTTTCAATTAATAGCTGTTGGGGTTTTTTAAATCAGAAAATTAAATAGACCCCTTCTCCTTTGTCTGCTTCTAACTTTTCCTCCAGCCCTTTGCCATGCACAAGCTAGTGGTTCCAGTTTTTATATCGTTTTTCCCCCACCCCACTTTTAATAACTTTTTTCCACCACATATTTTCAAACTCTTTTTTTCTATTTAACAAGCTTAATTGAGAATCTGGGAGAAGAAGAATCAAGGGGAAGACTCCAGGTACTGTGTTTCTCATCATTCCATTAAATACATATGTAGCAAGGAATGCAAAAAAGTGATTATTTCCTCCCTTTCAGTCTTTGAAGCCTTTCATTGGAAAGATTAAAAGAAGAAACCAGAAGCCACCAGTTGATCACTAGATGTGCAACACTGACTATGTGGCAACAATGCCTGGATTAAAAATTAATTCATTAGGTCTTTCTGCCAAGGTTATTCGACATTTACTCACTTACGCAGAACAGCAGTTTGCCAGCTAGCCATAGTCATAGTACATGCAGGGTATGATTCTGTGTGCTGAACATGATGTCTGAATGTTTTTTTTTTTAAAAAGAAAACACTTTTATTTCCACAATAAGCTATATATTATATTCTCTCTTGTGCTGTAAGAAGTTTATTCAAGCATGGGAAATTTGCACATAGGCTGTCAACTCTACAAATACAAACCACAGAAAAGTTGCTTTATAGTAGTCTTACATACTTTTAATAATAGCACACTACAAAAAACCTTAGATGGAAATGAGAGGTTATACTGGAAGTAGCCCTTTTAAGAAGTTACAGCAATGGCTCAGAATTCAGAGGCGTCAACTACCTACAGCTCCTCCTCACACCTCCCAAAACACATGTCTCTTAAACATGTCCCAGGCAATATGCTTTCCAGCATTGCCCAAGAGCTTTTCGTTCTCTTTTACTGTTTCTCTGACAACCTTGAATACTGTGGACTCATCTGAGCAAGCAAGTGCAGTACTGCTTTCCTATCCAACCAGGCTTTTTACAAAAAAACGCGCTAAAAGCTTACCAAAGCTAGCGTACCCTTGAGGGAGCAGGGACACATGCCAGCACTCAGTACCCAGTGACTCAAAGGTTGCTATTACAGGGCTGAAGTATGAAAGGCTGCACAGGGCAAGCATGGTGGAGGAGTAAACCCTGCACGGCAAAAAGGAGTCGGTGCAGGCAACAGCGAGGAAGTGGCTGACAAAGGACCAGGCTGCAGCGTGCAAGAACACGAGCAAGAAAGATGACTAGGAACAGCCAGAAGAACACAGTCTAGGAGAAAAGCAAGCAGGGACATAGGGAAAAAGGAGCCCCTAACATCTGAGGGAAGAATGAATGGGCTGAACACATACTGGCCATGGCGGCCAGTGGCAGATCTGCAGATGTACCATGCCATGGGGTGTGAACTCTACCGAATAAGGCTGTCTGTGGGGAAGCCAGTCTCTTTACAACAAAAGTATGGAAAAAATTCAGGGAAGAAACAATGAAATTAATCTCTGCAGAAACCACCACAGGCTGAGGCTTTAATGAGTAGGTGAACTGGTTTTGCTTGAAAAATACACCTATGGGCATTTCTGAAGTGAGGAACTGATAATATGCTTTTGCCAAATGACTTTGATTCACTGAGATCTGTGGTGGGATGGCCATGAATTAAAGGAGCAGACTGTTGGTAGGGATTCCTGCTGTCTTCACTCAACTTAGCTCCAGATGTACTTTGGAGAAGAGCTATTTGGCATGACAGAATTAAGACATTAAAATCAAATGTGTGTATTTATATTTGATATGCACAAGCACAGAGAACTGACTGGCAAACAGTAATCACTCTTAGTGATAGGAAAGGTCTTAACTCTTGCTAAAAGGTCTTCCAACTATTGCTTGGGAAAACGCTACCTGTTGCTGGCCTCTCTAACTTTCCTTTGAAAACAAAGCAGATTTGATCTCTTTGTGCTAAGGCCTTCGAGCAGATGAAGGGAGACAAGCTTCGCTGATCAGTGAAACACACGAGTTGGGCACTAAGGACACTGACTGTCACAGCTTATGCTGCCAGACTCCCCTGCTACAGACTTTTGGGTGGCATCAACCTTTTGAAGGACTTCAGCAGAGGTGGATGAGCTCTGTTTGCTCCTAGGGAGTTTCTTGGAAGAATGGATCAAAAAAAACCTGCACGATCAAAACCTAATAGTGGGCTGCAGCATCACTGAAGCATTCAGAAGACATGGGCGTAACAGACGCAACTTGTGCTTTCAGGGAAGATGACAGAATAGTTGTCTGAAACAGTCCAGACAAAATGCTGGTTGGCAAAGGGTCAAACCTGGGAAAGGAATAGTAGAAACACCAGAAGCCGGAAAGCCGTGTTACATTGGACTGCAGGGGGTCCTGCTCTGCAAACAAATCTGTGCAAGGCTAGCATGTTGCTATTTTCCCCTCGTTCAAGTATACATTACTAGTTCGCTATATTTTTTAAACCTCCATGTTGTGCCACAGAATCTTTCAGTGTTTGAATTTCTGACACCAGAATCAGACAGGAGTATTCTGTGTTCTCATCAAGTGAAAAGGCTTTGAAGAAAAGTAAGGTCCTACGTGGAAAATTCAGGAAGTTAATGAGAATCACAAATAGGTACATTTATCATTTGCACAATGAAGTTCAAAAACACACTTGTGCTTTACATACCTCCATAGACATCATCCATGCAGATAATCGTATCCCCTGCTTTTAACAGGTGAGTAATATTCAAAGTAGCAGCTAAGCCAGAGGCATAAGCTAAACCTAAAACGGAAAAGAATAAATGGCAGACAGACTGTATTTTAACATGATACAACCTTGTCAAACTTGCCTTCGCTTTCCTCACTTTGCTTTTAAAAGGAACCTGTTCTGTCACTCTCACTTATGCTATCTTGTTAAGTTGATTCAGTAAAAGCAGCAGCCTGATTTTACACAGGGTGGAACCCAGGATGAACACTGGTAACACAGTCTGGTAACAACTGCTGCGGGGCTCCCGCTCCCCAATGCATTCAGCGCTGCTGCACAAGGATGGATTCAGTTTAGCTTAAGCATCAAAGGCAGCAAGAGGAAGCAAAGTCACTACATGAAGTCCAATGATTGAGCTGGACTTTCCTGAACAATAAGCTCTTTTCACACCATGAAACAGCTCTTGCCCATAACCAGTAGTCAGCAGCTGTGAAAGCCTTGCTGTCATACAACTGCTGCTGACAACTCAGTGTCCTTGCTCCCCAAGTAATGCCTACTGTAGACACTGTCAGGAGGCACACACACTGACATCTTGCTTGAGGAACCTATTAATTGCTTACAGTATTTAGCTCCATCTAGCGCTGCCACAGCCTTCTCCAGGCAATTCCGGGTAGGGTTTCCACTCCGGCTGTATTCATAACCCTATTGTGAAAGCAAGAAAAAAATACAACTTGAGAGAGCACTGAGAAAGTTTTGTACAATAATAGTCCTAGGTTCCTTAAAAAGTCCTCACTCTCAACACTGAGGTTACACATCCACCTCTGCCAAGAACAGCAGGCTGGTTTTCTGGCTACGTCAAGCTGCTGTACACAACACTCCATTGGGTGTCCCCAACGTGAAAACAGTTTCTGGGGATGCACTGGGGGAAGTATTGTACTGCTAGCCACTCCTACTTTTTCCTAGATATCCATCTCCAGTCACTGTTGGAGAAAAGGTCTTGGTGTGACACAGTCCACTCATTCTTATGTTACCAGCAAGAATGTGTCCCATCTATCTCCACGATGCTCTGCTTGAAAGATGGGCAAGTGCCAACCTGTACCCATCAAAACTTCTTGAAAGCTCAAACATTTCCCTGGCATGCAATCAGGCCAAGTTCCACACTTCAGTGCAACAGCTTTTATGTGAATACTGAGAAAATTTAACAAGAAAAAAAATACTCATGCATGCATGGATGCACTTGTTACAGAGAGAACCTGGCTAAGCATCCTGGTATTTGCGTACTTTCAGGATTTCTGCTTAATGACAACCTCATCATATTCAGGAATCTGGCAGACCGCTCTCACGGAGCTTCCGGCAAGAACGTGGCCACTCTATCATCAGTACATGAACGCAGCAGCATGTGACTCCTTCTTCTGTGGTCTTCAACACAGCTACCTACTTACAAGCATTCACAATTTTAGTCTGTGTAAGTGATTTTGCGTGGAATCAAAGATCACAAGGCAAATTCCTATTGCCCAACCGGCACATTGTGATGTTCAAACCTCAGGTTTGGGACAAATACCGATTTATGAGTTGCAAATTTGTGTTATTTCCCTCATACACACATGGCAGCAATCCGAAACTTCATGATAGTTCAACGCAAACACTTTCCAGTACTTTCTACAACACATCCACAAAATACTTGTGTAATATTCATTTGGTCTGGAAGGACAACTGAAGCAGCCTGTTACGCAGTCTGTGTAAGTGAGAAAATGTATTCTGCTTGGGCTCAGTGGCAAAGTGAAAGCACTGTTATCACGCAGTCTTCAAGAAGGTCCCCAGCTGCATGCAAACCCCCCGACCAAGGCGCGAACCTTCCCGCGGTCAGCAGCTTCCTGCACCCAACGCCCATGCACGCCTCAGAGCGGAGGATGCCGAGCCCAAAGCGCACTGGATGCTCCCCTTCGTGGGGCTTTCACATGGAAAATCACCCTAAACGTGCCTTCCAGCCCACCGCGGGAGAACCCCTCTCTTCCAGTGGGAAAAAGACGTTTGGTCATTTTTTTTTTTTTTTCAGGAGCTAGCACGAGGGAAAACATTTCCACGCGCTGCAAACCGGTACCCCCCCCCCGCCCTCCCCTTCCCGGGGGCCTGCCGCCTTCCCGGACCACCCCCCCCCCCGGCCGGCCAGCACCTCCCGGGGCTGCCCGCCGGGCCGGGCTGGGCCATGCCGGGCCGCGGGCCCTCGCGGTGTCCCCGGCCGCGCCCCCAGACCCCGTCCGAGCGCGACGTCTTTGGCCCCAGACCCCCGCGCCGCCCCGGAGCCCCCCGCGGGGCCGAGCGGGGCCAAGCCCGCCTCGGGGCTCCGCCGGCGGCCGCACTCACCGCGTGCTGCCCGGGGGCCCGCTGCTTGAAGGTGGTGGAGAGGGAGATGGGCGGCACCACGGCGGCCGAGCGCCACTGCTCGGGCTCCTGCCCGGCGTGGATGGCCTGCGTGGCGAAGTGCGCGAAGGGCGGCAGGAAGCCCCGCTCCCCGCCGCGCTCCATGGCCGCGCTCCCACTGCCGCCGCCGCCGCCGGCACCACAGACACCGCCACCGCCGCCGCCCCGCCCCCAGGGGCCCGGCGCGGGCGGGGCCTCGCCGCCGCCCCCCATTGGCTGGGGCGGGGCGGGGCGGGGCCGGGCAGCGCCCGCGCCGCAGGGCGGGGAGCGACGTCCCGCTGAGGCACCGCCCGCCCGCTGGGGGGCGCCGCCGGACCCCAGCGCGGCCCGGGGGTGGCGGGAGCGGCGGCGGCGGGGGGCGGCCGGGCTGGGGCTGCTCCTCCGGCCCGGTGCCTGCAGCGGTAACGGCAGCGCTGTCCCAGCCCACGGACCGCCGGAACGGCCCCGCGGGCAGGTCAGGCAGTGAGTCAGCGTGGCTCGGTCCCGGAGAGCAGGCGTTCCTGCCAGCAAAGAGCCGGCGGCCCGGCAGCCCGGCGACCAGCGGCCTTGGCTGCAGGCGGCAGAAGGAGGGCGAGGGGGCGGGCGCCGTAGCTGGCGGCAGGTGACAGGGGGTCCGGTGGCCCCACCGAGCCATCCCCGGGGAGCGGCTTCCTCCGGTCTCTGCACCGGAGGCCGTCGCCCCGCCGCATGCTCCTGGGCCGGCGAGGTCACACAACCTAAACCGAGATACGTGCGGCTAGAGGACTTTCCTGACACTTACACCTTCCTCTCTTACATTTCAGGCCAAATTTGAAATAATTTTCATACCGTTTGCAGATAAATTTAGACCAAAACTGAATCTAAGTGGAAAAAGTACACGGATTATTCTCAGGCCCGTTTTTCAGCCTCAACACGTGGTAGAAACCTGAAATTGAGGACGTTGGAATTTAATCCTGTGGTGACAGGTCTGTTTCCTGGAGGTCTGTGGAAAATGTCTACGGAAATCCCATGGGCAAAGCTTTGCTTTGAATCCGCCGCAATGCCAGGACACCAAGTCACAAAGTTTCAGGTGGCCAGCAAATCTCGGGCAGTACTGTAAAGGGTCCATTTTCTTTTTATAATAATTTGTATTGTGAAATTCAGGATAGTCAAGCTGAGACAAAGGGGAAAATGGAATTATTTCCTTGTCATACAAAATTTCTTCCTCTACCTCCAGTTTCACGTTATGGTTACCTGTGTAGCCCACAATAGTCTTTTGTGGCTATTTCTGGGGGAGGTTGTTCTGCCCGTAAGTTAGTATACAGGTCTTTGGTGCTATTGCTCCTTTCACGGACACACATCCTCACCCTAATATCCCCACAATTGGCTGCTGAAGCACTTCACCAAGTAAGTACAAAAAGGACGTCTGCTGATGATAGTCCCATGGATTAGTCTGAGCAACCTGAGTAAGTAGCTTGTGTTTTTTTCTTTTTAATAAGGAGAGAGAAGAATTTCGGAAGTGCTTTGGGACAGCACCAGCTGAAAAGAAAAGAGAATACTTCCACTTGAACAGAAGCCTATGCTGGCTGCGAACAGAGACTATGATGTCTTAAAATTTCTTACCTACTTTTTCTTGTTAAGTTTAATTTCCTTAAATGTTCTTTGTCACTTTGAAAAACGTATTGCTCTTAGCATCCCTCAAGCCAGTCGTTCTGAATGCCTGGGAGAAGCAGAAGCTAATTTCTCCAGAGCTGGCAAATTCCATTCACTGTCCTCCAGGACCTCATTTATTTTTGTTTTGCCTTGTGGAAGTAAGGAGAAAGGCAACCAGAGAGCATTTCTCTATACTCGGATGCTTTGAATATTCTATTAGGTACTCTTCATAAGTTTAAATGTTACTGTTGGACTTACTGCTACAATAAATGCAGATGCACACTTACAGTATAGCATTTTCAATTACTGCCTGCCTTTGGGTTTTGTACAGATTTAGTCTTTTATTCCTCTCTTTTTTTTTGACCTATTCATTTATATACTAAAAAAGTTGGCATCCTTCCTGGAGGAATACACCCATGAGAAATTAATCATTATTTATCTTCTACTTGAGGAATTCTGTAAGTGGGGTTTCCATAGACTCACAGCCTAGAAACTGTAGAAAATGCAGTTCCACATTGCCACAATATCTGACCCTACTACTTTTTATCTAAATTGCCTAGTGCTTGGCAGAGAGCAATTTAAGTAACTTAAGAAGATGGACAATATAAAAAAGCAAAGTTCTGTTGTTAGATGGTAAAAAAAAAACAAATTCTAAAGAATTTGTAGGTATATAATTACGCAGTACAGTCCTAGCACAGGAGGACATCTGGATTCACTACAAATGCCAGTTTTCACAGAGCAGTTCCCATTAGTAATGCATTCATTATATTTCTGGATTGAATAAGGGACTCCATAATAAGCTGGTAAACAGTGACTTCATGCCTCTGTCTCCTCTTAGCTGGCCTCCAATAATTAAAAATGCAACGTGAAGCTTCCAACATCAACTAAAACCTGAGCTAGTACACCTCCTCCACAAGACTAGCTATGCGCTGTACATGTTTCCAGCATGGCACTGGGGCAAACAGCCTCTTGTGCCTCACTGGAGAACAGACGAGACATCAGAATTGCTAACACTGTCAACTTCTCAAATTCTGTTTGTAAATGGGTTTTAATTTTCTCTAAAAACAAGAGCCAGAAAAATTTTGTCAGAAAGACCAATGGAGTATAGAGCAAAGGTGACTTTTTTCCCCTGCCTAGAATTATTTAAAATTCTGTATTAGAATTGTAAATAGCTGCGCAGGAAGCAGCTGTTCTGTCACTCTGAAGACAGCAAGCACAGAAATCTTATTTCATAGTTCCCATCTCTGCCTAAAATTCTTCTTAGCCACTTAGTATGAGAGGAGATGATGCAAACTGGGTAAAGAAAGAGGTCACCCAGAAAGGCAGTTCTTTTATCACAGCAGATCTAATCTTCCTGACAACTTGTAGGCTGTCTCCCCTGGAAGCACTAGTAAAAAATCCAGTTTACCTGGAATTTGACACATCATCATTTTTTAAATGATTCATTCCACTATTGTAAGTAGATACTTGCAGAACTAGCACTAAAGAAGGAGCTCCTGCAGGGAAATCTGGAAGCTCTGAACCTAACGCAGTTACTTCATAAGATGATAATGCATCTACAAGGACTGACATAAGGACAAGACAACTGCCTTGTCTTTCCCTTTTCCTGCATGTGCTATTGAGGAAGACACTTGTACAGGTCCCACCATTCTCCAGGTAACTTCTTGTTTCAGTCATGTATCACGCTGGGCCTTTTCCTTCTATTTCCCTCTCCCTCGGTGAATGAAGTAGCCACGCGAATGAGGGAAATGGATGAATAGTGAAGGGACTGGGCGCCGTTTTGTTCGAAACAGCATTAGCAGCCTCTTTTCCTTGGCTCACAAGGAGATTCACGGAAGGACCGCTGGAGGAGGCACACGAGTGCTGATGGCGTTGAGAAATCCCTTGACCTTCTGTGACCTGGGAAGTAACCCAGCGCTCCTGTTGTCTTAGCAAACAAGGGGAATTGGCTCATCTCATTTACTTCATTGTTTTGTGGTTTGTTTACACCTCTGGCACGCAGCAACGTACAGAACATATGCTGTAATCTATACAGTTGCATAACTAAACCTCAAACGAAGACACTCTTGGATCCACCTTGCCACTTCACAAATGAATCCGAGAGGAATCTGTAGGAGTCATCACAGCAGATTTTTGCAACGGACTGAGAATCCGAGTCCTTCCCTCATTATATGCAGCACCAGAGATGGTGCTTCTCTCCCTCGGCAGGCTGGGATAAGCCCGGATAGCCGGGAGTGCTTCCCAACAGCCAGAGCCCGTGCTGTAGCAGCAGTAATGGTCCAAGGATATGGGCTGCAAGGTCTGCAGGACGGCACAGCCCCCTGTGAAATGCAGTCACCCCGAGGGAAGAATGGCGAGCTGCCTGGCCCACAAGGTAGTCCCTCTCCCTGCACCCGTGAGACAACGGCAGGCCCTTACTGCCAGGGTAAGCAGCCGCTTCCCTAGAAATGCCAGGTATGTTGGCAGCAGAGATGTGTTAGTGTGTGTCTAAGTCCCTGTGAAGGATACACCTGAGCCCCAACTTAAAGAAGCCAGCGCAGCCGCCCGGCCAGAGGCTGCCCGCGGCCCTCCGAGCGCTGGCTCGGCCTTCGCCTCGGCGGCGGCCGCCAGGGGCTGCCCGCGGGCTCCCGCCCCGGCCGAGGGCCCGCTCCTGTAAGCGCCGAGCCCTCACGGGCCGAGCCGGGCCGAGCGAGGCGCAGGCCCGGGCCACACCGCCTCAGCCGCGGGGGCAGCCCCCCGCCCCGCCGCCTCCCGCCGCCTCCCGCCCTCTCCCGCCCTCCGTGCAGTCTCGCGGTGCCCGGGGAAGTCTCGCTGCGCGCCGCGCCTCTCGCGGGAGCAGTCGGCCAAGATGGCGGCAGCGCCGGGCCGTTGAGCGGGCCCCCGCGGGCGGGCAGGCGGCTCCTCGGCGCGGCGGGCTCCGGGTGCTTCTGGCGGGGGATGCCGACGGGACGGGACTCGCCGCCGCGGCTCTGAGCGCATCGACCCTCCGGCTGCGGCGAGCCTTCCCGGCGGGGCCCCGCCGCCCGCGGGGCCGCCGCTGGCGATGACCGGAGAGAAGCTGCGCTCGCTGCGCAGGGACCACAAGCCCAGCAAGGAGGACGGGGACCTGCTGGCGCCCGGCGAGGAGGAGGCGGCCGCCGCGCCCGGAGGCATCTTCACCGGGGGGCGCGGGAGCAGCGGCAAGGGCGGCCGGGCCGGGGGCCACCGCATCTTCAGCAACCACCGGCTGCCGCTGAAGGGGGGGCCGGCGGGCGGCGGGACGGGCCCGCCCGCCGAGCCCGACAAGTGCCCGGCGCACTTCCCCGTGCACGAGTGCGTTTTCAAGGGGGACGTGAGGCGGCTCTCGGCCCTCATCCGCACCCAGGGCATCGGCCAGAAGGACAGTCACGGTGAGCGGCCCGGGCGGCGGGGGGGCGCGGAGCGGCGCTGCCCGCGGGGCGGGCCCGGTGCCCGGCGAGCGGGAGGTGGCGGCTCCTTCGCCCGCCGCGCTGTGGGGAGCTGCCTCGGGCTCGGCGGCAGCCGCAGCCTCTTCCCTCTCTCCTGCTCGGCCTGAGACCTCGTCCCTGCTTTCTGAGTTGCCGCCGGTGTTTCCCTCCTGGGGTTTGGGCAGTTGGCGGGGGTGGAAGTGGTAATGGGGTCTGCGGAGTAGCGCGGCTGCAAGCTTCGAAAATTCTTGGGATTTTCGTAATATGAGTGAGCACGGTACCGGCTTTTGTAACAGCGTGATGCTGGAAGAGCTTCCTCTTGCCGGGTATTGCTTCATGTCCAAAAAACTACTTCACTTAAAAAAGAAGAAAAATTACTTTTTTAAAGTGTCTGAACTGTCACCTGTTTGCTTTCGGAGATGATGGGTGCACTCGGGAGTGGTTCCTTTGGCTGTTGGTGGAACTACCTTTGATTTTTTTCCCCAGGCTAAAAAAACAAAACAAAACTTTTTTTTTTTTTTTAAATGCTTTAGTTCTGGGACTTGAAAGAGCTAAAATCTTGTTCTCTGCTCCTCTACAAGCTTGCTTTGGACATAGAAGTGGCAGTAGCAGAGGTAGAAATACGATCCTCATGCTACTCTAATGCATAAATATTTAAAATCTTGCTAAGATGTTTTAAAATAATGTATTTAATTTGGGGAATATTTTAGATTGGTAAAAAGTAAATCGGCCTGTCCAGTCACCGTAGGTTTCATGGTTAGTTTTCATCTTTACATTTCCTGCCTGTTTCAAGAGTAACATGATACGTTTCTGCTGGAGAACACCAAGTTATATACCCTATGTGGTATCTGAGAAGTTGTGATTAAAGGGTACAGTTATGTTCTTTTACTCATTAAGAGATAAATGTTCCCTTTGTTTTGTTTAATTGTGTTAAGTAAAATAAAAAGGAACATTAAGGTAGAGCAATCTTTGGGATTGGTACAATGGGAAGAATAATGTAAGGAAAGTAAAAGCTATGTCCACGATAACATTAGGCACTCTGAAACACAAACTGATGTATGCGGAGTAATACACAGCTCAGTTTTCTCAATCAAGACAGGGAGGAGTATTTCTTACAACTGTCATAACATTTTTCTAAGTACGTTGTTATAAATATAGCTACAGATATATTTATCCTGTCATCTTCATTCCAAACGTTGCAGCTGGTAGAATGAAAGCAACAGACTTGGGAAGAAATTTTCTCACTCAGTGTATTCCTTCTGCTGACTTCTCCCCTACACCTCCTCCAATTCCTCATCAAATAACTCGTCATCATAAGCTTAATATCTTTACTTTGATGGCACTTCCTGATCTGTCTTTGCTGCACTATCATCTTCAATGTTTATCACAAACATTGATACCATCCTTTTTTTAATATATATACACATGCACATATATATATATAAATTTCAAATGAAAGTCTTTCTGAATGCTGTTTACAGAAGGAATGCTTTGGGGATTTCTGTCTCATTATCTTCCTCCAAGTTTTTACTTTAAGTATTCCTTTGCTATTAAGTTTTCAAAAAAACCCAACAATAAAACCCTTGATGTCTTGACATACCAAAGGGCTGACTAATATTTCCTTGTTATTGTTTTCTTTTTGCCTGAATCCGTCTGTCACTTGTTTACATATTTAAATTGTGAGTTATTTGGGGTAGATAACTTCAGCTTACAATTATACTCAGAAATAAGCCAGAAGAATCCTAGTACATGATAAGGAAGTGTCAGAGGGGAGAAGGAACTTCTAGTAACAGTTATTGTTTATAATTCAGTCCAATTTTTAGTGTGCAGATAAGTGCAGAAAAGCCAAGTCCTGTAGAATGTTAAACTCGGTGTTCTAATAAAACAAATGCTGGCTGTGTCTGTAAATTGGGTGCAGCCTGCCTTGCTCTCTAAATTAACCTCAAAAAATATTACCCATCGAAAGGCCAGTATCATTATTCCAAAAACAATGAGTTTCTTGGGAGAAGCTTCTATGTATACCTATTAGATTACTTTTATTTTTACTATAATACGCACTTATGAGCTAAAGCATATTCAGAATAAAAATGTGTTATATTCTGGAATAGACAAATCTTCTTGCTGAATTACTCTTGGAAAACAGACTCAGCTTCCTTATAGGCGTGCCAGATGCCTAACGAAAGGTTAAAAGCTACACATGCACACGCATGTGGACAAGTACTGTATTTTATGTATGTTTTTGTGCGAACAGTTTTTGTTTGCGTGCCCTGGATGTGCATGTGCAGGATTTCAGGCACTGTTGTATCACTGCTTTCTTGGAATAAGGCCCTGTAGGCTATGTGACTTGGGGAGGGAAGCATATATGCTCATTTCCCAAAGCTATAGATATTGATGAAGTTGTCTTTAGATGGAAGGGAAATGTGAGATTTGTTTAATATGGTGAATCAAGCTGTTGCCAAAAGAGAATGAATTTGGTTGCAACTGTTCAAGTATGTGCCCATTCATGTTCTAGTCGGTATCTAGAAATGATCATATCAAACACATTATGATTAAATTGCATGGAAGTCATCAAAACTACAAGTTAGCCACTTAATTATTTACAGATCCCTTTTTATTATAGCTCTGTGACATGGGTAGATGATATAGTTGTATACTTGCACCCTTCTCTCTGTCTCTCTCTCCCCCTCCCTATCTCTCCAGCAGCTGTGTTGTGTAAGCTACTTGTTTTCGTGGAATCTGACACATGCTGTTGTGGCTTGAGCTGAGGTTCATTGAAAACCTCAAGCTGTTAAAACCATCCACGCAACTGAAAGGAGTGAAACTGCCCTCTCCCGCCCTCTTGCCTATCCTGGCAGAAATGCTTAGTTGCGCTGCGCACTGGCTAGGAAAAACTGATTAGTGTTGAAGTTCACAATTTTTTAAATCAGACTAATTTTACTTAGAATTATTCTGCATGCTCTGGATAGTAAATCTTCTAGAGGAGCTGCAGCTGTTTCTGCCATGATGAAGCAACTGAACATGATTTGTGTTTTAGGGTCAGTGGAACTTGAGGTTGCAGTGCAACAGAATTCCAGTGGAGTGGTTCCCTTTGAGTCCTGTAAATACTGGTACTGGTTAATTTATCAGTCTGGGACTTTCATCATCCAAATGCTAGCAAGACCATGATAGTGTGGCACTGTTTCAGCAGCTGCTGGGATTGGGTTTACATTTTCAGATTCCATCTCTCCCAAAGGAGTAGAAGTTAGCTTGTCCTGTTGTGCCTGCCAGCCAGGTTTCGATGAAATGTATGGAAGGTCTTTGGCTGCTGCCTGCTTCAAACCGTGATAAGTCCTGCCACTGCTACTTGATATTGATGGTTGGCAGTTGTTGCTAGATGGGAGATGGTGGTAGCACTGGTCTCGTCTTTTCCAAGGCATTTGTCTTCCCTCAGTTGTCCTGGGCAGAGCGAAAACTTACCTCTGCTTAAGACTATGATTAGACAAAAGAAGAGTCTTTCTGCTTGAACAGCTCTTGCCGTTCTCCTGCTGGGTAGAAGAAACTGAAGATTCCATAGAGGCATTCTAAGAGCTGAGTGATTCCTCACCATAATTTCTTCATTTTGCAACACACAACCTTACACAGTTTGGATGGCTTATTTCGATAAGTTAAATTTGCTACTGATAAAACCCATTTTGTTCGGCCCAGAGAGCATCGAGACCTCCCCAGGTTTATCAGATCTTAAGACAGCTGATTAGTAATGGAACTGTGCAAAATGCTGTTCCAGGTTTGATTTTTGGATGTGCCAAAGCTAGTGTTGTGTCTCAGCTCTTGCTGAGACCGTTTTCCTTTGGGGAGAGGGTCAGGGAGGTACTTCTGTAAAGTAGCAGTGGAATTTTGATGCAACAAAAACGTATGTGAGATTACTGCGGTGCTTACAGGGTTTGGTGTGCTGTGTGCACGTTGTTAGACCGCTCCATCTGCAGTCCTGCAATCATGCTCCAGCTGGCTCTCCAAAGCAGCCGGTGTTGCGTCCATTCTCGATGAGCTTGGCTGGTCCAGGTTGTCTGGAGAGGAGTTTATCATGGGCAGTGAGAAAAAGGCCTGACTGGCCAGGTAGTCCAGAATGGTAGGAACTACAGTACTTCTTCCGAAGTTTCATAATGTCCCTTTTCTATGTTTGCCTTGCCCTTCCTTCTTACCCCTTTTCCTAAAGGCGCTTTCCTGGCTTACGTGTTAGTGTGGCTCCTCTCCCTTTGGTACAGCAGCTAACCTCTTATTTTGTCTTGCTGATGTTTGTTAAACCTTAGACGACTCCTTGCCAGGGACTTACTGGCTAAAGACCAGCAAGCAGGATGTTACCTCTTTTCAGCTTCCTCATAAATGTTTTTTTTTTTTCTTCTGGAATGGATAGATTCTAGTTTCTGTGCTTTATCAGTTGTTGTACTGTCTGTTTTTCTGCATGCTCCTCTTCCTCTCCCCCTTGTCTGCTGTATCCAGGTTTCCTGTCTAATTTTTGAATTGCATACTTTTTGGTGTGAAGACTATCATTGAGTCAAAGAAAAATCTGTGCTGGAAGAGGTCTCTGGAGGCGATCTAGTCCAACCTCCTGCTCAAAGCAGAGATAACACCGGAGTTAGATCAAGTTGCTCAGAACCTTGTCCAGAGGAGTTTTGAAATGATGTATGTTACTGCACAACTGCACTTTCTGCTTATCGGCTGAATGAAATCTGACAAAATTCTCAGGAAAGCTGTCATCGGCCTGGTTAGCTTCCGTTTTGTTGTTTCTTGCCGTTATACCAAGCTGTCATAGCTACTGCAGCTGCCTGGCTCCGTTTTATTCACCATTTGAAAGGTGGAGTGGTTTTTTAAATTTTAAGGTTTATTAGTGTAAGAGAAAACTTAGTATAAAGCTATTTTTTTATATATGTATCTCTAGATATCTCCCGTTTAACTGCTTGATAAGGTGAAGAAAATGTTTACCCCTTGCTTGCATAACTTGAATTTTCTGAGTACGTGGTTTGGCTCATTCTCAAGTTTGTTCCTCAGCAATTATTTCAGTCACTTAATAAAGAATGGCTGCATCTGGTATTCTAAATTATGTTTTGACTCACAGATGTTATAAAATCTATTAATAGAAAATTTGAGGTTAGCTTAGAGTGTGCATAATGAACTAGGATGTAGCTGTCTGTGATGTTGCTAGTGACCCGCAAGAATAATTTGTACTACGCGTTGAATAGCTTATTCAAAACCACTTAGAAACCCTGCCTTTGACTGCTTGCCTATCTTGATCAGAGATTTTATGATACTATAGTATGCTGGCAATTTGTATAGCAACCTCTCAGTGTTTTGGATTGCATCTTTTAGATGTACAGTACATCATCCTTTGCACGTAGCAAGTACTTATTGCTAACGTACTGTAAAATAACCCTAAAATCAGGTGCATTTGTTACAATTGCAAAAGAAATTTGTTTTCCAGCAATTTTTCTGTTAACTCCACTAAGAAACTTTTTACACATATAAACAGAGTAATACAGTTAAATGGAAGAATTTTGCATCCTTAGGCTACTACATAAATAAAACGTGTCAGAATTCTGGTAGCAGCATTAATCCAGAAAAACAACTCTCTGTACCTTACAGTGCATATTTAAGAACAGAAGTACAAAATGTGTCATATGCATAGCCAGGAAAATAGAGTCATGTTTGTAATATCTGCTAATAATCTCAGAAGCTTTCTTTGGAAACAAGGCATTAAAATAACAAAAAGGCTTTTTTGTAGTGAAGTTACTGTTACTTCACAGTCTGTCCAATAATCTTGTACTAAATCTTTGGAAAAAGAAAAAAGGCTCTTAAAATTTTAATCAGTATCATATCTTTGAGTAGCTTTTAACCTAGATATGTCATTCTTTGTAAAATATCAGTCTATTCAGACCATGATAAGCATAGAGGTTTGGGTTATCTCTTGAAGATACAGTTGGACCTCTTTGGCTGAAGTTTCAAAATATCACTAAAAAAAGCTTTCTTGGCCCATGAAACATGTTTCAGATATATTTATTTTAACAAGTATTATCCAAATGCTTGCTTAGACAAATATAACTGCTCTGGTGTGTATTAGTGTGTTCCTTGGTTAGGTCATGTAACTGAAGTTTCTTAACATGCTACATTAGAGTTGTATGTGCAAATGCCTGAAGGAGTTGCAATGGATTCTGTTACCTTGAATCTAATTTTTTATTTCTGTTATTTTAGGAAACACTCCTTTACATCTTGCTGTGATGTTGGGACATAAAGGTAGGTAAAACCATCGATTTTGTTAGCTCTTAAATTATTCTGAAGGTTTAGGGGCAAGAGGGAAAAAAAGATCTTTCAAATTTCCTGAACATGATCTTGTGTTTCAAGCTAGTTCAAAGTTGAGGTTTTCTGAAAAGAAGACACCATGCAGATTTAGAAAAGTTGGAGAAGAAATCAGAGCTGTTCTTTAGGCCAAAATCAAGGAGCTAGATAGTAAATGGCATAGGGTGGAAAGGAGTTGTAGCAGTTGGACTCCTTATGAGCCTAGAACAAGAACAGTGCGTGGACCGAGCTCCTCTTTTTTTGCAGAGTTGGGAGGAAATTGGGAAACTTGGAATATCGTAGAAGATTGAGAAACAGCTCTAAGCAGTGGAGGCAAGCATATGCATGCCTGCTTCCCCTTTGGTGTCCAAGCAGCTGAAGCAGAGGGATATACTCAGTATGTGTAGGCAGGGGACTTGATCCAGGCAGATCTCTATTTTAATGTGCATGAATCATGGTACAGAAGGGTTATTAATTTCTGTTTGTGTGATGATACCCTTTGTCAACACTTTTCTGGTTATTAGCGTCACTGTGTTTGTTGCTGATCTGCTCACTGGAGGTGTTGAATAACCCCATTTAGCTTTTTCCCAGTGAAGTGAGTCAGAATAACATCCTCTAGAATAAAATGACTCTCTGAGTGGAAATGTAATCGCTCACCTGCTTTTTGCATACTCCTTCACTCACTTGATTCAAATTTCTGACCCACTGCCTAGCTGTTTCTTCGTGTTTCAAGACAGCCCTATGCAGGGCACAGGACAGCCTACAGGACTGTGCAGCCCGTTGATTCACGATGGCTCTCATCATTCCAGATATCCTTTGAGGATTTCTTTACAGCAGGATTTCAAGGCATAGGAATTAAATTTCTAGTTCAAATAGAAAGTATAGAAGTAGACATGTTTCAAGACTGTGAAGAAATCTGGGGTATGGTTGTTCAGTCTCCGTGATAGTAAAATTCTTTTTCACTACTGAAACAAGAATGGCTTGGTTTCATTCAGCTGTGTGAGTCCTATGCCTGGTATGTGGTACTGCTCCATGACAGAGGAATTGTTAACTGAAACACCTGGCAGATTTGGAGAGGGGAATGCAGGCAATGCAGTAAGTTGTCTTTAAGATGTTTTGTAATACCTAGGAAGTGATCTAAGGTAATTGAGGGTTAGAGTGGGAAGTACTTTTGAAGGAAGAAGGGAGAGAGGTGACTTATGCAGAAGAAGCAGCAGTAGAGCTTGCTGGAATCTGCCAGTATTGGTGTAGCCTGTGATACTTTTTAAATAAAAAAAAAAAAATTAAAAGAAGATACACAAACTTTTTGAGACAGCAGTGAGGCAAATATGTTTTTAAAGTGCCTGCCTACTAGAAGTCACAGATACGATTTTTTTTTTTCAGCTTGCAAAAAATGGTGCTTTGTCAGAACTGCTGTTTTCCAGTGAGGGTCCTAGACTGTAGGGCTTACAACAACAGAAGGAAACAGAGGCAGAAGCCTTCCTGTAATTTCTCAGCCTTAAATAAAGCATTTTTCTCTGTAAGATAGATTTTAGTTTTGTAACTACTTTGTGTTTTCAAGCAATGATGATCAGCTATGTTTATGACTTCTGTTGTGTCTTATTGCAGCATTTGTTTCAAGCTTTAGTTTGTCACGGTCATTAGTTAATATTTACAAGTTTTGCACTGTTGGGCGTAGAAGGGGTTGTGTGTTTTTGGTTAAAAGAAGATTAGCTCTCATGAAGGGACACTTTCCATGTAACTACAACAGTATTATACCACATTAATAAAGACAAACAATTTTGATCAAAGATGCTTCTTTTAATAAAACTGGTAAAAATTGTTTACCAACTTTATTTCAGTATGGTTGAATATTTATTCTAAGCCTTTCTTAAATTTTGGTTCTTTTATTTTTCAGCTCCAGGATAAAAAGCAATCTATTCAGTGCTGACAGATTCCTTGAATATGAGTTATCCTCGTGTATAGTACAGCAAGGAGAGGAGGGGCATTTCTTCCCTTTACTCCTTTTCTCATTGGCTGCATGTTTTAGATTTCAGTTTGCAGTTCACCTCTTGGCTTCTTTCTGTGTAGTCAGTCATCCTGTGTGTAAAGCCCTAAATCCTTTAGGATGCTTGTGGTGAGCCTTTGTCTGGCTTGCCTAGAGCAGGGCTATTTGTGCATGACATCCAGCACAACACCTAGTTTTACTGTTTCGACTTTGAATCCTGCATAGTCGTTGATCCACCAAGAGCCTTAGGTCCTTTCCTGTCTTGTTAGTCTGTCTCACTGATATCAAAGGGCAGTTTTCTGTGTTTCTGGAATGATGCATATAGACTGTTCAGCTGTATATAGCAGCATTATAGCCAGTCTTTTCTGAAGTGTAGGGTGAATTTACATCCTGTTTGTTTAACTGAAAATGTATTCTGGTAAATGTAAGCTTATTGGCCTGTTCACTGTACAGTGTTATTGTGTTAGGCACTATATTTAAGCAGCCATAAAAATACTTCTCTGTGTTTGCTGACAGAGTAGTCAGGGCTTTTGTTTACTTACCACAAAAGATAGTATATTTACCAGTGAAGTATCTCTTCCTTTCCAAACACTGTGCTTGCCAGTGACTCACAATTGCTGCATCTGGAATGACTAGTATGGTTTCCTGTGACACCTGTAGTAGGAGAATAATCCGGGCGTTTCCTCTATCTGTCATGCCTGCCCATCCTATTCATAATGAGACATTTCTTCAGCCTACAGCTCCAGCTTGGTACTGTTCTATCATTTGCAGATGGGTCAGGTTTAATTTTAATGAGATGTGGTGAGGAAAGTTTCTGTACTTAGAAACTGAAGAACCGTTTCAAATGAGGACAGTTTATTCAAAACATGGAAACACTGAAAGCTTTCTTCTTTCCTTAATTTTAAGGACTATTCATCATTCCACTATCACCTTTTACCTGTCGACAGAGAAGGGAATGCAAGTTGAGCTATGACTCTGCTAGGAACTTGTGTGGCTTTGATGAGATGTTAACGTTGCTTTATCAGCACAGTGTGTGCATGCTGTGCATCAGGGGTAGCACTGATGCGTGCTCTTACTGATGCTGTTGATGAAAAATGTCGTGCGTTGCAAGTGTACCTCTCTATTGATGGAGCACAGGACCATGAATTGTGTGCTCTGTTATCGGTGCTCCAGATATCCACATTGTTAGTCCTCCTATACCTGTTACTTCTTGTATGGCCAGTTATGTGCATACTCTGAGGCTTGCCTAGGTCAGAGTGTGCTTGTGTGCCTGCTTTAGATGATGTTACCACAAGATGTTACAGCACATGGGGATGTGCTAGTGCCACAGCTTCCTCTCTGCCTCCCATACACGTGACGTTCTCAAGAGTTGCCTACAGCCTATGTCTCCATGCACGTTTCTAGCAAATCAGTTCACCGTTGACCTTTGGGCGAAGGGGGTTGAGGTGGAGAGGGGGAAGACCATGCGCAACTTCCATGTGTGGAAGACCATGAAGTACGCGGTTTTGTTCATTAAGTAGAGAGAGCTGATGTAAAGTTTTAAAAATATTAGTTGTAAAGTTTTAAAAATATGTTATATAGTTGTGTGTGTGTATACACACATACAGAAGTACAGCTTTATAAAAAAGCAAAATATAAGAAGCAGAAGGGACATTTCTTCAGTGGTTTTGTAATTGGTGGTTGATCACCAATTATGTTTTTAGTGCTAATAATTAACAGGGAAGTGCTATAAGTATGTAAATGTTTTTTTGTTTAAAGTTTGAGTCAGAATCTAGATATGTGTTTTGATAAACTGTTTAATATATTATCTACTACTTTTGCTTTATTGTTTCCTTTATTAAGAATGATATTGCTACATCCTTGATGTTTACTGTAAATAATTATTACTGTTTTGTTGCAGAATGTGCTCACTTGCTTTTAGCCCATAATGCTCCAGTAAAGGTGAAAAATGCTCAGGGATGGAGCCCTCTTGCAGAAGCCATCAGCTATGGAGACAGACAAATGAGTAAGAACCTCTGCTTCCCAATTAATCAGAAATTGAGGCCTCATTCAGAACAGGAAAACAGGTTTTCAAGCTAGTTTTTTTTTATAATACTCCTATTTTAGTTCTCTGAAGAGTTTATCTTAATCAGCTGAACTTTTTTATATCTAAATATGATACAACAACCTCTACACATGTCTTATTTCCTTAATAAGAAAGAAACTGCATTGGGATACATAATGCTAAGTAGAGTTAAAATTTTGCTTGAAGTGATTGTAAAAGCTATAAACTAGCATTCTGTATTTAAAATTGGAGTTACAAGGTCAGAATGGAGCTGTATGGGATCATCTAATTGGAACTGCTCCATGTGGGCTTGTGTATATTTGATATATCAGTTGGCAATGGGATATTACTTTTATGTTTCACCTCAACAGGCCAGTGGACAAATATAGTGATTACTTATTCACTTCAGACATGAAGTAGTAAAGGGGAAATTATTCTACCGCTACTCACTAGTGGATGTTAATAGTATTTGGTATTACCATGTCTTGTAGCAGAAAACTCACCATATATTATATATATAAACATGTATTATTAATACATTGATGCACTAGTTTGTAATATACTAACAACATTCTGCACGTCAGCTCCTCACTGATAAAGAATTTTTTCAGTAGGAGTAGATGTTATGCAATCTACAGGCTCATGTTCAATAATGTACATGTGTACCCACTTGTTTACTAATATGCATGTAAAAGACCTCTTGACATGATTGTATACTTTATATTATAAACAATTATTGAGGCTTTTCTTCCTGTTGTGATCAGAGTAGGCTATGTATAGTAGTAGGCTATAACTCGAAGTGAATTTCTCCAAAGTCTGATGAAATTCTAGATTTGCATTGTTTTTTCTTTTTTTAAGATGTCAAATAATGACACTAACCTGTAATTAACAAACAAATAGAATACGTTTACCTTATAGTTAATGTCTGTTTAGTTACAGCACTCCTAAGGAAGCTTAAACAGCAGTCCAGGGAAAGTGTTGAAGAAAAACGACCTCGATTATTAAAAGCCCTGAAAGAGGTAAGTTCAAGGCAGTTGTGTTGACAAAACCAGATTGTGATGGAAAGCAGTGGATTATGTTCTTAGTATGGATGCTCTGGCAAACTGTAAAAAAGTTTTTTTTTTTTTACTTGCTTTACAAATCTCTTTTGCTCTTAATAGCAATCTTGCCTTACAGTGCCCATTTTAAGGGGTCACAGAATTATTTGTATTTTTAAGATAATACTTCCTTCTCAACTTCTAGAAATTCAAATAGAAAGGTTTATGTAGGGCAGACATGCTAGTCTTCTTTGCAACCTAAAAGTTAAAGAATGCATTTTTAATCTGTATTTATTTCATTAGATTTTTAAGGCTTTCTTAAATCTTTTGTTTTGGTGAATAATTTATTGATTTTATTTAGTCACCAATCATGAATGACACTTTCTCTTCTTGCTTGGTAATGAAAGAGATTTTTTGGTTTAATTCTCTGTCTACATGCAGCAGGCAATTCTTCTTGAGCACAGCGAAACATTGCTCAGTTTAGGGAAACCAGGAAGAAAAGCTCAGTTTCCTCTGTTTCAGACTGCTGCTAGTGTGCTAAAACTGTGGTTATAAAATGCAGGCATTTACCTCCCTTTAGGTGGGGTGAGCTTCTCCTGCCTAGTCAAGTGGTAAAATATGAATGGGTTTGTAGAAAACCAGCTATTTATCTTAAGTTAATTAATCCATACAGCCTTACTAGAACAGCTCTGCTGTTCCTTATTCCTGCTGGTGCAAGACCTGGCCTGGAGTTGTGTATTTTTCTTCTTGTGTGGAGTGGAAGTGTGTGGCTACGTCAGTGTATTGCAACATTTGCTAATTTTAATCGAGTCACTCCTTACTTTTGTTTTTGCTTTGCATACAGTTTAAAGGAGTTGGCTGGCATGTGTTTATGGAGGTAGAGAGATTTTTATGTAATGACTTAAGCATGTCTCCAGAAGGCAATTTGAAGTTTGTGTATGTGAATACTCCTAGCTGAAACTTGACTCATTAATTTAAGCCAGAACATAAAATTCCATGGAGATGGATGTGATCAATCAAAGCAAGCAAAGAGCTCCATAGATCTTTTTTTAAACACATATTTACAATAAGTCTTTTGCAATCCATGGCTTAATAGCTGTGTGAATTATTATTTTTTAAAAAAACGTTACAAATGGGTAGTTCAAATTAGTTACATAATTTTATCATTATTGATTCTACTCTAGTTAAAGCTTCAGAAATGTTTAAGTTCAGTATAAATACAAATACTAACATTAGAGAAAAAGTTTTCTTTGGCAAAACACACTTCTGTCTGTCAGCAAATTTTACAGTTGTCATTTAGACTAAAAAGCTTGTTAATACGTTCTTTTCATCTCAGCTAGGTGACTTCTATCTAGAGCTTCACTGGGATTTTCAAAGTTGGGGTAAGCAATTGCATATTCCTTTCGTAGGGAGATAATATATATAAATAAAATACAAATATAATCACAGTCTTCAGCATGCCTGTTCTCTCAAGCTTAAATTCTCGTCTGGTTTGCATGTTGGAAAGTTCACAATCCAGTTCTCAAAATCTAAGTTATAAAGAAAAGATGGACAACTTTTTTTCTGAATTATTTTTGCCTATTCATTTTTGGAGCTGAATTCTATTCTATAATCCAATGACACAATACTTGGGGGGGGAACAAGCTGTTTACTTTAAGAAATTGATTATTAGAAGAGTAAAATATTAAAATGTCTCTATCTGGTCAATTGGTGTCACTATAGAGCAGTGGTTTGAACAACTTAGTTGAGTAACTGGACTTGGGGCATTTAATTTCCTGAATTTCACCCTGTGTTCTGAATGGTGACTGCCAGTGAAGTGCAACTGTGTGGTGGGTTCTTCAAACCCTAGCTTCACCTTAATGTTTCTTTTATGTGACTCTATAACGTTTAGTGTTTTCTTAATTTCTACCCCCTCTTACCTGTAGAAGAAAAATCTAAATAAATCAGAAAAAACGTACTGACAATGATTAACGTGTCTGAATAATGTCAATGTATCGGAAGTGATACATTCTGTTATACCTTCTGTTACTGGTTGAAATTTAAGTTAGTAATTTTATATACTTTCATATAGGCGTAGTCTAAGTATTTGCTGCACTGTATGCCTCTTCCAATATTCAGAGGAGGAATGAGCAGTCAGGCTGCCATCAAACATTGAACAGATATGGAACAAACGCCTCGTTTTTCTAGGTGGCCTACTGTGTGCTGCATATTTAATGAGTAGACTTTTTCATGACTCATGAAGAGTCAGCGTAAAAAAAGAGAGTAGAGCTAGGCATGGAGTAAGATAAGATATTGCTTAGTGATGAAGACTGCAGCCTGACTTGCAGAGTATGATGGTGGCAGTCACATATTGCACAAGAAAAAGTGATGCCAGAGTTAAAGCCAGCTCCCTAGGGGTCCTCTTCTCCACGAGTCTCACTGTGCCTCTGTTTACATTATTTAGGTTTTTCTATATATTCTCTTGAAGAGAAAAAGATGCTCTGGCCAGTGCCTCTGTCCTAATTATTGGTCCTCTAGGCTGATTACATTTTACAGGTGGTCTTAATTCTTTGTAGTTAATTTTGAAGAAAGTGTTGAAATGCCATTGCTTCGAATTGGTTTTATTGCTATAAAGTAAATGGTCCTTTTTAGGATAAGGACAGCTGCAGTCTCATATATACATCTCTTAATACTATACTGACTCAGTTCCACTGGTGGTTTAATATTTGCTTGATGTTTTAAGCTTAGTGCATTGGATTTTTTTGTTTCTGTTTGTGGGTATTCTGCTTGAAATCTAGCTAGGCTTTCAGTTGGTACAATATATAAGTAAACTATCAAATCATAGAATTAAAAATTCAAACAGCTAGAAGACAACTTATTAGAATTTATAAATGATTTGGCTGTGGCTGAGAACATTTCAAATTATATCCTGATGCTGGAAGTAGTCTGTACAATTACAAATCAGTTTTGCAGCTATTGAGTAGAAACAACCCTAGTATTAGTTGTATTTGTATTGAGATTATGATGGAAAACAGGTATGCTGTATTTGTATTAAAATACATTGAGATTCAAACTGATGTATAGTTTTAATAGAAATACTTTGCAGAGGAATCTCAGTGTCATAATTGCATTCTCTCTCCCTACCTTTAGTGCCTTTACTTTCCCGAATTCTGCCTTCTGATGCATGTAAAATACACAAACAAGGTATAAATATCAGGTAAGTACTGATTTTACAGTGTATGTTATCTAAGTCATAAATATCTGCATGTTAGTGAAAATGCTGGGTTCCAGTGTGGTCTGAAAGAAATCACTGAGGAGTCTGCAAACATTTGTGAAACAGCATTGTATTGTACATTGGCATTTAGAGGCAAGAAGTGGTTTGAACTTCAGACTGTCTTTTTTTCTCTGTTGATCTAAATTTAACTTCAGCTCCTAAGTCACTTAAAATATAAAGCAAAAGCAGATAAGGCTTTATCTACCAGACATGACAATGATTAATTGAAAAACAGGAATTTGATATTTTGAACACAACTTCAAATAAATGAGCTTTCAGCATTTTGTGGAGAAATGTTGCTGCTCCATTTTATGTTCTAAAGAAAGTGGTATAGTGTCTATGTTTAAAATCCTTAATGTGACAGATTCACAAACTCAATAGAGTGCTTCCAGGAGTCTTTCCAAGCTCAGCTCTTTAACTGGTTTAGTTTGGGGTTTTGGATTCAAATGTCTTTTTCTGTAGGTTCCAAAGTTTAAAACAAACAAAAAGTCAAGAATATTATTCAGAAAATTCAATCTGTAGAAAATTTTGTTCTATTAAAGCTGTTAGCATAGGTGTGTGAACTGACTTTTTAGGTCAAATTTGAGTCCGAGACTGTTCTTTTTTCCTTCCCATTTCTGTGCACTCTGCTTGTGTGAGACAGAGCTACGAGACTGGCACTGACTGGAAATAGCTATAGATTCTTTCTTGAAATCAGAGGCCAATATATGATGAATATTAAGCAATCACCCCCTAGACCTGAAGTGGTCTCTAAATTCAGGCTCTTTAACCATCTTTGTTAAAGTAGTAAATATTCTAGCAATAATGGATATGAATTGCTAGAGAGATCTTTTGTCCTTGGCTCCATATCCTAGTTATTCAGGTCAGCAGAAGCATTTCTTTTGTGTTGGTGAGGGGAAAAAATAGAAATAGCAACTAAAATAAGTCAAATTAAAAAAAAAAAAAAAATCAGTCTGTTTCTTGGTCCTCTTCCTAATTTGGGTCATGGCCTAGTATTGGTACTCAAATCAGTGGCTGCTTATTGTAGAGCAGAATGCTGATTACATGGAGTAGTTGTATTTCTCAATGTGTAGCACATACTGGCTGTATAAATTCTGTCACTTCCTCGTGCTGGCAATTTTGAAATAAAGTTTTCTGAAGAAAATTTTACCTTTTCCTGTCAAGTTAGCATAAGTATAGTTTGGAATTCATGTATCATGGTAGAGATGTTATAATGTGAAACCTGTTAACAGAATTTTTGTTTTTATTTCTGCATCCAGGTTTTACTTATGAAGTATTCGATGAAGACTTAGGCCTTAGCGTGTTTGGTTGTGATTTAAAAAAAAAAAAAGCTTCTGCTTGCAAACTGAACTTAATATTGTATTTGAGTGTTTATGGGTAACTTCTTTTAAAGTATTGGTATGTTTTCACAGGCTGGACACAACTCTCATAGACTTTACTGACATGAAGTGCCAACGAGGGGATTTAAGCTTCATTTTTAATGGTGATGCCGCACCCTCTGAATCTTTTGTAGTTTTAGACAATGAACAAAAAGTTTACCAGCGAATACATCATGAGGTAAAGATCTGTGTGAATGTAGGGTGTGAAATACTTCAAGCTTTTACTTCATGTCAGAAGTCTGACTTATTGTATTAAAGAAAATGTGCCTCTCAGAAAGATGCAAACAAGCTCCAGAGAAATGCAAACCAAAGAATTTTTTGTTCAGTTGTTATAACTTAAGCTGTGTAGGTGACATAAAATTTTGTTATGAAAAACAGTGCTTTTGAATACAGATTTCTAAATAAGGAAAAAGCTAGAGTGTGAATCTTTTGGAAAAATCTTTTTTCATTCTGAATAGGCAAATATGTTTTAAGTTATGATGCATGCTACTTCTAATCATTCCAGTGCACTTAATTTAAGTGTCCTCAGGTGGGTTTTCAAACTTGCTTGCCACTGCTTTGCATCTGTTTAGTCACTCTGGCCAGTTTACTTGTTAACAGTACAACGGCATGACTCATTGGTCCCCTTGTATTTCGTCAAGTTTTTAGTAATAGCTTTATCCACCAATCACTTAAGCATATGGATCTTTCCCTGTGGAAAGGGTGTGGCTGCTGAGCTTCTGGATAAATCACACTTGGATGCTTAATTTGCATTAATATTTAAGATTAAAATGTTTAAGATTAAACTATTTGGTAACCATTTGGCCAGAGCCTGTATAAAACAGTGTGAAAATTCAGGAAAATGCTAGTTCTGGGAAAAGTTCCAAAGGAAAAGGTTTATTGGTTTTGTTGGGGTTTTTTTGTTTTGTGTTTTTTTTTGTTTTTTTAGTAATCATTATTAAGTTCTAATCAATATTTGGAAATTTTTCTTCTAGGAATCTGAGATGGAAACAGAAGAAGAGGTTGACATTTTGATGAGCAGTGATATTTACTCAGCAACATTATCAACCAAATCAATTACCTTCACACGTGCCCAAACGGGATGGCTTTTTCGAGAAGACAAAACAGTAAGCTGAAAGAAAATTTCAGACTGCATTACTGGAGACAAAATAGTTCAGACAGCCTTAGGATGGTGTGGTTGGGAAGAAATAAGGAGTAAAAGAATAAGATGTTCAGGACGGAGGAAAAATGTCTCCCCCTACCCCTTACAATTGTCACTGGTTTGACCACATAGAATATATATGATGGACTGCCTTCATAAGAAGAAGCTAGCCTGGAAGAAGGGTAACAAACTGTAGCTATTGGGCAGCGGGGAGAACAGATTGTCCTGCAAGTTGCTTTATTGTAGGACTATATGGTCTCTGCAAATTCATTCCGGGGTGTGCAGTAAGGATTCTCTGCGCTCCCATGTCAGAGAAATGCAGGAAGATGGGAGTGTTCTGGGTAGTTTCCTTTGGGTGCTCCTGTCCGTGTTATCAGTCTGACTGAGGTGCAAGTTCTCAGCTGTGAAAAAATTGAAATGGCCACTGTCATAACTTCTTTGAGTAGGAAGTTGCTATCTTATGACACGCTCTGATTTTGTTTTTATCTGGATCTGTTCAGGTAGTGCCATTCATTGCAGGTTTTCTTCTGAGCTAGTGTTTCAGAACTTTTTGCCTTTTGAATACCAAATCTGTATTCTACATGTGTAAATTATCCTTTAACACAGCTTGCTGTGTTATTTTATTAGGATTTTAGTCAGATCTCCCTTGGCCACTCTTAAATTCTTAAACAGTCTTTTAGTCTTAAAGTTTCCATGGATATGAAATATCTGTTCCTGATGGAGTTCTTGTGTTTGTGCTGTACATACCTTACAGGGATTGTCCACTGGTGGCTCATGTGGTTGGTTGTGTAACTTACAACATTTCAATCCTGAAGTTATCTTACTGCACTGAAGTGCAATTATTTGGATATACGAGAATTTAAATGTTTTTATTTTATCTTCTGTGAGTCATTTAATGTCCAATTCTTTTTGTGCAGGAAAGAGTAGGAAACTTTTTAGCAGATTTCTACTTGGTTAATGGACTTGTATTAGAATCAAGGAAAAGAAGAGAACATCTCAGTGAGGAGGATATTCTTCGAAATAAAGCTATCATGGAGAGCCTGAGTAAAGGCGGCAACTTAATGGAACAAAATTTTGAGGTATACTTAAGTAATTTTTCACAATATGTGAATTTTTGCGTAGGAGAATAATCTTTCACACCAGTCATTCAGCAAAATCTATAGATGTTTTTATGCTGATTGTCTTAATTTTAAAATAATAAATATGACCTACAAGTATAATCATGGTGATACATTAATGAATTATCCTGATTAGTGCACACATTGAGGAATTTCTGTGATTATATTGGATATTTTAGTCTTAATTTGTCTCTTAGTAAAAGATGATGGGTTTGGCTGTGGCAAATTACTTTAACTTCTTTTCGACCAAATGTTTATTGTTTAGAATGCCTTTCTGGTTTTCTTTTCAATGGTGTTTTCCTTTAGCTTCATTAAAATGGACTAAGCCTGTTATTATCACCATGAAATCAAGAGCTATTCAGAATGAGCCAGACATCATCTGGGAACATGCATACAGCCTTTTAAAAATGATTAATTTATTTCTGTTTTAGCTTGTTACTTGTCATTCAGATGCTTGAACTAACTGATTAACTGAGGTATTAAAACAGCCAACTTCTATGTAAAATACAGTTTGAGGCCAAATACATGAATGGAGACTATGAGAGCAGGAGATGGAAAAGCCCAGTGAAGTATCAGCTACAAACTGGATAGACTATATTGCTGTTCTTCATAGAATTGATGTACAGTTGTATCTCTTGAATAGTAAAATTTCAAGAGAATGTAAGGAAAGATAAACAGTTAAGACATGTTTTTCTGAACAGCCTGTCAGACGGCAGTCACTTACTCCGCCATCACCCAATACAATTACATGGGAAGAGTACATATCTGCTGAAAATGGAAAGTAAGTATTTTTGTTTTATTGACATTAACTTCCATAGACACCTTTAGATTATTGGTTTGGGGTTGTGGGGTTTTTGTTTTGGTTTTTGTGTTCTCTAGTTTGTGGGTGCTTTTTGTTTATAGTTTTCTGTGGACAGAGGAACATTGGGTTTGATGTCTCAGATGTTTAACATTCTTAGTAGGCTGGCTGGGAAGCAGATACCTGTATACAAAAACAGTACTATTGCATCAACTGGTGATAAAAATATTAGATGGGCATCTACCACATACCCATGGATTGAAATGTAAACATTTTGAAAATATGCACATCTAAGCTGGCTTTCTCTTTTTTAAGGAAGATTGCTGCAATTCATTTATCTTATGATAGTAATAAATAATCCAATTCACCATGTTCAAAATAAAAGTTTATGATTTAATGAGACTCTAGTAGCAGTGGCAGTGTACAAAAATGCACACTTCTGGAATACAAGGACATACAGATCTCCTAGTACTAGCCAGATCTTTGCAAGATACTCTCCTCTATGTGTGTAACTCGGTAGCAAACAGCCGTAACTTAAATTAATTTACAGTAGCTTCATTTGTAGAAAATGCAAGCAGTTGAGTTTATTTTCTAGGACTGCATGCTGTCTAGCTGTTGAATGTAGAAGGAACAAAAAAATCTACTGAGTGTGTCACATAAGTACCAATGATAAAAGTCCTTTCTCCAATGGTATTAGACTAGCCTATAGTCAGATGTTACCAGGGGATATGATGGTATTACTGTACAGGCTTACTAAAAAGGCACATGGATCTGGTTTGGGTTTTTGTGTTTTGTTTGGGTTTTTTTTTTTTTTAACTAATATAGTTTTTAATGTATCCAAGCAGAATAAATAGGTTATGCTTGAATAGCTATTACTATTGGGACAGAAATATGTATGTATATAAGATTTTGCTTTGTTTAATAACCTGATTAAGTGAAGGGAGTTTAATGGGAAATCTAGGTTTCTAGCTAATATAAAGCAAAAGAAGGAAAAGATTTGTTATCTTGTTACCTGTCTGTTTCTCTCCTATAACAGAATTTTCCATCCTGTATTTTCCAGTATTGCCTTCTAGTGATAGTAGAGTAACTTTTCTGCTTTCTCTGAGGTTGTTTCATATTTTAGGCTGAAAGCAAATTAATCTTTTTCTAGTTCAACTTGATACTTTGTTCACATATAGACTATTTTAATATCTGAAATCAGCTGTATATATTTCTGGGTAGTTGTCATGTCTTTCTATAGTGTTTATTAATATAATGTTTATGAGGAATTATTTGAAGATTTTTCTTAAGTCGTTTCCCTAACTGGTTTAGTTTGGTTTAGCAGAACTCATAGTAATCTAAATTTAAGATGGTTACTGACTCATCTTTACTATGCATAGCTTTTACTTTTAAAGTATTTGTTTTATTGTAGGGATTCTTTACTGACGTTTTCAAACCTGAGTCTTTCTTCCTTCCTTTAAAACCAAGGTTTCACTGAGAGAAAAACTGACTTTGTCTTTCTCCCCTCCCCCTTACAGAGCTCCTCATCTGGGTAGAGAGCTGGTCTGCAAAGAAAGCAAGAAAACCTTTAAAGCTACGATAGCTATGAGCCAAGAATTTCCCTTAGGAATTGAATCGTAAGTCAAAATTATTGGCCATGAATGTTATGTATATGAAGGAAATGTTTTAATGTGTTTATGAACTGCAGAATTCTTCGTATCTTTAGGTATGGGAATTTGGCAGTTTAAAACCTGTGAATGAAGTCATGCTGTTGAGCAAGTAAACTGTTAAAATTAGAGACCTCAGTGCTGGTGTGCCTGTTATTGGAAGAGCCAAGCACTTATCTTACTTGATAAGACCAAAGGTTTGACCAGGTTTATCATTAACTTGTCACATTACTGATGTGCCTGATTCTACAGAATTCTAAAACGTTTTTGCCCATAACAAGTTTTAGCACAAAGTTATGTCCTCTAAAGCAACACAAAACCATGTAAGGTTCCTTACGTTCATGGAGAAGAGGGTGTGGCAAGAAATTAATATCTTGATGTTTATTTGTACAGCTATGGTAATGTGATATGGATCACTAAGAACTGAATGTGAGGATGCTGATATTGAAGCTCTAAGGACGTATATAAGCATGATGTAATTTTTCAGCTCCCTTTTTATCACCTTGCTCTTTGGGTCTTTTTTATCTTTTCTAGAGGGAAAGCTTATGAAACAAGAATTTGTAACAAAGTCTGATTTCCTTTTCAGATTGTTGAATGTTTTAGAAGTAATTGCACCATTCAAGCACTTTAACAAACTTAGAGAATTTGTTCAAATGAAGCTTCCACCAGGCTTTCCTGTAAAATTAGGTAAGATGACTACAGCAACTCTTGTGGCTTTATATTTCCAAAATGTGTGCAATTATTCATGCAATATGTTCAAAACTTCTGTTGAGTTTTGGAAAAGAACTCTCTCAGATAAGAGTGTGTTGCTGTTGATTTCAGGAGAACATAGTTAAGTTAGTGGAAGTAACATTAGGTAGGAAGTCTGCAGCTGAAAGGTGAATGTAATTCTAGTCAGGAGGACAGATCTGTGATTTACATTTTCGTAATGCTGGGGTCTTGTTCTAAGAGTAGTGTAGATAGGCTGAATTATCCTTGCATTGAAGGATGATCTCAGTCATGGGTTAAGTATTTTGTAGCATTTCTGTATTTCTTTTTCCTCAAGGATTACTGGTGATATTTTTTTCATTTACAAATAAATAGAAAACTATTACACTTCTAATAAATGTAAATGTATAAAGCAGTTTATTCATGGTATAGATTATCACAGCATGAACTGCCAAAAAGGAATAGTACCTTTTGTAAGCGTTACAGGATTTCTCACATACCGGTAAGCTGTTTAAGCTAGACAATTCTGAACAGACTGTATTCTGCCTCCTATCATATTTGCACACTCTGTTTATTGAGGATTGAATTTTTGCTTAGCTCATTAAGTTAGTTCATGGGCAAGCCAGTTTTATTAAGGATAACTCTTAAGTGTTCAACCTCAATTCAAATTAGAAAAGGGTTATATTTTGAAGCAAACATTAAAAAGGTTCATCTTTTCATGTGGATTTGCTCAACTGAAGCCTACATGTGGCAAGGTTATTACATCTTGTATCATCTCCAGGCCAGTGTCCTCTATTTTACAGATTAATCTGTATGTTCACAGCACCTTGGTTTCCAAGTCTGCATCAAGAAGGGAAAACCACTGAATTAATAATATTAACGGTTTCCTGAATGATGTATTGAGTTGGGTATTGTTTCTGTGCTCGGGGTATCTGAGTATGTTCTGAAGTAACTTTCTTTAAACCACCTCTTTTAAGAGCTTTGAATTGCCATTGTATAGAAACTAACAAGCTTCTACGTCTTTACCAAGTCTGAAGTTACAAAACTTTTAAGTAACAGTTGATAATTAGTGGTAAGCCTGTATTTCTTTGCTCTTCATCATACTGTTTTGCTTTCTACCTAGATATTCCTGTATTTCCCACCATCACAGCCACTGTGACTTTTCAGGAGTTCCGTTATGATGAATTTGATGAATCCATCTTCACTATTCCTGATGACTACAAGGAGGACCCCAGCCGTTTTCCTGATCTCTAACTAAACTGGAAGGTTAATGGTGAATAACAATACCAGCGTACCACAGTGAAAGCAAATGGATGCAAATAGCCCACAGATATAGATAGAGAAGTGGGTCATAAAGGAAGGGATAAACTTAATAATCCAGAAGAAAAGGGAACATGCATCAAATGACTGATGTACTGATACTCACTATAATGGGCATCTAATCTAGTTCGTGATTTACAGCAAGTCTCCTGATGTGTTGTTCACACTTTTATACATTCAGTTCTGCAAGTGTGGTAGTCTGACACCTCGATGACCCTGAGAATACTTAACAGCTGTGAGGACTATCATTCGTTTTTAAATTTTTTACATTTCTTGTTGATACAAAAAGCACTCTTGGACCATTAGCATAAAAGTTGAACTGTCTTAGCTGGATATTAGCCCTATAAAACATCCCACCATACTTACGATGACCATATTATATTCTTTCAAGCTTTGTTTTCATGAATTGTAAACTATGTATCATTATGTATAGTTCAGTAATTTGAATGTTAGTTGAACATATATTAGAAGGAATGCATTTTCTGTAGATGAACGAACCAAATGGTAACCATTAAACAATTGCATTTTCATACCGCAATACACTTCAGAAATAGCATTCACTCTGCAGGGAATAAGGTACCTCCTCTAGCACCTTAGTGCAATCCATTGTGGTGCTATCCATGTCTCTCTGAAACATTGATTTCTTCACTGAGCTGTTTGTTCATGTTCCTTTCATTGGGTCTGCTCTTAACTTCTCTCCATCGTACTGGCTTGGAAGTCCCTGCTGTGTCCATGATGCTGTGTTGATTAGCATGCTCGGAGGTTCATTAGCTAGAAATTGTCACTTTTCTTCTTTTTCCTCATTCACTTAGGAGACTTGCTCCATAATGGTTGAGCATCAACTAGGTTATCGTGTATTTGTATTCAGCAGCCACTTGAAAACATGGGATGCCTATAAAGAGTTACTAGAACAATAAGCTCAAGCGTTAAATCTTCATATAAGAAAAAGGTTCTCTTGAAGTTAGTTTAATTGTAGTGCACATTGAATAGGGCTCACGTTGGAAGATTTTATTTGCAAATGCCTAGGATGTTTCCAGATTAATTTCATTCTTCTTAATATTTTGAATAGGTAGGTGTTTCAGTACTCTGGCTTCTTGAGCTTATTCTCATTCCAAGTGGTTCCAGTCTCCTAATTTGACAATAATCCAGCTTTTTGGTTTGTTAGAAGGAATTTGTGCAAAAGGCTAATGGTGCTATTTGTTTGTATTAAGAAATTTAGATTAAAGTGCTGTGGTGTAATTGTACAAAAATGTAAATATTTTCAAAATTATATTCTTTGTGCACTGTAGTTAAAACTTTTTCTGGAAATCAATAGAGTTAAGTATCAAACTTTATAATAAAGAGTACCATCAATGCTTAGTAAAGGTAACCAACCTAACTAACCATGCAGGTGGTAAGTGGAGATGGCTTATCACAAGGCAATAAAAGCTGACTTGTCAGGCACATTGACAGAATGTGGAAATACATGTCTGAAGCAGATGTTCTTGCAAAACTTCTGGAATCCGTCTGTATAAAACCCAAAGAGGCTGCTCTAGAGAAGTACAATATCCACTCTGTAGGTGGCGTCCTAGTGAATCACTGTCAGCAAAGTACAGATAAAATAAGAAGTTGAGGTTGATCCTTTTCCAGCATCACTATAAACCTGCAAGTTTGACAGGTGAGTAATGTTTACTTTGCAGACTGTGATCGATACACTGGAGTTACTAATTCAAAATCAAATCGAAAATAACACTATAGGGGAAAAAAGCAAAGGGAAATGTAGGATTGTAATGACTTTTAAAGTACTGTATCAGTAGCAGATGTTGAACATTCAGTAGGAATGATAGAACTTGTTCTTCCAAGTAATGATGAATTCCTAAAGTGTTTTACATCTGTGGTATAAATTGACACCCACCTCATGCTCCTCCTTAGAAACAGCTGAGATCTTTACCATGAGAGACCAGGGTTGAATGTATGTAGAGACTGAATTATCCTGTCAGTGCTGGAGGTTGGCATTAAATGTCAGTGGGGCCAAATACGGATTTCTCCTGTTGCCCTCTTTTACAGATGCCCATTGCAGGGTAGAATGTTTTGTGTAGTGCTGCTGGATGGGGTCTTGTGCTGGGTTTGAAACTGAAGCGAGTGCAGGTGCTGTACAGGAGTACCAAGTTGCTTGGAAACTTCAGCAAACGCAGAAGAACGTTTCTCCATAAGGTGAATGTTAGAAATCCTTTTTCTCAGTATTACAGGGAAAGAACCATGTGTTTCATATTATTTTGATTATTCCAAATTACCGTCACAGAGCTTGCTGACATAGGAAGGAGCATATGTAGCTGGAGCTATGTGGTTTAGGCAATATTGGACTGGATTCTAGACTTTAGAGAAAAAAAAAAAAAAGCTTTTTGTATAGCCTCACATGAAAACAGAGGGTTCTGTATATCTCCATCTGCCTATAGAACAGCCCATGTCTTCTGGTGGCAAATGAGGTGTCTGACTCAAAGCCCACTGCAGTTTGTGGAAATGTTTTCTGTGATTTCCATGGACTCTGGCTGCAGATTTTGTGGGGTTTTTTTAACCTTCATGATTACACAACTACTAACTTTGATACATTTTAAGATTTGCAGAAACTTTTTATAGTGGGTTGCTATATTAAGGCTTGCTCCTATTTGGAGTGTCAGCAGAGAAGAGTGGACACAGATTTGGTTGACTCTGTAGTCTTTTTACATTATTGTGGTGAACTACCCTGCTACTTCTTTTCTTCTTACTATGGAGCTGAATATCTGACTCCAACCAGATTGTCCTTTCCAGTTCAGTGACTGTTTGCAGATTCCTGTGACAGCCTCATGAAGTTAAGACTTGGTGAACTGTTTCTCAGTACATTTCTTTCCAACTTTCGGTGATGTGTTTTCTGTCTGAAACATTCCTAGTGATGAGTTTTGAAACTTAAAACACAGGGGCACTTGCGGCACGCTTTCCTGATGGATACACTGCAAGCTGCAGGAATCCTCGTTAGCAAGAGGGACGTTAGGCTGAGTCTACCTTAGGGACTTGCGTCTTGGCACAACTGTAGCAATCCACAGGTGTCAAGAGATGTGGTCCCGGCAGCGTAGCTGTGCTGGTGCAGTTCTTTAGTGGTGACTCTGTCCACACTGATATAAATGTTTTATCCACTATAATTTGTTTTGTTTGCAAGGGGTTTTGTGTTGTACTGACACAAAGTGCGTGTTTGTCGGTACGGATGCGTCTGCACAGAAGCTTCACCGGCGCTGTGGGTGGGTGAAGTGTTTCTAATATAGAGGGAGCCTTAGTCCACAGCTGTGCTGTGGGCACCGGTGTCCTTTACCACTTGTGATCTCCTGTTCAGATATCTTTGGGGAATTTATTTTTTCTAGCAGGATTGATTAGCAGAACTTAATTTTTGTTTCTCCCCTTATCTTTTCCTTAAGACCACGTTGGGTGTTAAGGGAAGATTTGGTCCCCTGTAGAGTAAATACATATCCACAGCGTTTTTACAGAGGTGGTCTCATCACTGCTGCCGCAACAAGAAGCATGTCACCCTTAACTTGTTAATTTGACAAGTGCACGTGTAGGGACTTCCATTGCAACAAGATACCCTGGAATGTAAGAATACCTGGGTAACTAAAAACGCCTTTCTGGACACACCGGCCGAGGTATCATTTATGGTTACCGTAAGCGGGATGAAAAAGGGAGCTTGCGCAGGTTGGGTAAGAATCACTGTATTCAGATGCACATTGACACCGTGGTGCTCTTGGAGGTGAAGCCCACAACGGTGCGCATGTGACGCGTGTGGAGGAGGAAACCTCTGTGCCAGGGCTGTGGGAGACCACCTCAGTTCAGAGTTTGGGGCATTGTTTCTTTCTGATCTTGCCACCTTTTTTTTTTTTTTTTCTCCCTTCTTCCCCCGATGGCTGTGAGGATTTTTTTGTGAATAAGTATTAAAAGACAGCCATTAATTTTGGTAAACTGAAATAAGAAATTGTTGCAAAAGAATTCCTAGAGTTGTTTCTTAACCAAACTGATTTACTGGTCTTCCAAAGTATTGCTTTAATTTGTGGCAAAGGGAATGCGTTTTCTTTTTCCTTTCAAGGAGCTGCTGTTCCAGTCACTGTACTCACTTTACTGTAATTCTTGATTTATGTATTGGAATGATTTGTTACAAAAACCTCTGGATATATTTGTGCTGGAAACCCACCTTGTTAAGTTGATACTCAAAGCAACTGTCTTTTTTTAAAATATATTTGTTCTTGATTTGTAATTCATGCAAGGATAACTGCTTATTTAATCTGTATCAACAAATTTCCTGTAATGCTGCAGTTCCACATTTATTTTCCTTACAATTTGTAATTATCATGGAAACAATGTCACTTTTTTTGCATTTTACTAGCTGTCTGGTCCATGTTTTTAACTTACTAATAGTAATTTTTGGTTGTATCATTTGTTAGAATAAAGACCAAAATACGCTGATTGATTCTGAAACTGTTCAACATGTGAAAATCAAGTTTTAACTCTCCTGTCACAGTACTTTTCAGCGTATATATATACACACACTGTAGCATGCATCTCTGAGCAGGGATTTGATCTGAGGGGACAAACTCACACTGCTACATTCTGCAAGGGCATTTTGTTGGTCTTTTTGTTTTAAATAAAATCCTGCATTTTCATTATAGACTCTTCTTTACCCTCTGTAAAGCTCCAAATCTTATTGGACTGTCTAGTATGTAGTGGAATAGCAGTGGTGGAAGGGCATGCACAGTAGCTCCTGGCATTTACCTAGAGCTGAGGAGTCGGAAGTTTAGAAGTAGCTACCTGGGAGGGAGGGAAGGAGATATTTTAAGTTTGCTGTAATTACAGGAGTTTATCTCCTAAATTAAATAACAAGATGTGACAATTGGTTGTAACAGTAGTCTCTCAGAACTGTGGATGACTTGGAGAGTAAAACCTGGAACTTCTGAAGTTTCATTTTGCCTTGTAGAACGTTTTCTGGGCTTTTATGGTTTGGTTTGGGGTTTTCTGGGAGGTTGGTTTTTTGGTTTGGGTGGTGGTGGTTTGTTTTGTTGGGTTTTTTTTTGACTCAGAATCGCTTTTCTGCCCTCCTGCAAGCATCAAAAGTTGAGCTTGCAGAGCAGAGATCAGGACATCCCTCTATAGTTAAGGTCTTGCTAACTTTTGAACTCTTGTATTTATAAAGGGTAAGGAGAACTCATGTTTGGAGTTACAGAAAGTGCTTAAAACAGTACCAGTTAAAAACACACATTTCAGTAAACTCTGCACTTGTAGCCTTTATGTTGCCACAACACACCATTAAATCGTGTGGGTAGCCACAAGCCTGGCTTTTGCTATGATGAAGTACTTATTAATGAGTATGACAACACTTGTTAGGGACTTTCCAGCTTGATCACTGTGAAGGTATGACTGAGCAAGGTATTTTCTTTTGTATGTGGTTAAATCATCCATGTATGCTGGCCCAGCTGTTGACAGTGAATTCCCCAGCATCAACAGCAGGATCTACCTTTTTCCATCTGGATTGTGGTACTTTAGGCTCATTTAACATGTCATATATATTCATTCGAAATGAAATATTGCAGAATGAGCTGTATGCTGACATGGTACCTGAGAATTTGGAACAAAATCGCTACTGCCATTTTAGTTTCATTTTAGAGGAACAGCTGTCTCATTCCTCAAGATCAGCGAGAACGTGCTTTTGGCCACCTTGATGCTGGTGTACAAGTGGAACAGCTGGACTATTGGGGATCGGAGAGGAAGTTGAAATCTGACAATAGCAAATGTAAGGCTGATGCGTAAGCAAAAATTAATCCTATTTGATATTAAAATGTTTTGGGTTTTAAGAACTCTGGTAGTAGAAACAGCTACTAAAACATTCAATGCAGCATGGGCTTTAACAACTGCAACCCACAAAAGAGTATTAAGTCACCTGTGGTTCCTAGCTGGCATTTTCCAACACCTTTAGGTTTGGTCTGAAAATAGTTGCCTGTCTTTGGTAGCAGCCTGCCAACAGACAGTGGGAGAAAAGCAAGGAACCACTTTTCCTCACCCTTCAGTTACTCAATTACTATGTTTCAGCACATATTTTGTCTGTGACCCAGCCAACCAGTACTGAGTGCTGCCTCCACATCCAACCATTGCTGCCTGGTTCTCTGTATGATTTAAAGTAGAAAAACTCCTCCAAGTTACCACTGTCAGTTAAATCCACCTGTAAGAATGCCAGAGGCCAGGAGCAGCTGCTACCAAATCAGGATTAAACTACTTCAGTAATGCAGAGAGGCTTTACATGATGACTGGGAAAGCCTCACCTCAAGAGGCAGGTGTGCCTATGCTCCATAATAATTAGCAAACCAACTTCAAATTAGTACAATAAAGTTGTTCTCCTGGCTCTGTGCTCTAACTGTGTGACACAGGATACGTATACCTGGGAGAGGAAGCTCTCGTACAGGTTTGAGCAATGCAGGAGGAGGGCAGCGTCTTGTCTGTAACAGCTCTGGAGGGGAGCACTGTAACAGGTTACAGACTGTTCCCCAAAGCAGCTGTTTCACTTCCTGCAGCACAGCTCTACAGGCTCAGCCAACACCCACTCCTACCCTGAAAGTCAATAAACCAAAAATACTTAAGGTTATGTGCACAATTAGCAAACGTGGTCTAAAACCACACACGTTTCTCCCATTTGTATTTGGGCTTGGGCAGCCGGAGGTATGCAGTTAATACACAACACAGACTTGGTTTGTTAGTAAAATAAAGTAGAAACAAGATAATTTAATTGCATGTAGCCCTTGATCTACCATCTTGAGCTCAATACCCTGCTTGGTCCTTCATTACAGCATGTGAATGACTTCCACAACAACAAGGTCTAAGGATCCAGGAGGTTTACTTTATTACTATAAATCAGTTTATGTTCTTGTACTTCACATATAAATATCTTGATGACAACAAAAAAGGCACATCTATGAAGACATCATGCACCTTGTCTGTGTCTAGTTTTATTTTATTACAAGAACTATCACTCTCCGCTAGAAATAAAAACCTAGAACTGGTTGTATGACATATACCTCTCTGTATTGACAAAATACTCAAAACAGTCGGTAAAAATTTACATTTCTACAAATTCTAAAAATGACACTGCATATCTAAATGGCAAGTTCCACTTTGCCTGGGGCAAAAGGACAGTTTAAGAAGGTGGTTTGACTCATCAGATTCAAGAAGTTCAAGCACCACTTAGTTTCATTCCAAAACTTACTTAAACCAGTAAGTTTTTAGTTGACTTTAACAGCCTGCTTTATATGCACAAAGCACTCACTGCTTCCTGTTTCTGCTATTCTTCCATTACCATCCTGAAGAGGTGAATGTTCATATTTCAATGAAAATACAAAAAATTTTTACAAATACGTATTTCCTTTTAAAAGTACTTGTCCCATAATACCTCTAGATTCCCATTTAAGCCCACTCCCTTCATTCCCCCCAAAAGTAAAATAATTCTTTCTTTAGTGTAACATACTTAACTAGAGCTAAAATGGCAGGCTTATCAGCATTGTCACTGCACTTACAGTTCTTGAAGAGATGAAGTTGTTATGGTCTTTTTAAAATAGGCAGATGAAGAAAAACATATACTCTAAATGAATGAGGTAAAGTTTCATACATTCAGTGGTGTAAATAAATACCAGCAGAGTTTTATAGGAACATGAGTATAAGTTTAAGGGTTTTATTATCAAAGTTTTGTAAAACAATTTCAGAAACTGTACATCAACATGGCACAGACTGTAGCCTACTTTTGTCTTTTTACCTGCACAAAAGTAAAAGCTCTTGAACTTCTGTAACTAAGAAAACAGCTTGTCTAACTACTTTGCATATAACATGGAATCACTGTGTGCATAAGATTACTACTGCAGTGACAGTAAACACAAATTTATTAGTTTATACAACTTGAGATCAAGTAAAAAGTACATTATCAAGTAGACTTGCTTTTAAAAGCATACGAAGGTCAATTTTAAAATGCACTACCTTTTTGCAATGTGTTTAGATCCGTAACAAATAAAATTACCTGGATTATGAAAACTGCACAAATCAACCTTTAATCACTGGGCACCGATCAGAGATTTTCACTTCCCAAGGCTCAAGAAGGAAAGTTAAGAACCATTACAAGTCACCTGAGATGGATTTGAACTGACAGATTAAAAAAAGCCCTCAAAAAGGTTAGTGCATTTTAACTTTGTCAAAGCCAAACAAAACCCACCGGGAAAAAAACAAAACAAAACAAAAAACAACCCCAGCCACATGGCTTAAAAAAAAAACAACCCAAAAACTATCTATATCAGAATGCTTCTTTTCAGATGTACTGTCAATTTTTTTTTGTGTAGTCACACTTAAGACCCTTAAGTAGATCCACCATATGTTGTAGGACTTTAGAACATTTAGGATGTTTCTGCCACAATCAACATGCAGTCAGTGCATTCCCTATACTGCTCTATTACTGCAATGAATCAAATTCTAGAAACACTATCATAAGTGAGCTGATTTACTAAAGGAGATCATACAACAAACAGTCCATGCCTGCTGTAGATGCATGCAGCTTTTTACTGTTGCTTGAAGCATCACCAAGTTAGTAAAAATTGCTTGGCTATGCAATCCCTTTTGGCCGTTAACAAGAATGGTTACCTTTCTATAAAGCTTTTGATGTGAGTTAGTATCAGGAGACTTACAAACCAGGTATAGCTTAGAGCTGTATACATCTAGATTTAGGATTAACAAGTACAGCATAAAAGAATCACACAGGAATGACACTGATGCACGTCTGCAGCTGTGTTCACTGCAAAGGCAAAATTCAGTCACTCATATCCATGTCCTCTTCGTGATGATCATCCCCATTTACTTTGGATTCCCTTGCTGAATCTCCACTTCCTTTATCAGCGGCAGACTCCTTTACTTTAGGGGAGGAAGAATCTGCCATTTTCTTTTCTTCCTTTTTCTCCTTCTCGCTGTCATATCCTTGTTCTTCTTCATCATAATCCCTTGTGACCTGCTTTGCCGAGATAAAAAAAAAAGGTAAAACTTGCTTTCAAAGCCCCTGTTGGTTTAAGGTTAATACTACAGTACAGGCAGTGAAGTTAAACAGGTTTTTAAACATACTTTCACATCTTTATCACTCTCGGATTTTCGTTCTCGATCCTTCTCTTTGTCTTTGCTTTTTTTTTTCTTGCTTGTTGACCGCTCCCTCTCATCTCTGCTTCTCTCCTTGTCTTTATCCTTCTTTTTTTCCTTTTTATGTCTACAATGATAAAGCATGTAGAAGAATGAAAACCACAATCACACCATTCCATAACTAGAACACAGACCATGTCCAGACTGTTACCCATAGTTCATTACAAATATAAAGGGAGAAATAACAGAAAATAACCAAACGTCCCAATTTCTTGGCTCTGGATGAAACACAACCACTACAAAGTGAAGTCTAAGAAACGCCATGTTAAGAATAGCAACACTATAGCGTTTTATGAAGGAGCACCTCAAGTTCCCTGTTTAGGGAGAGAGAAGCACAAGATGCCCATGCCCACCCAAAAGTCAGTTGACTGCTATTGTACAGAGCCAAATGGGCCAGGAACTCTGGGTATCTCCTACTCCTCACCCCTGGAATACCTCACATTTGGAGTTCTTGGGCACTAACAGAGAAGCCCTATGCTTGAAGCCGATTAAATTGTGGTATTTTATTATTAAATATGTGGTATTATTAAATTAAGTGGTAGCAGGCAGCAGAGATCCACTCACTCTCTCAAGAAGTCAACCTATGGGCTAGGCATAAGGAACAAGCCAAACACACATCATCTTCAAAGTAACCCCACTGTGATCTTTGCTATAGTTCACATCTTGGGAATTTTCCACCCATACACCATTGTTTTTTTTTTAGCCAAGAGGCTTACTGACCTTCTTGGAGATGGGGACCGGGACATTTTCCTTTTAGGAGACCTGGGTTTTTTAGGTGACCGTGTTCCACTCCTGCTTCTTCTACGTCGTCTTTCTCTGCAGGAAAGAGAGATCAAAGCTTTTTTGGTTTTTTTTAAAGCTACAAATACATCTCTGACTCCCAAACCACCACTGCTCAGAAGGTAGTAAATACATATAACTCAAAACGGATATTTACTATTAGCGGTACTGCAAAGCCCACAGTTACTGATCAGCAGAGTAAGTTGTTTCCTGTTCTACCTCCACCTTCATGAACAAACTGCTAGCTCAGGCTGTATTAGGGATACTGACTCTTTTTGCAAATAGAAACAGAACAGTTTTTTCTTGTTAATACTGCAAGTTAATTTTGGAAGATTTTTAAAAAAGAATGGCATGCATTTTGCATGTATTTATTCCATAAATCAGGAAAGAGTTTAACAGTGACCTCAAAAGCATCATACTCTGTTTTATATAGAGCAAGCAGAAACTATTCTAAGCCCAAACAGTATCTCCAGAAAATTACAGTATCAGGGGAAAAAAAAAGGCATCTTGTAGACATAGGTAGAGAGAGTACATAGGCAGTTGCGCATATAGCCAATACATCCACAATAGAATCATCATCCTGTTACATACAAGAACGTTCTTTCTATTGAAGTGGATAAAGCATGCTGGAAATAGAGACCAAGAAAAATGTTCATGTTACTGTACCTGCTTGTGCTTCTTGATCGTCTAGTTGTGCTGTAGCTTTTGGGGGGAGTTTTAGAACGTTTCTTTTCTTTCTCTTCCTTCTTTTTATCCCTTTCAGCAAAATACAGATTTTAAGTTTAGTTTAAGTCATTTTCAAACTACTCAAGTAGCATTCACTACTTTTGCTATGTAGGAAAATAAATGAAGACATAACAAATACACTGGATAGCGTACAGTGTTTAGTATTTCTGGGGACAGTCACATTATATTAACAGAAACAAAGATTACAATTATCTACAGCAAAATAAAAGAACAGCTCTTTTCTAGCTTCTGTGTGCAAACAGCACAAAATCTGCAAGTCTAGATGCTCACATTTCCTGCTTTCCAAAGACAGCTGCTGAGCGATTCAGCCAATGCCTGCTGCATCTGTTGACTCTTAGGAAGTTACATCTTTTTATGTAACTAACTGTGCACATGTACAGGGCAAGTGTAATATAATTCTATAGATGTTACAAGAGACTGACTTTAAAAAGAGCCACTAGTTCATTTTGCTCTAGTTTTTTTGTTTGTTTGTGGGTTTTGAGTTGGTTTTTTTTTTTTTTTTTTTTTAAATTAAGTACCAAAATTTAATAATTTAATTTCTAGCAAATAGAATAGATTTACTGAAGCGATTACCTGGTTTTGGATGTGCTCCTAGACCTTCTGCTTCTCTCTCTGGAATGAGATCTTCTTCGCCTTGGACTTTTAGATCGCCTCCTGCTTCTTGATTTTGAATGGGACCTTCTCCTTGATCTGCTTCTTGACCGTCTACCAGTAACACAGTGTGTACATCGCAGTTAAATATATGAAATTTTTATATATTATTCAGAATCCATCTGCTCAGTGCTAACAGAATTGTAATGCCTTCTCTCCATCGTGGTCCCTCCTGGGGCACAATTGCTCAGAGAAGGCTTCTAGTACTTTGTTTTCAGACAAATTGTAATTACTACATGAGCACACTAGAAAGAGACTGAAGAAAGTACAGAGGTTTACGGACTACTGTAAAATGGAGAGCCTACAATGGCTTAGGTGTTCATAGTAGTGATGTCTGTGTAGAACCAAGGCTCTGTGCTAAGGTGTTTCTTATCTGATACTACAAACAATTTACTGTTAAACAAAATCAGAGTCCAAACACTGCTATGACTAGGTGTCCTGAAGTTCCTTCTGCAGTAGTGTAAGGTATTTTTGAGGTATTTTTTGCTATCATCTCTCTCCCACCCTTTCTACAAAAAGAGGTAGGCCTCCATCTCACACTACAGTCTAGCGAAATCACAGCCTCAGCTTTCATCAGACCATTTGAATTCTTCCATCTGTCAGTCTCCACGAGTGAAAAGTCACTTCCCAGAAGTATTTTTGAAGGAATTGTTTCAGCTATGTGTTGTTTTGGTTTTTGTTTTCTTTTTTAAAGCAAATAAGCTAACTACCTGTGTCTAGATGAAGAAGGTGTCCTCCTCCTCCTTGAGCGTGACCTTGACCTTGAATGCCTTCGTTTTTCATCTTTTTTGTCTGGATTTAAAAAGGAAAAGCATAGTAAAAACCCTGATGTTATTTTAGTATTCAAAAAGGTTTTATAAAGGAAAGGAAGTTGAGCTTCACACTATAGATATAAGTACGATAAAGAAAACCTAAGGAATACTTTGACATTTGAAATTAAGGCTTATCTATCCTTTTCCTCAAAAGATGACACAAAGAATGAACACATGACAAAGACATGTATGTGACATAAAACCAACATAAGGTTTTATGCAAAACTGAAGAAGTCAAAATTCAAAAAAATGTTTCATTTAAGTCAGTTAAAAGATGATAACTGCAGGGCAATGGAAAACATCTTGTTAAAAACTCAGAATCCCTGCCACTTTGTGAAGGGCTAAAGAACCTCTCGAATTATTGTTTTGAATTTCCCACAAAAAGCCTCAAGCAAAACAATCAGCACATTTTTCTGGTATAATAAAAGAACAGGAGCTCTATTCTTTCCTGAAAATGATCAGGAGGCTGCAAAACGGTATTTTCAGTGTTCCAAGTTACTGCTTCTCAGATTTGGTGGGTCTGACATTTGTGGATGAACTGCTGCATCTTGTTCTAAAATAAAATCTACTGAAATAAGCTACAAAAAAAAGAATTATTTATAAACTTCCACAGATTAGGAAATAAAAGAAAGGAAATCATCCCCAAGACATCACTAGGATGTCAAGTGGTTAAGCCACTTGCTGTTTCCAATGAAATCTCAGAGATGGCAGTACGAACTTCAATCAGGGGAAGCTCAAACATTTTGCAATCTTCAAATCAAGTGAATTTTAGGAAAAACAAGAGATTATTAACTCCCTGCATCATTCTGCAGCACACTTGCAGCATTCACACTGTATGACAATTAAAAACATGTCAACTATAAATTAAGTCACTATAGAACTTGAAAGCATTATGCCAATATTTTGCAGACCGTTAGTTTTTATCATATACTACATCAAAACTCCATCTTGAATTGAATACGGTATTCTACGATTTAAAATTACCTGGCTCTATAGCAGCAGAAATTAATGACTGTGCTTCTCGTACTCTTTTCATAGCTTCTTCTATTTCTTTACTGGAGGTATCTGATTTCAGACTTGGTGAAACAAGACCTGCAGCTACATGGTTCAACCTGGTAAACAAAATTTTAGAAATTCAGTATTGATGAATCCAAGAAATACATGCCTCCATTGTCAGTTTGCAGCCTATTCAAAGTGACTGATCTGAGTGAATCAGAATCTGCCTGCGTTTTGTCACCATTCAGACAACAGAGTAGTAAGTCTAAGATTGTGCTGAAAACACTAGCACATATGGCTTAGAATTCCAGTAAGCTTTAAATAGCAGGAAAGTTTGTATTGTCTTGCACAGGTATGTTTCTAATGACACTTTTCAGAACATTTTTGTACAACACAATTTCAATTCTCATCACCTAGAAGAGCAACTCCACAGAAAACAGTATATTACACAGTAGAAAGTCAGTTTCCATTTTTATAAGCCACACTGAGAAGCTTACAGTGATGAAATTTAAAGTTCAGAAGATGTGTTCTACAAGGTGGCTTTGAAGCCAACCAGGTATACCCAATATACCTGACTGATATTTATCTAATCCATTATCTTGGGTAACTACTTTGTTCAATCACTTATGCACTCCCTGCTTACAGAAATGTCAATTTAAAATAGAGAATAATATGCCAGAACAGTACTAAAACCAAAGACAGATCACATACATAGCTTTATCCCCTGGTATAGATTAGATGGCTCTGACAATTTAAAAACAGTGGAACAGCCAAACAGAGATAGAAGTCAATTTAGCTAATATAGCAGCAGGGCAAGCACATATTGATATGCTTTCCCAAAGCTGAGAGTTGGAAGAATTCTCTCCAAAGCTTCTTGCAATTTGCAGTACAAGGGCTTTCTGAGGCAGATGTGGTTTCTTTGCATTTAGTACACTTTTCTTCTACTAATTTGTCTAACAGCTTTTTTTCCATGGCATGTGCTTTCATCATCCTATTGCAATGTTATCAGTAGCTTAACGGCACACATACATTAAGTGCTACAATCCTTCCCTACTTGCTGTCCCCATGTCATACTATTTTGAACAAAACTATTCTTTTTCTGAATACTGAAATAAAAATTAGTAAATACCTGTGCTTACTGTTATTTGCACCCTTTGTCTACCAAGTAGTAAGACAAGCTGTCTTTTGTTATCTTCTGACAGCTGTAACATACATAGACTCTTTTATTATTGCGTTTTACAACAGTTGCTAGTCTCGGCTCATTCTCAACCATAGCCCTTTCATTTCAACCTTGCAGGATGTAAGGTGCTAGCTGCACCTTTACATTATGGACACAGAAGTGACAAAAATGACAAACGAAAAGATGAATTTCTGTCTCTAGCAAAATGAAATCCCAGAGATTAATTGGTGTTATTTCGTAGATGCAGGGTTGAATAATCTTCATCTCCTCCCTCTACCACAGAAAATAGAGTCTGCACAAGATCCCCAAGACACTAGTTTTCTCCGACCTTAATTAGATCCAGCAGGACAAAGATTGGATACTGAATCACAGCAGATATTCCCAAGATCAAGTGTATTGCAATACAAATATTTGTGAACACTGATGCTTACTTTGGATCCACTGTGCTCATAAGCTTTAGTAGTTGATCTGCTGCAAGAGACTGTGAGAAGAAGTAGTTAAAATCATGTTGGAAGATGCATATGCTTAAGAAGATTATCTTTTTTGAATGTACCCTCAGCAGTGGCTAAAGCTAAAAGTCTCTACAGATAAAAAAAACAAAACAAAACACACCCCAAACAAGTTACAGACAAAAAGGCATGTTGTTCTGTTTTAAAACTTGTGGATGCTGGCGAGTGTGCGACCATCACATTTCAGTGGTGCTTTGGTACTTTTTTTTCCACAGCAGCCAAACATAGGCCCTTTCCCTGGACAGAATCGAAGTACTTCAAAATAAAAATACACTTCTGGTATTTACAACTTATTTCTCCGTTACTTCAAGAGTATAGAGACCTCTTCAGAGAACTAAGTTGCCTGTCCATGGGAAGTCCTCAATGTCAATTTATGAACAATAAGCAAAAGCTTCTTTACTCTAAAAATTCCACGAAAAAATATATTTTACAGCTCTTAGGAAAATCCAGATACTGTTACAATCGGTCACTTCCTGTACCAGTGGTGTATTAACAACAAAATGTTTAGTCCCCGCTAATTTTCTTTATACAGAGGCAGCCATGTGCTGAACCCAAACAGTTTGTTACAATCAGATGGCTTAACGGACAAAGGAAACAATCCTTCACCATACCAAATTTGTAGTTTTCTAGTATGTATTTAGAATGTTTTTTTTTTTTGATTCATTATTTCATTATCACCATTATATGCTTGTTAATACCCGTGGCATGCATAAAGAGAATGCTAAATGATGGATTCCTTAGCAATGCATTAAATTATTACTACTTCTTGTACCTGTAAAACGTGTTCTCTGTACAGTATTTGGTTCTTATATCTTAAATATTAACTCAGTATTCTACTCACTATTACTTAGGACTTAAAGTCTTTTTTTTTAAATTCAGTTTTAAAAAGACTACAGTCAACCAACGTCTCCTTAGTATTTTTTACACCTACAAAACTAAAAAGTCAAACAATTTTTTTTTTACTGTAAGTACAAGACAGGTTCATAGCTTGATAATGACACATACTTGAAATACTTCATTACTAGTGCCAAATTAGTTCTGGGGTGCTTCCGGCATTTAATTTGATACTCCTACAGGTACTATTTATTCCAAACAGGTGCTCAGAAAAAGCAATCACTGGATTTTTCAAACAGTGGGTGTTAAACTGATATAAATGAAAATTACTTTTAAAACAGAAAAGAGGGTAGCAAAAGAAAAGTGTTTGTATATAAACCTGCTATGCCAAGAAACAAAGACTGCCTTCTATAACAATTCTAAATTTAAAGAACCAGCAGCCTGTGCAGACTACATTAAGCCAAGCCTTTAATAAAAAGTAATATTTTGTAACACTTCTTCAAACTTAAGTATAGTATTTCCAGATCTTCAGCTTGTTATTTAATATACCAGTGAACACTAAGAGCATCACATATGCTAGTCAAACTACATATGTACTAGGAACAATAAAGAAAATTTTAGAACGTGTGACATACCTGAGAGTTTAAGTTTGCTCCAGGAAGCCCAAGAGCAGCTAGGGCAGGATCAAGAGCAGGAGCTCCTAAAGCAGCTAAAGGAACAGCACCAATCTGTAACAAAGACAGCAATTAGACAAAGCCATATTCAATTGATAAAAAGCTCTTAGATAAAGATTCCCAAGCATTAGACATGTGGAAACTTGAACTGGGTTTTACACTTCTAGCTACAGGAAACGTTATACTAAGGTCAGTGAGACTATTTCAGTTTTCCTTATTCAGGTATTCCAAAGCTTACTATATATATATAAAAAAAAAATTCCTATAAGTATTCTAAAACGAAATTCTGTTTCCTACGCATCCCAACAGGGGGATGGGGGCGGGGTTGGGGGGAAGTAAAAAGTAAAGCATTCCACTACATTCAATGAATAGTTTAAAATTATATTCTTCTCCAGTGTTAGAATGAAAATTCATTATGAGTTTCTGAGCCAACTACCACATACCTAAATCAATTTAGGATTGATATTAACATGTTTTATGTTAAAAGACAATATAATATTATTACATCTCTAATTTGGTTAAAACTGACAAATGGATTGAAAAACTACTAGAAGAATGTGTCGGATGAAGGCACAGCTCTGAATTCCTTATATTAACCTAGAAGACTCATAAAAGAACCTCATTTTTTGGCCAGATGTAAGATGATCAAAACATACACTGAAAAAACCCACACACTGTGCTAAAAACCACGTGATCTTATGTTAATCAAATGCTGTGCTGTTGCTACAAGGTCTTGCTCTCCCTTCCTTCTCACTGCCTCCTTTCTGACTGCTCTGGCACTTGAGACTCATTTGTCAACCAATTCAACCCACTGAGCCATCAGAGAACTTATTTTTGTGCTGTCTGCATCAAGCTAACACAACAGTTCACAAAAGGATCTGATGAGCTCCACAGCCAGCACAGAAGAGCAGCAAGAGCATGTAGTCAGGAGCAAGGGAGCAGAACCTTCCACTTTTTAACAATGAGTTTTTTTGTTAACTGATCTCTTGAAACTGTATAGGCTTCTCCCTGCAGTCTGAAAAGAAAAAGCCACATTCTCACATACTGATTTTGTGAACAAACTACAGCTCTAATTTGTTTTTACTGAGTTAGATGCCCAACTCCCAGAAACAGTCAAAAGAAGCTACATAATAAGCTTTCAAGATGTGTTTGAAAAAAATGACCATCCACTACAATTTTCCATAAAATGGATGTGTTAAATTCTACCATTAAGTGGATTGGGAGTAGGCTGGGATTCAGAGTGACAGAACTAAAACTAAGGTCTGAGATACCAGAAGCATCATATTAAGGAAATACAAGTATCCCATCTAGCAACTTATCACCGTTTTGCCACAATTCATATTAGATAGCTGTAACAATCCATCAAGGTATACAAACTAAAACACTCATTAGCGTACCAGCCTATTTGTCCTGAAAAAAACAACAGAAAGTGAGTTAGAACCTAACAGAATACATCTAATCGCCTCGCTTGACTTCAGTCTGACTGGAAAGCCTACCTGAGAAAGTGGGTTGGGAGTAGGCAGGAGTCCACCTCCAGGCAGCAGACCTGCCACAGCATTAGCTGGTGCCAAGAGAGACAAAGCCTTAGTCTCATCAGGAATAACTCCTGCAGAGAAATAGCCTTGCATTAGAATGCATTCCATTTCAAAGGCAGAAAATACACAAATACACCCAGAAAATGTCTCCCTGATACACCACCTGAGTTTGTTGAAAGTACTTATGTTGGCTAAAATACAAAGCTTGATGTCTATTAATATTTATCATTAATTTTTTTGTCAGAATGAAACTTCAACGTGTGAAAATTTGACTGTTCCTTTTTCTCTACAAATGGTTAAGTTTCTAGAGCAAAAAAATAGCACAATACACACTACTTTTTTGTTAACACTGCCAAGATTTCATCACCTGTACTCGATTTTTAAGTCATGAACCAAACGTAAGCAAGCACAGTCGGTTCTCCAGGGGTGTGCTCTCAACTTTCAAAAGCTGTTTTATGAACAACGACTCGTGTCGGCTGCTTCACTATAAAGCACACAGAAAAATCAAGATACACAAGACAAAAAAAGTTTGATTTAGGGGTTAATAATATGGTACAGTTCACTATGTTTTCTTTTACACCTACCATACAAATTTTGTAATACTTAAGAGAAGGTATGGAAATATTTTTTTGTTGAATCAAGCGTAGGGCTTTTGCTGACTTGTCAAATAAAAATGAAAGTCTCTGCAGATCTTCAAATACACGCTGTGTATGTGTGTCTATGGGTGGATGGGTGCATACATACAGTATATTGCGGCACATTCCTTACCTGTGCAGTAAAATGCATTTGTTCCATTATGTGCCATGCTTATTGTACCAACAATGCTGCTACATACTGCCATTTCAGAAGAAACTTCTGGCCCAAAATCTTGCAGCCAACTAAGACAAGTGTCTTATTTTACTGCCTGCTCTGCACATATAATTTTAAGGGTCCTACCATGAAACAAGTAATTATGTAGGTATTTTTATTCTATCCAACAGCAAAAGCCCTATACAGATGGATTAATTTGTTAATGTGCCCAAGCCCCCAAAATGAGAGTTCAATAAAACAATTTTACTATATATTTGCAAATACCAGTAGTGTTTCTGTAATACATATTAAGAAACTGCATCTCATCATAAAACATACAATATGTACAGGGCACTTAAGAGAAACTGGATAAGCTGCAGAAGAAAACTGTTGGGTGGTATTTTCAGCAGGGCCTGGTATATAGTTCAGGCTGAACCAGGGAAAAGAACTGTAAAACACAACAACAAAAAAGAAAAACCACTGTTAAATAAAGGTAATGGTTCCTTCCACCTATACTGAGAAGTGCCGATAATATAAACAAATGTATAATACACAGCACTGTTATCTTGCTTGTGTCATTGAGCTGTCATCAATTTAGATACCAAAAGTTATGGAGGGAGAGGGGGGGAAAAAGGTCATTTAGATAAAGGGCATTAATGCATAAATATATTAACATACCTACAGAGAGATTATGGGGTAATTTTGCATGCAAAATTATGTCTCAGAGGATATTTATAAATTATAGCTAAACATTTCAAATTAGCGCAACTACAACATTTCTGGCATCTAAATACAAATCCTCAGACTTATCTTGAGACACCTCATAGAAGATCTGCATCCATTAAAAAAATCATGCATCTGATCCTCTAATTGTTTTTTAAAAAAGTATTTAGAAATAAATAAACTACAATTTAAAAAAAGCAATGAGGCCCCTCACCAGTTAATTTTCATGCTTCAAGAGTTTTTTTTACTGCTGCTTTGTTAGAACCATGAAATACTGCATGAATGTGTAGAAATGAAAGAAAAAGAAACAGACAAAAGAAACAAACATTAACCAAAGAACCTAAATACCCCCCCAGCCATCTTTAACCTTAGAGTTCCTTCCAAATCTAGGAATATCACAGTGAAAATTACAAATACTAAACCTTACCGTAGACTTTGTGTATAGTTCTATAACACAAAGCAACAGCCAACACCAAAATGTCTGTGTATGCTAAGACTGGAGTGCGCTTGTGATATAGGGGATAATTATTCCACTAAACAGATAATAAACATTTACTTTAGTGACAGGCAATATTAATACAATATTATCACAATAGAAAATAAAAGATAAAAGGGCCCAGTTCAGCACAGTAGTTAAGCATATGCCTTGCTTTAAGCACATGAGCAATTTCACTATGTTTTTAAGAATCTTGCTGTATCGTGCTTAAATAGCTTGTTGAATTGGGACCCTGGCAGTATGCATTTGCAGGGAAAACTATACTCCAGTACAGGGACAAAAGCATATGATTACAAAACCAGGGGGCATAACTTTATTGGCTGAACATATCTCTTGTGATATGCCACATCATTATGCCAAAAACATCAACATTCTGAACTGCTAGAACACCACAAGAAACAGCCCATGAGGAACTCCTTTATTTAAACAGGCCCATTAATATATTCTACTTTATTAATTTTATTTTCTGTACACAATCTGAACCAAAACTACTGGGCAGATTTCTCTATGTGCCAGATTTATCCACCATCAAGCACAATGGACAAAGTCAGACTGACAAAGAGAAAAATGTTTTTATCCTTATTGGAGAAGTTAAACACTAACATTCTTCACCATGGGCCTTGGAGAATATTTCAGTACTAACTTAGATGGACTGCTGCTATACCATGCTTTAATACAAAGACGAGTACGAGATCCCTTTCAACTATGCTATTATACCTAGACTAGTGAAAGCAGAAGCAGTAACTCAAAGGCAATTTCAGAATGTGTTCTGTACTCTCAAAAAGCAGCACACCTCAATCAAGGTCATGCTGCAGATTCCTACATTCCAGAAATTAAGTTTTCATATCTTTTAAGTTTAAGGAATACAAAGATAAGACAGCTCCCCAGGCCTCAAAGACAGCCTACAGCATTACAATGTCTTGATTATAGGTCTGAACCCAGGCCATGTACCAATTTATTACTGTAGTAGGACTTAATCTGCAGAGATTTTATTTAATTCAAGTGATCTGGGAAAATCCATTATTTCAGAAGTAAATCAAGAAACAGTACAATGGAAATCAATTACTTCTAAAGCAAGTCTAGAAGAGTTTAATAAGACTTCTGTAAGAAGAGGTGTCTTCTCAGCACTTTGTTTCTAAGGTAAGTTCCAAAAACCCTGCTCATTGCCTTTCAAATTACTGTAACACCCTAAAATGTAAAAATAAAAAGAAGAAGAGAAAATGTAGTTAACAAGTGGTTACACCAGGAAAACACTTGGGGACTTGAGTGCTTGCTGGCCTTTAGTTAATGTCTAGAATCCCCTGTAGCTGCAGAGGACCCACTGTTTTTCAGTCATCTGGAAGGGCTTTGCATTTGCCTTCTCCACTACAAAAATCACACACACAAATAACAGAGAGAAGAGTTTATTATTTAGTGAAATTCTATAAAATATATCAAGGATGAACAAGAAAACTTGGAATAAAAAACTAGTACCAGTGCCCATTTGGCACCTCTTGGAAGATCTCACTTTCAAATTAAACCGTAATTATTCAAACCCTTGGTATACTGGACTTCACAATCAGAGTGAGTGCCTTTTCAGGGAAGTTCTCAACTAAATGCAGTGGCAACATATCTCAAAGAAATGTTAATCTACTCTCCCATGCACTATCAGGGAGGGAGAAACCATTCTCATGAAGAGATTTACGCCTATATGAAAGTCTCAAACACTTAATTATTAAGGCAAAATTTCCTTAAAATGTTGACCTGTTTGCATAAGTCTGTTAGGAAAATGTCTCACTGAGACTGATAAAGAGCAAAATTTGCAAATAATTCTGCCTAAAACGTTCATATTCTAAACTTAAAGACACACAAAACCAGTAAGAGGTAAACTTTCCCCTTTCATTCAGTGTCACTAGATTAAAAAAAAAATTTTAATCCATGGGCCAATGGCAATATACCAAGGGTTTAAAAATGTTCATATCTTGTATGTTTGACATTTTACTAATCCTCATTTTTGTGTACTATACTGGAATAAAATGCCATCATATGGTGGCTTCATAGGCCATTAAACAATTCACAAACCTTCTGCATATGGTACGACTATCAACGCTCTGTCAACGAATACAGTGTTTGTCAGATGCTGGGCCACAACTGCCGAGTCAGGATCATGGAACTTTACAAAACAGACACGCGATGAAACAGGCAAAGGAGAATCACTGAAAAAGAAAGAAAGAAATTACTTAGATGGAAGCAAGTCTGACAGTATGAAACTTGTAACTTCTATTGTCTCCCACTTTCATCAAACTAGGAAGTCACAGAGCGCTATGGGGTACTTCTCTACGCAAGAACACAATTTCAGGTTTTGTATCAAACATCATTTTGCATGACCACAAATATGAAATTACACTGAATGAAGCCAATTAACTATAAAATTGCAAAAATAGTTTTATTGCCTCATTTGCAACTGGACATTAATTCTATTATGCACAATATATCTATGACCAGTCACCTAAATGCAAATTAGTTTTCATGACCTGTCTGTGAGAAGGGAAGGAGACAACGAAAAACTTTGCTCAAGAAAGATAAAAAGTTACCTACTATGTATACTGCATAAGTTAACAAACCCAGTAGTTTTACACTTTCTGCTTTAGGCCCCAAATTACTTACTAAGGTAAATTATGAAACAAAGAGGGTAATGATTAAAAGGCCACTATGATTTTACTTATCAAAACAACTTCATAAAACCTTCTAGACCAAACTCCACCATGTTTCTTCTCACACATACAGAACTGCCAAGTTCATTCTGAAGGGTTGTACACTGCTAAACATGTGTCTATCACTCAGCAGTAACAGAACTAAACACAAAGAAATTCAAGAAGCTCAGGTAAGCAACATCACAGTTGAAATCTCAGTAATGGGTGAAAAGTTGCTAAACAACCACTCAGTAAACACAGACCTATTTACAAGATAGATCTGTAGCTACTCCACAGCTCAAAATGAGCGTCTGTCAGCAGAGCTGTGTAAAAAATCCCAGACACGGAAAATCCAAAAGAGAATGCAGAAGTTTTGAGTCACTTGGAAAAAACAGAAATATCTACTTCCTACAATAGGAAAGAATTGTAGGCCATACACCTGTGCCCCCCTCCCTCTCCCTGACACAAAACAAAACCAAACCCCCCAAAACCAGAGGCAGAATCAACCCAGTAAAGGTCCAGAATGGGTTTCAAAAGTCCATATATCCTGAAAACAGTGCAGGATATTGGACGTATAAACTAAAAGACAGCAAGAAAAATTGTTATGCAGACACAAGTGTGCAGCAGATGAGTTAAAAGCTGCCTCCAGAAGGCACAGGGCAGGTACTGAAAGTAGTAGCAAGTCCCAAAACCTCAGTTTGTAAACAAGGCCAGGGTACATGTGCTGCTGTTCAGTTCTGCCCTCGAGTACCAGAGGTACAAATCAACCTAAAGAGGTAGCTCTGAAAAATATTCACTAGTTCTTCATGACAAAGATCTACTTTTACTAACTAGATTCCCAGGAACAGTTATAAGACTAGCTCTTCAAAATGCATCCCACTGCCAAAACAATTTCATCTGCGTTGAAGAATGTTGATCAAGTCCTTAAGCACTGAAGTGCAGCAAGAGTTGTCAGAATTCAGAAGAAAGGAGAATGACTTTGACATCAACAAGACATCCAGGATCTATTTTTGTTAGTGCAAATGCCAAAAACTATCTAACCTTCACCACCACTGAGCATAGGCTCAGTCTAACATGCAAGTTACACGAACTCAAGAACTGCCTTAAACGTCTATCAGATCACACTTTAATATACTTTATATTTAACCTGATGTTAAAAACTAGACTGGAGCCAGCGTATTGCAGCTTTTAAAATATTAAAATTAGAAACATCCACTTCATCCAACATCTTGCAGATTTAATAAATTGGAAAGTAACATTGTAGCGATAAATGGCATAAAGATAGAAAAATTTAAACTATTAGCTTTTCTGTATCTATGAATACACAGTAGCTTGCCAAAATGGTGCCTCTGCTTAATCCATTTGCATAAAAACATAAAAACCAAAGAAGCATTAGCAGCCAGTGTTTAACAAAATCACAGTAGTAAATTTTTAAAGAAAAGTAAATCAAGGAGTTATGGCATACCTGAATGGTATACTAATCCAGGTTCTAAAAAATTAAACCATTTATTACATAAATGCAGTACAATATTCTCAAACATTCTTAAAATGTCTGTGATAAGACGGAAACATGAAACAGAGTAGATACTGTTTATATACATGAGCACCACTACATACTAAACTGTACAGCTAGCTGAATCTACAAAACAACTGAAAATACGTAAGACTATGCTTATGCAGCCTGACATTTCATATAAATCAGTGTATTTCATTTTTATAAATGTAATTCCAGTCACTGTAAAATCCAAGCTGTGGCTGAGCAAAATTCACTAAGAACAGAATGTTCTCAACAGTTACCAAAAAAAGGCCATCATTACTCTAATTTACGAGCGATCGAAAGATTTAGTAATTCTCTCTCAGACATCGTGCCAATGAATGCTGAGACACATGACAATTTACCGTGGTTGGTGTCTGAACAATGTACCCATTCTGAAGTACAATAGATTCTGAAATACACCACATAAACAGGGAAATCCAACCTTCATATCATAAACTCTAACTACTCACTCCACCACAGTTCCCTCATATTGCAATCAACATCTTCAATATGAAATCTGATTTTTTTTCAGGGGTCTTTCTGCCACTTACATAAACATTATTACTGATGTAAAAATCAGGTTAGAATCAGGCTGGAGTGAATAGATTGTCCATGCAAGAGATGTTCTTCAACATTACCATGTTCATTGCATGGGAAGAAACAGAGTTTTTTAAAAAAAACCAAACAAACAAACAACAAAAAAAACCCCAAACCCTGAAAAAAGAACCAATGCGTGCGCTTCATTTTGAAACAGAAGCTGCCATCCTTTTCTCAGCAGACCAGTGGCAACTGCAAGTAATGCTGGTGTTCTGATAGAGTCCTTGTATAGCTGTCATCAGCAGTTATTAGAGACAGCAAAAGATCTTGCCAATTACTCTGCCATCCAACATACGAAATTATTATTAAGTATGTGCCTAATGTTATCAAATTTTAACTCTGTAGATTGTATTTTCCATCAGATGTGGGTTTTTTTCTTGGTAAAATTCTCTGTCCATAAATACTTGACTGGACCATTCCTATCTAAAGAGCAAGACCAGAGAACACATTGTTTTCTCTGTCAAACACCAGTGACATAAGACCTTTTATGTCCAAGTTTCAGAGCAGAAACTTAAGTTTTGACGGAAATGCAGCTTTCATATGCTAAACAGAATATGCTGAAATCAGCTTATATACATACACGTGTATACACATACACCTCTTAAAAAAAAAAAAAAGCAAGCAAGAAAAAAAAAAACAAACCCCACACTCTTGGAAATCCATTCCCTCCACCTTTCAGTTTTGCCTCCCATGGAGGATGAAGCTATATGGAATACAATAAAGACAAGAACCAGGCAATGGAGTTGGGGAAAAGCAGAAGGAGGGAAGAAAGGGTTTGAGGAGGAAAAATGGAAGAAGTCACAGAGATAGTTGTGGATTAAAGATGTAATACGAAGCTGAGGTATACATAAAATGTGTAATAGCTGATTAAATAAACTGGGATAAGGAGATGGATGAGGGGGGAGAAAGAGAAACGGAAATGTAGAGAAGCTCAGGAAGTTTTATCTGATCTGGAAGCCTGGGACAATAAACTTCTACAGGGGACAGCAGATTTGGTGACCAAAAGATCAAATAAGGAGGTAGAACAATGGAGATGAGACTGGTTACTCAGAAATACTATACGCAAGAAAGAATCCCAGTATAATCTGGGACATAAAGAGATTCAGATTATGGAGAGAATTTACAGATTATAATTTATACCCTGTACCCCCCAGAAAATGGATGAACAACATGGGCATGGAAAAGTCAGGACCTGAAGTTAAAAGGAGTAGAAACAGAAAAGACTTTAGAAGAAGCAGTTAAAAGAACCTGCCGCTATTAGAAAATACACCCCTCTTTGGTGTTAAATGAAATTGGAGACTCTAAAGCATCCAGAGATCAGATCCCTGAGCACCCCAGCGGAAACCTGCAGGGCATCTAGATGTGCCAGAGCCCTTGGCATCTCTGTATGGACAGCAACACAAAGGAAATGACACAAAACCTCCTTAAAATAGTAAGGTTAAAAATTAAACCCAGTCCAAAAAGTGCCTGGTCTAGTATCAACTACCCAACCTTTATATACAATTTTAAAAAATGCTGGTTTTCCACCTAGACATACATTCTAGCATGATGATATGTTCATTTCAACAGCTATTCAGTATTTTCTACGTATTCTGCACAAGGCCTATTTAGTTACACTACATTTCCTGTTCCTCACTAACTTCTTCAGTGGCTTTTCTATAGCTACAACTTTTTCATAAATACTAAGAAATCTTCACAATATCCCTACAAGATGAAGACCTATTATCCTCCTCTTTCATTTAAGGCTTTGAAATACAAAAGATGTTTAAGCCTAACGTTTTAAGTAATTTTTGGTCATCTAATTTGAGATATCTGGCACCTGGGTTACTGGAGTTATTTGCATCTTCTTGCCTTTTCCCCCTCGGCACATAGCCTCACCAGCACAGCTGTAAAGGTAGTCAACTCGGTATTTTTCTATACCAACCAAATGACCCAGCTGAAGTGACAAGAACACCAGTGCCAGAACAAAGAGGCAGAAGTCAGCAGTCAAATGCAGAAGCCCAGCCTTTTTGCAGAAACAAACTTACACCAGGATACAAGCCAGTAAGTTTGCCCTAAAGACCAGTATCTACTAGTATCAAACATTACAGAAACAAGGGCACAATAGAAATCCCCCTGAAGCCATCTCTTCTCTTCCCACAGCCCAGCTCTACAACATAGCCATCACAGACTTCTCTCCAGTACACAACCCCAAGACAGATCCAATGCTTGCACTGAGTAGGGTCTTATGGGGCCAGTATTTCACTACACATTTGCGCAAAGGAGACAAATTAAGAATGTATAGACAGTCTGGGGTATGATAAAAGGAGAGTTGCTGGGCTGGGCTTTGGATTTTTTGTAGAGCGCTTCATTGTGATACCACAAAAGTAATGTTTTAAGAGATTAGTTAAATATGTATCTAAAACCACAGAGTTTCGAAATAGAATTCACCTAAAACAACTTTCCTTAAAAACTGGACAAAATATTAAAATACAGAGCAGTACCTCAAATAACTGCACCTGTTTAAAGGTGAGTTACTTTGCTGGCTGCCAGGCATTAATGGTTCTGCCATTTAAGTATGGTTATCCCAGCTATTAACAATGTAACTTTCATGTCTGGAACTGTCCCTCAATTTCAGTTACACACACATTCCATTTCCTTCCATGCTTCAATTTCCAACACAAAATTGCCAAAATCCAACCCAAAGCAAGAAACTGAAAGAACACCAGAAATACTGTTGCACATATAACCAGCTAGCAGATAGGGGAATTGTCCTGGTTTTGTGCTAGCAGGGATGAAGACTGAATAGTGAAAAAAAGAATGCTTTGCGATAGGATATTTTTTTTCCCTAAAATAAAAAAAAATCCAAATAATCTTGGGTATTAAAAATAATTGACTGTGTTCTTGTTTTTCTCCAATCAAACAATCCTCATTCAGAAAAAAACTTTTTTACTTACATAATACATATGCAAAAGATCAACATATAATGACATTAGGTTCTGTAAAACAAATCAAATTGGCACGGTCAAAATCAATGTTATCACCTAACTAACATAATAAATGTGTATTATTTGTATATTAGTGATTACCTGCCCGTTTTGCACAGAATTCTTTGCAAGGAATGCATATTTACGTCAAAATCTTAGTTTTATGGCCAACTGCCCATAAACCGCCAACACTTCTGGAGATCTGCTAGACAGCAGAGGTTAGCTATACAGCCCTGGAACAAACAGCTCCTAGAGAAAAATGTGCATTTGACAGGAGGAATCCCGCGTGTAACTGCATGCCGTAAATTCCTGTCTCTTCCCCGCATACGTGCATAACGTAATTACGTGAATAATTACAACTCTAATAAGCACGTAAACTCTTACAGCAATCCTATCTGTGAAGAAAGGAGGCTGCAGAGGCACAGAAAGCAGCCCCTCCGACTCGTCTCCCTAAGATTCCCCCGCGCACGCCCACACGGTGCTGACCGACGTGGGCTAGCGCGGATCTCGCCGCCTCACGATCGAGCGAGCTCCTCAGCGAGTCAGCGCCGAGCCGGAGCCGGGGGCGGGGGCAGCCCGAGGCCTGGCAGCCTCGCCGCGGCGGGAGCCCGCTGCCGGCCGCCATGGAGGCAGGAGGCGGGCCGCTGGCCTGCGCTGGGGGAGGGGAGGGGAAGGCGGAGGCGGCGGCCGGGCCGCGGAGAGGCGGAGGAAAGGGCCCGCTCCCCGCGGGGGAGGGGAGGGGAGAGGAGAGGAGAGGGCCACCACTCACTCGGGGGGGAAGAGGCGCAGCTCCTCGATCTTTCCGAGGAAGCCGAAGAGCGTCCGCATCTGCTCGGAGCTGGCGCTGGGGGAGACGTTGGTGACCTGGATCACGTCGGTGCCGCTGCTTGAAGCCATTGCGCTGCCGTCCGCTCCGCTGCTACAAACACATCGGGGAGAGGAAGAGCGCGTTAGGCCCGAGCAGCTCCTCGCTGCGCCTCCTGCTGCCGCCGCCTCCGGCCCGGCCCAGCCGCCACCGCCTCCGCCGCCGCGCACAAACGGCCACCCGCCTCACCAGCCTGCCTGGGCCGCAGTATCCCACAATCCCCCGCCGCCGCCGCCCCCCCGCGCAGGCGCACGGCGCGCAGCGCGCGGCCCCACGCAGGCTCACAGCCCGCGGCCCGCGCCGAGCGGCGGCGCCTGCGCATGCGCGTGTCCCCGGCCTCTCCCGGGAACGCGCGGAGGCGGCGCGTGCGCAGCCAGGCCCCGGCGCCTCCCGCGAGGAGGGCGGGGGGGGCGGCCCCGCCTTCGCGCACGCGTGCGGCCCGCCCCGTGCGCGCGGGACGGGCCGCACATGCGCAGAGCGGTAGCGGGGTCGGCGGTTGGCTGAGGGCGGGAAGGCGTGAGGCGGCTGTGGGCGCCGCCGGGCGCGGCCTGCGTCTCGCCTCAGGGGCTGCGGGGCCGGGAGGACTCTGCTGCTGACAGAGAGCAGCGAGCCGAGCTGTCCTTTTTGCCGGTAGCACGAGAGCCCATCCAGGTGGCGGTTGGGGTTCCAGAGTACTTCGCCTCAGTCTTCAGAGGGGCGGATGGGCCTCGACCCCAGCTGGGCTGGTGCCTTGCTAATAGTGCCCCGCCCGAGGTGTTCCTGGTGGGCTTGGTACTGCTGCTTGCTCCTTCAGAGCTCTAAGCTTGAAATTGCCGCATTTTAGACAGGCTAGATCAATTGGTACATGAATTAATTGGATTTACGTAGATGTGAGTGGAATAGGTATTTTGTTGCCTGGGTTCACTGAGGTGAATATATTTTATGAGTGCTGTCTACATTTTCTGCTCTGTTGCTCCTGGCATCAGATTGTAAATATAGCAGTCGGTTATTTCCAAAGTCCATAAAAGCCATTTGTAAGTAACGAATATTAATCATTCCAGGAAGTTCAGCCCTACCCCCAGCCCTTCCCATCCATTGTCATGATTTCTGCCTGTTATGAACCAGCTTCGGCTTGCTTAACTCCTGCCCTTCCAAATACATCTTCCTCTTATGGAAACAAACATAAACCTAACTTGAAGACTTCATACAAGACTCTGGGATTTCCTGCACTGTTTTTTTTAATACTCAGTTGAAATACCTAGCATTTTTTTACAGAGTGGTGCCTGGTGACTCCCAAAGAGAGAGGAGACAGAAAAAAAGGGGAATTAAAGAACAGTGGTAAAAAACTCATGAGGCCAAAATCCTTAGTCAAGAGCTAGTGCCTGAGGTATGATGTGATTCACATGCTTATTTGCCTAAAGTGGTATTTTGGTCCTTAACTAATCAAGTTCAATGCCATTACTTGTAGAAGCTTTTTTCAAAAAGGGTCATGTTTGAAACACAAACCTGGTGTTTGAAAGTGTAGAGAGCTGCAGCTAAAAACTTCAATGACTAAGGGGGAAACGCGCCTTTTTCATAATTTACTTCTCACCAGGAACTGCTGGTAGGATCCGGCAGACTCCGATCTGACTCACAGATTAAACAGTAGAAGCCATGACTGGTCCCTGCTAATCTCAAGTACTGGTAGGCAGCCAGAATTTTTCAGTCTGTAATAATCTTTCATTTAGTTCGCAAACTCTGGGCTAAAGGGGAAAGGAAAAACAGTAAGTTGATGTAAAAGTGCCTTTTTATTTAGTATACCTCGTGTGTACATATAAAATATTCCCAGGTTATTTGGTCTGGATTCGCACTTGTGACAAAGGTGAAGAGCTTAGCAAAAAGAAATGGGGGAGAGGAATAGCGCGAAGCGAGGTCGGTGTGATACAGTGTGCACAGCTGCAGCCGTTTTGTGGCCGAGTCCGCTTTCTAATAATTAGTAAGAATTTGATGTCCTCAGTTGTGTCATCAACTACAGTTTCTAGTCTCGCTTCATTCACAGGCTGTGTGGGTTTGTACCAAGCGTTCAGGCTGCTCTTCAGGGAAGCGCCGCTGTTGAGGGGACAGGGCTTCTCCTTTGTCCTCCTGTGTGTTGGAGGCAGCTACGGCCGAAACGGCAAGCTGCTCTGGATGATGAAAAGCATCTACGGTCCAGCTGTGAGCTGAGATCAGTATGGAAATGGCAGGTTTCATCTTGCACAAAGCTGACGGTCTGGCTCTTAAGTTTTGCAGGAGTCGGAGCAGGCTCGCACACCGCCAAAAACCCCTCGGGGAGGTGCGAACGGCCCCCTCTGGGCCTGCAGCCCCGGGCACTGGGGAGAGCCCTCTCCGGGACGGCAAAGGGGGGTTTGCCGGCCGGCCCCGCTCCCATTTCGGGGCACCATTTCGGCTTCCGCCCTGCAGCGCCGGGCGGGAAATGGCCGGGGCCGGGGCCGCGCCGAGGGAGGCGGCGGCCCGCCGAGCGCTCCGCGGGGCGGCTGCCGGAGCCGGGGCCCCGCCTGAGGGGCCCCGCCAGGCCCCGCCTGCTCGGCGGGCGGCGGGGCGGCGCCGGCCCGGCTCTGGCGAGGGATGGCGGCGGCGCGGAAAGCGCGGGAGGGGGACCCCCGCGCTGGCTTCAGGCGGCCGGCGGCGGAGCCAGGCCCCGCCGTGCCGCAGGGGCTGATCCGGGCGGCTCGGAAGAGCGGGCAGTTAAACCTGTCGGGCCGGAGCCTCACGGAGGGTGAGCGCGGGGAGCCGGCCCGGGACCCGCGGGGCGGTGGAGACCCCGCCGCCGCCCTGGAGCAGCGTGGGTGAGCGCGGTGCCGGCGGGGACGCGCTGCGCCTTGCCCTCCGCCATAGCTGGCGCTTACACCGCTCCTCCGCGCACCTCGGCCACGCTCAGCCGGGCTTGCTGCCTCGCTGGACGCGGCGGTGCTGCCGGGGCGGGCGGGGCGGCGCTGGGCCTGCCGCCCCTGCCTTCCCGTGGCGGGGCGGGAGCCTGGGGAAGGCGGCTGCGCTTGTGCTGAGCTCTCGGCTCCTCTGAAAACCGCACGACCCTTCGGCTGGGGGAACAGGCGCCGTGTTTGCAGGTGGTTTGCAGCTGGCCCGTTCCGCGGGCTTCGTGTTCCTCCTGTGCCTTGGGTTTGTGCTTTGCAGTGTCATCCAGGCAGGACAGCAAAAATAGGGAGCAGCAACAATGAATATTTGCTGCCATCTGTTTGCAGCTCAGCTTACTTTTGGCTGTTGCTAGCAGATTCCATCAGCTTGTTATTGTCAGCTCTAGAAAAACCTCTCTAGAAAACCAGTTGACTGTGTGTATATGTGTATATGAAAAGCACGATGAGAGTGGAAGTTTGAGAGTAAATATCAGAATAATCTAGTTGACAGTGTGTGTTTGTGTATGTAGTGCCTCAACATGTGTGGCGGATAAATTTGGATACTCCAGAGGAAGCTCATCAAAACCTCTCTTTTGGCGCGGCGGATCGCTGGTGGGAGCAAACAGATCTGACCAAGCTGATACTCGCCTCAAACAAACTGCAGTGCCTTTCAGAGGATGTCAAACTTCTGCCTGCGCTCACTGTTCTGGATGTAAGTCCAACGATCCTGTTATAGTAGGACTGTACCCTCTCTGTAGGAGGTAGGAAAACATGGTCTTAGCTCTTGGTTTTCCATTTCCCTGCAGTGGTGGATGTGTAGAAGTGGCATTGGTGTATTCTCAGGATAAAGAAAAGATTGTTATCGATAGTAAGTTTATATGCTGGTGGTGGGTACTGTTCTGTAGAAAGATCTAGGAAGTTTTATTATGGACACTGAAGGAAGAGCTACTACTGGGATGCAACCATCTTTCCCATATCTTAGCATTTACTATCAATTCAGTAGAATTTTGACAGATTGGCAGTTCCAGTGCTGCTATTGGTAATTGCACTGAGGTATGTACATAGCTATTTTATGCAAAATTATTCTGTGTATTAGCTTAGCTTGATTTGTTTCTGGAGTAGGGAAAGAAAACATACATGGTACAAATTAGTAACTGTATTCTAAAAACTTTATTTTCCAGGTGCATGATAATCAACTGACAACGCTTCCTTCTGCTTTAGGACAATTAGAAAATCTTCAGAAACTTGATGTCAGGTAAGTACATGTTGCGAAAGTGGAACATGAGAAATATTGCAGTGACTTTCACAGTGTGAATAAGAGATTGCAGTATATCAAATTTTCTTTCAGAAAATTAATTTCAGATTTTTAGAGATATTAGTATATTGAGAATCGTACTTTTTGGATCAAAACTGATGGTCTTGGGTTTGTTAAAATTATTTTCACTATTACTCGAAGTCACAGTCTTGCTTGGAAGGTGAAAACTGGTATTTTGAATAATCACACAAAAGCAGTATCTACATTCATGTGCCTCAGTCTGGCAGTTTTGTTTTAAAGGAACAAAAATACTTTTTGTCATGAATAATATATATTCAAAAATAATTGTATAGATCTTGTTCGTGCTGGAAAGTTCATATTCTTCAATTTACTGGAGTAATTTTTGTAAATTTGTGCACAAGGAGAAAGAGGGTATGCTGCCGCTGTGCGTGTGAACTACATAGAAGAATGTAAGATCCATCTGGAATACTGTAAATTCAGATGAGGATTAAAAGTATTTGTGAACAAATAAACAAACATAACTAATTTCTTCTAGGGAACTAATCCGTTGTAGAGGGCTGTAACAGTTGTAGGAGACAGATTTTTCTTAAAGGTGACGGTATTCTGAACAGCAAGCATATGTGCATGCTGCAATGTGAGAATGTTTTGTAAAAGCCTGTCTCACTGCAGAGGTAATTAACAGCTAGTCTGTGCCAGCACGGAATATCCGGTGTATCTGGTGCTGGATGTGCTTCGTACTTGCTCCAGGGTCTGAAGAGTTTGTGTTTCAACAGGCCATGTGTGGCTAAGATAATCTGGCTGATAAAAGTGTTGTAACTCTAGTTGGGATAGCATCATATGTAACACAAGTGTTCTTTATGCAGTTATGTTCTTAAAGCTACTTAGTAATTGGTTTTTCCCTTTGTGTTCCATGTTTTAATACTAGCCACAACAAACTGAAAACTATCCCAGAAGAGTTGATGCAGTTGTCACATTTGAAGAGCCTTCTTCTTCATCACAATGAGCTGAGTCACTTGCCGGATGGATTTGGACAGCTTGTCAATTTAGAAGAATTAGTAAATTACAACTTTTTGAAAAATACTTATTTGTGCAGAAAGGCTGATTTATCCATGTTTTGCTACTGCTAATTAGAAAAAAACATAGCTTAGATGGTTTGCCACATATTTTGAGAAAAATCAGATCCCTTGTGATTTGTCAGTCATGGGAGACTTGTTTCTTCCATTCACATTTCTACCAGGGAGATCCTGAAGATGTCAGCCATCCAATTTTAATGTTCTGCCAGTAATTAACTTTGCAGTAGCAGTACTCGTGGGATATTTTAAACAACTCTATTTCTAACCTCTCTCTCTTCCTCTCTCTCTCTTTTTTTAATCTTCAGGATCTGTCCAACAACCATCTCACAGACATTCCAACAAGTTTTGCTTTGCTCATTAACTTAGTGCGACTCAGTTTGGCTTGTAATCAACTCAAGAGCCTGCCTGCAGATATCAGTGCAATGAAAAGTAAATTAGTTTCCTTAGATTATTAAATGCCATACAGCCAGTTGTGTACTTGTGTTCAGAAATGTGCATATTATTCAGGATTTAAAAAACATATTCTTAAAGAGTTCCTGTATTCTCAAGAATATTAGTTCAGAATTATTTTTAAAAAATCAGCTACAGCTACTGTATATCAAACTTGACTTCTCTTATGGTTCACATTTCTTGATAAATGGGACATGGAATGATCAGAAAAGTGTAACGATTAATATTATTCTGCTTAGAACTTGTTAGCCTTAAGACTGCAATAAGCAATTTGATAATTGTTTTTTCTTTATTGCATGGTTTGAGTGGCAAATAAAGCATAAATGAGAGGGAGATGAAATTACTGGAGACCAAAAACCCCATAAATTAGAGAGTGATAAAATTGAATTCTAATATTTGAATGTTAAATATCAAGCTGTCCAGTGGTTGATACGAAACATGTATTTTAATAGCTGTGGAAGATCTACAGGAACAGGTGGTAGACTGCCAGCTTTCATAAATGCTGTAGAACTTACCTGCAGATCTTTCTGAGATGGTCTACAATATTGGATCCTTTCTTGTTCCCTCCAGTCCTGTACTCTAAACAAGAGCTAGTATCTGGCAGTGTCATTGAAAGCATTCCAAAATGCCCTATGAAGAACAAATGAAAAGCAGATGCCTTGCTTTCAGAAATGTTGATGCTAACTGATTTGATTTCTTCTAAACTTCTGATTGGCAAAATGTTGTTACATTTATTTTAAAAACCAGGATATTTATGCTTCTGTAGAAAACGACTTATTTTCTCTTTCTTTTCCGTTTGTCACTTGCACGGTTACTTCTGTAGGCTTAAGACAACTGGATTGTACTAAAAACTACCTGGAAACTGTACCTTCTAAATTAGCAACTATGGCATCTTTGGAACAACTTTATCTGAGAAAAAATAAATTACGTTCCTTACCAGAATTTCCCTCATGCAAATTACTGAAGGTAAGGTTTGAAATGGTTGGTATACTGTAAATGTATTTGTTGTAAACTTTTAAAACAATAGCTGTTACTTTAAACACATTTTTTTGTGAATTGCTGTGATCAAAAGTTTCTATTTCTGTGTGTAGAACTCTGATATATCCCCATTTGCAATTACTGTCCACACTGGTCAATCTTAAGGTCACTTGGAAGACAAATTTGCAGCAGTACTCTTCAGATGTGGTAAATAAAAGAACTATTCAGAAGAGGAATGACTAAAAAACTAGATCTAATATTGCCTGCAACAGTTATTTTTTTTATCTCTAGGACCATTTTCTGGATAAATTTACTTTGTTCACTATCATTTTTTTTATTGGTAACTGCAGAGAAAGTATACTTTTTTTTTCCCCCCTTTTGGCGTAGTCAGATCGTCCAACTATTTTATACCCTTAATTCCTAATATGTTTAAAATTGAAAATCGCTTGCCTCAGAACATCAGAAAGTTGTTACTCAACTAAGAGAAAAAGGATTGGGCCAGTTGAATGCCTGTATTGCTGTGTTGTTTCCAATGACCAAATCCATCAAAGAATGCAGATGCCTTCTTAGTTCTGCATAACTGTGAACTCAGCAGTTAAAATCCCAAGTTATTTCAGCATTTTCTAACAAAATTTGTGTTGGTACGTGAAATTCAGTGTCTTAGTGTGTCCAGCAGCATGTGTATGTGTTTTGGTCTAAAGAACCATTCAGTTTTCCCATTTTAAGTGGAACATTTCCAATAGGGACATGGAGAGCTGCCCTCTCAACTTCCTGTAACTTTGAATTTAAGAAACTTCTGAGCAAAGTCGTCATTGACAAATGCAGAGCAAATTTATTCCTAGCTTGGAAATGGAACTCAAAGTTGAGGTTTCTGTGATGGTTTTGAAAAAGCTAAGTTCAGACTCATGTCTCTGGATCTTTGGAGGCTTTGATATTTCATACACAGATGAAAGGGAATCAAGAACTTTGTTTTCTCCATGTCACCATACGTTTTTGCCAGTGCCATGATTTAGGACATTACTAAGTTATAAAGTAATTTTACTAGAGTAGCATAATTGTAGGTGGTCTTTGTTTCTGTAGGAATTACATGCTGGTGAAAATCAGATTGAAATACTAAATGGAGAGAATCTGAAGCATCTGAATTCCCTCTCTGTATTGGAACTTAGAGACAACAAGATAAAATCAGTTCCTGATGAAATTACTCTGCTTCAGAAGCTGGAGCGACTTGACCTCACCAACAATGATATCAGTAGGTAATATGAAAAACTGCATTATGTCTGTGATGAGGCATAGCTAATGACACCTAATTGTATAGCTGATGTATTTCACTTTGTAATATGTAATTAAAAAAAGGCTCAATCATAAAATGAAGGAACCTTTTCTATATTGTGTAAATGTTATGATCAAACTGCCTTTCTTAAATGTAATACCTTCTGTATCTTTTTATTTGAACCTGAGCTTCGGAATACCAGGCCATCCGACAAACCATTGCAAATTCTTTAGAATTTGTTTTGAAGCTGCTTTGAAATGAGTTGTTTCCATTTGCAGATTGCCTTACACATTGGGGAACCTTCCTCAGTTGAAATTCCTGGCATTAGAGGGAAATCCTTTGAGAACCATTCGAAGAGACCTTCTGCAAGTAAGCGCTGTAGACAATATATAAAGTTTGGTTATGTCGCATATGTACATTATCCAAATTGTGTAGACAAAACATTTAAAAAAAAAATAGAAAACATCCAGATTTCAAGTAGCCTGTGCAACTTTAATCCCTCTCTTGTTCCTGTGTGTTGTGGTTTGGGTACTGTTTCCACTGGGGTCTGAGGCAGTGCATAAGATCATGAGGACAGTGGAATAAAGGAGGTTGTTGTGTTACAGGACATTTCTGATTTGCTACAGAAGTTTTATATTGCAAATGAAGCAATGGATGTCTGGGGAGAAAAGGATAAGGCAGCTGTCTGCTGCCTAATCCTGTTGCAGTCACAGTTCATCACAGTGCTAGGCAAGTACTTTACATCAGGCTTTTCCTAGATGAGCGTGGATTTCTGATGGATTTCTGATTTTCATTTCCTAGTTGCCTGAATTAAGGATCTAGGATTCAATTTCCAAAGCGTATTTGATGGCAGATGCATTTTGAGCAATGACAAGCTGATGTACTACGTTTTCTTACAGATAACCTACACCTCAGATCTGCGTTCTCTCTGTAGGTGACCAGCTAAGTGAAGGTGTGAATTGTGCATGAGAAAACAAGTACATAGGGCAGCAGGGAGGCTGGAGCATGGGCAGTACCGCAGCTATAGAATTCCCTTTTATTTTTTCCCCCAGCAGGCCCCTCTCTTCTTGTTGGTGGTATACATTACTTGTTTCTGTGCTTTTGCCAGTGTTATAAATGTTTACAAAGCACTGGGAATTCTCTAAAAATAAGCAACAGTGAAGACTGTTGAAATGAAATTTTGTAACATCTCTCAGAAGAGGGAAAACATGGTGTGTCTGATTAAGTGAACATTGTATGCACTAAATTAATGAGCAGGGGATGGAAGTCATATGTGATTCCAGAGCTCAAAGCTGGCTTAAAATGTACATGCAAAGGAGTCTGAGTTAGGGTTGCCTGGCTACTTTAGTTCTGGTATTCCCTAGCTTCTAAGGATTTGCTGTCTTTCAAATGTAAGAGCACAGATGTGTGTAATTTCTTGTGTATATTTCAAACTTGTAGCAAACGACAGGTACAAGGATTCCCTTATGACATTTTATACTTAAATTGTCTTGATCCCTTACCAACACTATAAATTCACGTAACTGGAATGTTACATGCCTATCTAGATTTTTTTTACACTTGATTTAGAGGAGTAATTGATAAAGCTTGTAGGGTTCCCCAGGCACTTCTTAGCAGCAGGTGAATACTGAGATTAAGGATTGGCAAGGACCAGGGGGTAAGGGTAGTCTAGCAGGCACAGATTCTTCTCTTGTCCATCCCTGCTCCATCTCATCTTTTCCTTTTCCTCAGACCTCTTATTCAAGTCCCAAACCCATTCTTGTTTCTTGATAAATTTCCAGTCGTCATCTGTTAAATCCTAGTCTCTCCTTCTTGCGTAACATACCATCACCTGGCTGTTGAGCTTTGTCTTACTGTCTGCTTTCCTCTCCATGCAAGCCAGGTGACTGTTACTTAGCTTTCTGTTTGACCTTCACCTTTTCCTTAAAAGTTTCCAGGTTCTTCTATATTGGCTTCTTTTGTCTTGCTCAGCTCAGCTCATGCCACGCCTAGCCATGCCTGAAGTCAGTCCCAGTCTCCTCTGGCCTCTCTTTCTCAGTCTTTCCTGTTTCTGTTGTCTCACCAGGTTCCTTGTGAGAGTTCCTTCCTTTCCCACTTCCACACTTCCTTTACCTCCTCTGCATTCAGATCAGTCAACCTCTTACTGTGTGTAATATAGTTGTCAGCTAGAATGAGAAATGTTAATTCATATTCAGTGCTTCAGGTCAGTCCCTGGCTTTAAAGCATGAAGAAACATGTAAAATTGTAAGGAAAAAATAGCTTTATCCTAAAACAAATAGGCTGGATGAGATTATGCTTAATTACTCCTAGATTATGCAGATAGTAACTGTGTTTGACCAGTAGAAGTTTCTATGAGAGGACTGAAAGTCAAATCGTTGGAGAACCCAGCTGTTAAAAATCCATGCAAATTATGTAAACTGCAGTGTTTTTCCCAGAGTTTATAATTTTGGACATAAACAGTTACTGGAACACTGAACAGTCAGCTTCCTTGACAAATTTTAAGTCTCTTCTCCAAAGCATAATTGTTTTAGACCTTTTTAAAGAGAAAGTTAAGTTTATTTGAACATTTTTTCCTTGCTCTTGGAACTGGCTAACTGCTTTAGAGAAAAAGCTAAAAACATGGAGCCTGAGGTAGTGACATGGGATTGGAAATTTTCATCTGGAATAAATAAACAAAATTGTAAATAAGCAAGTTCATAAGTTGCTACAAAGAGGGTTTTTCTATGGGAAGCATTAGATGGCTTTTATAGTCAGCAGTGCTGTGGGCTCCACCTGTGTGACTGGAACTGTCATTCTTCATTGTCAAACGGCTGTGTAAGTACTGGCAGGCAAAAGGTTATTGACTCTTTTTTTTTTTTTTTTTTTTAAAGAAAGGCACCCAGGAACTTCTGAAATATCTAAGAAGCAAAATGCAAGGTATGTTGCTCTATTGCATTGCATTTTAAAGAAAATCTTTCTAAGAAATTAAAATGAAGTAGAACCTACGGAAGCTGTTTCAATCCAGTTGCCTTCAGTTATCCTGCAATAATAGTTTTCTTTGCTCAACGGTTTGCTCTCTCATTTCAGTGCTGTTCCGTTTTCTTATTCCGTTAGATAATACTGAATAACAAACATTGTTGAGGATTATAATTTAGAATAACAATTTTAAGTATTTTTCCCTGATCCCTTTATGAGTTTTGCATGAGGAATTCCAGTAGCTTTTTTATTTTCCCCCTGAACATCATGGGAAGTTTACATAAGGGATTATTCTTTTTAAGCTTGCCATCTGTCTGCTGGCATGGTCACAGTATAGAAGAATAGGTGAGATTTTGCAAAGGTACTGTGTGTTATTCATTCATGTAATAACATGAGCAGTACAGTCCTGTGATTCCCAGAAAGTATGTGCATAAAAAAGTCTGCCTTAAAGTCTCAGTGATGCCATGAAGTCTACCACATAGCTGACTAAGAATATAAAGTTTTGGGGGAGAAAGTAACTGATTATTTTAAACATCATTCTAATCCTGGCCTGTTAGAATTCATCTTTCTACTATCTAATAGTCTTGATCCCAACGTTCCCTATAGAAATAATTAAAAAGTCATAAGGCAGAAAATCAGATGAAATATTTCAAAGGGATTACTTCTCTGCACAAATGATGTATGTTTTTTGCAGAATACTCTCTTGGTTTCAAAGCTCTGCCTCTGTGAATTAAAAAGCACCTAGATGATTCTGTATCGCATTTCTCTAACAGATACAGTACTTTGTACAAATGACCAATAGTATTAAAAAAGCAGGCAAAAAGTTGCTAGTTGCTTCTGTGCACTCAAGTCACTTTGTACATTGATACCTGGGCTTCTAAATCACTGAGATACATTGGCATGTGGGTTTTTTCTTTTTGTTCTGTGTTTTCTAACCAAAATAGTGGAGATGACAGTTTATTTTTTTATTGTATAGGAAACAGGCTGTCAGAGTCTTTAAGTAACTTGCATGCTGAGAAGACGAAATCCTTTCAAAACAGGACTTCAGTTTACCATCTTTAGAAATCTTTCTTAAATTTTAAAATGAAGTAGGCAAACTGACAGAGTTCACTGGTCATGTTAAATATAATATGGAAATTATTATGCTGCACTTAAATGGCAAAAAAATGCTTAACCTGTTAATTTAGAAGGGGCCTTGATAATACATGCGAGCAGCTTTTATTGAAAATGGTATGTGTGAATTTTCCTTTTTGTTATGTGGATTTTCTCTCCATCTGCCAGAGGATGGCAGTATTAATTAGGTTACTGCAGTGTATAAATTTGCTTCAAAATGTCAGATTCCATGCAAATCTGACATATTATTAACTTCACAAAAATTAATTGGATGCTAGAGTACATACTCAGAAGCTTATCTGGTGAACTATAATGATTATATAATGGTGGATAATAAAATTAGCTAACGTCTTGCATGTACAGCAATGCTTATCATTTTACTCTACCTGTTATAGCATCTAAGTTGGAGCTAAACCAGTAGCAGTCCTATTTCTGTAGAGGTTTAAACTGGAAAAAGTCCCTTTTTTTTTTTTAAACTTGTTTTTGACCCTTTTGACCTTTCTTAATGAAAGGATAACTAGCTGCGTTTAGGCGCAATTGTTAGTAGACATGAATTCATGAATACTACTGAATTTCCGTAGAGTTTTGTTCAATTTCTTTCAGTGGGAGTTGGATTTATCATATGTTTGGACTTCTAGCTAAGCTTCACCCTATTTACGCATATGTGAATCCCTAGGGTGTGATGCCACACCTCAGATGTGCAGAACAGTGCTTTTAATCTGCATTTCTTAAACATTCAAAGTAGTTTTGCAACATCTATAGCTTTTTTGTGTGGATTGTAGATAGTAATCAAAAGGAACTCTACAGAGGAGGGTATGGTGAAGGTTTATAAATATTAATGTTTTAACTAAAATTGTGGTCAGATTTGCTGTTCTGGATATACGTGATCGGGATCATCACTTGTTGCCCCAATTCCATTTGTCATTGTTTTGAGCTCCCCACCCCTTGGAGGCTACTGCCTAACATAACAGCTAGCTACTGCTAGTGTAACATCTCTATGGCTTCCTGACCTATTTTTTCAAAATGCAAGTCAACTTCTCTCCCCTCCACCCAGCCTAAAAAAAACCAACCCAGAAACCCAAGATTGCAAAAACCCCTTACGAGAAAATTCTAGAAATAATCTGAATCAGATTATATTTCATTGAGCCAGAATATAGGAAGAATGAAAAAGGGTGATGGCAGGTGGCTATGGACACTAAACACCTCCATCTAGGTCATTCAGAACACCACATCAGACTGTAGCCTGTCATTTGTGTGACTATATACATTTGTTATCTCTAGATGATGTAACTAGACCAAATGAAGAGCCTCCTGTGACAGCCATGACTCTTCCAAGTGAGTCAAAGATTAATATGCATGCCATAACTTCACTAAAATTATTGGAATATAGGTAAGTGTTTTGAAATATTACCTATTTCTAAAGTTGTAAGAACACTTTCTATTTTTTGCTTTTTTTTTTTTTTTTAATCCCCTTCATGATGTTACCAAACTGTCTGCAAATCCTGCTGCATTTGTGCATTTTTCACTTTAATTTGTGTGCTCAGGAATAGGCAGATTTGAATTGCAAGGATTTTTTTAATTATTTCATTGTATTATCAAGTATTCTGCAGTAACATTCCTTTTAACTCACTGAAATGCTTAATAGCTTCAGGTGCTTTTAGTACCTTTTAAACTTCTTTTTCATTAATTAAATTTTCATTAAGTCTCAGAACATCTTGTAGTAGGTGAGTATCTCTTCAGTTATTTCTTAAATGTAACCAACAATGTCACTTGTTATGTTGGGCAAGGGGAAGAAAACCCTGTTTGCTGAGAACTGCCGGGTGAAATGCATAGTCCTGCTGAGAGCTGGAATGTGGAAAGGACCTCACTGTGGTGAAAGGCCTGGGATGGCTTTGGTCACCACAAATGTTCAGGAGCTCCAAACTGAGTAGTTACCCAAGTTACACGTCACTGTGCTGGGGATATTTTCTAAGCTGAGTGGGGGAAATCTGTTTAATGCTAATCTTGGTACACTTTCTGGCCCAGTATGCAGCGTTCACATGTTTGTTGAGGTAGTGACATAACTCATCTCTTACTGATTTTTCTTAAGCAAGACAACAGGTCAGGGTGCCAGTGTGAAATGATATTATCACCCAGATGCCGTGTAGCATGGTGCAGTGATAGGTCACTTTCTGATTAACAGTCCTTCAAAGACTTGAAATTCTAGATGTATAAATATCTATTCTACCACTCATTTTCTAAAAGAAGATGAAAATGTCTTGTTAGTAAATAGGAAATGAACTTGTTTGTGTTACTCAGCTAAATGCTTTTCATTGTTTAGTGAGAAAAAGGCAGTTGTGATTCCTGACGAAATGTTCAATGCAGTCAGAAGCAATCCTGTCACCACCGTCAACTTCAGCAAGAATCAGCTGAATGAAATTCCTCCAAGGTACTTTTGTAAAGGTCATTCTCAATTTGTTACTTACTTTTCTACTTTTGTTCCTCAGCATCATGTGTTTCTCCTAATCAAGTATATTTACACTTTTTGCTATGTATGCATGAACAATACACTTGCGTTTCTAGTATGACTAGCATGCAGTTGGGTTCATTGATTAGCATGAATATTGCAGTAAAAAGAAGCTTGGCTATACTCAGTGGTGCTTTCATTACATGTTGTTTTTCATCTTGCTTTGCTAAGCATTGTTGAAGTGAATGAGGGGAGACTGATGTGACTTCTCATAATAATGAAGTGCTGTACTTAACTACAGTGTGGTATTGTTTTCGCTACAAAGCAGTCTTTTTCCCATATGAAGATAATCTGTGTGGATTCACCACTTTATTGGGTGATAGCTTTGTATTATAGCTGGGGTTCTATATAAATTTGGTTTCTTCAGATAGCATAATTGTTTGTGTGGTTTTTTTTTAAGAAAGCCTGAACAATTTCCATGCCTCTTTCCTTGATAGGTTTTGTGTCCCATCACATAGCATTTGATATTATTGCACTTGTTACTTCATCCACAGCCAAGGAAAAGCTTTCTGCTGACACTAATGGGAATAAGTAGTCTTTTTTGTGTAAGGAGGAAGGTTACTGCATCTCCAGTAGCCCAAGAAAATCCTGAAAGCTGATTTTTAAGGATACCACCACATTTGTGGGGGTAGCTTATTTCCATTCTTGGACCCAAGCATGCTGAACATTTAACCTTTAGCACATACAACTTGAAGAGGTGCGATCTCTTCCTCATAGGAAAAAATCTTTTTTCAGTACAATTTGTAGAAAATGAATTTAGTGAGATAATGCTTGTGCCTCCCATGCTTTTTCACTGTATTAGAGGCTGTTGCGTTCACTGAGGAGGAAGGTGTAGGTGTGCAGCTGCTAGGTGCCAGAGGATTCAGTGGCAATCCAGATAGGAGAGATGAGTATTTAGCTCATTTAATTATCTTTTTGGTTTTAGGGCTAAAACAGAGGTTCTGTTACAGGGATTCAACAGCTAACTTTTTGAGCTGTTGAATAGTTTACATCAAAATATCTTAATACCCTTCTACAAGAAGCAGCAAATGCTGTGTTTCCTGGAATTTGTAATAGCAGAACAGTGGAACAGAAGTGAAAGATGGAAATAAAATAAAAATGTCTTTCTGTTTGTTTGGCTGCTAAAGAAGATGGATAGTCTTGTTGTTAAAACACTTCCAGGGCAGGAGATGGCAGTGATGGTCATCTGTGCCATGGTTTCTGAAATACGTCTTAACTGCATTTCAGTGAGTAGGCTTCTGTAGTAAAATTTACTCTCCTCATCAGTGAGAGAAAATGTACTCTTCTAATAACTTTAGAAAAGTGATTCTGAGCTTTGTCTTTACATCAAGTGTAAGACTCCAGGACAGGCAGCTTTCACAGGTGAAGTTTCCATTATCTTCACTCCACAAAAATGCTTCTGAAATGTCAAGAAAGAGTGTGCTTGATTTGTAGGATAAAGCAGGGTTTTTTTTTTTTCAATAACTTAGAAGATAGAATGCAAACATGAGCTTACATAATAATAGAAGTATATTCATACTTGATTTCAGGATTGTGGAGCTGAAAGACTCGGTTTGTGATGTCAACCTTGGCTTCAATAAAATCTCATCTATTTCCTTGGAGCTTTGCATGCTCCATAAATTGACACATTTGGATATCAGGTCTGTGACGTGTGTTGGACTTCCTTTCTTGGTAACTTACTTTCATGCCTTTTTAAACCAGCCATCTGTTACAGTGGAATAGCAGTACTGAAATAATTTTTCATTTCCCAAAATGCCTCCATGAGAGTTGAATGACTGGCAGATCTGAAATAGCAAGTGGCCTAGATGTGGGCATTGGTTAAAGAAAAACACAAAAAACAAGTGAACAAGCTCTGAGACTTACTGTGATGAAAGGTCTTGCTTCAGTCATAAAAGGGTCTCAGAGATGTTAAGTTGCTGTCTAAAAACAGCCCCTCCTCCTCCCCCAAAATACCCCAAACCCCCACACCAAAAAATCCTGCAGGATAGCTGGGAAGTAGTACAGTGAAGGTACAAACCCTGTTGTGCTGCCTGAAACTGAAGCTGTCTATAGGTATTTTATTTGCAATAGATAGTTACTTACTGTCATTTTACCTTCTCTACTTCTGAAAAATGTTCATGGCATTTGTTTCGACATGAGGATCAGTTTGCTGGCATTTATTATCTTTGGTGTTTCACAAAATGAAAAATAGCAAAGCACAGTTGCAGAAACGGGTTTTTACTTCGGTTTGGTTTAAAGTAATCTGCCTGTGCCTGGAGAGAGTCCAGCAAGGGGCCACCAAGAAGAAGGGGCTGGAGCATCTCTCCTATGGGGAAAGGCTGGGAGAGCCGGGACTGCTCAGCCCAGAGCAGAGCAGGCTCAGGGGGTCTCACCCATGTGTACGAACACCTGCAGGGAGGGTGCACAGAGGACGGAGCCAGGCTCTTCCCAGTGCTGCCCAGGGACAGGACCAGAGGCCATGGGCACACACTGACACACAGGAGAGTCCCTCCGGACATCAGGAGACACTTTTTCACTGTGAGGGTGACCGAGTGCTGGCACAGGTTGCCCAGGGAGGTGGTGGAGTCTCCATCCATGGAGATACCCAGAACCCAAGCGGACATGGTCCTGGGCCACCTGCTCTAGGGGACTGGACCAGATGAGCTCCAGAGGTCCCTGCCAACCTCAGCCAGTCTGCGACGCAGTGCCATACATGCTGCTGATGGAGGAGTTAGGCTGAAGATTGCAGAAATGGATGATAACATGAGATTGATAAGGGAACAAGGTTGAATATGTCAGTGATTAGGAATTTAAGTCTAAGTCTGGGCATCTTTTAGTGAGTGGTCTTTATTTTCCTGTAATCATAGAATCGTTAGGTTGGAAAAGATCTTTAAGATCATCAAGTCCAACCATTAACCTAACACTACCAAGTCCACCACTAAACCAATTAAGGGTAGCATAATAATTAATTTCATGTTTCCTGGCTTGGTGGCTGGATTATTTTTTAATGAAAGAAAAACTAGAATAGAGTCATTAAGGCTCTTCGTGTCACACTCAAGACATACCTTGTTTGCCCTTACAAACCCCTGTCTTCCTTGTATTAAGAAGCTTCTGAATGGCTTCCTATTGTGGGAAACACTAGGGTAACAGTAGCCATAAACAAGTTTGTTACAGCAATTGGATACCAGGCTAAATGAATTTTGAAGAAGTTTAGAGTTATCCTACAGATTTACTTTGGCACCAAGATCTGGGGAGTTTCATAAGCTTTCCTCTGAAACGCAAGGAGCTGAATTGCCAAGCGGGTTTGTGGAGTTGTTAGATGCTTTGAAACACTTGGGAATCTGTAGAGGACAGACTTTAATCTCCTACTGGCAGAAATGAGATTGCAAACCTGGCTTGCATTAGCAAGCATCCGTACTTGAGCATGGTCTTGACCCATTTATGAAGCAATTAATTGGTTTAAGACAGCATGTTAGCACTGATAAATGTGCATATTCTGTCTCTGTGGATTCTTAACTAAAACTTCGTAGAAGTTGGTGATCATTGTTTGTCTTCATTTGACACACAGAAATAATTTTTTGACATCTTTACCTGAGGAAATGGAGGCACTGACAAGACTGCAAGTAATAAATCTTTCTTTTAATAGGTGAGCAACTATTTAGATTTTTTTTTTATATACAGTAATAAAAAGAACTGGGCTGAAGTCAGTATGGTTTTCCTGTGATGTAGGAATGAGGACGCACTCGATCAACTAGCTGTGAGCTTGAAACAGATGAAGTGCATGTGCCTCTTTACACAATGGGTAGTGTATTTTTGGAACTTTCTGCCACAAAAGTTTTGGAGAGAGACAGTGGCAATTGGTTAAAAAAGAGATTAAACAATCTTATGAACAATATATCAAAAAATGGATACCAACAGGACTACCCTTTGGCATCCATAATACAGCCGTTCCGAATGATGGAAAAATACGAGGGGAATGGTCAGCAGGAAGCAGCCATGTCTCTGAAGAGCATCTGCTATTGCTGCTGGTGCTCACAGCGGGGACACGGCGCTGGGCTGGAAGCACCCTTCCTCTGACTCAGCGGGGCATTTCTTAAGTACGCAGAGAATTGGCCATTGTTCTCCTTCTTTGCACGGGTGAGTCGCGTTTGTGTGACATGCCAGCCTCGTCAAACAAGCGTAGCTGGCCTGAGGTGCTGAGCTCTCACTGAGCAGCTTTCGTTCAGCTTGCTCACTGTGTGCAAGGTAAAATAATGGATGCTTTCTCCTTTCAGAGCAGCATGTTTAAACATTGACCTTAAATAAACAGAGCTAAAATGCTGTCTGATTTTAAAGGCTGCTAATGTTTTGAATGCCCTATTTCTGACTTTCACTGGTTTGCCTCCTTTTTCTTCCTGAAGATTTAAAGTATTTCCCAGCGTCCTGTATCACATCATAGCACTGGAGACTATCCTGCTCAGCAACAATCAGGTTGGGTCCATAGACCCTCTGCAGCTAAAGAAGATGGACAAGCTTGGAACACTGGACCTTCAGAACAATGACCTCCTCCAGGTGCCACCAGAACTTGGAAACTGTGAAACTCTGAGGTGAATGTTTTAAGTGATGACCTGTTTTATAAAAATATATTCCGACTGATGTCTTCAGGGCTGGTTTTGTCAGAGGAAAAAGTACTAATCGGCAGCATATTTGTTTGTAGGTCTCAATGCACAAAAAGGGTCTCTTACCATTTCTAAAACAATGCAATTTCTTCCGTATTTCCTCAATATTGTGGAGAACTGGGGGAGTTGTTTCATGATTTTTTAAAAAAATGGAAAGGCTTTGTTGGTTTGCGTAAATGTAATGTTCAGAGCCTAGGTCAGTTACCTCATCTGTATGTAGAGGCAGACTGCTGGTGCACCTACAGACAAGCCAGGTAGGTGAGCCATAGCACTGTCTGTCAGTTAATACGCTCAGCTCCTTACCTGTGCGTGTAACTCACGTTGCTACAAGAGAGACAGAAGAACGTTCTCTAAATAACGTATAGAGTCATGACTGTGCATATCCTTACATAATTCGCCTCAAAGACGACAGTTATGCGTAAGTAGTCTGTCATGTCAAAGACAACAAATTATAGGTCCCTGTGGTTTTCCCCTTTAAGGACACTTTCCAGAAGGACTTCAAAAATATAAAATAAAACACCACCCCAAGCAAAAACCTCCGCAGAGGTTTATGCGTACCAAAGAAGAGAGGGCTAGCAGCTAAGTTAGAAAGTGAAGGGTTACGATTTAACATCGTTCTCTCCTTTTATCGTGCCATTTCTGTATCTCAGAAGTTCTTTTTCTTCTGGCAGAGGCTTGCTGAAGAAGTAGGGTACGTGTGTATTGTGTGTCTACAATGCTATACCACCACTGATTTATTAGCATAAATTAAAATTCAGCTGTCTCTAAAGAAGATAAGTTAGTGTGAACTAGGGAAGCAGAAATTAAAATTCTTTCAGCAGAACAGAAGAGGAATTACTTACGAATTTCAAAAGAATCAAAAATCTATATGCAGTGTATGAATGTGTCGGTACAAGGAAAAGTCTTTTGCAAGTAACTCAAAATCTCTCTCTGTTTCTAGGACACTTATGTTAGAAGGAAATCCATTCCGCACGCCCCGAGCAGCCATTTTAGCAAAAGGAACAGCTGCAGTGCTGGAATATCTGAGAAGCCGCATTCCTACTTGATACGATAGCCTGCGTCCTTGGCAGACTCAGGAGTCAAAGTACAAGCGAAGTATTACCCGATCCGACCAGATGCTGTATGGTTTTACTGCCTTCCTCCTTCTTCGTCAACCCTTTGTTAACCTGGCCTGCGCCATAAAGCATTTCTAATACTGTTTGTAGTGTGCATGTTAAGAAAGAACTCACCTAGGAACTCTTTTCTCTTCCAGGCTGCATGTTTCAAGAGTGCATTTTAAAACACCACAACGTATGTTTACACTTTTTGTAATAAAGAATGCCATTGAAAGCTGCCTGTAGTAATAGTGACAATGTTTTTTCTACAATTAAGCTAATTTTTAAAAGAATTGTCAACATCAAAGTATTCGAGCGAAAGGCAGAAGCAGACACTTTGCTTTTTGTGTGCCTGTTTTATATCTCCCATAAGGTATTTAATCTCTCTTCACTGCTGCCTCAAAAAACTGGTTACTGGTCTGTATGTGATAAAATGCTTGAACCCTTACACCGTGTGGTGATGATAAAGGCGGGGTACGAGATGTACTGCAGGCTCTGCATATCTCACATAAAAGTAAGCAAAATGTGGTTGATGTTGGTAGCTGCACTGAAACAATAAATGTTTCCTGTTGGATGTATGTTTTGAGTTTTTTAAGACTACACTATGACTCAGTTTTCTACCCAGTAACATTTAGATACTTTTCATTTTTTATTTAAACACATTTCCACATCCTGAAAGTGATACCTTTATTAATGATAGTAATGCATCAGGGCTATTAATAATATAAAAGGAAGGGCTGCTTGATGCTGCTTGCCCTGTGACTGCAGATCCATTGCTTCGCTCTTAGACTGCTCCAGGCCTATGAATTGGGAATGGAATTGAAGCAGAAACCAGATGGATTCCCACTGGTAGGGTGTCGTGTGGTAGGTTTTGTTTTGGCTTTTTTCAGACTGCACGGAGTGCTGCTGTAAGCACACGGAGAAGCAGCAGCTGGCTGTTCGTACGGCCGTGTCACTGTACGTACAGCGTAGGTGCTGTGGGGAGGGTATGCACAGGGCCCACGGCAGCACCGTGAGCGGCACCGTACACGTGGCCAGGCGCAACGCTGGGCCGAGGTAGCGGCTTTGCTTCTAGTACTTGAGCAGCCTCATGTATTTATTCTCAGTACTGCACCATCCTCTCTTGCCAGCAAACAAAATCTAATGCTGTCCCTATGTATGGCTACTGCTCCTAACTGCAAGCTGCTGACTTCCTTGCAATCTAAAATTTAAATGAAGAAAAAGTTTTCAAGTAAAAGACATCCTTGCTAAGCTTTAGGAACAGAAATACGTCTCGCCCTTGCGTTGTCCTCTTCCATTCAGCCTCTGTGTGAAGGCTGCTGGGCTGATGTCAAATGGGTAGCCTTCCTGTGGTATGTGTTTATAAGAAAACATGTAATGAAAGCGTTTTTCCTTTCTCCACCTGTCCTTCCTGTAACACACCAAAATTTAATACAGTTCAAATCTAAACCTTCCAGGTTTTGACTGTGTCCAGAATTAACATAAAATGCACTTACTCATCCTCAGGGTCTTCAGATTTAGCGAGCACCTTTCAGCAAGAGCGAGGATGTGTGATGCACCTTACACACAGCTGCCCTGGACCGCGACCCCCGTTAGAGAAGGACCAGACCTGGCCAGCACGGCTGGAGACAGGCGAGAGCCCGTGCCTGGTGCTAACCTGCTCTAGAAAGAGAGGGACTGGGGGGTGGTGGAGGAAAGGGAAGGGGAAGGAAAAGGGGCAGGGCATTTCCTATGAAAAATCCATGATGGCATCATTGTGCAGAAAGAATGATGCCTTGTTGGAGCTTGAGCAAGTCAAGAGCTGTTCTCTAGTTACTTGGCTGATGAAGTGCTGCTGCTCTCACCGCCCCCCCGACTGTCTCTTTTGTTTCCCTGTCTTGTATAAGGCGTTTGTACCCAAAAAGCAGCGAATGCTGAGCATTTCATCGCAGCCTTGCAGTCGCTCCGTGTCCATATTTGATGTCTCACCAGTAGCTATGGCTGAACAAGAGGAGCTGCTTGCTTTTCAAGTCTTTCTGACGTATCTGGTAACTAACAGGAGTCTTTCCCTCAAACACTGCTTTGTTTGCTGGTAGATGCTGTGAATGTTTCTGCAGCTGTAAGTTAAACGCCTGATGAGGAAGGTGCAGTTGCTAGATAGCTGCACCAGTTTCAGAGATGGGTCGGTAACAACCATCTCGCTTCCCATGACTCGCAGAACAGCATTTTTTTTGGCAAGCTCAGATCCTTTCCAATAGTAAAAGATGACAAAAATTAATTACAATAAGGTGACATTTTTATTATTTATACAATAAAGAGACTTTTTAATGTTATTCAAAACACTTTTTTAAATACTGAAAAAGTTGGGTACACCAAAGCCGAAAAATGGCTCTGCTATACACTGCACAGCATTGTTTTAGTCCCTGTATTTGTTTTATGTACAGAAGCATCTGCAAAATGCATTCTAAACACAATATGCACCTTACGGATAAGTGTCATACATGAAATAAAACTGGAAGGATACAACCTGCGTGTGCAAATGAACTAACAATATAATTGATTGCACTCAATCAATAGATTTAAAATATAATTTTTAAGTACCTTTTTGCACATAAAATGAAGCAGCTTTCAAGTTCAGTAAGTCTTTATACTGCAAAAAACATTAAGTACATTCACAATCTATGTTAATAAAGTAGTAAATATTTCCTCATTCAGCTTTATTTACATTAATACTGTAATTAAACTGAAAAGTACAGTTAGTCATTTGTAATATAGCAATCTTTTAACACATACAAAAATGACCATTTTCTGTATATAATTTAAGCTCAAAATCACAATTTTCTCAAAATATTAATTACAATACAGCCATCTCCATCATAATTAAACATGTCTTTTATAAAATGGTAAAATTTTTAATAAAGTAAGCTGTTGGTTCTGAACTGGATACAGTACTCACAAGTAGAAAAACTGAACTGATGAGAGCGTTTGTTGTGCCCGGGGTCCGGGGCAAAGCCACACGTGCTAGCAAAGAGACAGAGAAGGCCCCAATTGACAGAGATGAAGCCTCTTGTGCTGCAGGGCTGTGGCTGGGTCGGTGGTGCTGCAGAAAACGCCTTACGAGGGCCGTGGAAATTCTTATGCAATGCAATGATGTCATTCACTTCCAGAATATTTGCTGGAATTGTCCAGGAAGAGGATTGGCAAAAGGCTTTTCTTTGTTTTTTTTTTTCTTTTTTTTTTTTGAGAAACTATTTAAACTCTATGATTTGCAAATACTGTCTTTTGACATTTGCTTTTCCATGAGCGGTGACGTCAGGCGCCCCGCACGCCCTCCGCGGGGCAGAGCGCGGGCGTCCTTGCCTGGCCTCTGGGTGCCACCGCTGTGCCGCACACGTGGCTTGATGCCCGCCATCACACATACCCAAACCCAAGGTGTTCAAAACAAAACCAAACCACCAATTAAGTCATATCCTATCCAAACTACTGGCCTGAAAGTTGTATCGTTACGGTGTATTCCACTCACGCTGGCAAGACTGTCAAGTGAAATAAATCCTTACATCTGATTGCCTGCAGATGAAATGGTACATCTTTGTGCGCTTGCTTGAAATTAAACTTTTGAAGGCAGAAGACTAGGGGAAGAGCGCTGAGGCAGGATGGGGAGTTGGTACACACTAGCCCATAGGTAGGGAGCTCAAACTTCAGCTAAAACTTTATTCTCATTTGGAAATTGTGAATGTAGAATCCCACCAGTTAAAAATACTGCTAAGGTAGGTGGTGAATCCACAGCCCGCGACGGAGGCTTATCGCCTCCTGTGCCCGTTTATGAATTTGGGGAAATGGATACTCGTGTCAAATCCTATTTCTCTTTCGCAGGGCTCGCCTGGCTGTGTGGGAGAGGGGTAGCACTACGGTGAAACAGAGAACCCCACGCGCTCGTGAGCTTTGCTTCCGTTTAAGAGGCTGGGCCGCACAGAGCCCGAGCGCGAGGCCGTCGCCTGTCAGCCGCTAGTTCCCGGAGGTGAATACCCTGATGACACCCGGTCACCCTGGTATTGGCCCCCGGGTCTCCTCTTGAGACCAGATCCTGCGCGTCAGCAGATTGAAAGGTACGGTTTTCATTTAATACTGTCTTTGCATTTACTGTTGCATATATCCCTATCAGATATATACATATATACACAGATATCTATAAGTAAGCATTTTTTTGATTGCATAAGGTAATTAAATGCTATATTACAAGCCAGAGAGGTTTAACCAAGGAACGTCTTTACATTCAAAGTGCTTACTAGCAACAGCAAACCAAGCTCCTGAACGTTTCATACTCTAATTTTTAGTTGGATTTTTGGCTCATGAAGATTAGTGGTGTTACAACATCTATAACATTAGCGATTTCACTTTTCAGGTGTTCCATATGAGCTAAAAATACGGCTATTACAGCAATGTTTCCAAGGCCTTTTCATTCCTATTCAGAAAAAGGCCACCCTATAAAAGCCTCAGCAATCTTTCAGGCCACGTGTTCCCAATGAACCTGTGGAAATTGTTGCATTTGCTGTCCTGTGGATGCACTGCGCTCAGCGTTAGGAACTTACCCCTCGGCTTGGCTCTTGGCTGTCACTTACACACTCAGCTTTCTCCTGCCCAGGTACCCGCGCAGAGACACCGGCCCGGCGCGGCCCTCCCTGGCTGGCACACCCTGTCCCCACCTCAGGAGCCAACGCAGTGCCGTGAAACATAGATGCAGACATGGACATGCTAAAAAGAAATCTTGGAAAACATCAGAACGGATTTGAAGATGTTAAATGATCGCTATTATGAACAACTGGCTTCTAAATAGCATAGTTTATCAACAGCCAGATCAAAACTGCAAGCTGCGAATGGGAAAATGGGTAAATTATTAAGACTGGAGAGTCCTGGAGTCTTCCTGAGGTCTGGTCTTAACTTTTTTCTCAAAATAAGAAAAGCATTTTGGAAGCAGCTTTTTTTCCCTTTTTTTTTTTCCTTTTTTTTTTTTTTTTTTTCTTCCCTCTCCTTTCATTTTTCCCCTGAAGAGCTGCCTTGTAACAAGACTGCAGAAAAGCAAACGAGTGCCTGCCAGTCTGGCCACTGGGTTTTCAGCACAGCGGGTACTCAGCAGAAGAGGCCCCGCAGCCGGTTACGGGGTACAAGGGGTAGCACAGGAATGGGAGCTCTGCCACCGACCACTGAGCTCCTTAAAACTTGTTGCAAAATAAGGATAAGGGAATTACATCGCAGGCGTCTGTTTTTCAATCTAGCCCTTCCCTGAGGATCGTTAGTTAAGCATTTATTGCATGGAAAAAAATCTAAAAGAGCGGAACTGCACGTTCCCAGCTAACGGACCTATTGCCATGGGAACGTGCGCGCGCCGCGGCACTACAGCGTAAAGCTGGCGGGGGCGAGCTGCCGGCCGCACGCTGGACTTCCCCACGGGATTTCTAACACAGCCTGTTTCAGTCAGGATGAAAATGTCCATTCGTAGCTTTAGAAAGATACCGAGTTTGAGTGCTTGCAGAGTCAGTGTGGGAGAACCTACAGCATATTTGGGAGGGCTGAACAGCTTGAAGAAAGGAAACCATCTGCATGCTGAGGCTGTGCTTGCCTGGATCAAAATTCATTCACACACATGCAAGTGAACCCACACGTGGAATTCACCTCAGTGTGAACCGTCACCTGCCTCCAGCGCTTGCCATAGAATCACATTTAGTTTAAAAAAAAAAAAAAAAATCGTAATTTTGTGCAAAGCATGCACGTAACCTGGTACCCGACCTGCAAACCAGGTTGGATCTGATTGTGTCTGTGAGGTTACAGGAGACCTTCCAGCAAAGATAAAAGGTGCAAGCTATTTTGAAGAACTAATGTAAAAATCCTAAGTAGTCCCATTGAAGTAATTTTAATTGCTTGTAATACTAGTGCTAGCTAAACATAATTTCAGCCAATTTGAATAAAAATAATGCCAAAAAGAAAATATTTGGTATTTTGGGGGCAGTGAGGGTTGATGTTAAAGCTTCACTACTGTAAGTTTCAGCTGGGAGTCCAAACTCTCCCCCTCAAGCCCCTTTCTAGGGTCGGTGGGAGTTTTGGCTAAGTTAAAGACATAAATGTGACATTCCACTGCACTAACTTAATTTTATTTTAATTTCCTTTTCATTATAACCCATTAATGAAAGCAATCGGCAATCTTGAAATACAGTTCTGCACACAGCCCCACCTGACTGTGCCACTGTGCTTTAGATCTAATAAACTCACCGAGCACAAAATGCGGTATTAACAAGCACTGAAGCTCACCTGCTTTTTTCAGTTCACCTTAGGTCCTAAGGCAGAGCCCTCGTCATCCTACCCATCCTACCAGATTTTTGGTGCTAGCTACGTAATATGTATATCTAATGCTGCCACACGTCTTGGGAGACTGTCTTGTCGTTTTGCTTGGGGGGGGGTAGTGGATGGGTGCATCGTGTTCTGTACGATGACATCAGACAGCATTACAGCATGATTCAAAGCTGCTGTAGTCATTTACTCCATTTTCCTGCCCGAAGCAGTCACAGGAAGGATTTGTGAGCCGGGGAGCTGTGCTGTCATGAAATGCCTACGGGGTGTGTAACAACAGCCGTGCCGGTGCACACACAGCTGCCTCGCTGTGTGGGTGCGTGTGTGGTCACATTCAGAAGAGGGATTTTCTGCATGAAAAGACAAAGGCAGCTCCACAGAGGAATTTAGGTGCATAAACGCCTACTAAGGGACCCAATTCCCATTCAACATAATTAACTAAAAGCCACGTAGGTATCTACAATTTTCCAAACGTGGTGTTGAATAAACCCTTATTTCTTTTTTTAAATGGCAATGAAGACTGAAGAATGGAAATTTTGGCCTCTCAAATGCCATGAATGTTAGAAAAGTTTAGATGGGCTCTGCCAGAGCCTCTGTGATTTGATGGCACCTTACGAAATTACATACAGGTGATGGAAAACTGAGAGCTGAAAAAATTGAGCAAATAATGATCCAAAGCCAAATCATGTGACTTCAGCAAGCTTTTTCAGCTTGTGATTCAAGAAGATTTTAATTTACTGAAAAGTATTCATTATTTAAATTTATGTTACTAATTATTTAAATTTATGAACATCACAAAATCATTCATTCAAATTGTAAATTTTAGGATTAGCATCACCTGTGGCTCACTGTGGCATCCGGTGGTGTGTTGCCACTCTGGTGGTACAGAAGCTCTTCCAGTAGGAATGCTTGCATGGATAAAATAAAATTCATGTGATGTGGGCACCTGCTCAGTCAGCTGGGAATTCATGTTTCATTAATATTTATACTAATAAATTTAATCGTTCCTGTTGATTGAGGAGAAAAAGGGAGATGCAAAAAATCAGAGAATAGGGAATTTACATGCAAACGTGGAAGTGTTACCTTCCAAATGATTGCTAAAGAAATCCCCTAGCGCAGCCGAGTCTGGGGCTGCAGCTCTGCACTGACCTGGCACGCTGGCTTCAGTGCCACAGCCTGGCTGGACTCTGCTTCTCAACAGTTGCCATGCAGTTAAAAAAAGAAAAAAAAGAAAAAAAAAGGGAAAAAAAAATTCCAAACAATTAAAAAGCTGGTGCTTCATAATAACATTAGGGGCTAGTTACTACTGTAGTACCTAATCTGTAATTTAGTTTTTATGTATGGGGTACTTTATCTCTCCTTTCCTATGTGCACAGGTGGTTTTCTTAATACCACCCTCTCCCACCACCCGAATCCAAAGCGCTTGCTAGGCATTTAGTAACCTCAGCAGATTTCTCTTCCATGAATTCCTCCGGCTTGCCTTGAGCCTGGCGCGAGCCCCTCGCACACCAACCTGCCTGTGCAGGAACTCCGAGTACTGGTGTGTTTCAGTGGCATCGGGGACTCATCGGCTGCCAGGAATGCTGACAGCACCTTCCGTAGCTCAGGCCTTCCGCTTACTGTACGCAGGACTGCAGCAAAACTCCACAAAGCGTATTTATACCTCTGTGGGAGGAACACTAGGTCCATATAGCAGACAGGGCTTTATACCTAACGGCAGTATTGTCTTTTGAAGTTTAGTTTAATTTGAAGTATAATTACCTTGGTCAGCGTGAGCTTCATGGGAAGAGAAGAAAGGTTTAAGACTTTCTAGAGGCTCTTGCAAGCAGAAAAGTAAAATGTTCCTGGCCGTGCCCATGTGCTATAGCTACACTCCTCTGACTCGGGTTTTTCAGGGTGTTGCTAATCCCGCTGGGAAAGGTGCGAGTGAGCCTGGCCCTCCCGGAGCAGGTTCCGGCTCTCCCTGCAGTCCGTTGCCATCGGTGTCATTCAGGTCAATGGAAACTGCATCCCTTGAAAAAATCTCGTGGGAGGTTTTCTAATGTTTTTCTGTCCTGCTGCCAGTTACAAACACGATGGACACCTGAACTGCTAAACCAACAGCAGTTTTGCAAAGTTCTGTGCTGTCAGTATTCTCTGTTGGGAGCAGCACCAGGACTTTCACCTTAAGGCTTTTCAAACTGCGTACGTCAGTGGGAAAGCTTTTCCCAGGCGCAGTGTCATTCGCTGCTCCCCCCCCGTGATGCATCGTGTCTTAGATTAAATCTGCTCCCATTCATTTTAAAGAGACTATTACTCAAATAAAGGACGGTATAAAGGTTAAAGCCTCCCTGATAGTGAATATAGCGAGCAGGGACTAGCACAGCCTGGACCAGAGGAAAAATACAGAACCAATGTGAGACCGGGGCAATGGGCAATGTAAGTAAAGGGCCTATAACCTTCAATTAAAAAGTTAAATAATAAAATTAGCAGCAACAGAAGAAGTTTTACTGCCACCCATCGCAACCTTCTTCCATTTATGAACCATACCTGTCTAAACTCACTGTTTGTCCATTTAGTGTGTTCACATGGAATCAACTAAAAGTATCAAACAAAAGGAAGTTAACCAATTTTCATGTAGGTTATTTATACCTAGGTCCCAGAGTTGACAGTATAATTTATTAAGTATCTCACCCTGTATAGTGACATTTTTACTAATTAATATGGAGCCAGCTATACACACTGCATATGTACAGGTATTTTCATAAGGCATATAATATCTTTGCATTGAAAATAAATGAACATTATTAAATTTAATTTAATATATACTTTCTTTGAGGTGTTTATGAAAATATTTTTTTCTCTATATTTTTGTATGTGACATGATAGAAATATTTCATGGGAAGTACAGGTTAATATATTTTATCTTTATAAAGGCATATACAACTTTGAGGCAGTGTTTCTGATGGACAGCAGAATTCCTAAAGAATTTGTATGTGCTTCTGTGTTTTGAAATCATATGAAATTGACCTTAAGAAGTAACTTGATTAAAAAAACGCACCAATGCACAGCCAGAGGCTGACAATTAAAACTAATACATAGCCACATGAACAATATATTTATATAGTTAATATATTTTTTCAAGATGATTGGTACTAACATATAGTATTATACATTTGGCACTACCGTTTGCCATTGGTCCAGCAATTGGCAAAAAATTTGTTTCCTATGTATAAATCTGTTTGAACATTAGATCTGGCTAGACATATTTACTATTTATAAAAAAATATTTAGACAGTAAGCTCACGCTGAATAACTAGGTCTACTGTATTCTGGAAACTCTTCAGTAGTAATACAGCTTTCTCATGTTCCATATGTACAAAACTGTGTCCATTTGCCTGTAACACAAAAACAAGAAGAGAAATCAAATGAGATTCTATTTAGCATCTTCATTTTGGGGGAGCAAAGGGATATATGAAAATTAAAAACAAGGCTAAAATAAATAATAATCATATAATGGCTTCCCGCAAACAGAAGTTTGACTGTTCCACTGAGAGAAGACATTTCTCTTTTCCTCTGTTGGACAGATACTGCACGCCCCTGCTTTGAGCAGGGGCTGGACTAGATGACCTCCAGGGATCCTTTCCAACTTAAATTCTTTGGTGACTCTATGATATTCTGCATATTTTTTGAAGAAACAATAACTCTGGGATGTAAGAGTTGCAAACGCTGTGAAGCGCAAAGGAAGTTAATGCTGCCAGAATGCATTGCTGACTACAAAGGAGACTCTGGCTCGGATCAGATGCAGACATACTGCATATGCAAAAAGGGAAAAATTTACTGAATACTTCTGCTTTAGTGCTAGCTGAACCTGTCTGGTGCAACGCTACTTAAAATAGTCAAATTTTAAACATAATTACCAACAGTTTACGGAGTGTCATCACTAAGCCAAAGTAGAAGATCCACCATTCTACAGAATAAAGCCAGCCCGTGAAGGTGGTCAGGTACCAAACAAAGATAATGCTTGCTGCAGACACCTGCCATTTAGCCATCCATGAAAGCCTCAAGACTGCTCCCTAGGTGCCAGGTAAGTCCTGAGACTCCCATGGCCGTACTGCAGGGCTCGCACACAGCTGGGTGAATGCTCAGCTGGTTCAAAACTCCCCCTTCCCTCCGCAAAGACACCAGCAGAAACCTCGACTGTCCTTTACCCGTGGAGCCCATTGCTAAAGGCACAGCGAGACCACGTCCGGGAACGCGCGGGTGTACAGCTGGGTCTGGCGCTATGCAGTGGTTATGGAGGCTGCCAGCGCTGAGAAGGTGATCGAGAGGCAGGCTATAGGGCTGTCCGTGGCACAATCTGGTCTCTCTAGCTTACAGCAATTCTATAAACACACTGCACTTAAACAACATATATCTATATTTTAAATAACATTTAAAAATAGGTTAGTGAAGCCTTCATGCATTGGTTAATAAACTACTGCTGCTGTGAAATTACAGCCCAGTAGAACTACCAGATATCTGTTGCACATATCCAGACCATTACACATTGCTATCTTCTTGCCCACAACAAAACCATACTACGCCACATTACATATGGGAGACAGACTTCAAGAGCCACCCCTTACCAGCAGTCCGCACGGCTGAGGCATTGGACAAGCAGCACAAAGTGGCTGCCAGAGCCCCCCAGGGTGCCCACACCTCCCCAGCTCTCCCGTGCCCACTGCCGGTCGTCTCCTCACAGAAGTTAAGATCCTCCCCCTAGACCAGGCCCTTGCTGAAAGGACGCCCCATGCCCTCTCACTGTATTAATGGATGCCCAGGCCAAAATGATAATTAAAAGAAGTGCTGTGTGCACATCTCTACAGGCACAGGAGGCCCATGAGTGTGGTGGTGCTTTCTTGGCACTTGAATGTTGAAGTAACAAGTGATAGGATGAGAGGAAATGGCCTCAAGCTGCGTCAGGGGAGGTTTAGATTGGATATTAGGAAAAATTTCTTCATGGAAAGAGTAGTCAAGCATTGGAACAGGCTGCCCAGAGAGGTGGTGGAGTCACCATCCCTGGAAGTGTTCAAAAAACAGGTAGACGTGGCACTTTGGGACATGGTTTAGTGGGCACGGTGGTGTTCGGTTGATGGTTGGACTGATGATCCTAGAGATCCTTTCCAACCTTAATGATTCCTAGTTTTTACTTTCATTAAAAAATAATCCAGCCACCAAGCCAGGAAACACAAAACTGCTACTCTACCTTTAATTGGTTTAGTGGTGGACTTGGTAGCGTTAGGTTAATGATTGGACTGGATGATCTTAAAGGTCTTTTCCAAACTAAATGATTCTATGATTCTATGATTTTATGTTTCTGTCCAAAGGTATCAGCTGCTGCGAGCTCTAGCACTGACGACTGCACAGGAATGGCAACGGGCAGGCACAGAGAAAAGGCAGCATCCAAGCAACAGTGAAAAGTAGCTCACTTTTATTCAGCTTAATAGAATAAAATATATTTGCTCTGAGAAACAGGAATACCAATTTCAGGCAGGAAAAGTTTCAAAGACATTCACTTAGGTGCCAAAATCAGGCAGCCGTTTGGCATTCAGTTTGAGGTCAGCTCGGACTCTGATGTAATTCAGAGGGAAACTGAAGAAGTTTCAGTTTATTCACCACACAGCTCACTGGGATCTGTATTGCTCATTCGGGAAGAAAAAAAAAAAAAAAAAACCTGCAAACAAACCTGAGAGCAGGCAGCTCTGCCCACTCCCCTTCTCATTTTCAAGCTGCACAATAAGGGGTACAGGACAACTTTGTGCAGGTTCAGGTCTAGCTAGTGGAGAAAACTCTTTTCTGCAAGAAAAGTTTCTCAGTGGAAGAGGGCTGTAGGAGATACACATCCAAAGATACCTAAGCAGGCCACACCCAGAGGGATTTGTTATTTAACATATAAATGAATGATAATTGGAATCTACTTCTTTCATTCCTGCTGTGGTCTCACATTCCCCACAAAATATGCTAAGTGATCCGCATATATATTTACACACTGAGTTATTATTTGGTTCTAATTATTAGACAGAAAGAATGGGTTTTGGGTGAATCATGGAGCCACCAAAACAAGATTTCTTAGAACTGAAGGGCAGCCTTTAACATACAGTGGCAAAATTGTACGACACAGACGATAGAGCTGCTCGCTCCGTGCTGACAGACTTAGCAGCCATACAACTGCGTTCCTCCTTAAAAGTAATCTGTTAAAACTGCTGCTAATTTTATAACAGAAAAATCATTCTTACTTATCAAATAAATAACTTAAGAGTTTATGATGCAGAAAGGAAAGATACAACAATTCTGCTCCCCCCAGGATCCCATCGGGGCCGTGGGCTTCTGGACTTGTAAGGACCAGAATTTGTTCACTGTAGAAGACACACACACACTCTCCTATCAAAAACAGGCAATGGGCAAAACTGTGTTTGAGAATGAAAGTTTCTCAGTGAGTTGGGTAACTCCACCCAGGGAATGTCAAGCCTTTTCATTGTTAGAGCTTTCCTTCCTCTTTTACCAAAACTGCTTGGGGAGACATATAATGCATGACAGAAACATGACTGCTTCTCCTGAAAACATCCTGCTCAGCAAATTCTTCCATGTAAATATTTAAAAAATTTCCCTTTTGAGTCTTGGTCTGATAATATCTTCCTGTGTATCATCTCGAGTAAACTGAATTCACTGCATGGGAGCACAAAAGGTGCACAGACATCGAGGCGCTCCGGTAACGGCGGCACTGGCGTTACCTGACACGGTAAAACATAAAGGCGCCAGCCAGTAACGCTGCGGGGGGAAGCGTCAGCCAGACATGACGGGAGGGACAACCTGTAGCACAGGAGATTTAGATGATACTAAAAGCAGATCACGGGGCAGGCAGTGTGAGGGCAGAGTGGGCTAAGACTGAGGAAACACAGGAAGATGGTTCCTCCCTCGGAGTCCCAGCAGAAACTGGTGTCACAACCAGCGCATCTGTGGAAGATACCAAGTGGCGCAGATAGCTACAGACGCCAAAGAAGAGAGGCTGTGGGTGAAGAGGAACCTCTTTCTGCATAGTAACTGGTATTACAAAGCCCTAGTCTCTGGCAGGGTGTTGTCTCATGAGATAAATGCAAAGGTGATGGTAACAGTGGAAAATGGGGGTGGAGGTGAAGTGATGCCAGCGAGTATTAATAATTTCAAATTCTTACTGCCTAGGGATCTGGACACTTTTAGTTAAAGGTATTGCTTATATCTGAGAAGTAAAATGTCCTTCATCACAGTTATGTTTTTTTCTGTTAATTCCTTCATGAGATTAATGACCTCCCTTTTACTTGCCACAGTATAAATCAACACCTGGTAATAGGTATTATGCATGGGTAGAAGTAATTGCAAATAAAAGGAAAACTTTCGTGCCAAGAGAATTTGAAATGATGTACTGACAGTGACGAATGTGAAACTGCTGAGACTGATCCACAATCCTACGAGAATAACTGAGAGTGCAAAGTCAAACAAACTTCATCAACGTAAGTGATGAATAAATTAGGAGAAATTTGCTACCTAAAAAAAATGCAGCAGTACCTTACATGTGATTATACAAATATACATAAATGCTCCTATTTTAGGAATACATGCTGCAACATGAGAAATGCCAGCTCCTGATGGCCTGTGCCCATCAGGAGAAATCATTTGACATAACAATAGCTATAAAATAAATGCGGGTCAAAAGCGTACATCTTTGATGAAGACATGCTAGCTACACACATGCAACGGACCAGTCCCTGCACAGAACAATACAGCCCTCACACGACTCCGTTAAGACTACCCCCACGGTGTATGCCCACTGCTTGCCCCTGCAGGCAACCTTCTCATTTAGTTTGCTGTTACTTTTTAACATATTTTACTCTTACCTATTTTGGTTTCTGTTACTAAGCTCAGCTTTCAATATAGCACCTCGATTATTCTAAGTATCTCTAGCTCATTTTGTACTTCATTTAGCTTCGCTATTTTCTTTGTTTCACTGTTTTTTGAACATACCAGCGATTAAACGCGAGTTGCCTATTGTAGACTTCAGAGCTGATAACTACTGCAGCACCTGTGCTTGGTAGGAGGGGCAGTGGGGAGCGAAGGAGAGAGGGAGGCAGGAGGAGGGAGCTACCAAAGACATTTGAAATATCCTTGGTCTGCTGACTTCCTTCACATAGCTGATTAAAACACAGTTAACCTCTTACCCTTGATCAGTGTGAATGGCTTGAAAAACTGTTATGAGCATTTCAGACAGCTATAACGACTCTCTTCCTTTTGTCAAAAGTAATACTATTTGTTGCCAGTGGTAACACATTTTCCAGGCTTAACAAAAAAAACGAAACAACCTTGCAGTTCATGGTAGAAAACCCTTTTCTACATGGACAGCCATTGTTTTCTGTGAATGAGTAATTTTTGGAAGGTATGTTCAGGAATAGCCTGACTTTCTATTTTAAAAGTTCACTGGAATACAGAAAATATTTGTTACAGAAACAAAAAAGAGAACAAAAAGCTGAGATTTCTCTGTAAATTGTGCAGATGCTTTCATGATCCAGTAGTGGCTGTTTTTCATGCGAGTGCATTCAAAAATGCTGAGGCAGCGAAAGAGAGGCAAAAATATTGCCGGTTACAATTCTGTCAAAAAATGCCACTATATAGCGCCTTACACCAGTGTCACATCAGCTGCAAAGGTGAAAATTATGTCTTGCTTTGTCATATACTTATGTTTGTGAAACTGCTTGTAAAGCTCCTTTCTCCCTGCACCTTCTTACACTGTTAGTGTGGAAAAGCTGGGAATGATGTAAGGATTATTTTTATTTGAGAGTTTAAATTGTGTCACTTAGATCATTCTTGTGACAGATTGTGAGCATTAACCCTTTCCTGCAGTGCCATTCCCTCCCAGAAGGCTGGGGCTGGCACCAATGTGCCTTATTCAGTGTCCCTGGGGAGGGAGCAGAAGCTGCCAGGCAAAACGAAGGACAGTCCGGCTCCTTGCTGTGCTGTGGTCCCTCTGCTCTCACCGTGTTCCCTGGATTTAATTCAGCTCCTTGCTAGTGGCAGGGGGGGTGTCAGACAGCACACCTCAGTGCCTCTTTTTCACATCCTCAGTTTGTTTTCAAACAGCTTTATTCTTTCCTTCTGAGACCAGCTTTCAAAAGAACTGCGGGTAACACTCTGTTCTAAATCAATATTAAAGTACCGCAACAACAAAACTAGCAGTTAACTTGTACTGAAAACAGTATCATTGTACGTGTAAGATGCAAAGACTCAGTTCAGTTACAAAGCAGTTAAATCCATCCATACCTGGAGGATCTTATCGCCAGGCTGGAGCAGGCTGGATGCTGGTCCGTCAGGCTGAACCCTAGTAACAAAGATACCCTATAAGTCAGAAGTAACAGAGGTTAGGATGCTATCACCAAGAACTAGTTCCCAAAATACAGGTGTCTCCCTAAATGGTGTCTGGGGGCTTTATATACTCTGGCAGTGGTCTAAACACTAAACTCTTTTTTTAATCTCTTCGTAATGAAACAGTAGTACGGGTTTGTAGCAGCTCTCCACGACCTTCAGCCTGACACAAATATAATTGTGGGTCATTTGAAACTAAGATTCTGTCTCACAAAATAATGTCCAATTTGAATAGGACAAGAGTAACAGGGTTATCAGGAGGATAATTAAAATGGAGCAGGCATTAATTTATTATACTAATGCATACCATAATCTAGACAGTAATCTTTGTTTAGTTTCTCTAAGAGAAAAAAAAAGTTTAAAACAATTTCTAAAAAGCAGCCTTGATAATCAGCCCTTGAGATATTCAGTACAATGGTCTGTAGGACTGCCACTTAATCCAGTGTCTGAGGAGTGAATGACTTTGAAAGGGGAAAAATTATTAAGTAATAAAGGATATTTTTGGATTTGTTTTCAGAATTTCAGTAAAATACATTAATGAAACCCAAAATCAAAGACTTGAGTTCCTAGATGATGAACACATTTGAAATATTTCCCATACAGCTCATGCAGTCCTGTACTTCTGTACCCTCAGTCTCACTTTCTCTACTGTGTTTACCCCGCTGTTGAGGGTAAATACCTTTAAGCAGCCTCTAGAACTGAATATAGGCTAAATTTTAGCCATTTACATTGCTCCCAGAGACACCAGAGAAATTCCCTGCTTGGTATCATCATGCAAATCATGTGCATCCTTGAGGGATTTTATAGCCTTCTGGAGCAAGGTACTGTCCAGTATTTCTGTTGACCTTATAAAAACTTGAGCTCCTCGAGAGCAGAGTGATGGGCTGCTTATATTTCATCCACATGCCATTAACTTGTGACATAAGCCTGCCATTCAAAATGACTGATTGCTTCTGTGCTTTCTGCTGCTTTCCCTGTCCTTTCCTCTCACCTCAGTACCATCAACGTGTCAGGACAAGGGTATATCGCTATGCAGAAGAGAGCTCACTGCCATCCCCACTGATTTCATCTTATAGACAGAATGGTACCATATGCGTGACTTAAAACCATCACAAACGACTGGCATGTATGACGAGAGACAGTATCACCCTCTTATCGCTTCTGTGATATTTAAAACATGATAAATCTGATTTAATGGTGTGGGAAGCAATGTTTCAGAGTAACAACACATAAAAAACTTTTGAGCTATTAATTCCTTCAATCTAACCACCCCATCACTCCCTTAGTACACAATTTTGCATTTCTGTTATTGGTAAAATTAAGTCTGTCTACAGCTGTTACTGCACTGCATGTATTACTGGTGCAGACACATTCATAGTGGGATACAGACTCTTCTTTAATAATTTCAGGCAAGTGATAGACAGTGGAAGTATAGCTTAATTCTAACATCATACATTAAACTGTGGAAAAAAAGGCCATGACATTACGAAGTGTAATTCCAGTGTGCAGTCTCAAAGAAGGACATCAAAAAAGAGCATGTTTTAAGGGATAGTTGTTAAAATGCCTGATGGTTATGTATATTAAATGGAACTATTCCTGAAGTTCAAAACAGGGATTATCAATGAGAAAATTGAAAGGAATTAAGATTGTGTTAGATTGATATTTCCAAGCGTATTTTACATTTCCAATTAGCTTTCTGTTGTAATTCAGAGTGGTGGGGAAATTATTCTTTTAATTTGCACACAGATCTCGTATTTTTGAGAAGAGATGAAAAGATAGTTTCATCATTCGCCAAACATTCTCAATATTTATGGAAGTTATGACTGCCTCTTAAAACTGAATCCAGTGTTATCAAAGAATATAAACTATAAGAATATGTTTAACAGAGAGGTACCCATAGTACTTGTTTCTGAACAAACTCCAGTCAGTTTTACTGCACAGAACAGAAGAATTCACAGGTCTAAGAGTGCATTTCCTAATCCTAAAGCCCTGTGTAGCTGATAATCACCAGATGTTGCATTTTTACTAGGCTTCCTTTTACTGTAAAGAGATTTATCAACATCTTAAATGTGTAATTCCCAGAATGAATACTGAGTCTTCCTGACCATCACGTACCATAATGGTGTAATTTTTAATGAGCATTACAGAACAGAAGACTGCTTGCCATGGTGTTTGTAAAGCACTGCTGATCTCCAGGCCAGTTTGCAGGCCAGGCCAATTTTATTTGATACAGTTGCTATAAATCCTGGCATTTCAGCTACCTAGTGATGCTATTACTGGTTTACTATTCCCTCTAGTGACTTCAGTGAAAGTTTAATCAGGGCCTATACTGAGTCTTAAAAGAAGAAAGTGAAAGAGACGATTCTCCAAAAAACAGTCTCAAAAATGATCTTATACATGGAATATAAGGCAGACACCCATTGATTTCTGTTTTGATTCTCTTGTCTTCATTAACTAGAAAAAAAAAGTGAACAACACTCCCCTAATAAAAAAAAGCTAAGTATGGGAAAAATTCTTTCAACTATCACAACAGAAGTGCATAAAACTTTCACTCATGTTATCTATGTCTCCACTATAGGGCACTCTAAAATAAGGACCATTTAGAGAGGAATTTATAGCTCACCTTATCAGAAGGTTTGAATGGATTTCCTTGTCCACTTATTCCACCACTGATACTAAAACCAAGGCCAGGATTCTTCTCTATTCTCACACAAAACTAGGTTAAAAAGATACGGCAAGATAAGTCAATGCCAACATTAAAGGCTACCTAAACAATGGCATCCTCTTCTCATATATCACATTTCACCCTTAAGGAGATGAGTTGATGAGTTGACCCTCTCAAAAGCTGTACTGAACAATACGGTAGAAGTCAGTAGAATAGTTATAAACAGAAAGTGTTTTCATGATTTTAGCATGCTGCAATGATACCATAATATTCACAGTGCTACATGTATTTTTGCATATATTTTAAAATTTTATTTTCAAGGAGAAAAAAAACCCTTTAGACTTGTGAAAGAGCAGTTCACAATGGCCAAATTTTTCACTTAAACACTGGGATAAATCTGTCAGTGAGGCTTCATCTTGTGCACTTTTATTTTTCCAGAAGGTGTCAGACGTGCAGCATCCCTGGTGCTATGCCTGGGACAAACCCAAGGACTAAGTACTCTGAAGCTTAGAGATCTTTAGACCATTGTCAGTATCAGGGACACAGCTCTGATAGCCTGCACTTAGCACCAACCAATTTTACAAGTGCCTTACTCCAGGAAATAGTGCTGAATCTTCTCTTCTAGTCAGCATGACTCTAAATGGCATTGGGTAATTGAACATAAAATAAAAATTACTGCAGTGTAGCTTAATGACTACCCATTGAGCCAGTCTGAGCATGTACTCGAGCCACACAGGCAATTGCTTCTGAATCTCAATGCTATACTCAGGGACTTAATACAGGCAGCTACTTGTGCGGATTGTCCAACGCTTTACACAAGAGAAAAGTTTACTAATGATTCTGAACCTTACCCTGCAACTCGGGTGCCTCAAACAGTTACTGCAATCATTAAGGCCAAATATAATGGGGATACGACCACTTAATGAAGAAACTCATCAGCGCCCATTTTGTTTGACTGGGGGCACTGGAGCTACAGCTGGCCTTTCTTAGCCTAAACTGCAGCAGCCAGTACAAATCTGAGAAGATCAGCATCTCGCCAACACATGCTGCACTCTTAGCACTGAACTAGGTTACCGGGGAATTGGCAGAAATTGCAAATTAATTCGGTATGACCCAGTGATGTCAGCTCTGTTCAGGAACTTTAGTGCCAAATTGTGTTGCTTGGTCAATCCAAGGAAAAAATGGTATCAGTCTCTGGTGTTGGGGAAGAGGATACACCTGCTTCCCTGCCTCCAGCTCAGCCATGCTCGCCCATGCTGTCTGGCTCAGCTACCCTCCGTTATTGCCCTAGGCTCCCTTTTCCTGCTGTATACAAGGCAGAAAAAACCGAGAAAGTTTTTGTCAGTGTTATTTTATAGACACACTTTCTCACCTGCTCCTGATACGCATCCGTACTTCTCTGACCCTTGGTTTGGATTAAACACCGCCCTGTCTGAGGTGCTCGAGAGCTCTGCGAAGAGGGAATCTGAATAGGCAGTGGTGGCTGAAACTGCTGAATGGTGACTTTGTTCATGTTTCCTTCATACTGCTGCTCGCGGCTCCGATGCTGTAGGCTTTGTGATCCCATTAAAGTCTGGATATGGCTACCTGCCTGTGGGTAACGTAACCCGTTAGGCCAGAAATTCAGGAAGCTGAAAAGAAGCAATTATTACAACTTACAGAGTCAAGTAAAAGCAAACCTCTTAAACCATATCAGAGGTTTGCCTTTTGACCACAGTTGGAAACAACTGTGATTAAAAGCAGCAAGGATATGCCTATTGCATTTAGTGACCCTAGGAAGTTTAAGGGAAATTAGCCATATACAGTATGTTTTATAAACAGAAAATATTTTTTCGTCATGTCATGATATATGTTTCTGCTCCGAATGTTTTGTGAACTGAAAACATTTAATAAATTGAAGTAGGGTGGATTATTCATCACAGCACACTGAAGATACTGGAATGTTGGGGTTTTTTCTAACGATAGTTTGGAACAAGACTTATATCCAAACACAGATATTGGCCAGTATTGTGCACTGTGTACGGAAAGCATAATCAATTAAATCCTATGCCTTGTCATAGGAACAAAAGTGGCTTTTGCAAAATGTAACTAATCAAATTATCAAATTTCTATGATAATATCTACTGATTTGAAGATCTAGTATTTTGTAAATCTAAGTGAAATACTGCATTTACATTGACTTGGCCTTTTGATATTTTCAGAAAAAAAGGATGGCTGCTATCATTCTTCTATCTCCTCCATCCCCATTGCCTTTCACATTTGCAGGTGAGGTTTGCTTTCTGTATTCTGTTCTTGACATGGTAAAGTTGCATACTTGCTTACTCTTCGATACACAGTGTCTATTTAGGCACATGAATTACATAAACATTTGAGGCAAATCTTTGCAAAATAAATTAATTTGAGACAATTTTACACTTTTCATATTTACAGAATTCAGATGTTGTTGCTTATAAATAATCGCATGCAACTTAGCAGTAAAAGAACGAGCAAAATTCACACTCCATTGTATGATCAAATATTATTACCTCCACAAAATATCACACTGTTGCTACTGAGAATTTTAAGATTATATGTACCCATCAAGCAGTGCTATTGTTTGAACAGCCTGAATGTGAAAGAGCATTATGATTGCATGTTGTAATATCTACACATCTCTATGGACAAAGCAGACCTATTCAAACAACGTTTCACACATTAAGTTTACACCAGCCAACAACACAATCACATCTCATCATGAAGGTCTAATCCTCAGTACTACTGAACCTTTATGATCCTGGTGGAAAAGTCACCAATTGTGAGACTGTATTTTAGACAAGATTAAATTTAATACAGCAAAAGATCAAAACATTTCTTACCCTTTGGCCAATCATCTGGACTTGGAAGTTATCGCAGCCAGGGCATTAGAATTAATTGGTTGCCATAGCAAAAATACATCTTAATGGATTTCCAAGATTTGTCTGCACAACACATCATTAATACAGATGCAGTTGGAGCTACTCATGTCACTGAACACAGAATCCCAGCAAGACACACAGTGACTGTGAGGAAAACTGATCTGTTCTGTCTTATTTTTTTGCTGACTACACTTGAAGAAAGGGACTAGGTAGAATACATGTCTGACAGTTTTTCATTTTAGTACAGGAGGGATAGTCTTGAAGTCAGTAATGACAGAGAAAACTTGCTCCTTGTGGCCAAATCTTCAATCCCCAACTCTTCTTAAAACACAGCTCACCTGTGTACATGAAAGTGCTGAATAGACATTGACAAACTTATTCCAAGAATAACCTGGTGAAGTCAGCCTGTACTGTGAACGTCCCACTTTACAGGTCAGAGAGATCTTCAATTCCTCCAAGATCAGAAGGGAAGGAAAATGCTCAAGACAGACTTTTTAGCTCTTCATTAACTCCCTAGAAGCAACAAGCCATGCCCACAGTGGAGATGTGGTGTGCTTGCACCGTGGAGATGCAAGGTGAGCAGCTGACGGTGTGCAGCCAGTTCTGTACTTCATGTTATGTCAGAGACTCACCACGAGAGGATCCAAAAAAAGTAGAATCTCATAAATTCTGCTATTTGCCCCAGACATAATCCCATATCCACCACAGCAGTCCAGAGCAGGTGCACTGTCTGCCTCAGAGGAAGATGTCTATTTCAAATACAAAAAAAATTGTGCTTCGTCACGGAAAAGCCTGAAATCTTCTTTATCAGGTTAAAACACCTCTGGATTGAACAGCAGATGCTGGAAATGCAACAGAAATAGCCTCCAGCCTCTCAGTCATGGCTAACAGAAGTACTCCCAAGTCAGAAAGGGAGAGAAATGGTGACTTGGACACTTTTGTATGTCCCAGTTTTGAGGCAGCTGCCTCGCTCCAGTTCTATAGCATATGCTCCTTCCACATCCACTGAGACCATTACAGCGGATGCAGGGATCTCCAAGAGTTTGCACGGCTTCAGCCTTCACGTGGACTGCTGCGATCCTGCAGCAGAAGAGGCCAACTAACACAGTCCTACAAAACTCAAATTTGTGTAGCTCATCCTCTTACAGGGTCATCACCCTGCACCCAGGTTGGCTGGCCTGATTGTTCATTTTCCAACTTCATTCTCAGTCTTCAACCTCTCTTCTTCATAAGGAGTGACTTCCAGGTTCCCTTTTGGTGATGCCCTGCCACACTTCTACCCCTTCCCTTTTTATGGAGGAGCAGCTAACTCAGAATACAACTGATTTAACCAGGCATGTAGCTGACTTGTTGACATGACAGAAGAAGTTGTCTTCCAGGAAGCATAAATACTGTAGTGTTTTAATAAATCAGTGGATTATTCAATTTGAAGATTAAAATATCCAACTTTTCCGTAAGAGAAATAGTCCATAAATTATGGAATGATCACATAAATGATCATACTTAAAATAAAATCAGCATTTTAGCTGTATTCTGAACAGCAAAAAGGACAGAAACAACCACTTACACACCACATAATTATGTAGTGATTACTGTGTAGTATTCCCACCCTACCTAACATAATAGCCATCACTACACATATAGTTGCCCTCTATGTGTGGGTAATTTAGGAACACGTATTACTGTGTCTGTATATGTACTACATCGGCCTGAGTACACAGTCCATCCGCCTACAGTACACACTCTTCCCGTTGGAAGAATAAGTCCCAACTCTTCTTCCAGTGATTTCCCAAGTATAGCTCTACCATGTAGCGACTCTGCTCTGCAGGAGCCCATTCACACTAGTACTATTATGTTAGTGGAAAAACAAAACATATACTACAGTTTATATTTACATCATTTAATTGTTTGTTATGCTGAAGTTTAATTCTATAGAAGATTTTCTGAGTCTAACGTCAAATAATTGGTGTATTTTAATTCCCAGATGCTGGGAAACCAGGACACTCAAGGTCACTTTCAGTGGAGAGGAGATTAGCATTGTCATAACAGCACATTGCAAACCACCTCCTGAGGATGGTGAGTAAACAATTTTCAGAATTCATTTTCTCACTCCTGTTAATAGACTTTGAAGAGATCATATCACTACTTCTTGTGTATGCACACTGTGGCTCTTGCTGGAAGTGGATAAGCTGCCTTTCTTGGAAACAGGAATTATTTATTCTGCAGAAAAAGAATCTCTATTATGCAGACTGCTTCCCCAATTTCATTTGTATTCTTTACTTTATTTAACATCCACCGCAAAGTTAATTATTTTCAGCTCAGTGTCCAATATTTACAGTATAATTAAAGTAGCTGACAACGGCTGCAACAATGGATTGCTCCACTGAGTTAAGCAGATTTCAGTATGGTTATGCAATGTTTGTACTTACCACATCTGAGCAGCAAGATACTGAAATATTCAGAATGAAACAGAATCTGCAGTTTCTTATTATAGTAACACTGATGATGCACAAATGCAAGACATAGATGGTGTTAGATTGTGTGAATGGATAAACGCAGGTTTCATCCCAATATGCCAGTGAAGATAAGCAGTGACATCTCTCAAATTTCTTATCCTAGTTTCTTGCATATCAGAAGATAAAGAAACCCTTCGAATAACTTGGCTGTCAGAGCCAATTCCATCAAACAATGCCAGGGCACCCTCCTGCTCACCCTCCTGTGCCTGGGAAGGAGTCTCTGGGCTGCTCTAGGTACAATGGCTTTTGTTTCCCATCTTCAACCAATTCTCTTGTACATGTGTATCTCTTGTCGCTACTTTTGTATGAAGGCAAGGGCTATTGCTTCTGAAACTGTCTTGGATAAAAAGATGTGAAGCCAGCAGGGAGACATTTGCCTCCTCAGTGCTGACAGCTAATTATGCTACAGAAGCTATTAGTATGCGCATTATGACTTTCACACCAGTTTTATTCACTCATAAGACTTTCCTGCAGGAATGAGCAGGACCGATCTCCACATAGATAACAATCAATGTAATTATCACCACTTACATGTGCAGCTCTACCTTCTAAAGCTGATGGCAAACACAGTTTAGTTTGTCAAGATCCTCTATTCTCCAGCTTTATGATTAGAGCATCTAAAAATGGCAGTTTCTCAGTCCATGAGCAGAGCCAAGTAAGGGCTGGGAGAGAGCAGCCAGTGTTTTCACAGAAACAGGCCAGATCCAAGCACTGTAGTTTAATGTCTACCACCACAAGGTACTAGAAATTAGATCCCTTTCTAGTGAGTCTATCAGCAAATGATGTGTGCCTAGGATGTCTCTGCAAAAAACGTCTGTGACTGTCCAGACACTGGGCTGGCCTCCATCCCAACACGTTTATTTTTTGTTGTGAACTGAAGAATGTAATTGAAATGAAACACTTGAATAAAGACTTTTCAGGACAAGAGGGAGCTAATGGCTGTCTGATACATGCAGAAATACACTTGCCAAGCCCACTGTGCCCATTTCACACACTATAGATGTAACTACTAGCACCTGCATAAATACAAAAACAGGTAGCAGGCATGAAAACACCATCCTTAATTCATAGGTATTATTGCTTTGAAGTTTGAAACAAAAATACGCATTTCCCAAACCTGTCCTCATTAACTTGTTCTCATCCTTCCAGTGATTTGCTGGGAAAAGATGACAACCATAGTTGTGTCAGCAGCTTTGCTCATGCTGCTTACCTTCTTCGTGACCGTGTCCGGTGGCACGTCCCGCCGCCCCAGCGGGTAGGGGTTCCACTGGCTGCTCACAGACACCTCCTCCTGCCCGTTGTCCAGAATGCTGCTCTGCTGCGATGGGGTCTGTTGCAGAAATGGTAGGGCAGCCTTTAGTCACTGGACACACCATGACAGAAAATTCTCTCCTCATATTTATTTCAATCAACCCAGTTAAACTGTAACACGCTTGCTAAAATGGAAATCCTTTTAAATTTCTATGGTATTTCATTAATGTGTCATCATATTGCTGTGGGACTCTCTACAAGCAGGAGATCTTGAAAGATATATAAGAGAAATAATGAGAATAATGAATGATGAGAGAAAAGAGAAAATTCATTTAACTCATTATTTTCAGAGAAAAGAATTTTGGCAAAGTTCCATATTTAAACAAGCAGTCTGCCATTAACCATTTGAGTTAGAACTTTCTTGCTGGTCATTCAAGCATCAAAAACTTTTTTATTAAGTATCTGCCATGGATATAATTTATATGCTTATATTTTCTTCAGAAAATATTCCTCAATGGTAATATTGAACTTGTGACTACTGTTACCTCATGCTATGCTCTGTGTATCACTGTGTGTGGTGTGCTTCTCACAGACCTCTCTCTAGGCTATGGCTGGTTTTGTTCTGAGTTAACAGGCTATAATACATACAATATTAATCAGTAATTAAATGCTTTCCTGAATATGAATGGATATAACACACATTTAAAGTTTCCTAAAGGAGCTTGATACTTTTGTTACTATTTTCCACTTTTCTCTCCTTTTATACATGTTTCTTCTTATCACTTTTTCCCCTGGTTATTTTACTCCTGTTTTCAGTACTTTTGAGGACATGTACTTTTTCTGTCCCATCCTGATTTTCTGTTATCTGTCTCTGTATTTCTTTACCATAGCTGGAAATTTTGCTAACATGGGTATGGCTTTTTGTGTCAGCCTTTCCAAAATGCCAACACTGTACTACCACTGACAGCACTTAGCATTATGTAGTGCTTATTCAGTTAACTGCTTATTCAGTTCTGATTAATGGTAATCTGCAAAGAAAAAAAAAGTCTGTTCTTCCCCTCTGTCATTCAAGCAATTTCTTCTTCAGCTTAGATTAAAAAAAAAATCATGATACACTTCTTCAGATGACTGACAAACAAATGAAACTGTCGCTTTGAAGTATTAAAACTGGTAACTGCTCAGTTAAGAACTTTTTTAATGCAAGCTTAAAAATCCTTTAGAAGTAAATAGAAGTAAATTGTGATTAAATCATACTCCTCAGAGGGTAAGTAAAAAAATTCAACCCTAATTATTTAAAATCAAAGAAAACTTCATCATTCTCTCATCATCCAAGAAGTCTTCCAGAAAAATCAGGAAAGCTGTGGTTTTCCTTATATTAAAAACCACTAGAAAAACATTTCCCCTGTTGAAACTACAAGACCTCCCTGCAGAGCTTTCTTTACACACATTAAGCAAAAATGAAACCACCCTCAGCACTTTTTCCATAGGTTATCCCTCACAGCTCAACAAACACTGGTCCCAGTGCCTGATGCAGCAGCACTGCTGCTCTCTCAGATAGCACAACACTCTCAAATGCTGGCAAGTTTGGGCACAGAGCTATACGCTGGCGTATGGACATGCACGAAACCTGACGATAAGTCCCTCACAGGGAGCTAACCCTTTGTGTCCAGACAGGCGTCCAGGACCGCGAGCAGCCTGCCTGAACATGCTGCCAGGGGTTAGCCCCTGCCCAAGGCTTCCCAGCCCAGGACACACTGAGCCCTGTCTGTCCATAGATCAGAATTTCAGTCCCAGTTTGGGCCCAGGTAGGGCAGTTTTGTGCCTACACAGACTCACGAATCAGCCAGTCTGCCCTGTTTGCTGCACGTCCCTACGTAACCCTCATCCAAATGGGGTGCACATCATCTGAGACCAGGGCAGCAAACAACTTCTAAAATGAAGAAGTTCAATTACAAAAATTTCTGCTCCGAGTAGTAGTAAAAAACAATGAAAAAGAAAGGCCATCATCTTTGTGATGTGAATTATCCCTTCCAGAGTCACCCACAGACTGAGGTGCCCAAGGCTGTGCTGGAAATCTGCTCACCTCCCTGTGAGATGAATTTATAAAACATGCTATGTGCCCTCACCATGCAGAGACAGAGGGCATTAATGAGGCAGCTTCCTAAGGGAACTTCTGTTTTTCCTCCTAAGTGATACATGTGAATACGCTGATTATTCCTAAAGAGAGGTGGTACTGTACAGTTCTGAGAATGAAGTGCACCAAACCATAAACTTTTAAAAGAACTGTGAGATGGCTGCCAAAAATTGAAAGCATTCTTCTGAAAAGTGTTTCTTTTGTCACTGCAGACAACGCTGTGCCGTTTTTATAAGCTACTGACTAATCTGCAGAGGTGAGTTTGCATTCAAAATGGAAAAAGAAAAAAATATAGATGGGTGCTTTCTGCTTTCTCAATAAATAGGAAAATTCTGTGATAACAGGTTTTTCTTTTCATTTTCTGCAGCAAAATGAATTTGCCTACTTGCAATATGATTCATTGACAGAGCTTGGACAGACTGCAAACAAACTACGTATCGAATAAGTCTAGGTAAAAAATGAAAAGCAGCAGTTAAAACATTTTATACATGGAGTAGAATCAATGTAATAAACTTTCTCAAAGTAAGTAATTGCTATACTTGATTTCCTGATCTTCCACTGGACAATTAGACCTCACTCATTACTCTCTTGAATCCAGGCCACAAGAAAAAGGAAGAAGAAGAGGTAAATATTAAGCTGCTGTGGCCTGGATTCATTAAGAAATGCAAATTTTTTAGAACATGTGAACGAATAAAATTAAACAATACATATTATTTGTTCAACAATATTTTTTCACTGCTTTCCAAACAGTACAGTAAGAGAATACACCACCTTCATGCACTTCAGCATCACATTTTGTATGGGTATGTAGCAATGAAATGCTGGTGAAATATAAAGCGGAATAATTCACATAAGATCACACCCCAAAACATGTCACTCTAAACAGTTTCATGAATTTCCTCAGACATCCATATCTTAGTATCCATATTCTTAAAGTGATATATAATACCTTATTCCTAAATGTGTATAGAAAAATAGTACCATTATTTGGACTTGATGTCAAATGGACTTCTTTCAAGGACTTGTGACAAGAATCAGTATATACCCAAGTAGACAAACAAATTCTTTGAAAGAAAAAAACAGTATGACCAACACTGGAAAGCTGTCTGTGTCGAAACACACACACATATCTATGGTTAAGATTTGACCTAGATGTCATCAACTGAACAACAGAGAAGGACACACTAACATTAGGACTTGTTTAAATCCAGGGACAGCTGAATGGGAGGTGTAAATGAAGCTAACAGTGTATGGAAAGTAAGTTACAGCAGGAGAAACCTGACAATGATCTCTGTGTGTGTGTGTGTGCATGCGCGCGTGTGCTGCTAACCTATCACAGTTTTGCTTGGAAATCCAGTGTACGATGCATATGCCTGTATTAGTAAGCTAAGCAGTGCTACGGCCTGCCCTCTGGCCAACCAGCACAATCTGGTCATGTTGCTGCCATTACATTATCTTATTCTTCTAAATAGGCTTGGATCTAAACTCTTAAACAGGGCATTGGAACCCTCCTTTGGCAATTTCTGGCCAGTGTTGATTCTGGAGCCCCGGCCAGGGATTGCCTGGGAGGGTGCCAGCTGGCCTGGGCCAAACCACGCCTGAGGCCAGTCCAGCAATTAACAGCGCAGATGATCACATTTCAGTGCCTGGATCTGTGCTCTGTTACCCTTTAATTACTCACAGAGATGTTGCTAATTTGTACCAACAGCTACTGATGCTAATACAGTAAGACACTTAACGATGCTCATCACTTCTAGCGCTGCAGTAGCCCCCTGCCATCACACACAATCCCAAGCGCGACTGCTTGCAAGTGTCTGGCAACTGGCTGCTGCTGTGACTCCGGTGTGGCCGTATGTGATGCAGAGTAAGGTCTCGGCATCTCCTCTCTGATACTCTGAAAATACTTCAGCAATGTCCCTCTCTGGCTTGTCATATGTGCTTTTCCCATCAAACATTTGTTTGTGTATAATTGTATATGTATGTACTTATCAACAATATATCGCTAATAGCTGTAAAAAAAACAGTAAAAAAAAGATAAAATTATTTTCTTTCTATAAGCATTACTCAACAAAAGTTTAAAATTAATTTAGGTGTGGTAGGCATGTACTCAAAACTCATCAACTATTGCAGCATACCCAATTAACGTTCATATGTTAAAATCCCTGTCTCTTGGAGCCTATTTAAATGCATATTAAACATTTCTACACTAATTTTTCTAAGACCAGTCACAAAACAAAACACGTTCTCCATTTCTGTGCACAGATTAAGTCATTGAGAAAATGATTGCACCAGTCTGTAACACAAGAGCAGAAAGCAGTAATGACAGCCATGTGAGCTACTTAATCCAAAAAGCAAGATTACTGAGTAGGAAAACTGTATTACTATCATCTTTGCTTTTTGGATTGTGTATAGTATAAGCATGAGTAATAGGCAAAAGCTAAACCAGGAAAAAGCAAGGAGTATTATTAATTTATTTTGTAATGCTGGTATATGCTGGCTATCCCATACTTACTTTCGGTAGAGGTAGCTCTTGAAGCATTTGGTTTTCAAATTTAGATTTAGTCTGCAAGTTTAAAGTCATGCTTCTGCCGGCATGCATTGCTGAAAAACCTCCAGAGTGCAGCATGCCAAGGCTAACTGTGTTGTGTTTGTAAGCAGCGGTCTGAGTAGAGGAAACAACCACGTGACAGGATATGAACACACATGCTCATTGAATTAAGTATCACACATATATGGTTAATTTCACAAAGTTTTAGTTTAAGCAAACAAACAGTACCAAGAAATAAATAGCTTCTTGATGCATGCACTGGGTCACACGGAAGCAAATACATTGCTAGTTATACATAAAATGGATACCATAAAAGACTTCAACGCTGACAGCAGATGAAATATGTCGTTATCTGTAGTCTGAAAATTGCAGTATATAACGTGGTACAAGTCTTTATTTTGCAAATATGGCCAAATTTTGGTACTTCTGCACAACCATGGATGGGCCGGAAAACATGTATCTAGCATAAAAGAGCATCAAAGGCAGAGGAAAAAACCCTGTACAAGAAGGCTCTGCACCATCTTATGAGCTTTGCGGCTGCTGCCTGGCTAGCAGCTGCCCACAAGGGACAAGTTTTGGTTGGGCCCAGCACAGCAGGTACACAGCTCCTGCACAGACCGGCATCTCCCCAGCCGTGGGCAGATGGGCAGCGTCTTCTCCTGGGGCAGCTGCTGCATCACAGCGCCCAGGCATTCCTAGCGGCAAAATCTCCACCAGGCAGCCCAGCTTCTTAGAGCTTTGCTTATCGTATCGTAACTATCTCGTTGGCACCTGCAGGGATTGCTATGAACTCAATTTAACTAGAGAAAATCACCAGTATCAGCCTTCCATGAGATAAACTATTTCTTAAGCAAATACACATTGTAAACTAAGTGTCAAGATATTTCTGAAACAAACAACATCTGGGAAGTGTTTATTTCCACCAGAAACGTCTCTACTTGGCGTGCACTATTTTGCCTAGGTATTATGTATTTTCCAAGTTTTACACAACACAAGGAAAACAGCTGAAGTAAGGGAAAAGCTTCAGCCTCCAAGCCAGTTTCTAAAGTTTACCCATTTGATCCTTAATATTTTAATATGCATCACATCAGAGCAACTGGAAGGTAATGAATATATTAACACCAAACTCATGAGTATCTAGCATAAAATAGGTATATGGACACATTTTGAAACTAACTTATGCATTTGATGACAGTAATTTTTCACAACCACTTCAGATTATGAAGTAAATCCAATTAATGAAGTAGGTCATTAAATAGTCAAGATCATTATCGAAATCATGCACTATAGTACTTGTACTGTTTTGTAAAGAAGATAAATAAGCATAACTTCCTACTGCTAAAAGGAGTAATAATCATATTCCTTGTTAAAAACAGTGTCAGTGTATATCCAGTGATATTTTTCAGAGTTAAGAGATACCTTTAAATCCCCTCCACTAACAGTGATATGAAAGCTAAAATACATTATTTTATTTTTTATCTGTGATATTTTTCTTTATTGCCTTTTACTGCAAAGATGTATCTGGCATCTTTTAAAGCTCTCAAATCATTACTGAAGTGGTGGATTTCAGCAGCACGTTCACATCTGTTGATAAGGAGAGGTTTTTATTATTTCAGACAGTGCTGCAGCAGTTACTACATTAGTAACGTGCACTGCGTTACTCGAGCAGAGACTCTTTGTCACTCATTTACCCCTCACTCCAGCTGCTTTTGAGCACCCCCAGACCCTTTTGCGGGCCGGTTCTTCTGACACCAATGCAAGAATTTCATTACTGGGAATTCTGGTGGTTACCACTACACGTGCAAATAGTTTGAAATACCGAAACACACAACTAAAGGCATTAATTGCAGAGAAATGCCAAACATACCCTGTCTAACCTTCTAGCTTCTATATGTCTAAGTAGCTGTTGTCTCCAGTCAGCGGGCATTTTAGCACAGCTCTCATTTCCCTTCACAGGGGTAGGCCTTGTCTTTATATCACTGTTATCGGAAGGCTTGTCGCCATAGTTACCCAAGTTATAGTCTGACGGTATCTTTTCCAGCAGAGCTGCCATTGTAGGCCTCGCCGAAACCGGCCTGGTTTGGGATGTGCCATAACTCTCTGTACTGTAGCTTCTTGCAGACAACGGCCTCCTTTGTGTAAGGTTTTTAACTGGAAAGCTTCCAGTATGGGTTTTCACTTCTTGGTAGGAAGGATGCTCATCTTCATACCTGCCGTTCCTCTTGAGGAACTGAGACTCAGAGACCGAGATACTGCTTTGGCGCTCCACAGCTCCTCGGTACGGAGGCCTGCCATACCTATCGCTCGGGGGCAGCTCGTGGGGTTCACTGACTCTCCTGAACATGGACATCTCGGTGGAGCTGGCCAACGAATCTGCCCTCCTCAAGAACCCTGGCCGAGACCCCTGGCTCGCAAAGGGGGCACTGACCGCCTCCTCGTTCACCGAAGGCTGGGAGAAGGAGAACATGTGCTCTACAGGGGGGTAGCCGCGGTAGGCCCTCGGGCTGACCAGATCCTGGGGCAGGTTTTTACTCTGCTGGGGAATGTACTCAGGGTTGAGCTGGAAAGGCGGCGGTATCCTCTTCTCCGCTGTGACCTCCACTGCTCCCTGCGGGTTGAAGCTTTGGTCGAATTGGTAGACTTTCTTCGTGACGGACGACTTCTGCTGCGGCTGCACCTTGACGCTGCCATAGGTCAGCAGCTCGTCGTCCAGCATGGGGACCGACTGGCTGCGGGACATGCTCAGCATGCCGTGCTCCGGGCCCAGGAGCTTGTCCACCCTCTCGTGGGTTCCTACAGTATCATTACCAGATGCATAGTTTTCTAAGGGTATATTATACACTTTGTATGTACCAATGTCTATCTCATCGATACTCTGCGACTTCTTAAATTTGTTAGTTTTTAAATCCCTCATCATCGGAGAAAGCCGTTCTGTACTCTTGCTGATTGAAATAACGCTTTTGGAAGGATCTGGGCGACAGTGGATATGGGAAAAGACGTTTGTGAGACTTCTGTTAGCATTTGAATCGTGATATTCCCATGCTATTCCTGGAGTGAAAGTGCTAGTCATTTCAGGAGACTCTTTGACATGATTTTTCCGCTCAGGCAAAGGGCTGGTGGTGGGGGTGCTTTCCAGTTTGGAAGGAAAAGCTGTCCTGTCTTCAAAAGGACTAGGGGTTCTGGTCCAATTTTGCCAAGGATTGGGAGGAGGCACTTCAGATTCGTGTGTGTTTCTGAGCGTCGGCTGCTCTAGCTCCAGGGGAATGCCAACTATCCTGTCTTGTCTAATCAACGGCCTGCGTCCGTGCGCAGATGTGCTTCTGGATTTCGTGCTCAGGAGGGGGTTAGCACTATTCTCCACTGTGCTCTCCTCTGCAACAAACCCTGTGTTATCGTAGTGCGAGCCATCGTTCCAGCTGTCAGTGAAGGTGTCGCTCAGCGGGCGCCTGTCGGTGCGCTGTGGCAGGTTCCCCGCCGCAGCGGATTCCCGCTGGCTCAGCAATGGCTTTGTTTCAAGGGGCTGTGGAAATGACTGTGCCAGCCTGCAAAAACAAAACAAAATGAAAGAAGATAAAATGCCCTCTGTTAGAGCACATAAGCAGTCATCAGAAAGACACAATTATGAAGCAATTTAATATTCTCCCATCTATCCTTTGGCTTTGGGATCGTACTATGAGATGCACACCTTGTGCCACTGGTTTGGCATGAATGGCTGCAGCAGTTTTTTGCACTGGCGTACAGATTCTGTAAGTACATGCACAGAGAAACTAAGAAGTCAGTCAAAAGTCCTGGGTGGCTCAATGCCATGTTCGTATGAATCCAGCTGAACATATTTTCCTGCTTTAAAAATAATCTTCTATGAGTGCAGGGAAGATTTTTTACACTTACATATTCTTTTTTTAAACCAAAATAGCAGATGCAGTTTGTGCATGTTCTCACCACCAAGATTTTATGCATCTCCAGTGAGCAGGCTCCAGCCTCTCTTTCATGGGGAAGAGTCTGTGGATGGAACTACATTTAGGATGGAACTACATTAGGTGATTTAGGGCAGGGTGTTCCTGGTATGGTATGAGCTTGTTTTCAGGTTGCTGATGGCCAGTGCAATTTACAACTTTCAAAGAACTGTGTTGTTCTTGGAGGTCCAGGGCAGAGTGAGGCTCAGGACAGCAATAATATGGGAGACATACACTCTGCCATCTATGCTAAACTACAGCCAGCTGCAGCTCAGGACCACACAGAGCAAAATAATTGCAGCTCAATTACTAGGCGCTTTTAATGCATGGTTATAGCACATAGTTGAAAAACCAGCTGTAGAATTACTGACATTTATAGAGTATGAATGGGTGGCCAACTCTGCATAGCCTGGGCTTTGAATAGCTATGTACACCTCCGCAAAACTGGGGTAAAAACGTTGTATTTTTCTAATTGAATGCCTTAACAGATAGCATACGATCACTTTGAATGCATATGACAACAGAAGATGAAAGGCAACCAGAAGCTGTGTTAAGAAAGATGATCACACCTGTTCCCCCACAAAGAGTTATTCACTGCTTCTTTAGCCGTTGTCTGCAAGGACCCCATTTTAACATGCGCATTGGAGGACCCTGAGGAAGCCTGGGAAGGGGAATAGTCTGAGTAAGTGCCTGAGGAAACGCTGTTATTCAGACAATGGATCTTATCTGCTTCAGACTCATCTGTCGATTCTGAAACAAAACACAGCAAACATTTTCAGGAGGTGGTATTTGAAAACTAAACTCCAGAAAAATACATTTTTAAATTCGTACTATGGAGATACATATACATGTGCACAAATATGCATGTAATACATTTTAAAATCAGAGTGTAGAACATCTTAAGTAATGTGTTTATCTGTGTACATTACATATGCTTTCATCTAAAAGGTTGTAAGTCAAGTTAGTACCTTTCTTCTCTTTACCCAGAAGAACAAGTTTGGGTGGGTACAACGGAGTCTCTGGCATGGAAGGACGAAGTTCCCCTATCCTCATCTCACTGGCAGGATGTCCAAAGGCATCCTGAGGAATACAATAATGTAGAGTAAACACAGGAAACAGAATCCACTTCAAACTGCAACGAACAAACATTTCACAGCCTTCTTTTCATGAATGTGACAACACACCAAAACCCCACCATACGGGTAGCGTCTAATCATGCTGATTTGTCAGCTGAAAATTCTAATTAGTCCTACATAAATACTTGTAAAAATTATGGTGATGTGTTCATTCTGAAAATGTGGACAAAACAGATGGAACTTGCAAGATACATCAAGGCCATGTAAACATTTTTGATGAAGTAAAGCTCACAAAAATGCAAGCTGCCAGTGGAAATAAATAAAAATTTAGAATAAACAATTACTTCTTATTTCAGGAGTAAGTATTCCTCATTGACTTATTCGTGGCACAAGTCCTTCCATATATTCAACTGTCCCTATAGCTATATTTCATTAAAATTACTTGGTCTCTAAAGAGTTTTTTGCTAAATTAAAATGATTCAGATTTCATCAACTTCTCATTGAGAGTTCAGCAAATCTTGATCTTCAAAGACTGCCCTGCACAACTGTTTTGCTGTTCTGGCCAGCAATGGGATATATACTGAAAATAACATGAGTTAAAAAGTGGAAAGAAAGTGAGCTGTGGTCTTAGGAAGAGATATTTTAAATTAGGACAATTAAATTAGGCTCATAGGATAGCTAGAAGGGAACGAAGACACCAACAGGGAATCCGTGGCATTTCTTGTCCCTGGAAGAAAGTTCAGAAATGAGACAGACGCTGACCTGACGATAGGTGTCTTGGGGAGGCAGGGTTGGGGATGACACTTACTGGAGGAATGATACTGGTAACCCTGCCCTCAGGAGGGGACTTAAGGAAAGGGAGCCAGAAGAACAAGCAATATGGGAAACCCACTTTGTGGGCGTTGGTGCATGGGCTCAGGAAATGTAATGGGAAGGGAACTGACGGAGATGGGCATGGCAACACTGAAAAGTCGTGCCAATGCCAATCAGGATTCTTGTGGGGAGGGGTATGAGAAACATGCATCATCTCGGAAGTGAGAGGATGAGCTGTGATTTCGTAAAGAGTATGGAAGTTGGAGAAGGAGAGTATCTAGTAAAAAAGAGGAAGTTTTGGAGATATTAGGAGAAAATCAATAATTAGTAGTATAAATGAGGAAGGAAATGATTAGGAGAAAAATATTTAGGAGGGAACTTACACTAATGGAGACACTATGAGGATCTCTGTACCCTGACATTTTGTTGTTAAAGATACTCCAGTGATTTTGCAGAGTGAAGTCAATAAAGGAAAGAGATGTAATATTTAGAGAAACAATTTAAAATGGAGTACCAAAACCAAACCCACATTATTAAAATGTAAAATGCTACAATACTCTTAAAATTGCTTTTACTCATAAAGAGAAAACTTTCAGAGGTTTACTCTCCATTAACTACTTTTTGTAGTAACAGTGGAAACAGAGATTTGTAGAAGCATTTGCCATGGGATTTATCCTTGAGGAATATAATTATATTTACGAAACAGATATTTTAATCCTTCTGCATTTGGTGTTCTACTGGAGGTAGTACCATACCAAAACAGCAAAGAACAGGTATCTTCATAGCCCATTTAATTAACCCCCTCAGTGCTAACATTTAAGCAAATATAGCTGCATACTGACTCTTACATGGTGTAATATATTCAAGACTTTAAACTACTTTCACATGCAGAGATCCCCTGTTGTGTATGGTATTTCTTATATAACAGTAGTGATGTACATACAACTTAAAGCTAACAATAGTGCAACAGCATTTTTCTAGTGCAGCACAATCACTTTCCAGTCCAGTGTAACAAACTTATGCAAAACCATTTTTTGAGAAATAAAAAAGTGCACAGCATTCGCAGAGTGTGAAATTCTCCATCTTTGAAGCATGGTGCATGTTAAGTTTCTTGCTGTACCTCTGAGCGTTTTGTATGCTCTTCTTTCTCCTTCCTGTCTGGGATTTCCAGAGTCGATTTATGAGTGTTGTCTGTATCAGACTGGTGACTTTTTTGGAATTCTTTATTTTCACTATCTTCAACCTAGAATCCCAATATTGTGCCATGAAAATTCCAAAAGTTGTAAGCTTAAAATAAAACTACTTGCTGTAAGATAGGAAGAACCAGGAGTTCCATTTTTGACATAATGATGAACACAGGTTTTTATTTCAGGTGCATGATTTTATGAAGTTTTCTATGTTATATTATTTCTTTTTCTTTGTAGCCCCTAGTCTAGCTATTCCAACAAAAATCAATACACTTTTGAAAGAACTAGTCTGGCATTTGTGAATACGCCATGAAAGTGAAATATGTTGTAAAAAATCAAAATCATATTCCATTTAATTCTACTCCGTTTAAGAGGACCTTTCTTCTTACAAGCCCAAGAACAAAAAGGTCACTAATAGGAAAAAAAAAAAAAGTATTATTAATAGGACCAATTGCAAGAACAAAGGGAAGAGATAAATGCAATTGTCTGGTGTCAGAACTTATTCCTCAGGACTAACCAGAGAAAGATATAGGTAGAGGACAGAAAAATATGGTGAGCTGTTTCCCAAGAGAAAATACATGGTAAAAACCATTAAAATAACTGGGAAAGAGAAATATCACCAATTATTCACGCTGACAACACAAGAACATTAAATGATAATCTAGAGAGATGGAATTTTAAAAATAACCTAACTCTTAGAGTCTCCTTGCAAAGAATGTAAAGCCTCCGAATAGGGCAAACCAGGGCTCTGGGCTGATGCAGCATGCACAAGGCAGAGGAATGCAGAACCATTAATGATGGATTTACTCCAGAGGAACAATTAACCATAGAGAGCTGGCAGCACTTCTAAACTGGAGAAGGCTAGGTCAATTTGAAGAACGACAAGCTGGCTATAAAGAAATGGAGAAGCAAAGAAATAAATGGATTAAGGTAAATGTTACTCGGTCTAGATTTTGCTACATTTTAATGAAAGAATAAAGGAGATCACAGAATGCGTACAAACAGATGCAACCAGATAGCTGTCAGAATATCCCTAGAAAGAAGCAAGTCTGAGGCATAGGCATCTTTCCTGAGAATCAGTTAGTGGTGCAGTTTTGTAACAAAGCCTTGCTGAGCCACTTACCCACGTTACAGTCTCTGCACAGAAAATGGCAGTACTTCCACCTCTCAGCCCTGTATGTCAACAGTTTCAAAGTCCCACTTAAATAGTCTTCTCCTGACAAAATCACAAAACGAATTCTATCTGAAGCTGAGCATGTGAAAGGCAGTCACACTTCTGGATATTCTGCTGTCCAAGCTAGCAATTACCTGATGCCCTAAATAAAATTCAGTCACCAATCCATGAATGCACCAAGAGTCACCCAAAAATGTAGGATTATTCCAGAAGAAAGCAGAGTGAAGGATCTTCCACCTGCCCGTAAATCTCTCTCACTCTTCTGGCTGCAGTGGCAGCTTCCAGAAAGGCCAGTTTCAGTAGCCATTAGATTTTAAAGGTTGTCCCAAACAGGATGTTAATACAAGATATAACTGAACCAGTGGAAGGAGAACTCCTGAATGTGGATATGGAATCTGAAAGTGGGAGAACAAAGGAAGCCTGTTACACTTCCTACCTGCAGAGGTGATACAGCAGCCAGCACAATGTTATGGCACTGATGCAATGAGCTCTCACCTTTCCAGCTCCAGCAGGCAATCGCAGACATATGATAGAGCTTTAAAAGGAGACATAAGTACATGAGGAACAGACTGGGGCAGAGGTAGTTTTTGGGACTCTACATGGAAAAACTCAGTAGATCCTGGAAAAAAGTTGTCATCTGCAGGTAGCGCATAATGATTGTTTCTGTGTCCTGGTTTTGGCTGGAATAGAGTTAATTTTCTTCCTAGTAGCAAGCATAGTGCTGTGGTTTGGATTTACTAGGAGAAGAATGTTGATAACACACTGATGTTTTAGTTGTTGCTAAGTACTGCTTATGCTAGTCAAGGACTTTTCAGCTTCCCATGCTCTGCCAGGTGCACAAGAAACTGGGAAGGGGCATAGCCAGAATAGTTGATCCAAACTGACCAAAGGGCTATTCCATATCATATGTCATCATGCTCAGTATATAAACTGGGCAGGGTTGGCCGGGGAGCAGCAATTGTTGCTCAGGAACTGTCTGGGTATTGGTCGGTGGGTGGTGAGCAATTGCATTGTGCATCACTTGCTTTGTATATTATTATTACTATTATCATTATTATATTGTTATTATTATCATTACCATTTTACTTTATTTCAATTATTAAACTGTTCTTATCTCAACCCAGGAGTGTTTCTCACTCTTACTCCTCCGATTCTCTCCCCCATCCCATCGGGGTAGGGGGAGTGAGTGAGCGGCTGCATGGTGCTTAGTTGCTGGCTGGGGCTAAACCACGACATTCCGCCATGTGTCTCTCTGCCTTGCAGTCCGGTGGACTGGCAAGCAGTTGGAGGAATGCACACATTCACCTTGCCTATTCAGGTGATCAGAAATACAGCCAAGCAGATGCATCCAAGACCTGACCAGAACTACCTATCACCAAAGAAATCAAAGTTACAGATCCCCAGTCTACAATGATGTATTTTAGAATGAAAATTTCCATTTGCAGTAGTTTAATCTCACATGGCTAAGCCTGTTAGCTGACATGGTCAGGATTCTGCAAAGATAAACTGCAGATGCTTATTGACTGGTCATCAGTCATGTACTGCAGAGGATATGAGACCTTCTAACACCATCCTCAGTTACAAACCATTGAGAGGCTCTTGTCCAGCTCTGTTTGTGGTCTTCAGTGTGAGCACAGAAGTCTCTGTACTGCCCTGAGTTGCAACACCGTGATATGTGAATTGCACTCTCTGTGCTTTCCCATCTCTGGAGGAAACAAGCTTCTGTTGCTCTTTATCTAGATGGAAATGCACCCAATTGCATACATCTCAACGAGGTTGCTACCAATAGAGAATCCCAGGCCTTTTGCAAAAAAGCCACTTCACGGTCCATCAAACATAAACCAGGCCTACATGCCCTGTGTATATGAGTTTGTAGAGAGTGCCATGTCCAGACATGTAACACTACACCTCCTGAGTCCTTGTGCAGGTGGGGACAGACAGAGCAGTAGCCTCAGAGGATCAACTAATGTCTTGGACCGATTTTATGGAAGGCAGGCTTTATCTTGGATGCAGCCCTGAATAATGCCCTTCCAATCCAGACACTTAGAAAAGGTCAAGCAGAAGTTAAAGTAACTCAAAATGAACTTTAAGACATTTGACATCCTATCTGAAGAAAGGTCTCTTGTGAGTCAGACCTCCAGATAAGTAGATCATTACCTCCTTTCTCCTTTGACAAGAAGGCACCAAGGTCATAACCTCAGTAAAGATCTTTTGTGCCATGGAGAAACCAAAAACTCCATAATGAAGACATTTCTGACTCCTGGTAAAATATAGGTAACTCTGTTGCAAAGGGCTTATCAAGGTATGGGCTTAAAGCAGATACAAACCAAAAATCTTTAGCATATATTCCTCTCCCAATCAGAAGAGAGTGTCATTGTGCATCTCATTAGTGGAAAACAGCTCCCACAATAGACGCATCAATTGAATCAACTGAAGCCAGGCGTCCTGGGGGAAGTAGAAGTGTGTAAGTCTTCCTGGAAAGGCAAGATGATCTTTTAAGATGGTCTCTGAAACTTTCACTAAAAACAAAACAAAAAGAACACTCTTTTCCACCCCCACCTGTTGAAGGCTAACTCTGAAACTTAGCTAACATTGTATCCGGCCAAGATGTTTTTGTACGCTGGCAAGTAAAGGACACTTAATCACCCCTAATCAGAAGAACAAACACTCAGTATCCTTTAACCGAAGACATCCCGGAGCAACTAGACCTTGAAGAAGTACTCAGAAACTGATAAAAGGGAACATCCGACCCAAGCAGGTGCCAGAAAAGCTGGATGATTGCTGAAAAACAGTAACTGGGGGAAAGGTAATTCCAGCACGGGGAGATCACAACCACCGACTCAATTTAGGACCAAAAAGATTTGTCCCCCCACAACCGTAAGGAGAATGCATGCTAATTTACATAGCAAGTGAGGCTAATTAGAATATAGTTGACCAATAGCAGATAGGATGGTAATTACTAACCAATCATTGTAAAAAGAATGATTACTAGCTCTGTAAGTTTTATGTATAAATGAGGCATGGAAAGTTTTGTTTGGGGTGCTAGCTTTGTGGAATTACCACCTAGCACCCATCTCTGTGCAGAAATGAAATAAAATCCATTTCTTGACTCAGTGTGTGGATTGGATTGTTGCACACCAGGTAACGAACTCCCTTTGTGGGACAACATACCTACCCAATCCCCCCCGGCAACCCAAACCCACACAGTAAGAAAGTCAGAAGTTAAAAGGATTGAGGTCTTATTTTGACTGAGATGAGACAAAGGTCCCAGAAGATCCAGTACAGCTGAGGCGGTATTTTTCTAGCTGTTAGCACTAGCATCTGCATCAGATGACTCAAAAAATAACAATCTCTCCTTTTTACACAATATTAATAAACCTGCTAGGAATTAACACAAAGGATGGAACGCTATAGGTTGGACTAGAAAATACTTTTTTTTAATCCAAAGCTGAGAGTTATTTGGAAGTATTTCCAGTTTATTTGCCAATCTATACATATCAAGAACATTAACTACAAAGGTCTTAATTGCTGATTTGTATTTCTCATTGTTTCTCGTGGAAAGGCTACACAACACACTAAGTTATCACGGACTTCTTTTTGTCCAAAATGCACATCTTTCAAAATGACTTAGGACAATGAAGAGGTTTATTTTAATTGATGATTAGTTAAGAAATTGTTTGCTTATTATAACTGAAGGTGGAAGATGATACAGGGGATTTGAAATGTAGCTTGTTACTCATCACAGATGCTCCCTTTAATTATTTAGGAACAGTTTTGTGAAGAGACATGTGTAAATTAATTGCAAGAAAACCCAAAAGAGATCAGAAAAGAAACCAGTTTATCTGGCCTCTGAGGATGAAAAAGTGAGCATTGCACCTGAAATTAAATTACCTTGTTATTAGAAACTGTCTTCAGTCTAAATCTATATCAGAAAACACCTGCATTTTCAAACTATTTTAACTTGAGGCTTGAGATCATGTCTCCTAATTATCTGAAAAGCAAATGGAGCTTAATTATGTTTTATTTAATGTGTTACAACTGAAATCATGCTAATATTATTCACAAAATCAGTCACAGTTTGCCTACAGTTTCCCATACCTCTTCTTTACCTTCATACAGGAAGCCAAAGAGAGTAAAATGTATACATCAGCCTGCTTTACAGCCATAAAATCTTCCCAATGTCATTATTTGTATGAATGACAAGAATACTTTTTTCTTTAGTTGACAAGATAGTTGTGTTACTAGTCTAGACTAAGTATTAGGGAAATTAAAATAAGAAAAAGTTCCACCATCTTCCCTATTATAATAATAGAAAATGAAAAATACAGCTTCACTGATATGATGGAAATAGTCATGCACTCACATCAGTTGCTTGTGGTAGAAAATTAACTAGGAAATTGCAATCACATTATTTAATTGCACTTCAGGAATTACTGCAGGCTCTTCAGCAATTCAACTATTTTTATATAATGCTTTTTGTGATACTTATGCAATTAACAGTTCACGCACATTCACAGAAAAACTAGATATGATTATTTTGTTGTTGCAAAAGTGAATGCATTTTTATCAAAGAATGAAATGTAAGAATGAAATTTGTCTTCATCTTTTTCTATGTTAGCACACAGTATGCAGTCACACAAGCATTTCAGAGTAACTGTAGTATTTTATGGTGTTGCTGCCATTTACTCTTTCCTTACACCTCCATAATGGAGGCTTCACTGGGCTCTGCATACTCACATGAGACTCTGCTGTTGTTCAGTTTACTGGGATGTAAACATTTTAGTTCAGCAACTTAACATTTAGTTTAACAGCAACAAAACCGGTACAGCCACCTATTTCTGAAGCCTGCATCACCAGACACAGCCACAAGACCAAACACCTAATGTCTTTCTTAGACAACATTGATTCAAATTCCAGATAGATAATATGTGTGTGTTGACAGTAGGAATAATTAAAACCCACAGAAAGCTATTAAGAATATTCAAGTTCAAAAGCTAGATGATAAAAAATAAAATGTATGTATTCAGCAACAACAGCAGAACATGTCAATACTCATGGCACAAGACATAAGTTGGTTCAAACGTCAGATTTACACAGTAAGAAAGAATCTAATGAGTAAAAAGGCATAATGGTGGAATTTAAGATTTCAGATTTAGATAAAAACATGAATGATTTAACTTAAATATTTTAGTTTGAAGTACTAATTCGAAGTGTGCCTAGATTTGAAAAAAGCCTTCTGAAGCCATCTTAAGAGAAAACATTTGGGTTTTTTTTTAAGAAACAAAAATGTTTAACTGTAAATAAAACAGACAGTACTGACAGAACAGCTACAGTGACTGTTGAATATGTAAGAACAGCCAATCTATGCAAAGGATATGGAAAATTGAGGAAGAAAAATTCATGTATACACAACTAGCCAGAGACAGGGAGGGCAATGAATTTATCATAATGTTTAAATAACAAAGGAGTGAAAAGATAATGTGGGGGTTTTTTTCCTCATTTATTTCTTTTGAACATTAAGACTTCATAAAGATTTTCAAGGTATTCTTGTAGACCTGTCCAAGCTTATAAACTATCAGTACATACAGCCAGGGTAAGAGATTTCCTTTACTTATAAATCGTGCCTGCACAAAGTCAGTCATTAGTGTGACTGCTAATGAGTAGATGCCTTCTGAGATCAAGCTTCAGCTATTTGTACCAGCTTTGCACAAGACTGCAGTATTTAGGAATTTACCTTTCAGTGACTGTATTCATGTTAGAATAGAAGATTTTGTTACTATGCATACTGACCCACTTCTGGCAAACATATTAAGGGCTACATTCTGCAACTCATTGTAAGTTGCTATTCAGAAGGTGCCTGATCTAAAGTTCCCTGCAGTTGAAGAAGCACTCCTGCTGACTTCATTCACTTTTGACAAGGTTAATTGGCTACCTACTACATGTAATGTGAACAGAAGCAGCAGAACCTATGGCACAGTAGGGTCAGACAGAACAAACTGATTTGTCATTAACATATTTGATGCAGAAATACACTTACTTAAGTCTGAGATATAAATCGTGATCAGGTCCATTCTCCTGCTAAAATGCAAGTCTCTCATATGATTAAAATTTAGGTGAGTGCTTGTATGTATCAATACCAAAATTCAGATCTAGGTAGATTTAAACCCAAAAATTCAGTCTGATAAACTCAGCAGTACTGGGAAAAACAGCAACTCAAAATAAAACTAAATTAACTTCATGGAACAAAACTAGAAACTATTAGGTACGAAGTTCACAGCGGATGCAGAATATAATTTGATGGAGTTATGTTAAAACCCCATCTTGAACTCTTGAGAGGAACAACGATCCTTTTACATTACCTCCACTGAAATCTCCTTTGGTGCCATGGGCCACTTGTGCTCATACTTTTCTTTCACAGTTTGTTCACTGTTCGCAGTTGGTGTTGAGTTCTCAGGCCGTACTCCATGGCTTGTTTTGCCCACCAGATTTTGAACTGATTTTACCATATTCTTTAAATCCTCCGGGTATGGAGTGGGATAACGTTTTAGATTTATTTCAACCTGAACATTCATAAAAAGAATTAAAGCACAAATACAAAATGAAAACAGCATGCAAACTAAAACCATGGTTACAGTACTATGGCTAAGTGCAAATTCCTCAAATTTTTAATTAATCTGTTTGAGGCAATATGTTACATATAGCTAACTTCATGGATTTTTGGACTGAAATTTGCTCTCAGTTACACTATGTCAACCTATAATGGAATTTCAGTGATATAAAATAATGGATGGGAATGGTTCCCTATAAGCCTATCTGTTACCCTGTGAGAGTATTGTATTTTAATTCTACATTTTGCTTGAGAGTACTGACATATTAAATCATGCTTTTTCAAAACAATACTGGCGTAAATGCAGAATTAATTTAGCTGTGTTCAGTGTACTGAATTAATCTGAATTATCTATGGAAGCTGAGAACAGAATCTGACCTACTGGGAGCTATCTGCTCTTTGAGATGTATAATGTATGTACATGCACTCAAGTGTATTTTACTCTTTTCTCACACAGAAAATACAGGAAAACAGGCTCAAACCACTACAGAAAAGTCACCCTAAGTCACACTGAATAGTATTTTAACTGACTGACAGACCTACAGATTTTCTAGAAAACTCCACATTTTTAAGTTTATAATTTTTATCACTCAGAAGTAGAGAAACATTGTATTTCCCAAGTCCAAAGCAATCCTAATTTGAAGACAAGTCTACAAAATCTCAGGGTTGAGTGAAAGGGGAAGAGTGGCTGAGAAGGCTCATGGATGACACCACGCCCTGTCATCTGGCAAGACATTACACTATCAGCAAATTGCTCTGAGGAGATGGTGCGGCAAATGACCACGCCAGGAATGATCCAAGCAGGAAGGACAACATACATGATGCTAACCTCTCCTTATACCTCTCCCACTGTGTTAGAGACATATTTTGTCTGCTGAACATCACACCACATCATGAGAAGAGATGTTGAGGAAACAGAAGTGTGTATCCGAACAATGCATGACCTCGGCAGGGCTGCTTGGGCTGAGCAGAGAGTGTGGGTAGCTTGTAGGTCTGTCCCTTGAGCCTAGCCTGAGGCAGATGCTTTCTTCTCAGCACAGGGCCCTCTCCTCCACAGAGCATCCCCTGCCCTCCCCACTCCATCCTTCATGCTGCAAACCTGCCCTATGTCCACTGCCTTTGTCTGACCTGTGAAAGATGGTTGTGGCTTAAGCACCAAACTCAGGGTTCACAAGGTGAACCAGAGAGCACACTGTGGAGCGGCAAGCCCACTGCTGAGTGCATGTAACAGCCACCAAATGCAGTCAGCAGAAATGCAGAAGGTGCTGGCTGAGCCTGCCACTCTCTTTGGGCCTGAATGTGGGGCTGAAATGCAATAAAAACCTTCAATGGAGTAAAATTACAGCTCCCAGTGCAAGCTGTGTGTGTCAGGATAACTGTTCCCGGTTATGAGGCTGTGAAATTTGAAATTACTCCACATTTACCGTGTGATAAGTATTTGGAAGCATTTACCACAAAGAAGCTTTTAGCTCATTGTGTACGTGAGGTAAGCAAAGGGAGCTTACTTTTAATAGCTCGCTATTATAGCTGTTGGATTTTAAATTCCTAACAAGCAGGAAAAATATAATTTTGGATTGAAATGAATATGACCTGTTGATAGGATTATTTTAGAAGCAAAAGCATGATCGATTTGGAAAGTAAAACTATATGAAACACTAGCATACAATTCTGAACCACAATAGAATAAACATTACGGATAATAGATTCTGACATGACTTTAACATAAAATGTTAAAATGTATGACTATGATGTCATATGTCAATAAAGAATTTCAACAGAAAAAATAAATTAAGTCTGTAAAGCATTACTCAAGCTCTGGTTGATTTATGGTTGAAAGAAATCATATTCTAGACATGGCCTAATTAGGCAATTGCTTTTTCACACAGTGCAGACCATGATTTAAGTGTAAGGTCTACAGACAAACAGAGCTAAAAGTCAAGTCATAGAGCAAATCCTCAATAAGTACTAGTCAAGGAAAAATTAACTGAAAGACTTTCATGAGATAGACAAGTCATAAACAGGGATTTCAGCAAGAGTTTCCTATCACTGTGAGTATTAATATTAAACAGTAGAAATACTGGCGGCTGTGCTAGGTGATATCCACTAGAATGCAGATATTTTCATCACTGATTTAGATGTATCATTACAGAGGAAATCTGTACTCCCTGTCAATACAATTCTTGTATGTTTAATGCTACATCAAAAGTAGCACGACCCTGAAAAGAGAATTTTCCTGATGGAAGAAGTTGTTGAACAATTTCAATTACCAAATCTATTTTAACATATAGTTGGCTGAGAGTTCAGTTTTAACTATGAAAGATAAAAAGCGAAAACTATGTATGCATTTATAAAACACTACTAATGTTTGTGGTTACTGCCTATTGATAATTTATTCATCCCATAAAGGTCTGGTGAAACTGCTAAAAACACACATGTTAAAACCTCCCTAAGACCTATTGCAACACATGGATGGAATGACACACACTAAGTTGTTAAAAGGTTCCAGCAATTAGCTTTTAGTTCATGTGCATGCATCTAAACACAGGCTGGTGAATAGTTCAGTCAAATAACTCTTTACAAGACTTTTATGGTCATTCATATACAGAGATGAATTGGCATTACTGGGAAAGAGCACGGACATACCAGAAGGATGCAAATAAGCATTTCTATCTTATTAATAGTAATTGAATTTGAACTCATTCTTTCATGGCTTGGGCAAAAAGGCTGTTTTCCATGACAGGGAAAAACCACACACACACCTTCAGCAGGAAATCTTTGCTTTCATAGCCTGACAAGATTTCCTAGATTTGAACAGTGTTATTTCTCTACTTTCAGTTTTTAAAAACTACAGGTATTTATGGGTATCTGGTATACACACAGTGAGTTATGAGAGAGGAGGGATGCTCTCTTCAAGGTACACAAACAGGAGGAAATACCAGCTCCTAGCTCCCTGCTTAGCTTTTCATTCAATAATTCTTCTCTATAAGTAATAACTGTAGCATCACCTGCAAAATTTAGTGTTTTGGTCTGATGAGAAGACGTTAGGATCATTATGGAGGAGAGGAACACTGGATTGTATATGGGAATAGAGGAATCTCATGCAGAAACAGACTCATGGACTACAACACTGGTTTATACCCATTCTCTACGGATGAGAGGAAGAACAGGTAAGTAAGAATTCCAGGAAATATATTTGTGTTGGACTGTTCCACAACTAAGGAGCAGTGACACAAAGGACAAAGACTGTCTTGACCTTTGGATGGCCAAGCCAAAATGTTATGGAGAGGTGCAGCCCTGTGGGACATGGATCACCCACGTGGTACAAACCACTCCTTCCGCTGGCAGCACGGCTGGCTGCAGGCTGCCCTTCTCGTGTTCTGCTGCAACTGGGCTGAGATGGCAGCTGACCGGTGCGTACCTCTGGGAATGCAAACTCTGCTCCACAGACTGTGACTTTGGCAGCAGCTGCCAGGGATGAGCAAACAGGCCAGGTAAGAAGCACTGCAACCAGAGCATCCGTTGCATCCTGAACAGCTCTGGTACGGCGCGCCCGGGCCTGGGATCACACCATGCAGAGACATCTGCTCACAGCATGGGCACAGGCCAGCTATTTTTGTTAAGTGCTGTTTCTAGGAAACCTGAAAATGTGGTACTGTGTCTTGGCTGTGTTTGCCTCCCCGTTTTCCATACAGCAGATGGCAGCATTTGAACTGAAGTACAGGAACAGCACTCAGTGGATGAAGGATTTATTTTTTTCTACAAGAACAGTTTACTCAAAGGAAACATTTGTTTCAGTCATTCACAGTGTTCTGAAATATACTAAAAACAAAATGGCTACCTAAATGATATAATTCATATATTACATTTCAATATTTAAAATAATGCTTGCAAATAACAATACAATTAAATTCTATGATCTTTGAAATTGGTATCTATTTCTCTGTTAATATTTCAATTGTTTTGCACATTTGGACAGCCATATTACCGACAGTTAAAATGCTGATAAGAAGTGGTGGAACAATATAAACTCTCCCAGATGCTCTGCCTTCCATATATGACCCATAAATCTGCAGTTCATTTGGGGTAAAATTTCAGTTTAATCTATTTACTGTGAGGCAAAAGTTGCTTTTTGACTTAATTTTCCATTTTACTAAAGCAGCAGAGTCCATTACCTCTGGTTACAAGAGTTAGATGAAAATTCCTAATTCGGAAAAATACTAAAAAGAAAAATCCAAAATTTCCAAGAAGATCTAAATGGAATGTTAAAAACCTATTAATAATAGTATTGTTAATTTTAAAATTAAAGTATGATTTAAATCTCCTCATATGATTTTTGTCTCTGGCAATACATTTTATGTTGGGTATCCTACCACAGTTAAAAATTTACAGTGTTATATGTTTGATCTGGGGTAATTACTTTATACTATTCAAGAAATAGAAATATTCATGCCACATAAATGTAGATGGTCCTGACAATATCCTTCTAACAATGTAACTGAGTAAGTGCTCAGTTGAAAACTCTGGGATTCCATTAATTTCAGATAAATGGGGGAGTATATTCATGTTTCAATCTTCATTTTTGGTAGGTTACAAAACGGATGAGAGAGACCCTCTCCACTGCACATTCCTGTGTAACTCTATGAAGTTGCAAAGCTTTCATTGACTTCCACTTTGAGAGGAATATGGAATCCCCTATGTGATCTAAGTATTTCTAAAGAACGAGGTGGTTGGACATTAATTCTAAGTCTCCCAACATTTTCTGTTAATTTTGTCTTCACGACAAAACACCTGTCACAGTAGGAACCCAATATCAGGGTTATGGGCCTGAACTGACTTATGAAATCAAAGTTTTGCTCTCTAGACAACAATAGCAAAAGCAGAAATTGGTATTGTGTATTTCAGGGAGAACAGATATGTTATTCTTCCTCAACTGCTGTACTTGAAACATGGTGACGAGTATTTGCTGGGTATTTAGAACACAAAAATAGTTCAACTCAAGATCTGTAAATTGGACCCTGTCCATAATACGTGAATACCAGAATAAATCAAATAGAACTTACCTTAACTTTCCCTGCATTTTCCTCCTCTTCCTTTTTTTCTTCAAATTCAAAGGCAACAGTCATACGTTGCTGTCTCTGCTCCTCCCATAAAGTAGGGTTAAAACTATCGCTGTCTGACTGGAAATCTACAGTTAAATTGCAAACAGCAATGCACAAGAAAAAGTTATTAGTGCACCCAACAGAAGATTGGAAATGATCTAAAAAGACGTGTTCATAGTTGATCCTGTAACCTTGGGTTATTGTTTTAAAACGATTGAGGGGGGCCATGAGGGTAGTAACTGACAAACCATTACAAACAGAGTTTAATATTAAAACTGAAATGAGAGTGATGGGAAGCAACAGGGTTTTGGAGTAGATCTGGAGCTGAGGGGCAAACTCACTAACTTAACACAGGTATGTTAGGAGCCAAACCCTCAATTCTGCCAGGCTGAGAGCTCTGAACCCCCCATGTCTAGGAGCTGGCCCACCCCCCAGCTCTCTCAGATGGGTCCAGTGCCTCTGCAGGTCGAGCTGGCTCTGGCCAACAGCCTGTCTGCATGGCAGCAAGTCATATCCTAGAATTTCTGTCCCATGCACACTCAATTCCCAGGTTCAAATTGTTTATACAAGCCCATTCTTCTGAAAATAAAAACGTGTTTAAGAAAATGTAAATCTGATGGCCTGCGAATAATGGATTTGCAAACAGGATTCCTTCATGTATGACAAAATATGCATGACTGTTATGTGTGCACCACTGGCTTTATGTGTCAGAAGAGACACTCACACACAGAACCACATCTGAAACCCCTTCCCCTCCCTCCCTCTATTTTTTTCTCCACTATCTGAACAAGCACTGTTCCTGCCTTTGTAGGAACTGCTGATGGCGTTTTACCTTCATCACCGCGGGGTTGCTGGGGAAACATGTAGTTAGTCAGTACTCTCTGCTTTGTTTCTGGGTGAGCCTCAGTTTGCAGTGGAATGAGAGCCTTGGACTGTACAGGAAAGGCAAAACAAAGAACTGTTAACTCAGAGCATGTGTGTTAACTGAGATGGGATTTTAGGATTTGATAAATAGAAAATACAAGATTAACTAAAATTCTGTATGAAAATAAACTTCTCTATGGACTAAACCAAGTATTACTGGTAGAAATGCCTCCTCTCCCATTCCTCACTTCTGTAATTCCTGTAATTCCTACTGGGATCAACAGAAGAACACTAAATATCAGAAATACCGACTGCATGTTCAGAGTCATACCAGTGAGGAAGCTAAAGGATCATCAGAACAGAGCTGCAACTACACAGTTAAAACACCCACATTATGGCTGTGATCTGTTTTAAGCTAGGGCTAATGAGGAGTAAATTCATGATAATTATTAGTTCATCTTGAGGGTAAACCTGGTGCAAGATACTGGAGAATTTACATGGAGGTACTCTGAATATTCAGATGTTACTGTTGTGTTTTACTTCAACTGATTATTTTTTATTATTGCTTTGCTCTAATGTAGCATCTAGGAGTGACTATCATAGTTCATAGAACAGAAATCAATCTATGCTATACCGTGGAAAAGTCTAAATGCTGAAAAAATATTGTATATTTAAAAGGAAGCGTATATTCTGTGGTTGGGCTGAGGAGTCATGCGATGTTATTTTTTAATGGAAATTAGAGTGGAAAAAATGAGAATCCTAATTTAACACATTAAAATTTACTCGTCATTTTCTATTATCCCTCCCAGTTAGTTTCCCCTCCCTTCAGCTTTAAAATTTTTTGCTTAGCTGTAAAGTAAACATTTAAGGAGCAGTGCAATACGTGTGTACCAATGTAAATCTATTGGCTGCATTTGGCTTTGCTATGATTTGAGGGCATGGCTGAATGGTATGTGCTGGTCAGGCGTCAGCAGGAATTTCATCTGACATCTTGACAAAGAAATGACCCCGTCTGCTGGGCCATGCCCCATGGACAGGCACGGGCTCTGCTCTGAGTGGTTCTGCAACCAGCAGTGCTCGGCACAGGCGTACGCACATGATCTCCTGCAAATAGGCAGCTGCAGGACCCGAGTCCCTGTGGCTTTTTTATAAGGATAAAAGGATGGATTAATTTCCAGTAGCATGATAATTGGCCCCTAAAGAATTATCCTCATAACTTCAATTAAAGAGGTACAATAGCTGACCATGGGCATTATTGCAAAGTGAGAAAGATGAGATTATGAGACTTTATTGAGATTATTAAAAACTGTTAGGTATGTCAAACATTTCTAACATTGTAAAAATTGAGTTTTTCTCCATTTAGAGTTAAATTATGGAAGTCCAAAATTATTCTATCCACCAATTCTGGAAACGATTGAGACTTACTTTAGTGCTCAGATGCTGACTGAACTGTCACATTTCTCAGTGTTCATGTTACATAATTTGTTTGAAAAGAGAATCTCAAAGAATATATAGTAGTGAAACCAAACCCCTTGGAACAAAGAAATGCATACTTAAGTTTAAAAGGATCTTAAATGAGATTTTTTTCCAAAACAAGACTAAGAGTTCTTGTGCACCTTTTACATGTTCAAACTCCCACTGACTTTAATGGAGTTTAAAAAGTGCAGAAATGGAAGCATGGACAGGAAAAGGGAAAAGGAAGACAACAAGAATGGAAGCATAGATGGAGTAAAGGATGGGACAGACTAATAACAAGTTTGGTAACAAAGTCTTACCTCTTGAATTTCTATTTACAAAATATTCTCCTGATACTTCTGGCCTTTATTTACTACTTTTGCAAGACTACAGAAGCTTAGCTAGATGCAAGTGATAAATCCTGCAAAGGTGATCTTTCCAAATTAATAAATGACAGCCAGAAGAATCTATACCTTGATAGGAAAGTATAAAGCTGGACTGGGAGCAAACACTTCTAAAATTCTACTACAATCATGTATTAAATTATAGGTTTCATTTATGGCCCTTGCTAAGACCCCTAGTACTTTACTAAAGAAAATATGAATATTGAAAGTCATTACCTGGTTGTCAGAAAGCCACAAAGCTGCAAGTTCTTTAAGTTTAGTAAAAGTGAATGGTAAATTCTTCAGTCTGTAAATGATAGTATTGGAACAACATGAATACTTCATTTTCAAAATAGTTTCTTTTAAATATTTGTATGTAGCATTTTATCTTGATCATACTGAAATTGCTATAATTTCATATCTTTATTTTCTCTCACTTTTTACTAAAATATGATATTTTATTAAGGGCATTCCACATTAAGAGTGACATTTGGAATCTAAAACTGCTGACATCATACCCTAAAGGTACTAAGGAGATACCAGTATTTTGCCTTGGCTACAGTGTAACCAAAGCTACAGCTTATAACACAGAAAACAGAAAAATACTTGGTCCCACAGAGACTTACAGGAAAGACCTAACAGTTTTCAGTGTAGCTAACAGAAATCCTTTTATTGGACATTTAAGTTTTGGAACAGAAATACTCTAAGATTATTGAAAATTCAGTTTTGCAGAAATGTTAGGAAAAATATTAAAATAATATAAATATTCATAGTGAAACTAAATGACAAAATTAAATGAAACAGTAAAAAAATTAGTATTTTAATTATACATGCAAACACATTTACTAAAAGTGATCTGAATGTGGGAATGGGGAAATGATGACTAGATACTTGTGGAAATTTCATTCATGTTCTTCCCATTAACTAATTCTGAACACATTATTTTTACTTTTCAGTCTGTACCAACATGAGAGGGCTGTTCTAACCACATACTGATATTCTCCCATCTTTGTGTTAAAAATTCCCTGGACTGACCACTGACTGGCTACAAAGACAAAAGCTAAATGTGATTTAACAAAAAGAAAAGAGGAAAAGCCCTTTTCTGAGAGAGTCAGACAATCCCGTACTGTGGAAAGAAAGGCTCTTACAGAGACATTCACTCACACCTCAGATAAAGACAGCAATCCACTGTCAGGTACTTCACCTGCACGGCATCATCAGGAGAATCCTTCACTCCTCTACCAGCAAATAACCAACAGTACTCCTGCAATCATCTTCATATGAAAAATCTACCTGTATTTCTGGGAGACAAGCACCCCACAGGCTCTTGTACCACTGCCTCTATGCAGCACTTTGAAAGCGTATCCATTATGGAATGACTTCAAAAGTATTTTTTCCACAAAGTCATTACCATTAAAAATTGTGTTATTTCAGAAAGCAGTGTGTACTTACTGCAAGTAATGCATTTTAAAGATTTTAGTAAGAATACCTTATACTAAAAATGACCTATCTATAAAAGTGAAATAAATTGACATGAATGTATACACATACATAGGGTGCTATGACATAATCTCCAATTAAATGCCTGTATAGATTAGAGTGGTTTTACATGTGTGTGCATTTTTAAACCTACAATTAATGCCATAAGAAAGTAAGGAGTGCCTAAACTACCTGAAATTTAGTTTTCATTCCTGTCTTATCATAAAATGAACACTACAATGTGGAATAGTGCAGTATGTGACTTTCTTTATCAATTACAGTTACAAGTATAAGCTTTAATAGTTAACATAAAGATTCTTAACTATCTCCAGATGCTTTATTCAGAGCTTTTTTCTGTATAAAAAGAGAAGAACTTTTGCTTTTCAAGTGACACCTTTATTTCTTCACACTTTAGGATTCAGTACCTGTAATGTAAGTTTCAAAACTATACAGAAACCTTTGTCTGCACAGGGTTACTGGTGATGTTTCCAATGAACTCAACTTGAGGAGCATGTATCAAAGGGAGAAGCAAAACTGGTAAGCATGCTTCAGAAAAGATGTGTGGCAAGGGGATCTCCAGTCTGGTTTTGCATTTCCATATTCAAACACACACAGGATTCTTTATTTTTAATTCTTCTTTGCCAATATGCCTGGATACCTGTTTTTAAACATCTGAAAAGGTCTGATTTTAAGGAGTCTTTGAAAGAAAAAATCTCAAATTGGAGATCAAAGATGGAGGCACTCAAAATCATTACTGTTTTTTTAAAATTTTCAACCAAGGTAAGCCTCAGCCTCTTTTTCTAATTGCAATGTTTTTGCAAGTTTAAGACTGCTTTTTAAATTGTGTACTGTAGGAACATTTCTCCTTCATCTGTACTAACAATGCACATGCAAACACTCTGACTTTCATGAACAATTGAATTACCAAGTGATTTTGCATTATACCCACTTTCAAAGCAAGGCTCATGGCAATTGTCACTTACACTATATTAGTTTAACCATGGAAGGTAAATACATAAATGTTTTTTCTAGCTTCATCAGTCAAAGTAAGTGTATACTACAGCTACAAAAGATCTCAAATATTAGTTATGCATGGATGTAGCTTGATTACTTTCTACATACTATAGGCCAGATCCTATTTGGTATAAATCAGCGTAACTCTGCTGATTTCAAAGAACTAACTCACATCATCCTCAGTAAAGGATTTGGCCTCCTCTGAAGAGAAAACATCAGTAATTGAAAAAACTGACTAATCTGCACTGCTTCCATTGATCTAATACATGACTGCAATCAGATATCAGTACAAAGAAATGTGACATTTATGGCTGCGCTATTCAACACAGAGCTTCTCTTTTATGTTTAAATGCTGAAACTTCTCACTAGACAGTTTGGAAAATTACATATGTAATTATTTTTATAAATCTAAAAGAAAATATATTCACAATACTAGATGAAACTTTACTTGGTGCATAGCTAGTTAATTAAGAAGATGGCCAAATTAAATTAACTTACAATTCGAAGGCAAACTATGCTGTACCAAAATGACTTATTCTTACTGCGGATGGTGTTTTACTCAGCCTGAATAAATAACCTTTGCAGGAGGCCATTTCTCTACTAGATTCATCTTCTCTTTCTAGATTCATCGATGCATATATTATACTTTCGTGACATTCAGAAAGAATTTTCAAGTAATAAACCAAACATGAAAAATTTACATCGAAACATGTTGAAAGTTAATCATAACAAGCAGCATTACCGGTCAGTCAGTCAAGCCCAGAGATAGTTGTTATTTGTGACAGTTCTCCAAGGTAACTCTCAGCAAATTGGTAATAATAGGGTTTTCAGAGTGTGAAAGTTTAAAAGAACATGATTTGTATTAACCCATCAACATACTCTTCACAAAACCACTTGTGGATATACATGGCCAGCAGTAATTACCTCTTTGACAATGAGGAATATTGTATAATTAAATAACTAAACAGAAAAAGGAAAGGTACACCAGGGAACAGTCTTTTTTTTTAGTGGATCATGTAACCTTAGGACCTTTTTTCATCTAACTTCTGTGGGTGAGATTCAGAACAGTAATTGAGTTCTGACCCCAGGACAGAAGCAGAAGCAGTGAAAATACAGAAAGGTGATGATTCTTTCAGCTCTTCTTTAAGAACAATCTAAAACTAAAAGAAAGGTTACTTACCAGTAACCGATGCTCTTTGAGAAGTGTAGCCCAAATGTACATTCTAACAATTCTACCTCTCAATCACAGGACTCATACCTGGAAGGACTCTGAGGAGAGAGGAGAAGCAGATGGAAGACAAATGTGTATGTGGACTACACATTGTGAAGAACACCGGTTACTGGTAAGACATCTTTTTTTCTTTGAATGAATCCCATGTGCACTCTTAACAGTGACTGAATCCAAGCAGCTACCCCCAATGACTCATTACGTGGTGGAGGTCTCGATATCTTTCATGCAAGTAGGAATTGCACAACTACTTTATCAAATGCTGCATTAGTTCTTGAAGCACTGCAGACAGTGTTATGCCTGGCAAAGGCAAGGATGAATCTCCAGGTAGCTGCATTGCAAGTATCTGGAATCAAAACCTTCCTGACTGCAGAGGGTGAAGCCACCTAAGCTCTGGTCAGATGCACACTAGCCCTCATTAGACTCCACCTTGGCAATCTAATAGCAAGTCAGGATTCAACCCATCATTGCCTTTTATTGTGTAGAGACAACCAAATACTGCATTTCCCAGGGATGAAGAGCCTCTAACAGGATTGAAAAGGTTTGTACCTGTAAAGATAAAAGGAGAGAGGACACCCAACTAAGGAGATGAGGAGTATATAGGCTTAGAGTGTATGGCATGGGAAAGAAAAGCTGGAGTCTAATTCCCTGGTTAAAATGGAATTCTAACATGAATATTTGAAGAAAGTCCTGGAACTAAACCAGCTTCTGGTCAATTAAGATCAGCAAGGTCCATCTTACAGCAATGGGGGCCTTCAGAAGACATGGAACAAGAGCAAAAGCCTGTAGTAGCTGAAACCATAGTATTAAAAACACACTAGAGAAGGACTCCAAATACTGAGCCACCTTTGAGCAAAATGTGTCAGCTCACAAAAATTTGAGAATCTCGTTAGCCTGAGTGGCAAAGAGGTCTATGCCAGGTTTGCCTCCTTCCTGAAAGACATCCAATCAGGTTTTTAGACCAAATCTCCCAAAATGTTTCTGACTTTCATACCCAGACAAGCTTCAGATAATGCAAAGAGGGAGAGCTCCCCTTTTCCTCTTTACGTGCTACATCACAGTTGTCCATCATTCCATGGGCGTGTGACCATTCAGAGAGCAGACTGCAAATTTTCCATGCACTCTGGCAAGGCAAGTTCAAAGCCACCAATATCCCTGTACTCTACATGCCTTGAGCCAGAGTGCACTCCCCATGCCATGAGGAACATATCCAGAATGAACATTTTTGGTGGCAAAAGGGCATCTCTCAATAAACACTTGAGTATCCCAGCTACTAGCAGAGGAAGTCACTGGGATAAAGGCAATGACATAAGAGGCTAATGGATGCACAAGTGCACCATTTACAGTCACAGTTTTAGACACTGGAGGTGAAATTTGGCATGTGACAAAGTAAGAAGGAGATGACCCTGAGGTATCATTCACTGGGATGAACCTGCAGTGGACAGATCCCTCAATGGAAGACTGTGTTGCCTTTGTAAAACTGTACATCCATGATAACCAGCATGGATTGACAGTTATTGTGATGGAGTCCGTTCCCTCTGCAAGGAAAATAACATGTAAAGATGCATGAGCAACTGGACACCTGCCAGAATGGACATGGAATCCTCTCTGGTGTCAGGAGGAGAAAGTCATCAAGGACTGACCAGATAAATTCTGAAAGAATATGCAATCATACGCACAGTCCATCCCCATTTGTTATATAGTACAGGGAGTAACAGCTGCTCTTCAGAAGATTTGTGCAAAGTTAGAGCTTTCATGCCAAAAAGGCTCCATCAGCAGTGTTTTGTGTGAATGGGTCTGCCTTAGCAGTGGAGGCCACAGAGGCCAGGGCTCAGCAGGTCTCATAACAAACAGGCTGACAGGGAAAAGGCTGACCCACAACCCAGGACCCAGGAGCCCATCACCGTAGGGTGAAGCACATGCACTGATCCCTTGGCCTTTCTGCTCTGCTTGTGTGTCTGTGTCTCTTCTTCCAATGGCTCGAAAGGGTATCCAGGAAAAGAGCTGATGTGCTCTACCTTCTCTGTCATATCTGAAGTAGGAAGAGTAGAGGGGCAAAACTGTTGTGGTAACATGGAAAGGATCCTAGCAACAAGCAGAGCCCAAGTACACTCCTTATTAACATATACATGTGGACTCATTCAAAGAAAGAATGGATATTGCCTTAATGTTAGAATAGATATTGCCTTAATGTTAATATGAATGTGAAAATGGGAAAACAGAAAAGTAAAAAAAAAAAAAAAAAAATTCAACATTAGGATGGTATCTGAACTTTGCCCAAACTCTTCAGTGCCAAAATGTTGAAACTCTGTTTTCATTAAAGTGGGAAGTTCCATGACAAAAGCATTATCACTATGTCTCAGCAGGGCAATTTTTAACCCCAGCTGGAACTGATATCAACAAAGGAGGAAAAATTTACTTCTCAAACTCCTCAAGAGAAGTACATGATGCAATTCAACTAGGTTTAAAGGTTGAAGGTCTACAGTCTGAGTCAGTTCCTATCTCTCCTAGTCTAGACTGTGCTCTCCCACTAGTTCTACAATGCTTACAACTCACTGTACAGTTTTTCAGGTGAGCTTGAGAGAACAGCTTCCCACCCCAACAGGCAAAGGTCCGGTTCTCCTGCCCTCCTCACACCTGCTTTGGTGCTCTGCCACTGTTTACCTTTAGCTGGCTTTGGTGTTTTCCAGACTCTATGGTGAGCAAATGGACCGTGAGGAGTGTCATAAAATGAACACAACAAGAAGAACAATAGCTTCTTCCATTTTCAGTGAGATAAATCAGCTCAGTGACTTGTCCAGTGAGCCCTGAGCAAGCATAAGGGCAGATGCAGGGTTACCAGCCAGCACTGAAGGGGGAGTGGGAAGGACAGCAGCTGACATGTTCCACCCCAAGGAAATCACATCATTGGGATCCTGGTCCCACAGTTACCTTCCTCCACAACGGAAATCCCAATCCGCTCTTATACCTGGGCAGCTGGGGAAAAAGGAAGGTGGAGCAGGACTGCTGTTCTGGTGGCATCCAACTGTCAAGTCAGCTTGGTCGGGAAACCTTGCCTGCTCTTACCACCTCCACTGCCTCCTCCCAGCAATGAGCCACCTCCTCCCTCTCTCACCCCAGCAATAGCACTCATAATCAGTAATTACACATGAAGTCTGCGGGGAGACCTTATTGTGGCCCTTCAGTAATTAAAGGGGGCCTACAGGAAAGATGGGAACAATCTTTTTAGCAAGGTCTGTTGTGACAGGACAAGGAGTAATGGTTTTAAACTGAAGGAGAATAGATTTAGATTGGATATAAGTAAGACATTTTTTACGAGGGTGGTGAAGCACTGGAACAGGTTGCCCACAGAGGTAGTGGAGGTCACATCCCTAGAAACATTCAAGGTCAGGTTGGATGAGGCTCTGAGCAACCTGATCTAGTTAAAGATGTCCCTGCTCACTGCAGGGGGGCTGGGCTAGGTGATCTCTAAAGGTCCCTTCCAACACAAAGCATTCTATGATTCTATGAAGTCATGTGCCTGAAATCAGCAGCTGACCTGACTGAAAAGTAACTTGGAAAAAAAAAAACAAAAACCCCAAAACCCCTAGTTTTCTGCTTCCTCAACGCAAACTCATGGCACAATTACAGGTTTGAAAAGAAGGCGGAGTGGTCCAGCTCAGGTTGATTTAATGTGCCAGGGAAGGCATCCTAGAGTTTCAGCTCCTTGGACTCCCAAGAGGCCCCGAACCAGCACTTCCCTGTTGCCTGCCCGCTCCTATGCCCACTCTGTGCCTCCTCCTGCATGTCACTACAGCTGGCTCTGCAGCAACAAGGTGGACCAGCCACTGGAAACATCCATGTGAAAATTCACCATATTTCTGATAGGCTGCTTTCATCTATATCACTTATGTATTCAAGACCTGGACAAAATCGCACTAGGACAGGACAGGGTGTATGGATGCAGAAACAGTGAGGGGAAGCTGGACTGCCTTTGTTGGCAAGAATGCCAGCCTGAGGGAGTTTAAAGTGTTGCCTGAAATACAGCTTCAGACTCTATAGCTGTACAGATAAAAGCACAACTGTAGACTGTTGTGGTGACATACTGATGGGAGAGTACTCCCTGTCCCTGGGAAAGCACTGGAATCTGAAACCCAAAATCAAGAGACCCAAGATTTGATTCTGGGACTTGGACAGTTTCAACACAAACTAGAGTTAAGTTTAACTTTATGTTCTGGTCCATACATAATGTATTTTATGATACAAAATTGCAATGCAGAAAATCATCTAACAGAATTAAGCAAATAATTTTAAACAAATGTATTACAGCAATTTCTGCATTACTTCATTCTATATTTTACGGTCAACCTTAATTTCAACAATGAAACTGCTGACAGTAAATCAGAAACAGATGTGGAAAGTCCTTCCTCTAATTTTTACTGAGTGTGGATGGTAATTACTGGAAAGAAAATGGTATTCACACACCATTTGTTGCACTACCAAGCAAACTTGTATTTCTGTGGTTATACTGAAAATTAACATATTCTTGTAACATACGTATGTACAAATTTCAAGGAAAAGTCAGTCTTTTCTGATGCCTACGGCAGCATGGGATAGGTATCAAGAAAGGCTCATTTTAAGTATTCTGTTTGTCAGAAGAATAGTCATGTGCATAAGAACAGAAGAATCTGTTTTTCTGACAAAACCTTTGCTCTGCTGAAGGAAATAGAAAATTTTCTTTTGATTTCAGTGGAGTCAGGATAACATGCTAGTGTGCTTGCATTTAATGATTTCCTATATATCAGCTTGTCACAATTTTTTAATCATTAAATATTGCGAAGTTATGTACAATATTAAAGCCAAATATCACACTTACACGTGGAAACACCAGGAGATAACAGAAGTAAACAGGTTTTAATCTATTAAAACACACTGGGACACAGATCTTGGCCCCATTCAAGTTTTTCTTTGGATGTCAGTGGAACTAAGACCAAACCATAAAGATTAAAAAAAAAAAAAACCATTATTTTTTTCCTTATAGTTTAAATATAGTAATTCTAAATATATTTTTTTTATTTTAAAATATATTTTATACACATGTATTTTTACAAATACCTAAAAAGAATAGTTTAACATTTTTTGGAAATAAATTCTTATAGCCAGTTAGAAAAATTACGTGAACTATACCTGTTATCGCTCAGATTTAACACTCTCAGCTTCTGCATCTGACCAATTTCATCAGGAAGAAATTCTAGTTTGTTAGAGCGCAGAGACATCACTGTTACGTTTTTACAACTTCCAATCTACAGGAATGAAAAAAACAAAGATGTTAGGATACCTACTTTGATAAAATTTACTACCACTAACTTTTTATGTCATGAGGTGGCCAAATTGTGTTTTTACTATAACTGAAAAAAAGCAGAAAATACAGAATCTAAAGTCAGAAAATAATGCCATCCCTTTGTCAGTAACATCAGGGAAATACCTAGGGTTACTTGCACTACTCTTGAGTGATACTCTCACCATTACATGAATTTACTAATTTACTGGGTTTACTATTTTACCATTGAGTATGTAAGAAAGTCTTCCACATTGTGCAGAAACAATTGGTTTAACAGATATTTTGTATGAGTAGGGATGAAATCTTCGGCCTACCACAAAACATTTCAATCTGTAATTTAAAAACAGAATCAGCTTCTCACTTCTCTGGGCAGTTCAGGAAGGAAATTCTCATCCACAGCCAACGTCCTCAGGTTATGAAGGTAGCCAATGGTAGAAGGTAAGGACTCCAACTCATTACAGCTGCAGTCAAATTCTTCTAACAAAGATAAACTGAAATTGTAAATACACTTGTTAGATGCTATACAAGGACTAGAAAACAAAACCTAAATCTAAAACCTTTGAAAGTTTTAAAGCATCACACTGCTACAGACATCATGCTCTGAAGAGGGAACCGTTACTGCAGATTTCCCTAGGAGAAGTCTATAATAATATAATTTTAGGAATGATTAGGAGGGACACTGTTAATCAATCTTATCCAGTAAGGCAGTTCAAGAAAGACCACTTAGTTTCCCAACATTATCATTCTTACTTTTTGTCATGAGGAAGTATTCCAAGTACTTCAAACAGACAGTGATCAGGGCAATTCATACTAAGCTGAAGAATCAAACCAAAACATTTATAAACTTAACAAACAAAGACAGACAACAGGTAAAGAAATACTGCTGGTGAGAGCAAAGGGAAGGGAAGCAGAAATTGCCTCCAGGGTACATTCCAACTGGTGCACTTGCCATCATTTCTAATACAGATCAGTAGTGAAAAAAGTTGAACTTGGATCCAAACTCAGCAAAGTAATCTCAGCCTGTTGTAGTCAGACACAGCTTTTGTAAAGGTGTTTATCTTTCACATGTTGAGAAAGCTGGCTAAGAAGTGATCTTGAAAGGGTATCTGTATGGCAGGGACCAAAACAAAGCAGACCAAAGTAAGTAATCTTCTGACACTCAAGTTCTCTCTTTAAAAAAATGAAATAATCTCCATTTCTGTCTTGTATCCCTTTTCCTAGATTGTTGTATTCTGTCAAACTGTGAAAAGAAAGAGGCCTGACCTTTTCTCCATGTAATTGTGTTTGCAGGAAGAGGATGAAAGAGACACAGCTGACAGAAACGCCCTGTTGAACTGAAGTCTGGGTTAGCCATAGCCCACAGTACCAGAGCGCAGTACGTATAAAGCACAGCTTCCTAGTGCATGGAATTGACATTCAGTATATTCCTGCATTTTATTGTCCATGATGAGGTTGTGAAATGAGTTGAAGGTTTTGTACTGAGTGCTAAACGAAAGGTCCCTATATTGTAAAAGCCACCACCTTCTCTGACAGCAGCTAGCACCTAAAGCAGAATGAAAGCCAAGGAAATGCCAAGAAAGCTGACCCAATGCAGAGCGCTGACAGTGAGCCCTTGAACCTCCCCACCCACCCCCGCTCCAGTAGGAAATGGCCTTCAGAGGCATTTTTCTGCTCTTCAGGACCCTGTCCTAGCCAGCCACGCAACCCTCAGGACTCTTGAGTGTTTGCTTTTCCCTGAAGACAGCAGGTGGTATCAGGCAACACTTAAACATCAGTCTTTCTTTGGTGATTAAGAATCAACAATTTGACCTTTGCTAATGCAATTACAATAACAGGAATATATATGTAATACATGTTATATAGATATATAAAAATATATACATATGACATATATATTATGCACATACACACACATATATGAAAATATTCTGAAGAAATATCTACTGAATCTCTTAAAAAATTAGGCTGGATATAAAAATTCTTGAAATGAATGCTGTACTGCACTGCTCGTTCAGCTCACAGAATAAAAGTTTTGTGACCCGTTATAAATGCCACCATTCCCTGCTTCTGTTGCCCTCTTTTTTGCTCCACATGTACTACCTATTTCTCTCAAGTGCTTTAATTAACAGTAAGGTTAAATGGCAAGCGATTATTTCTTCCTCAACGTTTGTCATCTGTCCACTAACAAGGGGCTAGGTGCCCAGAAGATTGTCTGGTTTTCTTCCAAATGTTTTGGTAGATCTGATAAAAAGTTTACCTCTGTTACAAACCTTGCTTCTTAGTATTTATGAGTCACAGCTGCAGGACTGGACCTTCACTGTATGTCTAACCTACCTTTATTCCAGTTTCTTAATTAAAAAAAGGTCTTTCAGTCTTCAAATTTTATGAAACATGAAACCAGAAATAGCTATTGCTAACATGGAATTCTCAGAACTTTCCTCTAACTGCTGTATTTCAGTACACTGAAAAGCCAAAGTGAGTCATACAGTGATTAGTGAGAGAGATGCATGGAATATATCCAAAAGCTCTGCCAGGTTTGGTTATAGCTTTTTTTAATACAAGCTTTGTATCCACCACAATTTATTTCAAACTAGATACAAAACAATTTCAGTAAAGGCAAAATTCAGTCATGTTTACCTACTTCATGTAGAATATGTGCTTGACAGAGCGAAGTCCAACTGGAAAGCTTGTTAAATTGCATGCACACATTCTTCCTTTTACTGATGATAACCCAACCAGAAAAGCTTGAAAACAGATAAGCTAATTGAGAACTACTATGTTTCCAATGGCAATCAGAAAATCTGATACTCTGAACTGTAACTGTGGAAGTTTCCCTGACAGTGAAGAATGACTTTATCAGACAATAGAATTTTATTTGAAAGGTATTGTCTGGCACAGACATTCTCAGCTTCTTTCCTTCCTGATTACATCAGCAGCAGACAAATGAAAATGGCCACAATAAAAACAACAAAGTCAGTGTGAAACTATATTTTATCTCTGTAACTACCACGGTTAAAAAAATATGCACTTCAGAAAGTGACTTTTCATTCATCATGGATTGTGCATGAAAGTAAGTTGATAATAACAGTTACAATTCCAACAATGCTAATTTACCTAAATTGTCATTAACCTTACTGTCTTCTCAGGCTAAATTCAGATCACTCTTAATAGGTTTAAAGAAAGGCAGACAAAATTCAGATATGCACCTGCTGTTCAGTTTGGCACCCACTGAAATGAGGCAGTTCACAGTACATGTCCTAAGGTAGATGAGGAACATTTTTAGACAGATGAGTAGAGAGAGATTCATGGAGAAAGAAGGCTGCCATGAATAAGAGTAGTTCCAACACATCTCAGACCCATTTCATACAGTTGCAGCCCTTTTCTCCCAACAGCCACAGCACCCAGATAACTGCCAAAGCAGCCTAAATCCTAAGAGTTAGCTGCACCCACTATTTGTCCAATATCAGGCAAAAGGAATTTTGCAGACCCAGGAATAAAAGTTCACACTTTCCTTTGCAGTATCTGGTACCGTCAGATATAGTATAGACTAGACACACGCACAAAGCACTTACCTAACACAATACACTGGCTTTTGAGCCACTGCACCATTACCTATGTATGGGTCACGACTTCACTCATGACACCTTCCTACCCACAAAGTGGGAGCATAGGCATTCACTCAGGTCCGACAGATAAAATCTCCCGTCTTTGGGTCCAATTTGGTACTTAATCAACGTGAATCCACTGATTTTATGAGGAATGTTTTACTAAGCTGGGTCTACTGTGCACAGTATCTTGCAGGGTCAAACTCTAAATGCCACTTAGAGGCTTGCCCTTTGAACAAGACTGCCAAAAATGTGGGTCGTGGTTCACTATTAGCAATATCGACTCACACAGCATTGAAGTGCTCTGTGTCTCATCATGAAATTGGTCCCTGGAGAGAGAGTTCCCTCCTCCACGTGTCTAATCTTTGTGTGACAGTAATATACTCTGCAGTGGGTACTATGACTATCATTTAGGAGCGAGAGACCCAGTAGGAAACCATCCAAGTGGATGACTCAGAGAAAGGAAGTTCATTCTGATGTGGGAGACACTGTCCTCATTAAATGAGAGAAAGTACTTCATTTAAAAAGCACAGCCAATCACTCAAAAATAATGTGATAATATTAGGTGATTAGCCTACTCCTCTGCACTGTTTAGAGCAGCAGTATGCATCTTTAAAAATGTAATTAAGGCTCCATGACAAACAATACTGAACAGATAATAGGTTAAAAAAAAAGAGGGGTTCCCCTTCAATTTGAACAATTCCATAAATAAGAAAGCACCTTCATGACAGATTTTAAAAATTGACCCCCCAAATTGTTAAAGATAACATTGAACATTTTATTGACCTTTTTGCAGAGTGTCCAGTACAGCTTTGAGCCTTATGAGCTTTCACTGCCTATCAGAATTTATTGTTACACAATGTGTATAGGATTTCCCATTTTGGGATTCGTATAACCAACTTTTAATACTCTCCATGAATATCACATAAATCTAAAGATACTGCAAGAAGTACAGCATGGTAAGCCAAACCTGAGCTTTCAGTTGCTACAGTTGCAATAGTTCACAAATTTGGATTTTTTTTTTTCCTGCCTGTCATACCAACAACTAAATTATTATTGAAATTATTGCTGTATATTATATATATAAACACTATTTATTTACTATATTTTATATATATGCACTATTATTGTGTGCAGGTGTAGTAAAGCGTTGGCTGTTCAGGTTAGAGATTACTTCTATTCTAGAGACCTCACTGTATTATCATATTTGTGGACAAGTCTAAATGAAGTCTTCTAGGCTTTAATTTTGGAAGCCTCAGAACAGCTCTGGCTTAAGAAAACTAATTCCAATGAAATAGCTTGTTGAGCTACAACCTGCTGAAGAGAGAACGTTTTTTGCATTGACAGCAAAGGCACTGAGTCTGAGCGCAGCTCTGCTCACAGAAGCCCCATTCCCAACGTTTCATGCTGACAGCAGAGAATTGGTGTAAGTTGTATAACCACGTGTTCAGTCACACCAGAGAAACAATCATTACTTAGGCTGAACTCTGTTTCTTCTGCATGAATACTACTGCTGGTACAAGGAGTATGATGAAAACAGTACAGCTATAGCTGTAGAAGGCAGCCAGGGACCATGTATTCTGATTTTTTTTCCAACTATCAGGTTATGTAGCATTTCAGAATTAAAATATGTAGAGGAAGAGGCATCCTACAAAAATATCAATGCTAAAGATATGTTCTGCTGGAAAGGGATATGTGTAGTGTGAACCAACATAAAGAATCACCTATTTTCATACTTGTAGACAGGCTTGCATCTGCCCTGAATTTTACAATAAATTGCATATTTCATTTAGCAATAAGCTCAAGACACACAGCAGTACAAGACAGAATTTTGCACCAGCGATCATATAATATGTGACAAAATGATAGCTAAAGGGCATCATTAGTGCTTTTCATAATGAGTACTCATACGATACTTTCGCATTTTGACGTATGCACCTATGAAATTGTCATGACTTTTTCATTTATGATAGTTCAATATTTTAAGAAATTTTCATACATATGAGGTTTACAGCCATTTTCTTTTCAGCATCAAGTACTGGCTGTTGCTATGGAAACAGACGTATTTCCCCCAAATACTTCTATTTCTTCTACTTTTGCTGCTCTAATCATCTAAATTGCAAGTGATTCATACAGAAGAATATCTTTGCTCTTCTTCTTGGAAAATGTGATACATTTCATCTTCTTATCACTTACGCCAGTATAAGTCCATAGAAGTAATAGTGTTGCTCCACATTTAAATGCTATAAGCTGGGTGTTAGGCACACAATTTGAAATTATTTTACAATTCAGTACATCTTTGTCTTATTTTTATTTTAAAAAATGCACACTTCACAAGCAGAAGGGAAAATACATTTTACTTAATGTTGAAAATCATGAGAATTATACTCACTTTCCAATTGCATTTGGCAGAATTGTAAGCTGATTGTCATCTACTTTTAAAGTTGTAAGCCTTTTCAACAGTCCTACAAAACAGGTAAGGAAGTAAGTTATAGAAAAATATTTCTCCTTAGTCTTTTTTACTTTTTGTAATCTCCCATATCCTTAAACAATGATTTCTAACATAGAATAACTTCAATCTACATTTTAGAAAATATCTGTATATAGGACAGTACATAGACACATTCTTGTCCCACTGTAAATATGTTTCATCAAAATGAAGCACTGATCAAATGTTAAGCTGAACTACAAGTAAAATACTAAGTGTATTTCTGGAGTCTTGAAAAAAAGCTTAAAAAAAAAAAATAATAGTAGCCTATCCTAGCAGGAAAAGCAGTATTTCTACTTATTTACTAATGTTTCAATTGAATCCAAGTCCTGTTGCCTTGATTAAAAGGTGCTCAGGTCATAACAGGACATTAGGCAAATTATCTAAAGTAAATGCTCCATTTACAAAGCTTCACAATATGTAGGTATAGACAGAAAACCAGAATCAGACTGAAAACCAGAATCAATCCTGAATGCATTTGTATATGTGGTTAATTCTTATCATTAAAAGAATTATTATATACCTAAGTGTAAGCAGATGCATAACTGGGTAACGTTTACCAAGAAGGGAATGAAACTTCTGCTTTACCAGTGCATAACAGCAGGAAACAATAAAAAAGTAAAGAGAGAAAAATGGGAAAAATATTGCATTACAGTGCTAGAAACAGAGCTTGAAACAGATTTCCACCTTCTGGAAGTTATTAACATTTCAAAATCTGTTTTTTCCCTTGAAAGAATTCTGGATATACTGAAACAGCATTTTTAAAATGATTACTTGTAATTAATGTTTGGAATAATATAAATTAATCACTACTATAGAGAAAAAATGTTAAACTGTATGTGCCATAATATGAAAGCTGAAGAAAATTAAAAGTATTATTAAAAGGGATACTAGAAACACTACTAATTTCAATTGCAGAACATTTTTGTTGAAAACTTTTTAAAAATCAGCATGTTCCAAGAAACAACCAAGTTTCAACAAAATTTTCTTTTAAGAGGAAAAAGTTCCACCAAAATGAATTTCAGCAAGCTCTCATCTGAAAATGCAGTATTAAAATGACTCCTTTTGCTTTGCTTCTGTTACTCTATTACCATTCAGTAATAGGAATTTGGAAATGAGATCTGAATATATATAATTGCAAGAATGTATAATTCAAAATGTAAACATTTATTCCTTTTGTACAGGAGCTAAAGGCCCTCTAAAAATCAATCTGCATATGCATATCAGAAAACCACATAAAGCAAAAATTCCAGAATTTATGGTGAGATGTAGAAGACCAAAATGGAAAACAGCTGCAAAAGACATCTAGTAACATTCATGTAGCACAGTATTATTAATTAGCAATACATTTTGGAATCTTGACTAAGTTGATTTTAAATTGGGGAATTTAACAGTTCCATGTTTGAAGCGACACACTTAGGAAAGTGAAAAAGATGACGATTATATAGTGGGCTCATCAGCCGGAAACAGAAGAAAGACATCAAGTTTTTCCAAAGAAAATGTAAGGGATCAAGACTGAAATGAAATATCCAGATGTATAGAGTGATACACCTACAACCACTTAGCTTCCAGAATTTCTGTATATTCCAAATAATTCAGAAATTCTGTGCATGCAATATAGACAAAAAAGAAAATGAATAGTTTGAACTATTTCTTTGTTTAATGCTCTCATATAGAGTTGCACTACTGTAACTAAGAGTAGCATTTTCCTTCAAGAGTTTCACGCTATTATACTTACTTTCAAGTTTAGATCAGCTCAATTGTATCTTTCTTATTATCTTTTCTTATTTTCTTTAAAATAGCAAATCAGAATAATCAATACCTTCTAACCATGGATTTTTTTCCTGACTTTACAAAATGGTCTTCATGGACTGTCCAGACACAGATGTTTCAAACTCCTTTGGAATTTAATGTTCCAGCTATTATAAAGTCTCATCATTACCAAAAAAATAAATAAATGAAATCCTCAACTGTAAAAGATTACAAGAAATCCTAAGCTTTTCTCACCTATGGAGTCTGGCAGTTGCTGCAACATATTGGAGGACAACAGGAGATCTTCCAGTCCTTCACATCCCGATATGTCCAAATCAACAGTTTCTATCCTGTTTTTTGACACATCCAGGTACACGAGCTGTTTTAACTTCCCTATAGACTTAATAGCATGTTACAAAGTGTTACTTGAGCAGATATACACTGCATGCCAGTTTCTAAGTTTAATTAAAGGCAAACAATAGTAATGCAGGCTTATATTCAGTTATCTCAGCATCTTTTTACAAGATTTATTTCACTGAAGCAGTATCACTGCTGGTCTAACAGCCTTCCTGTTCATATACCTGCAAAAGGAACTGTACCAAACTAAATGTCACATACCAAACTAATTAATGTGTTCCAGATTCATTAAATCTGCTGAAAGTTTGAGTTCTCAGTCATGCAGCCATATTATTTCTTCATTTGGACACAGATCCAAGGGACATTTAGTCACAGTTCACATCTACTCACAATGGCAGTCCTTAAGGTCACTGAGGCTAGACATGCAGGTAAAGCTTTCCTGCGTCAAACTGATTATCTGAATTTTATAAAATCTAAAGTTAGACTTTAGATATTCATAGTTCAATTATGAACGGTTAACCCCAATAGTACACTTTTGTGAATACAGTGTTTAACTGCAGCTATAACATCAATGAGCAACATGACAAAAATTCTTCCCTAATTTCTTTGAAAATCTGTGTAGCATGTAAAAGTTTGAAGCCTGTAGAAGCAACCTGCTTCTTGATCCATTATCACAAGATGGTCACTTCATTCTAGATGTGAAATTTCACTAAGAAAATCAACAAAAAACATGTTGCTAGTTTCCTTAAACTAAAACCTACAAGTGGAACAGCAAAGAAGTATCACTGTTGGGTCTAGGGTAAACGAGCTGGATCTATGACCCAGTGGCAGAGCTATGACACAGACTGGAGGATTACACAGTAGGAGTGAGACAAGGCAGGACAATACTGTTATGGAGAGCTACCATGTGGTTGCAATACTGTGCATCCACAGAAATGGTTTCAAACCAGATGAATAAACGTTCATGGCCTATGCAGGAACTTCCTTTATGGATTTTGGGAAAGCCATGGGAATTGCTCGTGAAGTGTATGGATTCTATAAAAGTTGATGGGAGTGGGTTTTTTTAATTATTTACATATACTTTTAGTGGTTATTTACTGTACACATGAAAAAGGAAAACAGTTTCAGACATCTTTATCTACAGGTACTTTCAAAACAATGTGAATATAGCTTGCTTTTCATCTCTTACCTTGCTGAGATCTGCTCTCTGCTTCTAAGGAGGCAGTTTCATGTTATCTTTAATCATATCTGAGTTGTTGTATAAAGGGAAAATCTCCCTTTCACCCCAACCTTTGCCATTCTACTCATATTAATAGTTGAATACAATCTTTGTTTCTAGCACAGACTACTTTCTTAAAAACTGAATTATCAACATTGGAAACCTGGCAAATCTCTAAATTTTAAAATCAATTACGAGTTGGTATTTCCTTTCTATTTTTAAAAGTCAAATGTTAAAGCTAATATTAACTTTTTTAAATCCCTTGTTTTGGAGAAGGGTTTCATAAAACATCATCCTCGGTCTACTAGGATCAGATTCAGGAAACATGAATTATTCACTGAAAATAATTACACTCCTTGGGATTCAGTTCCATGATCTACTGAACATCTTCAACTCTAAATACCCTCTCCAGGGATTATGATAGCTCAGCAGGACTGTGTTTGGAACTCATTTTAGCACTGGTTATATTAACCAATTTCATTGTGAACAGAAAAGAAACAGAATAATGGTTAAAATGTTTGTGCCCGCACTCTCTTGTATATCAGATATTTCTTCTACTCAGTTCCACTGCAACAACAATACCGCAATATTTCTGTTCTTGATCTCCAGCTCGTTTCAGTATCAAGAAGTGGTTTCAATATCAGCTTTTCTTTTCACTAACAGAGCACTCAAAAAGTGGATATTTGGACAGTGACTGAAAATTATAATTTTCTCTGCAAACATCCTGCTTAACACAAAATAAAAAATGAATGTAATCTATTTAAGACAAAAACCAGTCATTGCTCAATGCAAAAAAGTTTAATTTTGATTAATAAATGTTCAAAGCTGAAGGAGGAAGTACTTCTTCCAACACCTAGACATGTTTGTGCTAGATCTAGTTCTACATTTTCCCTGCAGCAATGAAGAGCATTATTGTGTGAAACATATGATAAGTTACCTGTGTGATAAAATGCTAATGACAGAGATCTCTTTCTCCAGTCATAATCAGTATAGGTATTTTAGAGGGATAATCTCATATAATTTATGGCAATAAAAATTGAAAATCAAAGTTCTACTGTGGGGTAGCAACAACTCAGAAACAGCACTCCTATATAACCATGACCCTAATGTTTAGATTGCAAAATATTATTTGTTCCATTTCTAAATGGTGTGCTTTCTAGAGAAATATATCTTCATTCCACTGCCTCAGAATTGCTTAGTATAGTTGAATCTGTACATACCATCTGTTATTTTTAAGTTTATTTAGATTACTTAATATTTCCTCTTCCTTTTTAAAACTCATGTGGGTTTTTGTAAAACTGCTAGTTAATGCATGTTGACCAAGAAGACAATAGGAAACAATTTCCCCTCAAAATGAAACTACACAAGGCTTAAGTAAAACAGGCACATCCCCATTTAGACACTATGATGTAATAACACAACATTTAAAAGATCTTTGTACAAATGGCTATGCTGAGACTTTTGTTTCTTGATAATAATTAATGACTATATAAACTAGGAACATGTACCCATTCAAGCAAATGCACATGCGTTTATTTACTGCAAGGTCAATAGTTCACTATATCACCCAATAATTTAATTACATAAAATAAATGTTCATACCCCAGGTAGTATTTGCAAAGAATTATTGTCCCATCCACAACTCCTTTAGATTCTGTATTTGTTCAAGAACCTCAGGCTGAGGAAAAGAATATAGTATTATGGACAGTTAAGTTAATCAGTATTTTTTTTTAGTTAAACATAAATCAGTATTTTCTTTAGAAAAAGATTCCCTCTTCACCTTCCTTTTTCTCTTTTAATAACCTACATCAGACTTTCACATAGTTAATGACATGAGCAGTATGCTCATTTCATTTAATTTAACCACTGTTGCTCTTTTTCAAAACTTGTAAAATTTAAGAACCCTTTGGAAAAGACATGAATAGAAAGAAGAACTTCTTAGAAGTTCTTGTTCTAAACAGTCTATTGGCAGTATGTAATTTATGCACAGGGCAAGTAAGAGAAGTGAGAATTGTGGAGCTTCAGAAACAATGCACTGGAAAGAAAGACCAAATCTCATCTTGCAGCACATGTGAAACTCTGCCTTTTGCATGATTTATAGTCTTAAAAATAGCTTAACAGAGTCATACTGCTGAACACTTTCCTGGATATACTGCGTTTATGTACAATTTCATGTCTGCAACTGTCATATTCAGTAGTTAAAACAGTGGTATGCAATGATAAAGCCTTAAAATTACAGTATTAAAATTTAATCTAAGATGTTCTATTCTTTTCAACACTATAGGATATTAGTGAGAGAAACTGAAAAAGGCAGTTCCCCAGATCATTTTTCATTCATTACAGCCATGAAAATCAAGAATTATCAGGTCAGAAATACTTCCACGTTTCAGCCTAAGCAGTATTTTTCTTTTTCATGAAACACTATTTTCACAGGTAAGAAAAGACATTCAATTTGCCTTAGCTCTGTAAAGTTGTAGAGATTTTTTTCAAAGTCTGCCAGAAACTGATATTAAATATTTCATTTAGTTCTGACTAAATCAGATTCTAACATTTTAGAAGTTTGTAGTACTATTTCACTGGAATTATTTCAACACAGTTAGAAACAAATGTATCTGCCTAGTATCACAGGACCTTAAGAGAGATCACTGATTATCTGGGAGACAGTGGTCTAAGTTCTTTGGAATGTTGTAATTCCTATGAGAAAGATGATTTTCCAGTTGACCAGGTCACATGGTACATTATGGGAGAAGCTCGCGATGCATCATCAGATAAGAAAGAACCTGCTAATCTGGAGAGTTCAATCCCTCAGTTTTCCATGTTGTCACATAATGTGTTTCTATTAAAAAATGATTAGTCAATATTTTAAAGATAATTTATTCTGCCTTGGCTAATTCTACCGAAATTTTGTTGTCCTTCAATGGTTAAAACCACTTCTAATTTCCAGGCTAAATTGATTAATGGTCATTTTATACTATTTGTTCCTGTGATGATTAATGTTTCTTTATTCCTCCAGAGTGTTCACTGACTAATGTTATTATAGATAATAATAATAATTTCCCCTTTCAACTTTAATTTTCTTTTAAATTCCTCTCATTAGATAGACACCCTTCTCAAAGGCAACAGACTACTCCTATGTTGTACATATTACAGTTTGTTTATTACAGATTTGAAATTTCTTGAGCATGAATTATGGTATACCATTATTATGGTATACCATGGATTATGGTATAGCTTTACGGTATACCATAATCCAGATGAGATCTCACTAATGTTTTGATAAGTGGTATTAAAAACTTATTTGACTCTGTTAGAAATGCTTCTGCTGATGCATTTTTTTGAGAATATTTTAATTTTCCATGTAGATTGCCACAATTAAGAGAAGGGAAGGGAAGGGAAGGGAAGGGAAGGGAAGGGAAGGGAAGGGAAGGGAAGGGAAGGGAAGGGAAGGGAAGGGAAGGGAAGGGAAGGGAAGGGAAGGGAAGGGAAGGGAAGGGAAGGGAAGGGAAGGGAAGGGAAGGGAAGGGAAGGGAAGGGAAGGGAAGGGAAGGGAAGGGAAGGGAAGGGAAGGGAAGGGAAGGGAAGGGAAGGGAAGGGAAGGGAAGGGAAGGGAAGGGAAGGGAAGGGAAGGGAAGGGAAGGGAAGGGAAGGGAAGGGAAGGGAAGGGAGTATTTCAGTTGGAAGGGATGTACAACCATCATCCAGTCCAACTGCCTGACCAATTCAGGGTTGACCAAAAGTTAAAGCATGTTGTTAAGGGCATTGCCCAAATGCCTCTTAAACACTGACAGGCTTGGGCCACCTCCCTCCGAAGCCTGTTCCAGTGTTTGACCACCCTCTCAGTAAAGAAATGATTCCTAGTATCAAGTCTGAACTGAAGACTGACATTAATCTTCGGTAAAAGCATATTGGATTTTATCTTCTTTCCTTTTCCTTTTCCTTGTCTCCCTACCTTTAACTATTTTCTATCAAAATTTCTTCTAAAGCCTTGCTGCTGACAGCAGACTCTTGAAACTCTGGAAAGAACTACACCAGCCTTCCCCCTCCTTTCAGGCAGAGGTGCTACAATTGCTGTTTATCATTTGTCCAGTGCCATTTTTTGACACTTCAAAGACCGGGAGATTTCAGACCCTTGACCCATACCCTGTCATTTAATGCTCAAATTTTCTCAGAGACCTGTGACACAGATTACCTATTCCCTTTCTTGGTGACACTAAGTCACTTGAATATGGCTACTTAGGAAGTGACAATTTCTATCTTAGGAACACATACCGATCTCATGATTTGTATAATCTTGTTTCCAGAAAATGAATGAAGATAATTACTTCATTTTTGCAACTACCTTTATTCTTAACCCCGTGCCTATTGCTCCAGTTTGTCTGTATGAAGAGCACAGAGTCTTCCAGTGCAAAGGGAGGGACTTCAATAGTCCAGGGATGGACTGTCAAAGAAATCAAGCTCTTCCACACCACCACAGTTCTAGGCAGTATTTTTTGTTTAAAGTGAAATTATCTTAATTTTAATTTTAATTAAAGCTACAGGAAATATCACCCTCAAAATTGTAAGCCATGATTCAGCAGCACTCTTTTTACATACTGTTCTTCTATGACTCTGGAGGAAAGGCGGTTCAGCTTACAGGGTTTAATAGTCACTGGACAGGCTGTTGGTGGATAAGGCACATGCAGACATTTATTTTGCCATCAGTGCAACATTGAGTGCCACAGTATTAATTTGTTGTCCTACAAAAGCACAGGCCCTCCTGAATAGCCCTAGCAGTGATAGGTCTCAAAAAGGATGAGGCAGCAGTTTTTCTAAGTTTTGCTTCTCTTAACATATTTACAGTTTCTGCAGGATGAAGTCAGTAAGCTCTCCTTAAAAATAGGCCCATTTAAAAGCACAGTTTAAACACCCTCATACTGTTTCTAAGAAGTGTCAATCCCTATAGATGCAGTAGAAACACATCTAAAGGGAACAGCCACTTGATTATTTTCTATACTGAGACTAGAGAAATTTCCCGAAAGCTATTAAATCTCAGGGAACCTAATTCTCATCTTAGGGACAGAAACTGCTTTTGGAGTAAAAAATTTACCTCTTCTAATAGCAATTTCTGATTTTTGCAGACTATAATGATAAATATTAAGAAATTAATACATAATTGACACAAGTATTTATACTGAGATCACCAATTCATTGAAGTACTGCAGCAGTAGCAACCAGCTCATAGTGAGAATCATCTGTGACCTTCATCTGAACCACCTGATGTAGATGAAGCATGTTGTTTTATCAACATTCACCTCAGCAACTATGATACATCTTCTATTCTACAAGGAAATGCGACCATAGCATGTGGCCACAATACAATAATGCCTTTTAAGTAAAAGTTTAATGCCCCATAAAGAGAGCATCCAAAACACACAGTCTTTTTATTAAAAAATGGTGCATTTCTTACCAGTTCAGAGAATTCATTATTGCCCAGATCAAGTCTCTCCAGTTGAGTCAGTTTGTGCATTGACCTGTAACAGATTAGGAGATAACTAAGATGAAATTTTTACTTGCAAAATGTCGGCCAAATTTTGTTTAGAAAAAAATAAAGCTCAAATGATACTGTTATTGCAAAAAGAATTACATCAGTCTGAAGCTGATGCAAATGAGAACAATATACTCCACCTTTAAGACATGAGCTAAAGTTCTTGAACTAAAAAGCTAGCAACAATTACTTTAGCAATCTTGGTATAATTTTGCACAGTTGCTCAAGGAAAATGACCTATATTATATTTATAAGCATTTGAAAGTAATATAAAGTGTGACATTTTTGATACAGATTTATAAATTTGTTATCAGCTTCTTTATAAACCACCAGAAAGTGTTTTGGCTCTTTACAGCAAAAGTACGAAGTATGGTTGTCACCTCCCTAAAATTGTACCTCACTACAGTCACGATGCAAAAGCACTTTTGTGTCAAGGATCAGCACAAAGCTTGCATGCTAAACAAGTTAAGCTTAGATGAGGCTTGTTTTGAGTACTTGTGTTGGTTTAACAGAATACACTGAGCCGATGGGGTCCCCTTCTCTTTGGGTTATAGTACAGGTGACCTGAAACACGGATTCCATTTCAGGAATAAGCAAATAGTCACACCGATAAGCAGTGGTATTTAGTGACACTTGCTGTCTGCCAGTAGCTTATGAAAACTCTATCACTGTAAGCAAATCAACAACAGAAAATAGATTTTTAATTAAATGACCAATCTGAGATGCAATCCTTTGATCTGTTGCAAAGCACATCTAGGCAAGTATTCCTCTCTCTGTGCAGTTCATGCACAGGAGCATGGCAGGGAAATGGTGCAATCCATGACACCGCATGTGGTGGATGGATAGGAGCAAGGTGTCGTACTTCGCTGCTGGCTGTCTCCCTGAGAGCCCCTTTTTGGGCAGCCGCTCCTCTGAGGGCAAGAAAGGCTTCACACAGCCTCTGTTGCAAAAGACCGTGTGCAAATGACAGCAAAACCAACCAAAGCAGGTTATCCTTCTTCACAGTATTATAAAAGAAAGAGTCAAATAAAGCATATAATAAGAAAGTGAAACAAAAGTTAATATCAACCATGCTTTATGCACGTAAAAGGCTTTAAATGAGGAATAATCTGGATTTATGTCTGTGACTGATCACGACATCACAGCAAAAAAGGCACTTTTACTGCTCGGGCTCAGGTGACTGAAACAGTTAAATAAGAGGAAGAGTGATAAATTGCTAAAAATTATGTGATTAAATTCTTCATTTACTGAAGTCAATGGGATAAATCTCCCAGGTTTATCTCTGAACTTGTGCTGTGAGAAAAACTGGTTATCTCAAGCATAGCTTAAACTGACAAAGGCACATATCACAGCATATGTGGACCAACCGTTAAAAACATTTCTAAATCTATCAATTTTGAATACAGGCAACTTTATAAGAATACACAGAGTAAGATTACACTTGCTTATCCACAATTTACCAGTTGCTGTTTTGGAAATCAAAGTATTTTTGCTTAAAACAAATCAGCTGGACCCCTTTGAAAACTAGCCACTCATTAGGCACTCAGGCAGTGCACACACTCTCAGCCTGAATGATAAAGTCGTGAAAAGCATTTAAATATTACCAAAGACCCTTTAACAAGTCTTGACGGCACGTTTCACTCCTTAGTACCACACAAAGGTTTTACACCACAGGAAACACATTGCAGCATGTGAACATTGCAAGTTTATAGTTATTTACGCTTGCAGATGTTACAAGTTTTTCAGTTATAATATTAACTGTACACACACAAGCAGTACATAGTACAATGCTTTCAAAATTAAAAAACCAGGAAACGTGACATACATTTTTAATAGATTGTACAAAGTTTTCTCTCACAGGCAGTATTACTTGTGACTTTATCAGATAATTCTGCATTAAAGTCAATAAAAGCTTCTAGTGATTATGATTCCCCATGCCCATGTTAAAGTGCTCAAAAAAACCCAGCCACAAGACTGAAAATACCTGCTAACAGGAACTGGAAACTGAATGGCAGTATTCCTTTGTTATTTACATATATAACCACTGTTTATACATATACAGAATTACATATTTTGAAATGTGAAACTCTGAAGCTCTTCAAAAATGAAATGAATGGTAATCTAAGTTACAATGCAGTTGGTAAAAACTTGTGTATTTCATACTGTATTCTACCTTCGAACCAAACTTTTACTTTAGAAGGTTTGGTTCGTACTACTGTAAATTCATCACAAAAGGCAACTTTTAAACATTACTTTGTGTAATTTCTGCAGTCAGATACATAGTTTCAGAAACTGCAACATTTATATCGGGGCAGATTAATTTCAGTTAGCTGGTACTATATCAAAAGATAAAACACACTGCCAAATGTACCCAATGTAATATTATATGAGATTTTTCATTAACTTATGATATTTTTATCTCTTTCATGTATTTACTTGTATTTTTCTTATGAAAAGATTCATTATATTTTTTTGTGGGGTCATTTTATAAAGGTGGAACAGGAAAGGTGCAATTATGAGTAATGCTCAGTTAAATATTCATTGCTTAAATGATGTAATGTAGTATCATTAATGTGCTAATAAAACTTGCAGCCAAAAGTTTCACATAAATCTTTATCCATATCGCATTTGGATCTATTCTTCCATTCATAAGTAACTGCAGGAGTATATGGAGAAGATCTGATTCTCAGCTACAGAAGTGGACCTCACGGTAGGTTCAGAATAAGGTGAATTTTTTAAAATTATTTTTAAACACAATAATTGAACACGACAAATGCACGAAAACCAGCATAGAGAGTAGCTTAGAGAGATTTCTGAATACTTGGTGAAAAATTAACGTTGCTCGCAATAGTTTTAAAACATTCATACTCCATAAATATAACTGACATTATACAATTCAGTGGTATTAATTATAATTCATGGTAATCACATATATTGCCTAATATAACTTTCTCATGTTCTTGCATGTTTGTTTTTGCTGCATTATTTAGAAGATACTTATCTACACATTGTAAACACCACAAATAACCAGGAAAATGCCTTTGCATTCTGGCAAAACAAAGGAATCAACTGCCATAAATTATTTTAATGGAATCATGGTATTCTCATCAAAATCCTGGTCAGCTTTCTGACAGGTAGGAGATGGTGATCACATGAAGGTTTATCCAGACCTTCAATCACAAACTTCTAGTCACATCTGAATTATTCCCACATATGAAGATCTGTATTCATATATAACAAAAGTATCTCTAATAGGTAAAAATTCATGAGTGAAAAGCAATTGTGTCAGAGACACAACTAGATTTACACAAGAGAGGCAATATAATTCTGCTACACAATTAATGCGTGCTTTTTGTTGGTCATACTTCTACAAAGATAGGACTGAGAAAATCTTAACAGTTATATACTCTATTTCCTTGTGCAACAACATACAGAATTATATTTTCATTTGAGTTTATGATAAATGGATACCATTATTTTCCAAAAAAATAAAAAGCAAATAAAGGCAAATATGTTGCCATTACTGGATTATCTGCTGTATTCATTTCAAATAATATTTTCTCACACTTTTGTTGTACACAGTAACCTTTATTTCAGAGTTGTTAAAATGTGACATTCAGGAGTGTCTTCCAGTTTCAGTATTTTAAACTTTGCAATGTAAGTTTAAATTCATTAATGAATCAGTTTGGAAGTTATATTGTAAAATTAATACTTAATGTTAATAGTTTACCTGTTGCAGAGTAGTTAAATTTTAACCAGGGCTAAAGCATTACATGATACAATCACAAAGAGCTACTTACTCATACATCACTTAATGGATTACAAAGAAAACTCAGTCTTAGTTTTCAGTGAATCTCAAGATAATTTATATTATTTCTAGAATATAAAACATGTATGGTGTAAAGCAAAGGACCAAAAGTATAAATTAATCTGTCATGAAGTATTGAATTTATGTATTACCCAGGCTTCAAAATAACAGAATATGTTTAAAAATTGATTTTGAGGATACAAAATAGTTACACATGGACTGAAATATATAACAGAGAATACATCTAAAATAATGTACATAATATCTATAATAATGTCCACTTCACCTTTGACTATCAAAAATAATATCCATTTCAATTTTTAATTATATTGAAGGATTTAAGGATTTTACAATCTGCAGTATCGATCCACAAATCAGAGAATATAGCAGAGACCATGGGATGATGTCTAAAGCGATTAAGTCTCTAAAGACTAGCAATTAAGTCTCTAAAGACTAAATAACTCCAGAAACTCTCCGTTGGTCATGGCAGTGTTCTTTGTTACTTTTATACGGTCTTGTTATTAACACAAAGAGAAGTTAGGAGCAGTCAATCCACAAGGCATACTGTTGCCTTGGCTGTATGGCTATCAGAAATTATACAATGTTACTTGGGCTAAGCATATGTGAAAACCAGACAACAATTTCATCTGGATTAAACATTCTGGACTAAGAGGCAGCCTCCATCAGCCTTTGTACACCAGAATTGTTTGGTTTCATAATATAGTTTGGGAGAACTACCTCAACACAGTCTACACGTGCTGACGCTCCTGATGCTGCCATTTCTGGTGCCCGAAAATCTGCTGACTCCACATCCTCTGTTGTTCGAGCCACTGTACACTCTCAGGCGATGGGCAAGGGCACTCTCCATCTTCAAATGCTAAGATGAGAAAAACCAATTTCAATGCCCAAAAGATGGAACTGCTGGTGCAGAAGGTGTCTAAACACAACCAATGCATCTACGGCACTGAAGACTTGTGAGACTTTACCTAATTCGGTATCAAGGGCCTAAAATAAGAAGCACCGCAAAGACAAAAGTCCTACATACAGAAACTGGAATCAAGCTCTTTCATGATTCAGTCATAATAAAAACACACGGACAACCGATTTCAGGAAAAAACATTTGCGTGCAAAAGGTAAGGATTTTAAAAACACACTACTCAATTAAAACATTGCCTTCCACATAGGATCCTAAATTCCCATCAGTTTTGTTTATGGTGGAAATGGATCAGATCTCTAAAATTAATCCCTTAGCCTCAGGACCCAGTTATGAATCACTCTATAACTGGAAAGGTTTGCTCAACTGATTGTAGAGAAAGGTAGAATCTTCACAGTTTTGACCTTCGTTCACAGACAAATTTCTTTCTCAACACAGCTTTCAAATCACTGGGGAAGGGCATTCTGAATTTCAGTTCAGATCCACTTCTGCTTAACCGATTACATAAATAAACAGAATGCAGAGTAAATGTCATAAGCCAGTGCAAAGCTCCTGGCAATATGAAGACTTTATGAATACACTTTTTATGCTCTTTTTTTCCCCCCTCTCTCTTTTTATTTTGCATCCACTTTCTGGATTCCTGTATCTTCTTCCTGATAACCAGCTTTGCATGGTTAAAAACAAGGTTAATGTATATTTTCACTTTCTGGACTAAATTACATGGAAGTCCACCTTACCTGCTGCACAAATTTTCTTACTCTATGCCCTACAGCACATAATTAGATATTCTTTGTAGATCCCCGTTTGTGGGTTCTTGCTCACCACATGTATGGAACATGCTGCATTTTGGAGCAGCAGCTGCTCTGCCAGAACTGCCTGCTGAACAGGACCTACTTGCAGAGTAAGCAACTATTACCTACTGCTCGGTAACAGCAGGAAAGTGGGCTGGGATTGGGGTCACTGGTGTGACTACAAGGAAAGGATACATGTGGTAGTTCTATACAGTATCTTATCACTGCTTTCCTGAATCTTGGAGCCAAATAATCCCTAATGTACACAGTCACAGCACAACCCTGAAATGTCCCATTTTGCTTAAGAATCACCACTACTTGAAGGATCCTTTGGTACAGAAAACCGAAAATTTAACTTAACATTTGGTATTTTCTACTTCATGCTGTTTGTCTCAGAAAAATCTGGAGGAATGCTACCCAGAAGATACAAGAAAATACGTGCCCACTTGCAGGATTAAATGGACTCAATTAAACTATTGTCCCTTTTCCAGAAAGTAATGTGTGTTTCTTAACCTCGTATCTATATTAAAATGCTGATTTCAATGGACAACTTGAACATATGAAATTCATGTTTGCAAAATTTCAAAGTATATCTAGTTTCAAGGTATATCTAGTTAAACACATTCAAAACACAAGTAACAGCAAACATACAGCTATTCTGTCAATGAATTTCAGAATTAACATTCCTTCAGGGAAGTATGAGCTTGAGCACATTAGAGTCACAGGGTGAATACACCCTAACAGTCACTAAACCTTGGAGCCAAATTCACATCTAGTAAACTATATGTGGCTCTAATGAGATCAATGATTTTGCTATAAGATGTCTCCATTTGGACAAACACACACAATATATCGGTAACACAGGTGACATAATGACAATAAAAATTGCTCTATGTTCTGGGACAAATAAACCTGTCTAACAATTATGAACCCAGGATGCATTGCAGTTATCTAAATTCAAAACCACTGAAACTGAGCAAGATTGACTGTATCATTCACTGCCACAAAGGTCACCTCACTGGTTTTGCTTACAAGATTCGGTATTTGGTAAATAATGTATTTGACAACTTGTGTTTTGTTTACAGTTTAATAATACAGTGGAAAGCAAACAACTGATTCGTAAACACTGCAGTACTGATCAACTTGGACATATTATTAAATTAATGTAAAATGACTAGCACTCGGGATCTGGGTCTCCACCATCTTGAAGACTGAGGAGAAGCAGGCTCTAAATTTCCCACTACTAAAAGTTGACTAAAAATAACCTAGAAGCAGGCTCTAAGTTTCCCACTACTAAAAGTTGACTGAAAATAACCTGTGTTTCATTAGGATATACAATATACTATCCAAACCACTAAAGAATTCAGCACATGCTTCATACTCTTATGTACTATTTTGTCATGGAATGAATGAACAAACATAAATTAAAGAGAGACCTAGTTTCAGCCTGCAAGACTGAAAATGGAGTTTTGGGCCTGTTTTCCCATTGACTCTGCCAGAGCGCAGGAAGAAGACCTAACTTAAGATGCTGAATAATTAACAAGGATGAACCAAGTTCAAAAGGTGTTAATGAAATCTGATGACTAAAAGTTAACTGAATCAGCTAACCCAAAAAAACAAGTGTAAAAGAATTTTACTCTCAACACAAGTTTCTTATCTAGTAGTGCTTTTGGTTCCTATTTCTACTAAAATATGGCCTAAAGACAGTGTGAACGCATATCAAAACCAGGATTATTTCCAAAAAGAAAGCCAGAAAATAAAGAGAAATAAAAAGAGAAATAAAACATGGATGTGCTAGAAAAAGACAAGGATGAATTTGAGATAAAAAATGTCATGACTCAATAACTATCTACAATTAATTGAGGAAGAAGGATGGAAGTAGTCAGAGATGGCATGGAGCACCTCAAAAAATGAAAAAGCAGAAGGACAACCCCTGTTGTCATACATGAAATATCTGTTTATAGTTATAGTTATGCACCCTCAGAAGAAAGGTTGATTTCTTCATAGGTGGTCTCCAGTAGCTTTAACTGTAGAAGTACGGTTTATAAGATCTGGAAGATCTCTACTGACTGAGTCTCCAAGATAGTTACTTTACCACACTATTAATAATGTGTTTGGCTGCAGTGGCTATTTGCCAGCTGGGTTAGAGAGAACATCAGAAGCAAATTAACCCCATCTGATACACACTGCATTCTGGGGAATGGGTGCCAAAGAGGAGGCCAGTGTAAGACTTCTATCTAAGAGAAATATCTTTAAAAGGAAAAAAACAAAGCAACCGCAGGCCATAATACCATCTGCTTATTCAGTTATTAGAGAACTGTTAAAAGGTAGGCAGAAAGATGATATTCCATTACAAGGTACAGCAAATATGGGCAAGATTTGTTTCATAATCCAATGGCAAGAAGCAAGCTGCAACACAGAGCTTGTGAGCTTTAACTGAACCAGTCCATTGGAGACACTGAAATGGGAAAAGCATGGAAAAAAGCCATATGTGCTAAAAAGATGGCTACAAGGCACAAATACTGGGTGTAACCAGTGAATATAAACTACAAATGTGTTTCAATACGAAATAGAAATATTAATAGTTCATAAAAGAATTCACTGACTAGCTACAGGAAAAGTAATTGTGATAAAGAACTAATGACCATTGTAATTTATTCAGACATTCAGACATACATATTCTGCAGTTTTTCAAAAGTAATCATCAATCATGTTTTATGTGTGTTCGAATAAAAGCAGTTGAGAGTCATCAAGTTTTGCATGATCATTTTTATTTTCCTGATTACATAAATAAAATGCCTTGCGGTACAGTGAACTTTTCAAGGCTTGAGGGAAAGGATAGTACAAGGTAACCTTCTGCACACCACAGAGCTGATCACAGGTTAGGCAGTGTCTGCTTGCTGGCCTTTAGGAAACTTCCAATGCGCTGCAAGAACACAGGTCACAGGATATCCCTTCCCTCTCATGTGGAGGGACAAATGGCCACTGCTGAAGTTCACAGCCCACAGCATCTGCAGGTACCGTTTCTACACTTTGATACAGCTAAGGATGGCAACAACTAAAAATGTTATTCTACATGTGTTTAGCTCAGAACCACCCATCCTTAATCCAACAACCTATTAAATGACAGAAATACACTGTCCCAGGGCATCAGGTTGAGCCATTACTCAAAGATAACACAGGAGAGTGACATACAGCGCAGTGCATACAGACACTCGGAGGAGGTGTGTGTTACCTGCAAGTCAACAACACTGCATCAGTACCGCAGCTGAGAAACATGTGGTTCTGGTAGTCTCCTGTTCCAGCTGGGAAAAAGAACAGGCCTCCGATGGTCATGGCAGGTAAAAACCCCATCCTGTTCTCAATGCATTCCAGCAGTCATCTTCTCTCTATTTAATTCCTCTTGCAGTTTGAATTGTGTGCAGGTGTTTTTACTCTGTGGATTTTTTTTTTTTTCAATCAAGTAAAATTAAAAGGATACTGACTTAAGGTGTTCTGAGTATAATGGGCAATTTTCTTGCATACCATAAAACAACCATACCTGAGAAAGAAGAGCACACAGTCTAAGTGTAACCAAATTAGATCTCATTAATAACAGTCAGAGTGAACTCTCTGTGTGTTTAGCTCCCAGTTTTTCTGGGAGAAGCTCAGGGTTCTGATACAATTAAGAACAAAATGAGTGTAAGGTGGACTAAGGTGATTCTCCATGGTTAAAAATGTTCTGCCCTATGAAGGGCACTATGAAGTCTTTATCTGAAATTTAGCCCTACTGATCAGATATAAACTCTTCTGAAAAAAGAAATCACTTTTGCATCTGTTAAACAGAAGTTTTAAAGAAGCAAATAAGTGATAAATAAAAAAAAAATTGGTGTACGAAACAGGCCTAATGGTCTATGTTCAATGCAGTACAAGAAGTTCTAGCTATATCTTCTCCCAGAGTGTCCCTTACAGGAGATATGGCAAAAAAAAATGCCACTACTTGCCTTCAGACAAGAATAATTAATGCAATTTTTCAGACAAGTTTTACCCACTATATATGTTGGAAAAGCATTCTTACAATAAGAAAACAATATAATACATTTCTCTGCATCTTCTCTCAGCAGCAAATATATTTAGCTTAAAACAGCCTAAAGGAAAAGTACATAGTAGTAGTTGCTTATTAAAATATTGGAAATATTTTAATAATGTAGTGCTAAAGTAGTAAGACTTCTGGAATATGATTTATTAAACTCAGAGTTACTATTTGAAGAAAACAGATCATGAATGATGAAAATATTTGTAGTCTCAAAGTGTGGGAAACAGTTTACATCTTTATAATAAACTAGAAGAAAGTAGAACAGCATTTCAAAAAATAGCAGTCTAAAGCTAAGCTTTCAAACCTATATTTAGATGCTGCTGGACAGATTCTCAGCTGATATAAATTGTCTGTTCCACTGACTTCAACACACTTAAGACAACCTGCGATTTTTGCAAATCTACTTCCTAAAACGGGATTTTGGAAGTGATAAGGATGCCAGGAATATAAATGTTATTGAAGTCAATGGGACTAATGGTCTTAAGGCACAAGAATGCTTTTTATGACTCCATTTTCAGGTTAATGGAAATAATAATCACTTTTATTCAGCACACTTCACATCTGAAAAAAGGTAACGATTATGACATTTTTGATGTCTGAATATCCTTCTGAACCTTTATTGGCTCATTCCTGCTGCGATGAAACTAAGGAAACAAGCAAGGCCATATCTACAGTCTTTCAACAATGCAAAAGCTGAGAAATATTTATACTTATCTTTAAAAGTCAAAACAAAGTGGTACTGAAATAGGGAACAAGAACAAAATAACTTTACCTGACAGTGTTTCAAACAATATTTTGATAAATCACTAAAGATGCTTCTAAGTGATACATGCCAGTTTTCATACTAAAATGATTGTTTAAGAGGAATGTCAGCATTCAATATACACACTGTATTTATACAAGAAGTGATTCATCTGTATTATTCTGCTTGCTCTCTCAATTTGGAATAAAGTCTTAGCTTATCAAAAAACTTAACCTCTGCAAAACACCTACTATTATTTTATATCTATTCTGCCAAGGAATAATCTAGTCTACTTCACTTTATATTGTTTTAAAAACAAATTACTATGCACTTTTTATGCAGTTTTTATGATGCTGCTTTGAGACTTTGATCCTTTGAGTCTCCTTATACACAGTCTCACCAATTTTAAGAAATAACCAGCACAAATAAGAGTTACAGGTAATTTCAACAAATATGTATTTATGATCATTACAACAGGAACAGGACAACCTCTGCCACTTTGCCTTGTTTCCATCTGATTTCTTTGCTAGACATTTTGTAGTTGTGGATAGCTGGCACATTAATTTGGTGCAGATCTACATGGTAGCTTGGTAGTGGAATTAATTAAAAGTTTCGCATTCCCAGTGCAGCTTTTAATATTCTGGCTTATTTTTCAGGTGTGAAAGAGTTATAGTATTGCTAGGTGATTGGCAAGGGAATAAAAGAAGTAACAATCCCTCAGCACAAGAAGGACAAGAAGGACATCCTCAGCACAAGAAGGACGTGGACCTGCTGGAGCAGGTCCAGAAGAGGGCCACCAAAATGATCCGAGGGCTGGAACACCTCTCCTATGAGGCCAGGCTGAGAGAGGTGGGGTTGTTCAGCCTGGAGAAGAGAAGGCTGCGAGGAGACCTTATTGCGACCTTCCAATACTGAAAGGGGGCCTACAGGAAAGATGGGGAGAATCTTTTTAGCAAGGCCTGTTGTGACAGGACAAGGAATAACGGATTTAAACTAAAGGAGAATAGATTTAGACTAGACATAAGAAAGAAATTTTTTACAATGAGGGTGGTCAAGCACTGGAAGGGGTTGCCCAGAGAGGTGGTAGAGGCCCCATCCCTAGAAACATTCAAGGTCAGGTTGGATGGGGCTCTGAGCAACCTGATCTGGTTAAAGCTGTCCCTGCTCCCTGCAGGGGGGTTGGGCTAGATGACCTCTAAAGGTCCCTTCCAACCCAAAGCATTCTATGATTCTATGATTCTATGACTCATACAATTTTTTATTTAATCAGTTTGTAAAATAAAATTTAAAAAAATACATAATTTACCCAGGGGAAATAGAAAAAGGAACCTATATACTCGCCACCAGCACTTTGCAGAGCTTCTACTTTCTAATTCCAAATTTGGGGGGAAAGAAAGAAATGGAAAGAAAGAAATGTTAGAGAAAAGTGTCGATTTTTCTCATTATATTTACAGAAAAAATAAAAGTATACTTGGAATTCAAAGGATAGAAAAAATTTCGCGCTACAAAATTTCATAACAGTGAATTCTTCTGGGTGAAAAATGGGATTCTCCACCGCCCCCCCCCCGCCCCCCCGAGTTTTTGTTACAATAAATATTTAATTGTGAAGCCAAAACAGAAACTTTCATTATATAGGCACAAAAATATTGTTTTCACACCTTCATTTGTTATCCAGAAGGAAAAACTTAATAGATGTCATCCTTCTTGTTTCCATGTATCTTTGAAGTATTTTTCATGGGAAATTTTAGATGAGACTGACCTTCTGTGCTTTTGAATTATTGGAAGAAAATGTATCCACTGCCCTTTATCAAGGAAGATATTCAAGCATTGAGAGTAAAATATTATACAAAATAGGCAGGTTTATTCTTAATAGAAGTTTTGAGAACTGTTCTTTTGTGGAACCAGAATGCACAGAAGTACTGTTGTAAAGTAAATAGTGGCAGTTAAAACCCAGAGATTCATTACAACTTGTGACATTTGCAGAAAAAAGTAAAACAGAAGATTACCGATTTGACATTATATTACCTACAATAGGTAAGTCTGAACACTGATTTTTCAAGTAGAGTCTGAATTTTGACACCAAAGATAATTAGCACCAATTCTCAGAAATAAGACTATGTGGCTAAAACATTTTGCCTGTATTTTCACATAGTTGTATTTTGTTACAATCAAGGCAAAAAAATGTGCAATCAAGAATAAAAAACATTGGTTTACATTTTAAGACTAAAACCACATCAATATAAAATGGCTAATTTTAACAGGAGGAGGGAAAAAACCACCCTATCATCATCATCATCATATCCATAAAGTCCTTTTATCCCTGACTCAAACTGGGAGTAAAATTACAGGTATGTAATATTTTGGCAATGCAGGAAGATTGTACTAAAACAATTGCAAACCAAGGGGACAGAGATAATTGGAAAATAAATATCTTTCAGAAATGTACTGATTTAAAACAGCAAAGAACAACAGAACAATGCATGCAAACATCTTCAAAGGAATATCAAAGTGCTAATCAACACAAAGATCTTATATAATTTGTGATAAAAACTTACCATTTCTAGTTTATTTCAGCCAGTTTACTTAATAACCACCAAAATTTGCCTCACGCAGAGAGCAGATCTGATGTTGCAATACACCAACAAGTTCAAACCATCAGGACTGCAACATGTGCCATTTAAGTTTAATCTTTCCACAATTTTATGGTGGAAGCTAAAAGTTGTGACAGTAGGAGGTCAGACTGGCCAGCCAGGGCAGACTGAAGGCACATCCCAGCGTGTCCTGCCTGTCAGGACACCCACAGCCAGCTCCTTTGGCAGCTGTGGGACAGGGACCAGCCCAGGCGCTTCCCCCACCTCCCACCTCCACTAGTCTGCACTGAGGAGACCCACCCCCAAGCCAAAAGGGCTGCTTTTGCCTTTCAGCAAAATGTAGAGTGACGTTTTTCAGTCTTAAAAGGAGGCGAGAGAAGGTACTGATGATGCTGGTACTTTGGAAACTTCTCATTCCTACCTCTCACAGCCAGCTAATCCTTATTTGTTACTCTGCTAACCGCACACAACTCTGTCCAGGCGGAAGAAATAGTTCTGTTCCAAGTTGCCTACCTTGACTGTGTGTGTAGAGACAAAACACTAACGTATCTCCTCTCAACTTCTGTTTTCTTAGATTAAGTAACACATTATTTTTAGGGCCGTTCAATACAATACGCTCTGCATTTACCATTCTTCCCATCAGATTAGGACCTTCTTTAACTCTTCCTCATCCTCGTTTCACCTGGAGCTTTTCCAAATGAGGTCTCCCTCACAACTGCTTCTTTGTTCTAGTGAAAATACTTTGACAAAGAATATTTGGCATTGTCATGGCTCTGTCAGATTGATGACTCCTAGACATTTTACATCCTACTAATACACTCGTGTCTTTTTTTTCCAATATGATTTCTGATTGAAGAGCTCCTAATTTATAACATAAATTCCTCTTAGTCCCTCGGTATACAACCTTGCACACTATACTATTAAATTTCACCCAGTTTTTAATTGCTTTTATCTTCAGAATTACACAGTTCTTCCAATGTCAGAGGCTGTACTTGAGATCTTGATCTACAATTTTTACTCTTCACAAAGCAAATTAATTCTGAGCAATAGCTGAAGACCAAGAGAAATCCTGGTTTTCTCAAACTTCAGCTGCTAGGGAGCCATCCCTTTGGTAACATCTCCATTGTACATTATTTCCTAATGGCACAGTATTGCAGAAAAAACATAGCTGTAGTACCTACTGTCAAGAAAACCAAAGAAGAGATGAGAAGCCACAGTTTCAGTTGGGAAACAGTGAGTCATTAGGATCAGTACAACAGATACAAGTATTTTCTCATCAATTACCAGCACCCACAGTTTCTCAGTGACTCACCATTTACAAATGCGGTTTCTACAATTTTCAATTTTACGAATGTCTCCTGAAAGAAATCCCACAAAACCCTGAAAAGGTGTTTTCCTCAGCCCAAACAGCTCTAAGAGCAAAGATCATACTAAATACTTTGATTTACTCAAAGATTTTTGAAAAAATATAGGCAGGTTGCCTGGCTGCTTAGTGCAAGCAACAGCACAGGTATAGTTTCTAGATTCTTTCTTGAGATACGAAATATTCTTGATTGCTCTCAGGAATTCAACAGGATGTTAATGTCCCAAAACATTCAGTTTAGGAGTGGCGGGTCTGCTGACACTTGTTGCTATGAAGAGCAGTGAATATTTATGACAGAGCCTCATCTCAGAAAATATAAAATTCACCACAAATTAATGAGCTTCCATTGGAATAGTAACCAGACCAGGCTTAAATATGACTGTTAGACAAATTAAAAGCTTTTGTTGTTACATTTGAAATGTGCTTAGAACATTGCTTTCCCAACTAAGTTGTAAATTTAGCTACTAGATTTGTTTGAAGAATTGGTGATTTACTTCAATTACTGTAATAACTCTGCGCTGTCCTGACACAACCACAGATCCTCAGCATGCAGACAAGCAAAGTGATGAACATTAGTGAGGGGAACCGTCTCTGAGCTTTGTGTATGTGCCACAGTTCCTAGAATGCTTGGCCAAAAAAATTAGGAAAATTGGTAATTTAGATTTGGGGTTGGGTTAAATTGTGGACTAGCTAGTCTAGACCAAACTATTTTTGAGCAGGAAGTCAGAATGCACTTTTCCTAGGGCAGGCTGAGTCAGGCTCTCTGACACCAGCATTCACATCGCCTTCGGGGTGTTAGTCCTCAGCACCCAATATAAGCTAAACCTTGATCCTAATGGCCCCTTCACTTTCTTGTCCCCCTAATACTTTGCACATTCCCCATCTTCTCTTCTAGCACTGACACTCAGGCTATCCTACTACCTACTGCTCCTTTTTTGGTTTGTTTTTGCTAGGTTGGGTCCCAGTCTATGAAATGACTGACTACATCGAGGTATCACATATGTGCATATAGCATATGGTTCTTTCATCAGCCTGAATATTCTGGTTCCTTTGAATACCAATGCAATGGCATGGGTCTTTATTACTAATACACAAACCAATTTAAACCTCTGGAAAATGGAAATTAAAATATAGTCTGTACTAATGTGACATCTGCCTAATATCAGTTATCACTTACAAGGGAAAAAATAACCCCTAGGAAAACAATGCTAGGGTTTAACCAGCTGCCCTTTGGTAGAAGGGCAATAACAATACATCCTTTTCAATATTCTGTATTTACATCCAACTTGAACACAAACTTTTGGTTTTCACTTATTTTGGGAGACTATCAGACTGTATTTTGAAGATCTACTGCTGAACAGCACATTTATTACAACTAAACATCGAGAAAAAGGGCACCAGACCTCTAACTGCAGTCAGAACTGAAGCAATCAAACCCAAAGGCTGACTGCAGAACACAGCTGCTACTGCATGATTTAAGGTTGACTCATCATAATGTAAAAGTTGTCCCCTACAGTGTAGGCAGCACAAACAGTACTTCTGTATTTGTATCCACCGTGAACTTCCATTCAACTAGTTTGAAATAACTTTCAAGAAACAACTAATGGTTGGAAAAGGTTTACTTTCTATACCGATATACGTTAATGCAAACAGAAGTGCTTAGTGTCTGAACTCTCACACATTCAGTAAAATCCACTTACCAAACAGTAGGAAAACAGTGGTACTTTACATCGTTTACAGAAGTCTTCAAAGAAAATTATTAAATATCCCGTGCATCAGAGTGGTTGGATTAATCATACAAATTAGAAAGTCACTGTCAGACCATCCTGTGGTTCTTACAGGAGAGTCCAGTATTTATAGCCATTCATAAAGGGTAGCCTTATGATGAGGTATAGGCCTTGGAATTCACAGCTCCAAAACAAAAGGTGTTTGGTAAATGGCTTCAAAAACTTCAACACAGACACTGCTAGCCTAATAATTATTTAACCACTAGGTAAAAAATTGCCTCATTGTGCAACCGTACAGGAAAACAGCACTCCAATTTGTTTGTATCAGAGGTGAGACAAATCCATATAAGATGAAACTACAATTAAGAGAGTGGGAAACAGAGAAGATGGTAACAGTGGTACGAAAGCTGCTCATCTGGACTGAAGTGGGAATACTGAGACAATAACATGAATGCCTAATTCACCAAGCCAGGTGCATACGCACATGTGTGCACACACACTCATACACTTAAGAACATTAATCAGAAAACTCATTAATTCCTGGTTCACCATCATGATTTTAAAATAGTAAAATATATTTGGTAAGTAGTTATGCTCTCAATAACAGCCTCCTCCCTGTTCTTAAATTTTAGACCTGTGACAGCTTGAGGAACAAGAATAGTGCAGGCAGAAACGCTAGCTCCCGACAGCAACCATGTGCTAGGCAGAATCATTTTGGGGGAGGAGAGGTGCACCCACCACGGCATCCCCATGCGGCGGCAGGGGAACAGCAAAAGCACTTCCACACAGTTATCGCTGCCCTGATCAGTGTGGGTGCCTCCAAATTGGTGAGGGACAGAAAAGGATCGTTGCACGGGGACTTATGCATGCTAACCCTTGTATTGCAAGCTGGTACAGACACAGCACCTCCAGAAACTGGGTTTACTGCATCTCTTCACTAACCATTTGTATGTATACATACATATGTGTGTGTATGCATCGATATACGTATGTCTGTAAATACCTATGCGCTCTGATACATAGCTGAAATGTGCAACTAGCTTAAATGTATTTTGTCTTATAAACTTGAGAAAAAGTTTTAAGTGGGGTGTTTTCTGCGTCAAAGTTTTAAGTGGAGTGTTTTCTGTTTCACTAGACACAATAGTTGAAAAGTGCAACTGTAATCACAGGTTGTTATAGCACTGAACCCAGAGATGCTGACACATTCACTGACATTCATTGACAACACCTACACAGGTAATACTAAACAACCTACATGGATAATACTGAATGACTCCGACAAACAAGCAGACCTTGTATTGTTGGGGAAGAGGAAGGAAAGGCGGAGGTGCTCACTGGGTGCATCTACCTTCCTGATTTTATCATAGAATCATAGAGTCATAAAACCGTTTAGGTTGGAAAAGACCTTTAAGATCATCCAGTCCAACCATTAACCTAACATTACCAAGTCCACACTAAACCAGTTAAGGGTAGACTAGACTAAACCATGTCCCAAAGTGCCACGTCTACCTGTTTTTTGAACGCTTCTAGGGATGGTGACTCCACCACCTCTCTAGGCAGCCTGTTCCAATGCTTGACTACCCTTTCTGTGAAGAAATTTTTCCTAATATCCAATCTAAACCTTCCCTGGCGCAGCTTGAGCCCGTTTCCTCTTGTCCTATCACTAACTACTTCATGCTCAGGACAATTTCTTTTTGGTGCAAGTTTGCCTCGTGCCATCTATACAAGTGCACACTCAAGTGTGTCACTGGCAATCTCGCGCTTTCCTTCCCGGTGAAGCCACAGTAGGAGTTGCATTGTGCTCCTTAGCAGTCAGCCTCCCGCACACACTTAGCACACATTGAGGCCACTGACCAGCATGGACTTCACTGTCATTAAAGATGCAATGTGGACGTACAGTCCCAGGACTGCAATATGCTATCGCAGACAGTCTGCCAGTCTGTTCCTCTCTGCATCAAACACCGAGTAATGGACCCACATGGGGGGAAAGGTCGGGACCTGTATGAGGAGACCTTCAGGAGTAACATCTGGCCTCTGAGTTTAGTAGCTTCAGCCTTTCTCAGGATGGCTCTGCACAGGTAAGAGAAAAATAATCACAGTGAGAAGTCCTCCATATCAGCTAAGCAAGCTAAATTGCTGCTGGGAGGAGATCAAGACACTTAAAGCAATACAAAATCACCTGTCAAAAGGATTTGAGAAAATCCAAAGCCAACATGGCAAAGAAGAAAATATAGGAGACTTAGAAGACATCCTTTAAAAAGATGAAAACATGTCCAAATAAGGAAAATAGAACAGAATGGTTAAGTATAGAAGGCCAGAAATCATCTTCAGAAATATTTGAAAAAAAGGCATAAAAAGTAATACTAAATCTTTCCTCAGGCCCCTCAGGAGCAGGGAGCTTGCCAGAGTCTATGGAAAAGATATAAAAGGAATGCTCAGAAAAAAAGAAGGTCAGAGCAGAAAAACTAAAGTAATTTTCTGCATTTGTATTCAGAGTGTGGGCAGGCTCCCATGCTGCAATGCTTACCTACAGTTAAGAGCTCGGACAACATGCATGTATGACACACAGAACCTCTCACACAGTGCTTCAGCACTAGATGACTGGGAAGTATGCAACTAATGTCACAACAATTTTTAAATCATTCCAGGATAAGCCTAGGAAACTACAGACCAGTGACTTTTGACAACTGTACGAGCCAGATTAACAGAAACTCTTTTAAGCAATAGAATAAGGGGTTACACAGACAAATATGACACACTGGGGAAATTCAACACAGTTTTTGTGAGGAGTAGGGTTGACTCAAAATATTTGTAGAGTCTTTTGAAAGAGTCAAGAGTACAAGAGAGCTGGACAATAAAGTCTACCCTCATTTCCAAGAGATATGTGCAAAGGTCCTTCACTGAAAGTTCTTAACCTAAGCAGCCATGTGACCAGAGAGGGGCTTCATATGGATAAATAAATGACCAAAGATTGGAAAAAATATCAGTTTTAAAGGAGTGGGTGGAGGAGGAGGAGCTGCCAATAGTCAGGCTCCAGGCTCGGGCACATGCTGAGTAGTTTATAAATGACACAGAAAAGGATGTTAAAGAAAAGAGGTTTACAGTCACCAAGTTACTTAGATCCTGCCAGGGAAGTGTTGATCGCTGCCCAAACAGGACTGAGCGCAAAACGGGCCCTTGGTGGGACCTGTGGGACTTGTCAGTCTCCTACCACAGTTCTCTAAGTGGTTCCTCCCTTGGCAGCCTCCTCTCCTATCTTCCCATCCAGGCTGAACTACAGCCTTATTCAGCAGGATAGAAAACTGGGAATTACATTTCTCCACTCTGAGAAATTACTCAAACACAGAATAATTAAACACTGAAGCACAAACTGCCTCATTCAAAAACCATTGAAGCTAATGGGAATCCGTCCACTGATTTAATTGTTTCAGTTTGGGTACAAAATGACTGAAAACATCACTGGCAATTGGAAAGCCTCGCCTGTAGCTTCATACACATATCCAGTAGGGCAGTATTACAGAACAGAACACTACGGAGCTATTGGGAGCCGCAGTCTATAAAACACCATCCCGAGCTATTACACGGTAATATTACATGTTGTTACAGCGAGTAAAGATCAAGTACGCTTTTATCCAAACAGAATAATAAAAATTATCTTAGTTGGTTCTTCACACCAACAGACAACCCTGTGATCTAGGTGGCAACATTGTTCAAACATAAGAAACTTCATCAGAATCTCACAAATGCTCTGAAACATTTAACAGAAATTCAAGAGAAAAAAACAGATTTTTCTATTTTTGTTGCACAAACTAAAGCTTTAATAAAATATTAGAAATTATTTGTAATATTGGCCAGAGATTTCCAAATATTTCTAAATGCTCAAAAGAACCTGGAAACCAACTGGTATCAATAATAATCTTTATTCAAACCATGTAAGACAGAAAAATTACTGATTTTATAAAACAGTATTGTGAAGATCTAGAGACTAAACACACAAATATTTTCAGTATGTTAAAAATATTTGTAAGGCTAGTAGTATTTTCCAACGAGAAAGTACTGCTGACAGAAAATAGGAACATCCTGCAACATTTTCATTTGAAGAGCAACATATGTCTCCAGCCCAGTACAATACAGGAAGACAGTGCTATTTTAAATGTTTGGTATGCTTGTCAGAAGAAATCAGAAGAATCTTCAAAGCATTTTATGAACAATGCTTCACTAATTTTCTATCAGGAAAGTGTCTGGGAATACAGTGACATGTTTGGACATGTTTTAGATGCTGTAAAATTATGTCAACAAATACAGCAAAGGGAAGCTCTCATTTTTTAATGCAAGTTGTATTAAAGAGGGACACGTTGGAGACCTATGGTCTGGTTAGAGAGCTACTTTTCAGCCAACTATAGTTAGTATTTACTTAATCTGATATTTTTGTAAATAATTTTAGAACATTTTGCATTCAGTTACTGTGGATATATTTTACAACAACCTTGACTGTTGAGCTAGTATGAAATATAGCAAAATTAGAGCTACTGTAAACACAAAGCACATTTAATTCCTGTTTATGCCAAAACGCCAAATGTTTCCTTTAAAAACTATTTATACATATATTTTACAGCACAGAACAGATGAAAGAATATGACCTGCTTTTTGATTTTAAGTTGCACTTAACATGGTAATACTACTGAGCAGAAGATACTTAAAACAGTCTTACAGTACATTTCACATCTATTTAAAAGCCAAATTATATTAAAATTATTTATTTGCCTTCCTTTTTATGTCTTTTCTTACATTAGAACTACTGGACAAACTACCATCATAATCAGGTTATCTTATTAATGATATATCTGATAATTTGTAGGATAAGAAAGCAAGCCTTTAAGTATATATCTGAAAGACCTGTATCACCTTTTTTGCAACTAGACTGTAAAATACATTCTGATCTATATTACTGCATTTGCTTTCCTAACTGCAGATGGATGGTCCTATTGTATACAGTTTTCTTGTCACAATTTTACTTCTCTTATTGGCTGAGAAAATAAAACAGCCTGGTATTTAACATTTTCCTGTTTCCCTGTAAAGCCTAAATGACATACCGATCCTGCTCTAGCTCCACCTGCCACACTACCATGTCTGCATTCGCCCATGGCCTCACCACTCTCCCCCTCCAACCTCCCACGCTCAGCCCTGATCTTCCCAGGTCCACTCCAGTATGCAAAGAGATGCTGCTTCAGATGAGTAGTTAATGTCTTTTATAAACCAGGTCAAATTCACCCTAACTAGTAAGCAGGATGTATATCCTCTAAATTCACTCTCTGTAATATGTGTTAACTCCTGTCCATCCATTACACTGTGCACCTTTTTTTGCTTGCAGACAAAACTGCTCTAGAGGACAAAAGCAGCCCAGAAATGCATAGGTCTCCCAGTTGATGCAAAAATGACCTTGTCAACTTTCTCCCTCTTCCTCTTACTTTATTTCATAACACAGCTCTCCCTTTTATCGAGCCGTTTTAAGGATAGCATTTGCATAAGCAAAACCTTTTATTTCCAGTTCATCTCAGTAGTATATAGCAAAGCCGCCTACCATAGCAAAGAGCAGAGAACAAACACGCCTACAAATAATGTTTCCCTTAGTTACAAGAATCAATGAACTTCCTTACTTTCAGAATCATACAGTGGGAAAAGTCATGCTCAGCCACCTTAACAAACTTAGTGCTACTGAAATCAGAGGCTACTATGTTTAGGTATGAATCTTCCAAACACTTGCCAAACTTGACAAAATTTGCCTGTTAAACACCATGTATCACAGAAGGAAAAAAAAATCTTTTTATTAGTAACAATGACACACAATCCCAATCTTGCTCCCACTGAATTCAGTGACAAGTCTGTTATCATCTTCAGTGGGATTAGAATCAGACCAGGAATATAAAAATATTCTGTTTGATCAAAATTACTCTGTTGTGGAATTCCGGTTCTTCAATCCCAGCACGCACACATCCATTTATTCCAACAAGCACCTTCTGCATGCAAAGACTATGCAATTCCCTTCTAAAAGAGACTGATGGTTAAGAGGTAGTTAGGTAAAATGTATATGCTACAGCATGTATATAGCCTTTCAGATGATAAAAACATCAAAGGCTGCAAATCTGCGGTCCTGAACAGGTCTCGTTTTTAAATGCAGATAAACACTTTGGTAACAGATTGAAGATTTTCTTTTATTTTCCAGAATAGTAAATGTAACTCAGAACAGAGGAAATAGAAAGTTTACACAAAAAAGTGATTTCAACTGATACAAAGAATATTGCCTTTAACACAAAAAATAGCTTTCCTTTAAAAAAGGAAAGTGCTGTGGATAAAAGCCCACAGGAAGTAGTGAAAATGTCACTATATCCCATTATAGGCAAAATGCCTGCATAGGAGATTTTGATAAATGCATGCTTGCTAAAAAGGGTGCCCTTTTTAAATGAGCTAAATAATATGCAATTCAGTATTAGCAACATTTCATAAACACAGTCTATTGCCACTATAAGCCTCACTTATAATGGGGACATACAACCCCTGTTTACAACAATCCACAAATCCATGGATATTTTTTCATTGGTTAAGATCCCTGTTACAGAAAACAATTATATAATGCTGGTCTGCATACAAAAACGTATTTCTTGCTTTGTGAAGGACAGCTTCCTATATTTAGCATGGGAAGTGTACAGATTTGCTTTTCATTCTTTATTGTTTCCTTTTCAAAATATCATTTAAATGTTGGTCAAATTATAGCAACAAATTATAGCAACTTTCTTTTTTTTTGGTAAATAGTACCAAGAAACACTACCAAATTGACATTTTTTCAATATTCTGATGATACATGTTTCTGAAAAGTATTGTAAACCATTTAACTTCTGTACAGATCATATGGGGAGATTGTTCTACTGAGGTTACATTGAGTATGTTTTCATTATAACAGATTACATCTTGATCAGGAAAATACTGTCACGTAATCACTGACCAGGGTTATCTCATATGTTGTTCTCCAATTTTGTTTACATCTCATGTTTTAAAATGTCATGTTATAGATTTTGGATATTGAGTTACAGTCAGCTAATGTACCAGTCTCCATCTTCCATTATACGTTCGCTTTTTGCTAAAAACCTTCAGTAGAATTTCTTTAAACCATGGAAAAAATAACTCAAGAGAAGTGACACCATTGCATTGCTAACAATAAAAATATTTTGCACTTTTGGAAATTTCAGGTGAAAGAGACTTATGTAAATATTCAATCACTTACTTTGGTAGAGTTTTCAAGTGATTTTCTCTTAACTCCAAAATTCGCAATTTGACAAGTCTAGAAATATGATAGAAAATAATTAGTTGATTCAATTAATTAGTTCAGGAATTCAGAAGGACTATTTGAAACTATTTATTTCAACAAAAAAAGAGTCCACTTAATGTACAATAGTAAGATGTCCAGTTATTCTGGGGCTGAGTATGATACAAAATGTGTTCAGAACCGAATAGCTTCATGTAAGGACAGACAGCTTCAGATAAGGACATATCTGTCCTTACCTGAACTCTTCTGCAAAACTTTTGACATATATCAATTTTCCACAGTAACTCTAAACTATTTTTATTAATTATTCAAACAAGGCAAATATAGTAAAAGTTAATTTCCCTCAAACATTTCCAGACCTATTAAAGGATAAAAAGCAACTGCTGTTTAGTTCACAACTTTCTTTTGCATTTTTGAGCACTGAATTCTACAACTCCACACAGGCAGACCAATACTACAGAACAGATCTCCATTGAATTTACTGTATTTTAAACAGAAGTAGGACATGTGCTTAAGTGTTGGCATAAATTAGAACCTATACACAACAGTACTTCATAATTCCATATCACTGTGCAAACTCTAATGAGCAATATTATTTAAGCCACAGCAATAAATTTCAAGAAGTAGAATAACGGCAAGGAAGGAGGACACATCAGCTAGGAGATGAAGACACTAATGTATTAGAGTTCCAGAATTTGGGGCAGTATTGTCTAATTACCCATATTGTCTAGGAAGATAACCTGATGAAAGGATTTTGATTCCTGTCATCCTTTTGCTGTTTTTTTAATCCCAAATTATAATCAATGTGGGGAGGAAAAGGAAGAGGATCTTAAACCAAAAGGATGAACAATGAGGTCCTTTCCTCTTCATCTCAAATTGTACAACTCCACTCACAGAAAATCTGGAGTATCAAATCAACTATTTTTAGAGGTACATTCAATGCATGAGCTGACCATGCCCAGGATTGCTCAAGAACTGAGCAGGTCTGCATAACTAATTTGTAATTGTATCATTTCTAAACAGAGATGTCAGCCCAGAGTCATACTATTAAAGCTTTTAGGATGATATAGTTTCTAAATGTGAAGAAAGTTTATTGAGGAACTTTATAGTGAGTTTCAACAATTTCATTAATACTACCTTTCATATTACTCTGTCTCGACAGTCCAGGTCCTTTAGTGCCATAAGTGTAAACATGTGAGAAAAATTTTTTTAAAATACAGCAAAGCTTTAAATAGTTCTCTGTCCAGCACACCACCAGTTTCCTGTTTCATGGAACCTCAGGCTTCCCAATATTATGCTATTCTAGAAAACTACGATTTTTATCTTTTTCCTACCAAACAAAGCAGAAAACATTTCAAGTCCTACAGCTGTGCTTAACCAGGACTAAAAAGAACAACTTTAAATGAGAAATGTACAGAGACATTTACATGATGCTCAGGTAGACTCTGTTCCTGACTTTATTCACATGGCTAAATGAGATTATAACAGACTAACTGAATATTACTGTACCAGAAGATATAAAGAAATCACTAAAATTTGGAGAAGAGCAATGAGGGAGATACAGTTAAAGAGCAATGCCTGTGTGCTAATGTGGGAAGCTTCAGAAACATGACAAGGATTTGTAAATGCAAGACACCATATAGATAAAATAGGAGCAGAATAATAATAATAAAGGAATAACAACAACAACTCAAACTAGTATAATTTCATTTAGATAAAATATGCATTTGTAAAAGGGGGAAAAAAAAAAGTTAGTGCTTTCTGCTAAAAGATTTAGAATACTAGACATGTCCTTAAGCAACAAAGATTATTAGACAAAGTACCAGCAAGGCTTTAGAAGACCATAATGAATATAAACACTACACATCTGATAAATTGCAGGGTATTTAATGTATTTATTTTTCCTTGACATTTGAACATAATGTCTGATTCCAAACGGCAGAAGCAAGCTGTCTTAGGATTTACTCTGATATTTCAAACACTCTTCAAATACAAACAATGACAATTTTTCTTCCTCTTTCTTCAACTAGGCATTTTCTAAAAGGTATTCCAGCATAAAGCCCAGACTCAGCACTGCATCAGTGACAGGCCCATCAAGTGAATACTGATAAAACAGCACTTTCTATTTCTCAGTGCCTGAGCATACCAATGTCATTTCCAACACAAATTATGTCACCTCCGCATTCATTTGGGAATGCTGAGCTGATGTTCCCAGTAGAACAGTAAAATACACATTTGGATAGCTGGATGGACCAGGAAAAAAACTAATACTGGGTGAATCCTGTAACACCACCATATGTTTTCTCTGTTAATCCTTTGTCTTCTGAGCTGTTTGCCCAACTGGACAATCTGAGGGCAGAAAGGCTGACCATTCCCGCACCAGTGGTGGAATAAACTTGACATTTCTGCCAGACCTGTGCAATGTAAGGATCCACTGGCTTCTACTGCCCTCCTAAATGGCGGTGGCAAATTGTGTTAACTTTGATTCCCACCCCCCTCTGCTTTGTCCTCATCTAACACTTTTTGGCTCAGTTTCTGCTGCATTTAATTTTACTCTCATGCTACATCCTTTCTGCTCTGCTGTTTTTTGAATCTTCTCTCTTGTTCTTGTTTTCACATTTTTCCTTTGGTTACTCCACCACACTCAGTCATTTCTTTCTTCTTTTCTGACTCACAACACTTTTTCTTTCTGTTCATTTTTCAATAGGCATAGACCATATTGTTATTTTCTGCCCTGGCCACAATTTAATAACACATTTGATCAAGGGCAGGCCTCCTCTTCAATTTCTATTTCTTCTCACCTTTTCCCTAAGCCACCAAATTGCATCACTTCATCATAAAATTCTTGCTGACATAACATTCTCTCTAACAACAATCATTCATCAAAATAGGGCTGAAAAGCCAAAATCTCTTTGGTTCTTCTGTTTTGCTTTGTTTTGTTTTTAAAAAGAATACAGCTTTAAAATTGTCCCTTAAAGCCTAAACTGGGTTCATATAGAAGAGGAATGTGCTTTGATGACTAATTCTTACCTTCCAAAGTTAGCTGGAAGAAACTCCAAAAAGGCATCATTTAGATAGAGCTGGGTCAAATTTAGAAGTTGTGTGAAGCCATCTGGCAGCCTAAAAAAAACAGTTAAAAGCTTAATGCTCACACCAAAGTTGCTATGGAAATAATAACTGTATATTTAGAAAGAGAAAGATTACTTTCTCTCTTACCTTCTTTTTCTACCCAAATACTCAAGAAGAACTTACTTGTTACAGACATCATTTTTGCCTGTTCTCATCTTTTCCATGTTGCTATAATATGAAATTAAAATGCCTGGCACATTCAAGTTACATCAGCCTTTTCTCCCTTCCTAGCTGAGGGTTTTAAGCCAAAGGTGGTTTTTTTCTTTCTTTCTTTCATTCATTCTTTCTTGCTATCTCTCTTTATTTCTTTAAACTGAAAGTAAAATTTCATCCTTTCATCTCCTTCACTCCATTTTATAAATCATGGGATTACAACACAGATTGCAGGTTTTTGGAAGGAATAAGGGTTGCCAAAGTCCCAAGAGATTACGGTATGTGAGGACGAAGCATGGCTTACTTCCCAAATAAATAAAGCACCAGCCCCCTGTGTTTAAAAGGCCGCATCATCTGGACTGCTTTGCCAAAACTTCCTTTATGATGTGGAAAGACACCACATTTGTTACATAGTACACAGATCTTTTCACAGATACATCAACCCTGGATTTCAAACAATTAAAAAGAAATTTAGATTAATCCTGCAAACGAACTTGATACAAATTTTAGTTCACTTTGTGTAAATTTCCTGCACTTGCAGTAAACAAAGACAAGCTACTGATACTCACTTAGAGAGTGGATTGACACTCGCTTCAATAATTGTTAAACACTTACAACATTTAATATTTTCTGGAAAATCTTGAATTCCTAAAAAAATATTGAAATAATTATTATACACACATAAAAAAACATTCAACTTGTTTTGTTCATAAATGAGTTCATTCAACATTTTCAGATCAGACTTAAGCTATAACAGGAAGAATACATATATTTTAGTATTATAGTCTAAAAGATAATACTTAAGCACTAAATAAATACACCAGAACAAATAATATGCCTTGTACTAAAACTATTATGCTAATGCTTGATTTATATAATCTTCTAGAGTTAAATAGTGACATCATTTGTACTTATATTTGTGCCTTTCATTTCTTTCCAGACTGCATATCTTTTTCTTCTTTGCCTCCTTCTCTTCTTGGGAGAATGTACATACAATCCTGAGAGTCTTTAGGCCTATACTGATAATCAATTTTTCAAAATTTTCAACACAGCCTAAGCCTCATTTTCAAAACAAAGACACTTAAGTTCAGACATGCAAAGGTTTTTAGGCACATAAATATGTAAATGCATAATTTGGAAATTCATATCAGCAAATTAGTCACTGGCTATATAAATCCTGGTAGTTGTTTACCTGCAGCCTTATATGCTTAAATACATTACACAAGAGCCCAGTAAGTACTAAGCCACTTTGGAAAGTGGAATGGTTCGTAAGTGCACTGAAAAACGGTCTCCCACTCCTATTTCTAATGTTTATCAGTCACAAGTCATCACAGGATACTATGCTAAAGCAACCTCTTTTTTTTTTTTTTTTTTTTTTTTTTTTAACAGAAAAGTAGATGAGGTAGCTATCTACCCAGACTTCTCAAAAGTGCCAGACAGGAAAACAGTATATAATCTAGAAAAAGAGCAAGTTTTCTAGAACACAAGTTTGTTAATCATTAGGAATTAAAACTTCATTACTATTCATATTCATTACAATTCTTTAAAATACTTATACTTTTGATCTCTTACCATTTTTACTGATATCAAGTTCTTTGAGATTAACTAAGCTAGCAATAGTGGTTGGCAGACTTGAAAGGTCATTGTCTGGTATACTCAGTTTGCGTAAAGCTTGACAGTTGAACAGTTGCTGTAACATAAAAAGACACTTTACAGTGTTTCAGGAAAAAGATCAGTTTGGGATCATTATTTATACACCGAAGCAACAAATACCACAAAACTACATTTGTTACATAAAAATTCAATAATCAAAAAATATTCTGAAAAGCCATTATTTGGGAAGACATTCTTACAGGCTGCTCAGTATCCTAAACACAGCTTATACACAGTTGACAAGGATAATGAGAACAGTTGATTAGTAGCAGGAATGTTCAAAAAGAGCTTTCTGTCAAAAACTGCATACTCATTGCAATCAACATTTTGTAGGTACATGATATTTCACGTGTGTCATATCAATTGAAATTTTTCGTGGCTTGTGGTAAATTAAAATATTTTATTTTATAATTTAATTTCATGATAGATTTTAAAATATTTTGACTGCATGCAGAAGAAATTTGCTATCGTTAAGAAACAAAATGCTTTGTCATTATCAAAATTATATGTTCCTTAAGTCTCCCCCAAAATTCAGTACTTGATTCTAATTTTTAATTCAAATTAAAATTTTATAAAATGTCAGAATTTCCACTGCAAAACAATCCTGCTTTCAACTTGAAGTAATCAACAAATCATGTTGAAAGCACCTATTTAACATAGCTGCTTTCCTCAAGAAATATCACTATCTCATACAACACCTTACACATGTAAAAATTAATAAAACAACCATACTAAGAGAAAGCAGTCATGAAAAGCGACTTCACATTTAGGTACATTGCACTGCAAGCTTAGAGGTGCCGTAAATGAAGAACAAGCAGGTCCATTTTTTAGATAGAGTAGCTTATGGCTTCTTCAAGCCCAGCGCGCTAGCAGGTATAAGAGGAGAATGCTATATAATTCCTTGGCTTATTTACTGCCATGCTCCACACTGCCCAGGAACAGTACTGTGGAAAATGGACTGTTACGGGTGACAGGGAAGGGTCACGCGTGGCTACCCGCCTTGATGGTACAAACCCTGGTTCGTGCACCCAGCACAGCGTCACTGCAGCTGGCCTCCAACCCCCAGTACCAACCGCTCCTGCGCTACCCATCGGACCGGACTGTGGGAAAGACCTGCTTCACGTTACCCACTTTGTGGCTGCAGGCTCTAAAAACATTGCTCTTTTCAAGAGTTAAAAGTTACCAAACCCCGCAGGACTTTCTGCAAGTATGAATTCACCAAATGGCACAAGAAAATTCAGCGGGTTCCAGAGAAGAACAACTTCTCTTTGCAGGCATCTCAAAAGTGTTCTTCAAATATTAGCGCTATGTTTACAACAGATTTAGTCTTTCTTTCAGACTTCTGTATCAGAATAAAGTCTACATACTTATGTACTGGCTATTTGAGAATGCATAATAATTTGATTGCCTAGATGAAAAACTCAGCCAAGTATCCAGAGAGGAGAAAATTAACACACAAATGGTGTGCAAACGCCAACCTGCTACTTCATTTGAAGTCAATTTTAGATCATTTTGAAACTGCATGCTTCTGCCATAACTCATAAACCTTTAGAAACATCCTGCTTTTTCCTCAAGATAATCTATTCTCAGAAAACTGAGAGGGAATCGCATGAATAAAAAATCCTCAGAATGAGAAGCACCACACCACAATCACTACCAATTGGCACCAAATATGAAAGGGCCTTTTCAAAGTGAACGACACTTTTCAAAATGCTTTTGTATTGACACTTTTTTCAGATTTCCGCTTACACGAAATGTACTTGTTAATTCTCAAGACTGCACGACAGCCTCCTCCCCGCTGCTCTCCAGCTAACGCCAACAGTAGGCAGAGAAGCACAACGCGCTGCTACAGCCCAGCAGCCCCGCAGGGGTAACGAAGAAAACCATTTCCATGCTGGGGCCTGCAGTTCACCCTGGAAGCTAAACTGGCTTACGCATTTCTGCTTGCAGAAAATGTTAATAAAGGGAAATATCTCTCCAGAGAATGAGGAATTCCTCTGCAACACACCTGAGAGCACCTACTTTTTCTCTTTTTTAGGGAAGCACATCATTTTGGACAAGACTGGAAAGTAATGAAATTAATAGGCTCTAGGGTTTGCTCTTAAAGTTTCTAACCACATTACTGTGTGGGAACAGCTGTAGACATCAGTAATGTTCAGCATAGGGAACCTGCAGAATTTTGGTAGATATACAAACTATACCATGCTATTATACCTGGAAAATTATATTCCCAGTGCATGTTCCCAGCTGTTCCCCTGGAGAATTCTTCTTTTAGAAGCTAAGGAAGGCTTGGAACTCAAAGTTTTGACAACATCTGCACAGATACGAGGCTTTTGAACCTTTTGAGGTTAATGAAGAAGTGTAATAAAAAATATTCCCTCTGGACTAATTTTATGATGTACTGTTGTATCAGAAATAATACAAGAGTGTGAATACAGATATGTAGGCCCAAAATTGCCCATTTTTTTTTACCCACTGGATATTCAGAAGGTGTCTTTCTCAATTTCTAGTGCTTTATGGGCCTTGCCATCATGATCTTGATGTAATCATCATACTGTATGTCCATATACTACTTTTATTCCTTTCAGACTGGGAACCAAACGGTCCTAATAGAGCTGTGATTTGAGTTAAAACAATGGGCTATTATTCTGCATATCTCAAGTTCTTCACTACACAGCAATAGAGGTTGTTGGCTTTCAGGGCCATCAGAGAACAATATGAAATTTCTGCTCTTTATTTCCATAGGCATCTGTGAAATAGACTGGCTAACATATTGGGGGAACTGAAACATGATTTCTTATTGGCAGATTTAGAAAAAGTATTCAAGGCCTTTAATGGAAACTGTAACTTATATAGCAAATGCAATACAAAAGAAAAATATATTTAATTTATAATACCTACCCATCTATGTGAGCTATACATTAATGACTACCTCAACACCATTTATATATTGGTTGTATTGTTTGTTCTCAGTGAGACAATTAAGCGTTAAGATGTAGCCTCTAACTTCAGTAGCATATTTAGCATTACTGGTATCTATTTTACCAACATGTGAGATGGTGAAGCACAGTGCTGGCTATTTCTAGAATTTGTTGTTAGACACAGATGAATTTTTCCTAAGTCATGAACAAGCAAACTAATTTTTTCCATTACAAATTAGTCCAGATTTTATTATATATTTATAAGGGAAAGCTGCTGGGGAGAATTTTCATCTCATTCATGTTTTTCTGGATACTGATTGTCAGTGACTCCACCGTCATTAAAATCAGTATTATTTTTTATTAGTCATTGATTCATTTGACTCATACAAATAGGGACATACGTGCTGCAGCAGCTCATGATAATGAAGTCAAAGGCAAATAAAATGAAAGACTTGGCCAGAGTTAGGGGAAAATAGAGAACAAGAATTATACAACAATCCTATAAATCCTTAAAAGAAAAGAAAAATATTAGAAATTAGGAACTAGAAATCCATTTCTAATGAAGACAGCAGAAAAAAAAGTGTAATTATGATGCATAAAATGTAAGGTAAAAATAAAAAACAACAGGCAGAATGAGTTTAATACATCAGTTTAATGCAAAATAATTTCTTGGTTTCTTGTAAGTAATGTATCTAGGTAGATAAGGACCTTGAACTGAGTTTTTACCTATGCTTTTTTCATTAAATTTTTGAACATGCTAAAGCATTCTGATGAGAAAAAATTTCAAAAGAATATTGTAACTTCAGAGGCACATAACATTTGGTAAATAACAGAAAATTGACAAAACAGATTTTCTCTGGAAGAAGTTATTTGAATTCACATTTACAGAGAGAGGGAAGTTCTGCCTATGGTAGATCGTAATGTGTAATACAAAAGTTAATGGTAAGTAATATGGTGCCATTTTAAGAAAAAAAAGTGGCATTTTCTCTCCTAGAATATTAATTCAATAGTGAAAAAAAGTTCAGACACATGTAGCAAAAAATATTTCAAGCAGAAAATTTGATAAAGAAATTGAGCTGTTTAATTTATGGTAATGATTAGTAAAGGCTTAAGACAAAAAATTATGAATGGTATAAAGAAAGCAAATTAACAGTCCCATTAATCTTCTCTTATACAAGGCCAAGACTATGTTAAACAATGCATTTACCCAAACTTAAGACCAATTAATAGGATTTCTTCAGTACATAGCATTTGCTTCAAAATATTATTTATAACAAAGAAAAATGAGAAAAAAGAGGTGCAAAAATAGAGTCCTATACATTTAAATCTCTCCAAGGTATGTATTTATCTGCTGTTTTGTTTCACAAATAACAAATACAAAATAGATGATACCACAATACAATGCAAAGGTTTCATTAGCATGCACATTTCAATTGTGACTGACACTAACAACTATCACCTTCATCCCAATTTCATAATTTTGGACTCCTTACCTTTGGCCCTCAGTTTTTCCATACAGAATTATTGCATATTGCTCTTGTTCTATGCTCTGATATATTTATCTTCCATTATACACTGCAGTTTAGTTTGAATACCATGGTAATGCATACTTCCAAGAGACCCAAAACAAATATTCCAAAACAGCCTAGCTAAACTAGACACGTTATATATTCTTCAGTATGATTCTTTTGTAGCGTAATTAAAATATACAAGGTTAACCACAGATTATTATTAAAAGAGAAATAGTCCTGAAGGTATTCATTAGCAATAAAATGGCCTTCACCACAATCCTTTTCATATTTATGGGGACAGAAAAAATATCTCGTTCTCTGCTGTCCTTTCTAGTAGCAGGAGAGATAAGGGAGTTCTCCCTATCATTTTCCTGTGACATTTAAAAGATTGTAGCTACACTGTCTTACCATCTGTAAAGAATTTCTTGATGGAGTGAGCAATCTTAAGCAATGAACCATCATATCTGAATAAAGGAACTCCATGTAATGGAAGAAGTACGTTTTCTACATTTGTAAATAGAATTTATATAAAGTCTCTATGCAGTGTAAGTAAGAAATATGTTGAGAGATGATGAAGAATGGATTACGGTGGAACAATGTTTAATTAAAGACTTGTAAGCATCTTTCATTATTGTTGAGAAAAATTCAATTAAGGAATGGATTACATTACTTCATGCTTCATTATGTAGCTAGCACCTACTATTAATTGGTTTTTCCACTACCTTGCCCTCTTTTGTTTCTAGAACACTTAAGTTACAGTAACTTTTAATTCTTTATAGTAAACATTAATCAACAGAAGAACAGATTTAAAGATAAAATAAGTTTTACACAGGAAGGATAACTTAGGTAATCTTATTGCAGGACCTCATTTGCAGTTATAAAAATATTTGTCAGATAGTACTGGCATTTCTCCCACAAGGATTAACGGCTTACCCTGACAAAGAGCAAAAGCAGTGCTACAGAGGATCCAAATGTGAGATCATCTACCCCATATATTAGTGTACTCCTGGTCAAGGTATCAAATGCCATATTAATTACTTGTTTTGCAAGAAGTACTTCTTTTGAACAACTGTTAATTTCCCAACTTAAGACTTCATTAGCTGCCCCCTGTTCCTGTGCTATGAAGCAAGGAGAAGTAGGTGGCCCTACTCCTCCCCACGCAGTACCATCTGCAAGAACGGTGTCTCAGCTGTTTGGGCTCTTCAGAGAGGGCAGAAAAAAATTTGTAAAAATGTAATTGAATCTCTAGAGTTAATAGCCATGACTCTTCCTACAGCAAGCAGATCTCCTTGGTCAAGAGCAAGCCTTGTTTCAGAGTTGAAGCACATGTTGAATACACATTTAAGAACACAACTTTGACATCTGTATTACAGGCAGAACACTGATTACCTTAGGTAGCTCTTCAATTTGATTGGCATCTAGGTAAAGCTCCTCTAATGTCCGTTCAAAGTTAAAAACCTCCTTTGGCACCTGCTGTAGGCCACAGTGAGAGTAATCTAACACTGAGACGATTTCTTCTTCACCACGAAAACACCGGCAGGGCACCAAGCGGCCGATAATTTTCCTTTTGGTTGTCATCTCCAAACAGCATACTGAAGAAAAAGGGGAAAAAACAGTTTTCTGAAACTATCAACATTTGGGGGACTATTTCTTTAGAATTATTATCAAGATTGCAGTCCATTAAATACAGTTTTTCCTGAGGGATATCTGTAGTCTGGATTCTGCATTTCTTATTCTACCTTTCCACAAAACATGAAAAAGTGAGATTTACCAGCGTAATCACAAAAAGCAATCTCAACACATCATCTGTTCCCCTACAGTGGGACAGAAGAAAACATGCCAAGACCATCCACAACTGTGGCTTGCTTTAATGATGAAAATTAGCTGTGTAAATCCTACATGTATGAATATATTCATCAGACAAAAGTACAAAATGACAATATTTGTACTCCATGTTTTAGTTCCTTGCTCAGTTTGGACGGTGAGTCACTGAAGTGCATCAGAGTCATTTGGTTCTGATTCGCCCTGAGAAATGCCCCATTGTATTATACCTGATTTCTCTGAAATCAACAGAGTTCCTTAGCTTTCCACAGTTACTGCTGGAGTATATTCCCTGTCTCTTCAGCCATATGAACAAAGAAAAGGATATGGAAACTTAATTGGTTATAAAACTAGAAAAAAAGTAACCCAAAACCAGACCATTTGTTTACCTGTCATTCCTGCTTCTCTTACATTACCTTGGTCTGCTGAAAACTCAGATAAGGGACTTGGCAGAAATACCATTAATTTTTCTGCAGTAAAAGAAACGTCTGGGAAATTTCACCACAGTCTGTTCCCTAACTTCTTCTAACCTAGATGCCAAGTTCTGCAGATCTTCCTTGTATACACAGTTTGTATGAGCGCCTCTAACTCATATGAGTAACAGTTTACACAATTGTATCTTACTATTTTTCAGTGGAATAAAAATACTTTAACTCACTAGGCTTGAGCTGAGAGAACGCTCAAGAAGCAGATTTTATACATGTCAAGCAGTCTCTAAATCTGGACTACATATTGACATTTTTAGAAGTTATTTTAACATGATTACAGATAAACCAGGCTGTTCTGAAACATATTACCACAAAGCCAAGAAAGGCTAAACCTTCAACTCCCATTTTCTAAACCACTTACAAGGTTTCGAGTTACGTTTATGAAAAAAATGTGCAAAATTAGTCCAAGTAAAGCAAAATAAAGCTCATCAGGATCCTCCTTCACAGGATGCCAGTGAAAAAGCAACTGTATATTCATGAAAAATATCAGTGGAGATAATTCATATTGCTTAAGCCATTATTTATGTGAAACGTAAAATAAAAAAAAATAATTTAATTGGCCAGATAATACTCCATTCATGGATCTCCGTGACTTTTTTATCATGTAACACACTGATATTTTGGAGATAAATATAATACTCAAATGTTTTATTTCCTTGTTTAAATTTTATTAGCACCTGATCTTCCTCTAGCAATCCCAATGAGATAGTACATGAATACTGTCAGAACAAATACTGTTTTTTCATGTTCTCAAGAAGACTGAGATGTTGAAACGAAAAACAGTGAAACCAGCGTGCAGCTGGTTATTCATTTGGCAGTGCCAGTGACAGGCTTTCTGTTGGCTGATTCTGGCTTAAGGGTAAAGCTTACAACAGAGAGAAGGGTATAGTAATTCAGCTTGACCAGATGCCAAGTTTGTGGGTATAACATAAAAGTTGTATCTTAATCATAGTCAGCTGATGCAATGAAAACATCTGCATAATACAGTGTACAGAAACTTCTGAAAATGTAAAAATAGAACACTTACAGGTATGAAAAAAGAAGCAATTAATTTACAAGCTAATAAATGACAAAATCTAGAAGTTTTACTTCAGTTCAACAGTATAGTCCACTGCAGAACACAAACAGCCACACAGCTAAAATTTAAGGATGCCACACACCACTCAAATTTACTCTGTGAACTTTGATTTTAAATGTTCTTCATTTAAATTCCTTACACCAGGAACTCTAGACCCCCTGTCAGAGTTCATACTCAACACTGTGGCTGGACCTGGGTTCTTGACTGGCACTCAAAATTTCCTGTGATAAAGAAATGTTTATTTTAACGTTGCCCCTAATTTTCCTCTGGAAACAAAGCTATTGCCTTTGCAGCTTCAAATCTGTTGGTCAATTTCAAACCCATTTGGGAGGAAATTACTTTTATAGTTTTCTCAACTACAAAAACTTTTGCATTTTTCACTTTTTATTTAAGGTGGGAAAGTCCCACAGCTCTGCTCCAAAGCAAGTCCAGTAGGAGAATGGCCCACCACACCACAAGTGCTCCCAGTTCTCTCTCAGATCAGGGTTTTTTCTAATTGCTGTGTTACCTGCTCTCTCCAACTCTTTTTCACTATATCTGCTCCCACCACCATAGCACACGACATGCAATCAGCTCCTCTGGTCTCAGAAAGTCTGTATTTGGATATCAAAAGCGGCTTTGGCCATTGCTACGTAAAGTTAGTCAGCTTGCACCATGTTCTACCTGACTTTAGGATCATCTACAGTTGCAGCAACCACTGACTTCAGCAAACCTTCACACCTGGGAAGCAGCAAGGAAAAGAGGCAGAGCAATGACAAGAGGGAAAGCTGTCAACATCAGCAGGACTGCAGAAGGGGCCAAGGGGAAAGGATGTGAAGCACACAGTGGCAGGCAGCCTCCCGCCGTGTTCCCCTCCTGGGATGCCCAGCCGAGGCAGCCCGTCCTGTCCCTCCCCTCCTGAAGGAGCATCCCCTGTATGTAGCAGGGCCAACGTCCCTGCTGGAAATGAGCCGGCTGCAGGACCCAGCTGCAGGACCCAGCCACAGGGAAGGCAGCACAAGCGCCTCACAGCCTCCCAGCCTCTCTGCCCTGACAGTATTCCCAGAATCCGAGCACAGGCTAGAGAAGGGGTGCAGCACAACCACTGACACCAATCTGCGCTGCGTCTTCAGTTCCAGAAATCTTCCCCAATAGCTCATTTGAGCGTACAAGATCGAAACAGACAAAAACTGGAAAAGCATTGGTCACAGAATACATATTTCACAAGAAAAATGAAATTAGCTGTCAAGCTGCACAGCCTCTTTGTATTCAAGCATCGGAAGTGCATTTGCAACTGCGTATTTCAAACCTTGATACAATAAAAATAAATGCCCTGGGACTATGAAATTATTTGTAGCTTTTCAAGCCATTTGAAGATAATGAACAATTGAACAGTGACATGTACTTCAAAAACTACTCAGAAAAACATTCTTCCCATAGGCATTACAAAGCACTTAGCTTTGCATTCTTCTCCTCTACTGCAGGTATACACGTAAAAAAACCCCACGTTTCATTTTAGTAGAAACCCAGAACAATAACAGTATAATAGAACAGCTAGAAAGTGTACAAATAGTGAAGTGATAGAATTGTACTAAAAATAACAATTGCAATAGCAAAAACATTTTAAAAAAGTTTTTTCTTTTGCTTATGTAAGCAAAAGTGTTTCTATTATTGCAGTTCATAAAAATATCTATAATTTCTTATTCAATGGAAAATTGTTTTAAAAATTAGAAAGAAAAAAATGCAGAGGATAAACAAAAGTGATTTAATTACTTTACCTTACTCAAAAGCTATGGTAAGACCCAATTGTCATGATAAATTAGGTTGCTGGGATTAATTGGTTACCTATTGGAACTGTCCTCTTCGGGGAAAAAAAAAAAACCAAAACCAAACCAGAATGTGATTTACATAGATGAGCAATCTGTATTTAAGAAAAGATCAATACTGGAGTAAGAAAGATACTTGAACCTGAATCATGGTGCATTGCTAAGATTTTGTGAGAAACCTTAGTATGAAGTAACTCCACTACAGAAACTGCTGCTTATAGAATATTTACTGGAAGAATGGCCATGGGAAAGTATGGACTTAAATGTATTTTGATAAGAAATGGGTTTCCATGTGTCCATAGTCTACTCCATTACTTGCCCCTTGTAATTAAAAAGAAAACAAACAAAAATGCAGAAAAACCTGTGAAAACATCCCCTGGGATTTATATTGTTCTTTGCAATCATTTCAGAAAGCACCAGTACAGAATTAAAGGACCTGTGGTACAATTAAAAGGAGTAAAATTTCATGCTCTGTGGACGAACGGTAATTAAACCCTTTATTAATTTCAGTATTATTAATTCCTACACTGGACTAATTCCAGCTTTAGTAATTACACTTTTCTTACCTACATTTTATTCCTTCATAATTTTCATAAAGCTTTTCTTTTGTTCTGATGGTTACTTACTGTAAGAGGATTGCTACTTGAGATCCTTGGGAACAAAATTTAAATCAAATAGAGTCAACAGAAAGCCAACCTCTCAACTTTGGGAAGTTGAGTCACTATACACATTGCTGCTTTATAAAATTCCTTAATCCCCTGTAAGTGATACAGAAAGTCTTCCTACTTCCTCATAGAAACACCAGTGCTTAGTACTCTTCCCCATTTAAACTAGTGAAATAGAATTCCTCAGCGCTGAGTATTAGAGGTTATCGCTTACCATATGTCACATGCT